>NC_069132.1:57812672-58526422 GCF_026914265.1 Mya arenaria | reverse complement strand
TAAATACATCTGATCTTTATAAAACACTGGATTTTTTTTTTATTCAAGTTTGGAAACTATTAAACAAAGTATTATGTACCTTGGAATGCCATCTTATGACTGATGGGAACTTTTTTTTTTATGAAGAAAGACCAAGAATTTAGAAAAAAAACGATAATGACTCTTGAAGATATGATTTAGACTCTTGAAAATCAGATCTCAAGAGTCATTGACTCTTTGGTTTTAGACGCTGTTGAAAGCCGTGACATCACATGATAATGTCAATCAACCGCTGTGAAATCGCTGAAACCGTTAGTAACAGTATTGTCAATAGTGGTCTTCAAAAACGCTATTTGAGTAAATATCAACATTTTCTTAAGGTTTCCAGCTTTTGGTATTTAAGTTTAACAAAGCATGAGTGAGTCCCTGTGTGAATCAGGCTTAAGAAATTGAAATAACCATATTTTACAAATTTTCGCATTATTTGACAAACTTACATCCTGTTTCCTTTTGAATTTCATCAATTTCTTCTTGTTGAAGCTGCATAGAAGATTTATTCCCCATACTGGCTAAATGTTTTATCACAGTTCTAAGAATTTTATTAGTAAAAACAGACACAAAACAAAATCTTGTGACAGAACCCGGAAGTAGGCTTAAAAGGTGAAGGTCGAATATATCTTCAACCGATGCACAATATTTTAATTGAATAAAAAATATAAACACAATCTGTAAATCTACCTTATAATTTGTAAAATATTATTATATTAAAAACCTATTTTACATCCAGTATCATTTTTATTGCATTTATAATTTTTTCGCCGAAGAGTATTCTGTGCATTAAAAATCATGGAGGTGTAACTCGTAAAAGATCATGCAGACTATTTAGACCATAAGACTTTTAACAGGTTCTGTCATTTGATCCTAGGTACAGTACTGTTTCCTTTCGTATTTTTTTATTAATGAGCATTTCTTACTTATTCCAGTTTTACGATAGTTTGTGATATTTCGAGTCAAGTAGAATAGTTGACAATCGCAAGGTTACATACAACTATTTATATGGAAATATGAGTTCGTTGGTTTTCACTGAGAGCTGTTATTTTTAATAATCGGACTATTATATAAAAAGTTAACAATGCTAAATTTATTGTTTGACAAATTGCATACATATTTTTTGATTGTAAAAAATTGATTGTCAAGTGCCTGCAACAAACCTTTTTTTTATTGTAAAAAAATTGATTGTCAGGTGCCTGCAACAAACCTGAGACCAATCCGTCCAGTGTTTATTTCCCCAACCATTTTGGTAATGTACCAGTCAATTGTAACTATGGCCCCCCAGGTCTGGGGGATAGCGGGGACTTTGACTTTCGGTCCAGCCAACCCCGGGTAAAATCTCTGCCCCGCGGGGACTAACTGATGGTCAAATCCCCACCAAATGCCCAAAAGGTAAGGCAAATTTCCCGCTATATTTTTATTTTGCGCGAAAACAAAACAACCCGGCACTGCGGGGTCACCTGAAAGGTAAAAACACGGCCCATTTCCCCGGCTATCCCCGGTTTGTCCCCGGACTTGGGGGGGGGGTGTGGTAACAATTGACTGGTGCATAATCCGACCCAGTTACCTGGCACTTTGGTATTTGGAACCTCTTTTTTAGCCAGTCAAGCTATCCGATTTAACATTTCAGAGATTTTTTAATATTCATACAATTTTCATCATTTACAAGTTTATAATATAATTATGAAGAATTGCAGATTTTGGATTGAGAAGTTGGTATGGATACAAGCTCAGAGTTGAATATTTTTAAATAAAGCAACTGCATACCTGTTTAAACATTAAACTAATATACGTTGTTGTTGTTTTTAGATTGTTTCATTTGTCTGCATTTTCTGTTTTCAGTAACATCACAACATGTCAACAATGGCAAGCCAAGTGTACAAGCATTTGTGCTACAACCATTTAAAAACTATCCCAGGTCTTCATAGACTGATAATTTCTTGCCAGATCTGTTTTCCCATCAGTGTGAAATCAGCCGCCCGTTCAAAAAATAGCGGAATAACATACTGCCAAGCACGGCACTATAGTGCTAAAATGCCAAAGTCAAACTTGATTACGTCCATGCAGGGACCCAAAAGATCACAGCTCAGAGGAAAAGACGACAGATCATTGTTTAAAGTTTTAACTGATGGACTTGACATTATCCGAGTTGGGATACCCAAGTTTAAAAAGGAAATGAGGGATAAGATCAATTTTGACTTTGATGGTAGGCGTGATCATGGTGACTTTGAATATTTCGTGAAGTTTGATGAGAAAATAATCAATTCATGGTTTGTGTCGGCTGATAGTGACTCCGGGGATGGAAAGAGTAGAGCAGAATTGATTGTCAGCCCAAATAAAAAGGCTTTATTTTGTGGTAATTTAATTACGGAAGTTCCACAAGATGGAGTAACAAAAAGGTCAGGATTTTGCAACCTGAGCTCACCCTCGAATAAAGTAAGTTACCTGACATAACCACAGATGGCGGATATGTTGACAGGACCCACCCTATTTGCCCCCCCTGCCCCCCCCCCCCAAAAAAAAATGATTGAATCATAAATTATTATCACAAAACCTAAACATCAACCAGGCTGAGTCCTGTCAACGTAGCTACCACCTGTGTACATATCCATACATGAACCTTACTTTGCCATCATACTGGTATAGTGAGCACTGAAATTCTTCAACAAAAAGTTAAAAAAACATTGAATGTTTTTTTTTTCGTACATAACTGTTTCATGATTTCTGTTTTGGTTCGTCACAATGTCCGGTGATAAATAAGTCAGCACTGTTTAATTTTTGGAAATTTAACTTACAGTCTCTAATAATAGATGTTCAGTGTTATTTTTAACTATTATGTCATGATAATTTAGCTTATTAATACGTGTATCACTACTAAAATTTGTAAACCCTGTTTTGCATATGTTGCTGTAAAAACCGAAAATACACGTAAGGTGCCGATATCATCTTGTACCTTTATACTCTTTGATATGTATTCGGAAATTACAAAATTCCGTACATATTTTTTCGGGAGGTGGATTCCCGCAACCATATTAATTTAATTATGATGATGTAATACCATGCTGACACTCTTTCCACTTTGTTTAACCTTCAGTGTGTGTATACCAATTGATGAATTGTGCCATTAATGCTACGTCTGGCAATATTTTGCTTTGAATTAAGACTTTAAACAAAGATAACTTTACTATTTCTTCATCATTTTAAATGAAACACAGCTCAATATACACTACTTACAGAGACCCGCCTTATTTCTTTTACCAGAGTTTGATTGTGAGTTTAGTTTCTTAAAACACTTTGACAAACCTTTTCACAAAACCGCTGTCTGAAGGAGCACTACCAATAAAACTTTTTTTTGGAAACAGGTTTATTGAAATGTTGGAAGTAAATAATTACCTAATCACACTCCGGCAATAAAATGGAGGCGGGGCTCTTTAAACAGCATAGACTACCCTTTGTGTCACTTTTTTTATGACCATCATTGATCTAAAGCTCTGTATATTTACCGTATGCTGAGACCAACCAGCAATTAAACATTTCAAATATTATAAAAACAGTTTATGTCTGTGAAAAATGGCGGCCCTACAATGTTTCCCCAAGAATGAATGTTAGCTTTTGTTTGGATGTTTTTAATTAAAAAAAATCATCTAAATTTTTCAGAAATCATTTGAGCAGGTGATTCCATATGATTGGACTGGTTATACAGACATGACCCTGCGAGTGAGAGGTGATGGCAGGAACTACATGATTGTCATACAGGTATGTTATGTGCATTTAGTGTTTAAAATTATATTGCGTTTAATGGGATGGCAATTTTTTTTTAAATGTACTGAACATTTTTTTTGGTTTATCAGCAATCAGCTATTTTTATACGCCCATCTTACGATGGCCGTATTATGGGAACACCCATGGCGGGCGAGCGGGCGGCTCCACAATGTTGTCCGCTCTCTAACTTGAACATTTCTCATCCAATTTCCACCAAACTTCATGAAAGTGTTTGTTGGTGAAATATCTAGGTCAAGTTCGATAACCAGCCAAATCGCTCTAGGCACTCCAGAGTTATGGCCCCCTGAATTTGTCAAAATTGTCCATTTTAGCTTTGTCCGCTCTCTAACTTGATCATTTCTCATCCAATTTCCACCAAACGTCATGAAAGTGTTTGTTGGTGAAATATCTCGGTCAAGTTCAATAACCAGCCAAATCGCTTTAGGCACTCCCAGAGTTATGGCCCCCTGAATTTGTCAAAATTGTCCATTTTAGCTTTGTTCGCTCTCTAACTTGAACATTTCTCATCCAATTTCCACCAAACTTCATGAAAGTGTTTGTTGGTGAAATATCTAGGTCAAGTTCAATAACCAGCCAAATCGCTTTAGGCACTCCAGAGTTATGGCCCCCTGAATTTGTCAAAATTGGCCATTTTAGCTTTGTCCGCTCTCTAACTTGAACATTTCTCATCCAATTTCCACCAATCTTCATGAAAGTGTTTGTTGGTGAAATATCTAGGTCAAGTTCGATAACCAGCCAAATCGCTCTAGGCACTCCAGAGTTATGGCCCCCTGAATTTGTCAAAATTGGCCATTTTAGCTTTGTCCGCTCTCTAACTTGATCATTTCTCATCCAATTTCCACCAAACGTCATGAAAGTGTTTGTTGGTGAAATATCTCGGTCAAGTTCAATAACCAGCCAAATCGCTTTAGGCACGCCAGAGTTATGGCCCCCTGAATTTGTCAAAATTGTCCATTTTAGCTTTGTCCGCTCTCTTAACTTGAACATTTCTCATCCAATTTCCACCAAACTTCATGAAAGTGTTTGTTGGTGAAATATCTAGGCCAAGTTCAATAACCAGCCAAATTGCTTTAGGCACTCCAGAGTTATGGCCCCCTGAATTTGTCAAAATTGTCCATTTTAGCTTTGTCCGCTCTCTAACTTGAACAGTTTTTATCCGAATTTCACCAAACTTGCTACTATAAAATTTTTACCAAGAATGTTTGCCGGTATAAATGCTTTGCCAAGTACACACTGATTGTCTCTTGGGTACGATTAAGGATGAATCATCTCTTGGAGACAATTTTTACATGAATGTTGTTTTTCAAATCCCGAACACGTTGATCGTCTTTGGGCATGATCAGGGGTGTAGAAATGGGCCGGGAGCCGGTAAAATAAAATAACCCGGTTACTTTAGCATCTCCACCCGGCTAATTTCCCCGCATCAACAAAAATAAAATCTATTTATTCTATCTAGTTATTTTTTGTCATGTCTGTTCTGTTTACATCCGTTTAAAACCTTGATTGTTGGAACTGTTTATTTTGCTTTCCGCGCGTTCTGACTACAATACAGCAATAGCTCGATACGTGACGTCATTAGTCGCATCCCCCTCTGGGATGTTTTTCAAGTATTAGGTTTGGGTCATTCGGAACTCCTCAGCCATTTTATCGAAAACAACCTCGGATGTATGCCGGTACATCTGTTGAAGTAGTTCGTAAAATTTTGAATTATATCATTAGTTAAGTGTAGTGTTTTAGAGTTGTATTTATTGATCTAAGTTTAAATTTATTGTCATTGAATTGTATTAGTGCAAACATAATGAAGAATCCCAAGAGTTAAGTCACAAAGTTTAACTGCTAAATAAAATTACTACGCGATCTACTTGCAGCGGACTTAAACGTACCACTTTTTGAGTGTGTAAACCATCCATATACATCCGAGGTTGTTTTCGATAAAATGGCCGAGGAGCTCCGAATGAGGTTTGGGTTTCCCAGTGTTCCGAATACAATAACATTGGCTGGATACATGACCTTATTAGTCGCATCCCCTCTGCGGATGTTTTGAAATTAATGATTTGCGAAGCAATGGAGGGTGAAATAAATATTTTTTTCCAGACACAAAAAAGCGTAGTAAGTATGCAACATGAGCGTGTCTGGCCTTCTGTTAGTCCTATTACCATTTACGCAACAGTAAATTTTATATACGCGTGTTAAATAGGTGTAAACAAAATGAACAAGCTTGCAGTGATATCACTGCTAAAATAATCCATTATTTTGATGAATTTTACATGTACGTTGGGTGAAATTTAGTAGCTTTAAATGTCACAAAGTGTCCAGACATTTCTTTTGGTTATTAAAATGGAATAAGTTAGCTGCAGGTGAAATATCTAGAACCACAGAAAATGAAGTTAGATGTTTAATTTTCAGAGGTTAATAGTGATTTAGTGGCTGAAAGTATATAATTGGTAGAGAAGAAATTACATATATTATTAGGAGGGAATAGCTAGCAAATGTCAAGGCATGTGGACTGGAATGTTATAATATTATCCTGAATCTGAATTTGACAGTAGTTTGGTTCATTAGTTAGCCCTCACTGGTGGGTGGTGGGGGGGGGGGATAGTACTCAGTTTCAGTATCATATTATAGTACATTTATGTTAAGGTTCCCTGTTACAAAATAAACATGCACCAGAAGACTAGAATGTTTGGTTAAAAAGGCTTAAATTCATCCCACAAGGGGCATTGCCCCCTTGACCCTAACAGGGGGAGGACACCCAGACCCCCCGCCTACTTTTAGGATATTCCCTGCTACTTGAATTAATTTCTACACCCCTGCATGATTTGGGATTAATCGTCTATATCTATAGACACGATTTTCAGGAGCCTTTTCTGACTTTGACAAATTAAGGTACTGAATTTCGCATCACGGAATTTCGGAATTTGGATACACAGTTTACAAGGGATACTTTTTGCTTCCACCTTATTTTGATGCCATACGTCTGAAGGTGCTACATTAAGTTGTCTTAGAATCCAAGAAATTATTGATGGGCGTATTTTGTGAGTGTCACTCTTGTTTATTTTAATTAGTTGATTCAGTAGAATTGAACAGAGGCTGGGCCTGTAGACAAAATATAATCTCAAACACTAAGCTTATAAAATCATAAATGGTATACAAGCCCATTTGTTTTGATGAATGCATACTTATAATGTTTAATGTTAAAACTATCAACTGACAAATATTTAGGTTTTACAGAAATAACATATTTTATTATAAGAGTTATTCAAAATATTTAGGTTTTACAAGTATAACATATTTTACTATAAGAGCTATTAAAAAAAATTCTTGTGGGAATAGCATATTAAAGCTGTACTCTCACAGATTGACCATTTTGACAACTTTTTTTGTCTTAATGGACCCTTTTTTGCATTTAAATATCTGGAAAACAGTAATATAATACTGGTGTCAAAATATCAGATCAAACTTTTTAACTTTTTTTATGCAAAAATTGGCTCATTCTAAAAAAAATAAAAAAGTTGTCATAAAAGTCCATCTGTGAGATTGCAGCTGTAATATGATGTCCCCACAAGAAAAAAATGAATAACTCTTAGTAAAATATGTTATTTTTGTAAAACCCAAATATTTGTTAGTTAACGAAACCAGACTTTTAGATGTACATGTACAAGGCTTAGGTCTTATATAAGTATTTGGCATAGCAAAATGTAACAAGCCCAGCTAAGATGAAATTAGGGGAAAACAGAGCTTGGAGGCTTGAGCTGAAGTGAGGACCACAATTGCTTCTAATGATTTGAAGGCAAGTTATGAGCAACCGCACAGCATAACTTGATTAAGATTTCAAGTATGAAATCACTATTGATCAAAAGATGATCTTGGGCAATATTTTTTAAGTCTAAAATAATTTACATCAATTTCCGTCAAATTATTAAGTATTAGTGTTTTTTACTTAACAGTAAGTGTTTTTATATTATTTGATCAGTGAGAAAAGGATTTAAGATGTTTTATGAATACCAGTATAGATAAACCTTTGTGGCCTACATTTATGAACTGATGTGAAGAATTTATTTGATAGTAAATGTATGTACATGTATTATGATTAAAGGTCATTGGATGAATTACAAAACTTAGATCTTAACACAAATAAACACAAAACACAAACACTTTTGTTGCTTTGAGCAATACTTGTGATCAATTTATTTTTCTGGGGAAGACTTGAAACAAATTACAAATATATATATATGTATCAAAAACTGTTACCATACAACATCTATATATACAACATCTATACAACATCTATACAACATCTATATACAATGTTCGAATATTAAAGCGTTGTACAAATTATGATATGGCCTAAAAAAAAAAATTGTTTGGTTAGGGTTACATGTACATCCTTTTCAAACATAGGTAGGGTAGGTAGGCTTTTTATTTTTTTATATTTATTTTTTTTATTAGGCTTTATATAAGAATGTCATTTTCATCATTGGAGAATGGTGTTAAAGTTATCTTCTATATAAGCAATTAAGGTTTTAAACTACATATTGAAAAGCAAAAAAAAAATTATTATTTTTTTTTTTTTTTAGTTTTTCATTTTTTTTTTCAAACTGACTATAAAAACGTTAGGGTCGGCGCCTATTCCGTAGGTAGGGTCGGGTAACCCGAACCAAATGTATTTTTTTTTTAGGCCTATTCCAAGCCAGGGTAAAAACCAGAGATCGAAACTTCAACTGTTTGTAAAATAACTCGGGAAAACTGTACCTGAATACCATAATGCTTCAATTTTCATTCATATTTTCTATGAGATCAAAATGTTTCCGTATTTCATTCATTATTCGTCAATACTTTTTTAAATATTTCAATTTCAATTTCGTGACCTTTGATTTTCTAACCAACAATTGACTTGTTTATATTTATAAACATTCTCAATGAACATGTCAATTTCCGACTGCTACAATAACCAACATTAAACGACTCAAATTTGAATTAAATACGCTCGAAGTCTAGCGTAAAACGGACCAATGCAATAAAAAACCCATGCATATTTCCGGCTTTCCCCTCGACTGACCTACATCACGTGACATAAACGCTTCGATAACATGCACAAGCTTTACTTTTGTGATGTTCATGTTTAGACATATGTTCTGAGCTATACTAAGTAACACCCAGAACTTACAATTATTGAATACCGGTGTGGTATTTTTTATCAGCTAGTCTATTTATTGAAGAAAAAAATGTTGAGCCATATTAATTTTATTCTTGGGTTTAGTTGTCATCATCATCATAAACAAACTTCAACCTTATCCATAACCCAAATGTCTTCAAATATTGACATGAAACATGATGCACATGTTACTCACATGATCAGCCGCAATATATGAGAGGCGGTCGCCTCCCCAATATTTCGGCTGATCAATTGAAAAAAAATATTTTTTTGAGAAAATATAATTTAGCTACAGCCTGGTCATTTATTGCCAATGTCTGAAGGGTGCTATCTTCTGTGCTAATGGGAACGACTGTGACTCGGTATTGGGCAATTAACTACAGCTTCATCGGTATCGAAGCCATCAGCGGTCATCGAAGATTAGTGGAGTAAAGTATAACAATGACAGTACATGCAAACTGCAGACGACTAATAAAGATTTTATCACATTTGTCAAAAAAGATCAAAAGAACAGTTTGTTTCTCAAAAATAAGTTGACACAGAAGCAGTAATTGTTATTTATCATGTCTTTTTCATATTCCTCTTAATAAACATGTCAGAGCCAAATCAACCTTGAATTTTTAGTTTTTCAAAGCTATCTTTTGGAAAAAAGAACCCTGAGTTAAGGTCATTCAATGCTTAATGGTTCAAACTATATTCTTGGCTGCACTATGATGAGGTGTAAATATATTTACGCATAAAAATACTTGTTTCAAACGATTCATGTGAGTCCTGAACACGCGTTTTAAGCAAGGTGATTTAAAAAAAAAAAAAATCTGCACGAACGGAAGGGGGTCATCCCTTCCCAGACCTAACCCTGCCTCCCCAATACAAAATACCGTCCGGCGCCTCTGACATGCATCGTCGGCAGCCACAGTACTTTCTTCTGTTACACTTCATACATACATGTACCTTGGGACATTTGACTGACAAAATCACGCTTTAATGAATATGCATGAGGCAGGAGAGACAACTCTTCTTCCAATGAATTTGCATGTTACACTCAAATATTGTTCAATGACTCTACAATGTCAGTAGCCTCCGTGGCCTTGTGGTCTTGACTACTGCCAAATATATTTGTACTGAGAAGGCGAATCCAGCTCAACTCTGGCATTCGCCAGAATATTTTTCAACTGTAAAGTATCTAGTACTTTGCGGAACCAATTAAAATGCCTCATAAATTATTCATGATTACAACATTTTCCTAGCCAAATTGCCCACGGTACACAATAAAGCAATCCGACGATGCTGACATGTCAATAATTCTGCCTTCAATAAAATTTGAGCTATGCCTGTTTTCGACTAAATAAACAAAACAAAATCGTTGGTGCTTGCTCCATGGTGCTCTTGTTATTTGATGGTTTTGGGTTTTTTAAGCCAAAATTACTTAGTACATCTTGAATTGTCTGTCTTCGACTGTGTGTGCATACAATATTTATCCCATTTGTGTAAAATTTCAGATGGATCGTAAATGGAATGTTCATCAGTCAGACATGTATAACTACCCACTGTACACAAGGGGCGGGCCCTACTGGCAGGAAGTCAATGTAAGTGTTCTGAACAGGGCTTTTTTTATCTTCTTTAATAGGTGCTGAAATAAGACAAGGAAATTAGACTAGGGAAACTTCCTTATTGGCAAACATTACAGCATTTCCAAATTTTCACATAAATTATCCGAAATTGAGCAAATTTTGTTCCAAGAAAAATAGGATTATATTTTATGTAAGGTGGCCAAATGAGAAAAGTTCTAAAGATAAATTTTCCAGTGGAAAGATCAAGAAAGACCTTATTCCCTCAATGATCATTGTTTTTAGCTTGACTATTCGAAGAATAAGAAGAGCTATCCTAGTCACCTGAGTGTCGGCGTAACCACTTACGTTAAAGTTTGCCTACCACCTCAAATATTTTCAAAGTCCATTGACATATGGCTTTGAAACTTCGCACACTTGTTCATCATCATGCCCCCAACCTGCACTCAGGAGGAGGTCACTGTATCAAGCATTTTGACAGAATCATGCCCCTTTTTCGACTTAGAATTTACGTTAAAATTTGCGTACCACCTCAAATATTTTCCAATTCAATTTATGTAAATATCTCAGCACATCATGTATTGCATTGAAATCTAATCTTAACAGTGATCCATGCATGTTTCGTCAAAATTTTTCAATCCATACACCGAAAAGCGGTGGAATAGTTGAGCGCGCTGTCTCTGTGACAGCTCTTGTTGTTTGATTTGACTGTTGCAAAATCCCAATTACACGGTACTCTATAAATCACTGAAATATCCCACCAATTACACGGTACGATATAAATCACTGAAATATCCCACCAATTACACGGTACTCTATAAATCACTGAAATATCCCACCAATTACACGGTACGATATAAATCACTGAAATATCCCACCAATTACACGGTACGATATAAATCACTGAAATATCCCACCAATTACACGGTACGATATAAATCACTGAAATATCCCACCAATTACACGGTACGATATAAATCACTGAAATATCCCACCAATTACACGGTACGATATAAATCACTGAAATATCCCACCAATTACACGGTACGATATAAATCACTGAAATATCCCACCAATTACACGGTACGATATAAATCACTGAAATATCCCAGTATTGGAAGGCTATGCCTTTACTCAATATTTGAAAAAAGCCCTGCAGTTAATGGCATTAAATACACATGTATTTTCTGTGAGTGATGACATATCATATATATTAACTGTGAAAAACAAACATAATTTCACTAAGTGCTGGGAAGTCAATGACCCCATTGCCAGTTTAATATCACTTGGTTAAAATTTGGCTTGATTTCCCGATCAACTATAAATCAAATATTTGTTAATTTTAATGAATTAAAATCATGAAATAAAAAGAAAAACTGTTTGATTTAGTGTAATATTGCAATATATTTCGCCATGTGAACCCAAATGATAAAAATCTCTTACACTAAAACAAATATAAATGTTCTAAAACAAATAATGATTTTTTGTTCCAGATACCGCTGTCCAAGTTTTTCCTCACAGCTGCGGGTCGTATACAGGACTCTCAAGAGATGATTCAGCTTCATTCCATAAGTGACCTCGGAATCACTCTCGCTGACGGAAATCCTGGACCCTTCCAACTAGAGATAGACTATATTGCTCTTGTTAATAATAAAAACCCTACTAGATATGATTTTGATATAGAGATGTATGAAAGAGGTCCTTTAGACTACTAGTGAAGGAAAATAAATCTGTATTATGAATATATAGTTGCTAATAAATTATTTGTTCCATGATAGTGTTAAGCCTAGTTAAAGCTGCACTCTCACAGATTGCCAACTGACAACTTTTTCATTTTCTGTCTCAGAATCAGATGATTTCGTCATCAATGCTTTCAATTCAGTCATATAAGATAACTCACAATAGAACAGATCTCGATAGTTTGGAAAACTGCTAGAATTTTCTCTTTGTATGCCCCCGAAGGTGGGCATATTAAAATCGCACCTTCCGTCCGTCCGTCCGCACACACGAATGGGTATATATTGGGTACTAATTCCTTCATTACTTATAGAAGATCAAATTTGTTGGGTAGCCCTTGTTGGGTAGGGTTAGTAAGGGATAGTAGGGCTTTAGTGGGTATATTTTTATAATGGGAGTAATGGAAAAGTACCTAACAAAGGGGATACGTGGGAGTCCGTCCGTCTGGCTCTGTAACTTTCCCTTGTATGGACAGATTTTAAAATAACTTGCCACATGTGTTCCACATACCAAGACGACGTGTTGCGTGCAAGACCCGTGTCCCTACCTCAAAGGTCAAGGTAACACTTAGTGTTTATTCACAATGGAGTGCTGCATATAAGGACATAGAGTATAGGTTGTCGTGTCCGGGCTGTAACTTTCCCTTGTATGGACAGATTTTAAAAAAAAACTTGCCACATGTGTTCCACATACCAAGACAACGTGTCGCGTGCAAGACCCGTGTCCCTACCTCTAAGGTCAAGGTCACACTTCGTGTTTATTCACAATGGAGTGCTGCATATAGGACATAGAGTATAGGTTGTCGTGTCCGGGCTGTAACTTTCCCTTGTATGGACAGATTTTAAAAAAAAACTTGCCACATGTGTTCAACATACCAAGACGACGTGTTGCGTGCAAGACCCATGTCCTTACCTCTAAGGTCAAGGTCACACTTAATGTTTATTCACAATGGAGTGTTGCATATTAGGACATAAAGTATAGGTTGTCGTGTCCGGGCTGTAACTTTCCCTTGTAAGGACATAATTTAAAAATAACCTCCACATGTGTTCCACATACCAAGACGACTTGTCGCCTGCAAGACCCGTGTCCTTACCTCTAAGGTCAAGGTCACACTTAGTGTTTATTCACAATGGAGTGCTGCATATAAGGACATAGAGTATAGGTTGTAGTGTCCGGGCTGTAACTTTCCATTGTATAGACAGATTTTAAAATAACTTGCCACATGTGTTCCACATACCAAGACGATGTGTCGCGTGCAAGACCCGTGTCCCTACCTCTAAGGTCAAAGTCACACTAAGGTGTTTATTCACAATGGAGTGCTGTATATAAAGACATAGAGGATAGGTTGTCGTGTCCTGGCTGTAACTTTCCCTTGTATGGACAGATTTTAAAATAACTTGCCACATGTGTTCCACATACCAAGACGACGTGTCGCGTGCAAGACCCGTGTCCCTACCTCTAAGGTCAAGGTCACACTTAGGTGTTTATTCACAATGGAGTGCTGCATATAAGGACATAAGAGTATAAGTTGTCGTGTCCGGGCTGTAACTTTTCCTTGTATGGACAGATTTTAAAATAACTTGCCACATGTGTTCCACATACCAAGACGACGTGTTGTGTGCAAGACCCGTGTCCCTACCTCAAAGGTCAAGGTCACACTTAGTGTTTATTCACAATGGAATGCTGCATATAAGGACATAGAGTATAGGTTGTCGTGTCCGGGCTGTAACTTTCCCTTGTATGGACAGATTTTAAAAAAACTTGCCACATGTGTTCAACATACCAAGACGACGTGTTGCGTGCAAGACCCATGTCCTTTACCTCAAAGGTCAAGGTCACACTTAATGTTTATTCACAATGGAGTGTTGCATATTAGGACATAAAGTATAGGTTGTCGTGTCCGGGCTGTAACTTTCCCTTGTAAGGACATAATTTAAAAATAACCTCCACATGTGTTCCACATACCAAGACGACTTGTCGCCTGCAAGACCCGTGTCCTTACCTCTAAGGTCAAGGTCACACTTAGTGTTTATTCACAATGGAGTGCTGCATATAAGGACAAAGAGTATAGGTTGTAGTGTCCGGGCTGTAACTTTCCATTGTATAGACAGATTTTAAAATAACTTGCAACATGTGTTCCACATACCAAGACGATGTGTCGTGTGCAAGACCCGTGTCCCTACCTCTAAGGTCAAAGTCACACTAAGGTGTTTATTCACAATGGAGTGCTGTATATAAAGACATAGAGGATAGGTTGTCGTGTCCTGGCTGTAACTTTCCCTTGTATGGACAGATTTTAAAATAACTTGCCACATGTGTTCCACATACCAAGACGACGTGTCGCGTGCAAGACCCGTGTCCCTACCTCTAAGGTCAAAGTCACACTAAGGTGTTTATTCACAATGGAGTGCTGTATATAAAGACATAGAGTATAGGTTGTCGTGTCCTGGCTGTAACTTTTCCTTGTATGGACAGATTTTAAAATAACTTGCCACATGTGTTCCACATACCAAGACGACGTGTCGCGTGCAAGACCCGTGTCCCTACCTCTAAGGTCAAGGTCACACTTGGGTGTTTATTCACAATGGAGTGCTGCATATAAGGACATAAAGTATAAGTTGTCGTGTCCGGGCTGTAACTTTTCCTTGTATGGACAGATTTTAAAATAACTTGCCACATGTGTTCCACATACCAAGACGACGTGTTGTGTGCAAGACCCGTGTCCCTACCTCAAAGGTCAAGGTCACACTTAGTGTTTATTCACAATGGAGTGCTGCATATAAGGACATAGAGTATAGGTTGTCGTGTCCGGGCTGTAACTTTCCCTTGTATGGACAGATTTTAAAAAAAAACTTGCCACATGTGTTCCACATACCAAGACAACGTGTCGCGTGCAAGACCCGTGTCCCTACCTCTAAGGTCAAGGTCACACTTCGTGTTTATTCACAATGGAGTGCTGCATATAGGACATAGAGTATAGGTTGTCGTGTCCGGGCTGTAACTTTCCCTTGTATGGACAGATTTTAAAAAAACTTGCCACATGTGTTCAACATACCAAGACGACGTGTTGCGTGCAAGACCCATGTCCTTTACTTTAAGGTCAAGGTCACACTTAATGTTTATTCACAATGGAGTGTTGCATATTAGGACATAGAGTATAGGTTGTCGTGTCCGGGCTGTAACTTTCTCTTGTAAGGACATAATTTAAAAATAACTTCCACATGTGTTCCACATACCAAGACGACTTTTCGCCTGCAAGACCCGTGTCCTTACCTCTAAGGTCAAGGTCACACTTAGTGTTTATTCACAATGGAGTGCTGCATATAAGGACATAGAGTATAGGTTGTCGTGTCCGGGCTGTAACTCACATACCAAGACGATGTGTCGCGTGCAAGACCCGTGTCCCTACCTCTAAGGTCAAAGTCACACTAAGGTGTTTATTCACAATGGAGTGCTGCATATAAAGACATAGAGGATAGGTTGTCGTGTCCGGGCTGTAACTTTCCCTTGTATGGACAGATTTTAAAATAACTTGCCACATGTGTTCCACATACCAAGACGACGTGTCGCGTGCAAGACCTGTGTCCCTACCTCTAAGGTCAAGGTCACACTTAGGTGTTTATTCACAATGGAGTGCTGCATATAAGGACATAGAGTATAAGTTGTCGTGTCCGGGCTGTAACTTTTCCTTGTATGGACAGATTTTAAAATAACTTGCCACATGTGTTCCACATACCAAGACGACGTGTTGCATGCAAGACCCGTGTCCCTACCTCTAGGGTCAAGGTCACACTTAGGTGTTTATTCACAATGGAATGCTGCATATATTAGGACATAGAGTATAGGTTGTCGTGTCCGGGCTATAACTTTCTCTTGTATGGACAGATTTAAAAATGACTTGCCACTAGTGTCAGACATACCAAGACGACGTGTCGCGTGCAAGACCCATGTCCCTACCTCTAAGTTCAAGGTCACACTAAGTGTTTATTCACAATGGAATGCTGCTTATAAGGACATAACAGTGTAGGTTGTCAAGTATGGGTGGTATTTTTTATATTAAAAGGCAATTTAAAATAACTTGCCATATGTATTTGACACGTAAAGGCAAGATCAACTTTTCATGTACTGACCTTGTTCATAGGTCAATGTCACATTCGGGGGCATTCGTCACATACTGTGACAGCTCTTGTTTATATACATGATTAACCCATGTGGTTGTTCTATGCTCTCCTGAAAAAAGGGGCATGCAGTTTTGCAAATGTTTGGAAGTTGGTCAGTTGATATACAAGGTCTTGTTTGCACAATAATTCAGCATTGGTTTGACCTAGGGCCATCAAATTTCAGTAGTAGGTTGCCCTTGACCGGTAGATGACCCCTGATGTTTTTGAGGTCAAGGTATTCGTTAAAACATTTTGGAAATACTTTGTACTTAATTTGACACCCATTTGACCTGGGACCATGAAACTTCATAAGAAGGTTGCCCTTGACTAGTAGATGACCCCTATGGTTTTTAAGGTGAAAAGGTCAAAGGTCAAGATCACAGTCAACCATTTTTTTGAAAGCTTTGCACAATCACTTGAGAATGGTTTGACATAGGACCATGAAACTTCAGTGGTGGCTGCCATTGAGAAGAAGATGACCCCTATTGTTTTTAAGATCAGTAGGTTAAATGTCATGATCAACTTATGAAAACTGTTTAAATCTTGTTCTATAATTTCTTAAGCACTGAACATTTTTACAATATTAAATCAATAAAATAAACCTACCGTTAGAAGACACCAAAATGATATTTGGTCAACCGGCATCAACAATTTATAGTTCGAGCATCAACAATTTATAATTTTGTAAAAAAAGAGCTACATTGAGTAATGGTAGAACAACTTTTAACTGCCTTGTTTTGGGGCAGCCATTTACTATTGAGGGAAGCACTTTTAGCTCATCTGTTTTTCGAAGATAACTTATTGAATAAGTGTCAGAGCCTTGGTGTTGTCATAATGAAAAGCCATTAACCTTGGCCACAACTCAAAAGCCGTACAAGATATTAAATGGAAACTTTTTATACATATTTTCAAAAACAATAAGCATATGTATAGTAAGACCAATCCCTCTTTGGCAATAATTGAGAGATGCCCTAATCAGACTGAGATTTTAGTTCATTTAAGTTGATACTAGGCACGCAAATCTCATTTAAGTTGATACTAGACACTCAAATCTCATTTCAGTTGATACTAGGCACGCAAATCTCATTTAAGTTGATACTAGACACTCAAATCTCATTTAAGTTGATACTAGGCACACAAATCTCATTTAAGTTGATACTAGACACTCAAATCTAATTTAAGTTGATACTAGGCACGCAAATCTCATTTAAGTTGATACTAGGCACGCAAATCTCATTTAAGTTGATACTAGGCACGCAAATCTCATTTAAGTTGATACTAGGCACGCAAATCTCATTTAAGTTGATACTAGGCACTCAAATCTCATTTAAGTTGATACTAGGCACGCAAATCTCATTTAAGTTGATACTAGGCACGCAAATCTCATTTAAGTTGATACTAGACACTCAAAGCTCATTTAAGTTGATACTAGGCACTCAAATCTCATTTAAGTTGATACTAGACACTCAAATCTCATTTCAGTTGATACTAGGCACGCAAATCTCATTTAAGTTGATACTAGGTACTCACACAAATCTCATTTAGTTCAATTATGATAGAACAGCCCTATGATATTTGCCTTAAAGAACCAAAACCTGCCGCAGACCAATGACCTATGACATGACCTAGAGCAGGGATTTTCCTTCGGTTATTCTAAGTGGTATAGGTGGCATTGGTCCCCTTTCTCATTTTCAAGGGATCACGGCCATAGATGGTTGAAATTATGAACAGGCCTAGGATATTTGCCTAACCCTAAAAGTACCAAAACCCTCAAACCTGCCTAAAATCGCAGACCAATGAACTATGCCATGACTTAGGGCAAGGCATTGGCTCTGCTTTGGAATATGTGACTCTGGTCGTCATAGTTGCTTTAAAGGCATCACTATACATAGATGAAATTATGTTAGAATGGGCCTAGGGAATCTGCTTTAGTGGAACGAAATCTCACAACCTACATAAAATCGCAGTCCGATGACCTATGCCATAACTAAGGGCTAGGCCATGGCTTTGATGTGATATAGGTGATTCTGGTCTCCTTTCTCATTTATAAGGTAGCATAGCCAAACATTTTCAAAAATGGGAAAGAAAATATCCAGGGTACTGACTTAAATCTACCAAAACACCTCAGCCTGCCTACAATCCCACGCAGACCCATTGATTTTGCCATGGCCAACGGCAAAACCTAGGCTACGCTATGAAATAGGCAGCTCTGGTCTTCTTTCTTCTTTTTAAGGCATCATTCAACGCAACACATTGTTGAAATTATGTAAAAACAGGCCTAGTGTATCTGCCTAAATGGAGCAAAATCGCACAACCTGCCTAAAACCACAGTCTGATGACCTATGACGACCTAGAAGAAGGAATATGCAACGATGTCTTATATGTGGCAGTGGTCCCCTTCCTCATTTTTTATGGGATTACTTTTTCAATAGTTGAAAATATGATAGAAAAGGCCTAGGGTATTTGCCTAAATGCACCAAAAATCCACAACCAGCCTAAAATCCTCAGACAAATGACCTATGTCATGACGTTGGGCAATATCTGGGCTATTACATATATATATATATATATATATATAATGTTGAAATTATGTTAGAACGTGCTAAGTATCCACTTGAAGGAACTAAAATCCCACAGCCTGCCTAAAATTGCAGACCAATGACCTACGACATGACCTTGGGCAATGCCAAGACTATGATGTGATTCTGTGGCATTGGTCCCCTTTCTCATTTTTAAGGGGTCGCCGCTATAGATAATCATGATAGAACAGGCCTATAGTATTCCCCTAAATGTACCCAAACCCCACACCCAGTCTAATATCGCAGACAATTGACCTATGTCATGACTTTGAGCAATGCCAAGGCTACGCTGTGGTATAGGTGGCAGTGGTCCCCTTTCTTATTGTTAACTTTAGGTACATGTATTACATGCTGAAATTGCTGAAATTATGATAGAACATGCCTAGGGTATTAGCCTCAATATACCAAAACCCAATAACCTGCCTAAATTCGCAGAGGAATGACCTATGTCATTACCTTGGGCAATGCCTAGGCTACGCTATAGTATAGGTGACAGTGGTCCCCTTTCTCATTTTTAAGGTAACACTGCTATGCATTGTTGAAATTATGTTAGAACGTACCTAGTATCCACTTAAATGAACCAAACTCCCACAGCCTGCCTTAAATCGCAGACCAATGACTTTACATATTTTCCGGGGCCGGCCGAAAACAGGTTGTGGTCGAAAATAGGTTGTTTCGGGATATCGTTTACATGTATGCGAGGCGGTTGAAAAAAAACAACCTTCGGGCACACTTCTCGGAAAGCCCTTTTCCACCCACCATACATACACATGTGGAATTAACTTCTATTGTTAAATAGTTCAAGCTAGGATTACCATGGTAATGTTTAAAAGCCCAATTATCAGAGCCTATCAACAGACACAAGATGTACATATAGAAGTTTATTGCTCCATTTTAAAAGTTCTTAGAATACAACTTACATTTACAGCCAACGAAATTGTTGATAGGCATCATTATGTACTAGTAATCATTAAGAATTTCAACTTTCGCCGGTGTTTAAAGATCCGCCCATTGTCACTCATCCGATTCATATTCCCTGCGTCAGATTTTGCGTTGACAATGTGTCAGCCAATGAGGTTGTATTCTAAGTCAGTTAGATGATCTGAATTAAATCTTAATGGTTAAGAATGAGCCGTTCGCTACGCTCACTCCGCCCATTTTTAATCATTAAGATTTTTTGATTTTTATTTTATTTATTTATTTATTTATTGATATTTTATTCTATTTTTTTTTTTTTGGGGGGGGAGCAGGCGTGAACAATAGGGTGGGTCCTGTGAACGTAACTGCCGTCTGTGAAACTTTTGAAAATTTCCCTCACAGCCTATGTTAACATTACAATGAATTATCTTGTATTCAATTTACACAAACGTTTTCCTTCATTAAATTCTATTAAATAATATTATGTATTTAAGTTTAGACACGTGGCATGTTTCATTATATAACTATATGTATTACGTCGGTGTGTATAAGTCGAAAAAAATGTATGTTCTGACTGACCTGGTATATTCCTGTGGTATGGACGCCGAAGGGCACGCGAGCAATTTCCAGGAAAATTGTGATCAATCGTTCAAATATTATCGGCCGCATGATTTATTATTTTCGCCTTTGGTCTTGATATTAAGAGCGATATGTTTAGGCAAACGACGAAATTTTGTTTGTTACATGTAAAACTTTGAATGCGAATCACGTGTTAAAAGTATACTTGGAATGTGAAAGGCGATGGAACAGCGTTCTTCTGTGGTATTTTTCAAGTAATCGATTAGATTTTACAACAAATGTTATATAAGTTTATCAAAATGTATGTCTAATTTGTACTCATATTTTAAAAATCAGGTTTGACTTTTTATGACTTGGCCTTACCGGAAAGGGTTCGCCTTTATTTGGCTTGGCCTTGCCGGAAACTCTTTGTTTAAAATTTCAATATATTTTATGTTGTAGATAAATATGTATACCAGTATCAGTAAGAGTTTTGAGTAGATATGAGCTGGCTGTGATAGTTTAAGCATATAATTATTATTTGAACTATGCTTCTTCTTTTGAGGTTTTGCTTGTTTTCGCTGCTGGTCGCGCGGTCCTCGGCAATGATTAGACAATATTATATCGCTGCAGTGGAAATTGACTGGGATTATGCTCCCATGAGACGGAACCTTGTTGGACCTGACACTTTGTATGTTAACGGCAAGTGCCGATATTTTGATTTATATATATTTTTTTAATTGAAGGTAATTTGATCGATTAAAGATGTAATGCACCAGTCAATTGTAACCACGCCCCCCCCCCCAGGTCCGGGGGTATACCGGGGATAGCCGGGGAAATGGGTCGTGTTTTTACCTTTCAGGTGGCCCCGAAGTGCCGGGTGAATGCGGTGGTTTTGTCTTCGCTTTAAATATAGCAGGGAATGGGCCTTACCTAGGGTCCCTGGGGTGCGGGGCATTTGGCGGGGATTTTACCATCTGTTCGTCTGTCTGCGCAGGGCGGGGATTTTAGCCGGGGTTGGCTGGACCGAATGTCAAGGTCCCCTCTATTCTCCGGACCTGGGGGGGGGGCGTGGTTACAATTGAATGGTGCATAATGTTGAATGTATTTTGATCTTTTAGTATATCCGTTCCGGTGGTTCATAGAGATTTATCTGTGAATTAAAATGATATGTAACAGTCTCAAAAAGTAAAAAAAGAAGATAATTTTCACTGTTTTGAAGTAATAGTCCGTTCTCACTTCCAAACTAAATATCAGCGCGCGGTTGGGACACAATTTCTAAGTCGTCATTAGCAATGCGTCTCTTCAAATGTAACTTTTGGTCCTCACTTTTGGAAACATTTTTCGATCTTACTCTGAATGAAACAAACAATTATCTAAAATTGATGTCATTGAATAGCTATAATATAAAAAAAAGTTCTATATTAATTAAGGAGCAATCTTTATATTTATCAGCGAATAGTAATTATCTTCGTGTAATTGAATTGTTATTATATAAAAAACGTATATTAATTAAGGAGCAATCTATATATTAATCAGCGAAATGAAATTATAATTATTCGTGTAATTGAATTGCTATAATATAAAAAGTTATATATGAATTGAGGAGCAATCTATATATTTGTCAGCGAAAAGTATTTATTTTCATGTCCTTGAATTACTATAATGTAAAAAAGCTATTTAGTAATCAAGGAGCAATCTAAATATTTATCAGCGAAAAGTCTAAGTACGCTCACAGGCATCTGAATCATTGTTTGTCACTAAAATGTTGTTTAAAACCATTTTGGGTCCATACAATGAGATAAACAACACATCTGAAGATATTTAGTGTCTTTGATATACAAAAAAGTTTCATTGTATGGACCCAAAATGGTTTTAAACAACATTTTAGTGACAAACAATGATTCAGATGCCTGTGAATACAACCTCATTTGGCTGATACATTATCAACGCAAAATCTGACGCAGGGACTAGCAATAGACGGAACTTAAAACACGCGAAATTCCTAATGATTAAGCCTAGTACTTAATGATGACCTATCTGCAATTTCATTCGCTGAAAATGTAGGTTGTATCTTAATGCTCATTCGGATGTATTTGGACGGTTTACATACTCAAAAAGTGGTACGTTTAAGTCCGCTGCAAATAGATCGCGTAGTAATCTTATTTAGCAGTTAAACTTTATGACTTAACTCTTGGGAATCTTAATTATGTTTGCAATACAACTCTTAAACACTACATTTAATTAATGATATTATTAAAAAATTTACGAACTTCTCCAACTGATGTACCGGCATACATCCGAGGTTGTTTTCGATAAAATGGCCGAGGAGTTCCGAATGCTTAATGCTGAGTAGTTTTCTTCTCACTTGGCTGTCAAGTGAGCAGTTTATTCGGACCTCCTCGGCCATTTTTATCGAAAACAATCTCGGGTGTATTTTGACGGTTTACATACTCAAAAAGCGGCACGTTTAAGTCCGCTGCAAGTAGATCGCGCAGTAATTTAGCAGTTAAACTTTATGACTTTACTCTTGGGAATCTTAATTATATTTGCAATAATACACTTCATTGGCAATCAATTTAAACTTAGATCAATAAATACAACTCTAAAACACTACATTTAATTGATGATATTATTAAAAAAATACGAACTACTTCAACTGATGTACTGGCATACATCCGAGATTGTTTTCGGAGCTCCGAATGGTGAGCAGTTATATTCGTCGCATTGTGAATGTTTCCGTCTCATGTTAAACTGCACGTCATTTTCTGTTAGCACATCCCGACGACTTATTGAGAACCGTGATGATCAAATAGGCAGTGTCTACCGCAAGGTGCTCTTTCGCGGATACACGGATGAAACCTTCACTCAGCAAATACCTGTTCCGGCCTGGATGGGAATTGTTGGGCCTATTGTGAAGGGGGAGGAAGGTGATTCGATCAGAATCTTGTTCAAGAACATGGCTAATAAGCAAAGCTTCGCAATGCACCCACACGGATTCTTCTATAACAAGCAAGGAGAGGGTAATTCATTGTTCATTTCGTTGTCCTTATTATTCTGATCTACCATATCAGGTACAAAAAATATTACTGTGACACGCAAATAATTTAAAATAACTGATATAAATTCCTGTATAATCTGTTTGGTAAACAACCACAATATGTCCGAGCATTTAAGCCGACTATAGCGCATTTTGTTTTTGAGCTGACATTAAAAACTGTTTCGCAAGCAAAAGCATTTTCTTTGAGAAATTTAGCCGGCAGTAGGACATTTCCGTCAAATCTGTTCCGCAAGAAAACTCAATTTGTCATATGATTCTTTCGTTAATAGAGGTAATTTATTTCCGACTTTCTTTTCAAATTCAGGTGCCCTTTACGAAGATGGAACGTCCGGCGCAGATAAACTGGACGATAACGTCGGCCCTGGCGAAACACATCTCTATATCTGGAACATCACTGCGAGACACGCCCCTACGGCCGACGACGATGCCTGTGTAGCTTGGGGGTACCATGGACACAGAGACCCAGCCCGGGACATTGCCACTGGTCTGGCCGGGTTCGGGCTTATCTGCAAGAAAGGTTTGTGGTTTAGTTTATTAAAGCACAAGGGTCAAAATATACTTGCAATATATATACATAGCAATATTTACATTCGCTTCGATTGGATAAGTGCGACGTCATTTAAGCAATGATATACGTCGTTACAAATATAAGCTATTGTTTTATACAAACGTATGTTATCGGTAACATTTCTGCTGATGTTTAATCGTAATGAACGATGATTTAAAATGTAAATATAAGTATTGATCGCCTCTCCTGCGTTTATGCTTTATGAGCACAGTAGTTCAAGTTCGAGGAAATAACCAAAAAATGCGATAAATCCTTAATTATATTTCGATGATTACTTTAAGGCACAGAGCTGCGCTTGCTGTTCGTACGGATATGAAGTACTATTAAAGATAAGTGTAACGTTTTGAATACTACAGGGACTCTGGATGCCAATGGAAAACGTAAAGATGTCGACAAAGAGTTCGTTGTATACGCCGATATCGCTGACGAAAGCATAAGCTTTTGCTTTGACGATAGCATTCAAAAATGCGGACAACCTGATGTTTGTCAGGCCAGGGCGGTAAGTATACAACTGTCTTGGTTTTTTAAACGTTGGAAGAAACTTAAGCGGTCAATGTGCTCAGACAGAGCAGAACTACACTGAATAGCACTTCAAAAAGCAATGCTTTATTCAAGGATACTGATGACGAAGACTTCGGACTGTCAAACGAAATGCATCACATCAATGGCTATGTTTACGGCAACCAGCCCCCGTTCCAAATGTGTCCTGGAGAACGAGCGGTCTTCTACGTTATGTCATTGAATCTTGCCAGCCACATCATGAAAATTCTTGGACATACCATGATTATAAAACATAGGCGGTAAGTACTATTTCCGATCAAGAAACGTTTGATATTAGTATGGACTTTTGAACCACTAATGTTTTTACAAAATAAAATGCGGAATTTTATATTGATAGTAAAACATTTAAATGATCACAAAGACGAAAGTTGAAATTAAGGTTTTGAATTTCGAAAATAGTTTGCATAAATGGCGCATGTTTAACTGTTTTTTAACCTCACGTGGCCCGCCCATTTTAAAGTTCTTATATACCCGTCATAGGCAATTTCATACTGCCATAAACTGACAGTACGGTTTTGAGATGATACTGTCACATATCTAACGCGCGTCTAGAAATAGACATTTTTTAGATGGAAAGCGCTTATCAAAATGTGTTTTAAATCTGTAACTTCCTGTGTGTGCAACTTTTCCAAACATTTTCCATAGCATTTTTTGTGCATCAATACGGCCTTTGGTGCATTTTTGGACTTCTGTCAATTGTTACAGAAATGATTACAGGTGAAATTGATTAAACTTGAAAGTTGTCTAAATCACTATATGAAATTGTGTTCTGTACAATAAAATAAACATCGCATGCCTCGGATAACAGTATTTCCCTCATATTGACAATATGAACTGTCAGGCTGGAAGACATGCGATATTTATTTACTATTGCTTGAGTCGTTTCTGTGTGTTTGCAGCACGGAGAACGCATTGGTTAACTCAGCCAGTTTTCTAAGCGCGTACACGGTAGCCGCTCATCCTGGCCATTGGCTTCTTTACTGCAGAAACCTGGACCATGTCACTGGTGAGTGATGTAAACGTCTCAGTCTGCTGAACTGACAAGTTAGACTAGTTCAATAACATTTTACGTGTCTCATAAACATCATGTTCAATGACAAAGTATTGGATTTCTTGTTTGTAATCTGAATGAAAGTCCTAAGTTGATTGAATATTATAGACTCTATATGCGTTTCTTCTTCAGAGGGTATGCTTGCTTTCGTGGATGTATCAAACAAACCAGTACCTTCAAACATCTCTCGTGTTGGTCGAAGGCGAATGCCCGGGAGGACCAGAACCTATTACCTTGCCATAGAAGAAATCATATGGGATTACGCACCAGGTCTCACTCATGACAGGTATGGACCTGTGGTTTTTGGACGTAAGGCGTCTCATTCATTCGTGTTCACCAACTTTACTTTTAAGCTTCGTATCATACGCCTACCGGCTTTGAACATGATTAAGCTTTTGGATTTTTCCTTGTAGTTTCCATTGTATTTTCATAACATTCAAGCAGCAACATTGCGAACTGTCACTAAGTACTTTGACTTTATTTAACCAGTGCTTAGACATACAATTAAATATCAGTTTAATTAAGTGTAGAGTTCTCTCAAACAGTATTCTACAAACTAACTTTAGAAATTTCACACACATGAACAAAAGGTCTGTATTATGTTTTGGATAAGTTCCAGCTCCGTGTTCCTACAACAAGGTCCAGACCGGATTGGTTCCCGGTACAAGAAGGCTGTATACCGACGATACACGGACGCCACATTTACCACGCCAGTAAGGGGAGACGGGGACAGCCACTTTGGTTTTACAGGTCCTCCTATTAAAGGCGAAGTAGGCGACAGAATTGTGGTTGTGCTTAATAATAAAGCGTCCAGAGAATATTCATTTTTGGCCGGAGGTGTGTCCATGTCAAAAGAAAACGAAGGAGCCGTGTACAAACAAAGTGTTGAAGGTGAGTCCACCAATACGTTTGTGTTAGTCTTTTACTAAGACAGAGCCAGAGCATGTACATTTGCGAAACAGAGTAACTTAAAATTCTGAAAATAAGAATGTAAATAAATGTATTGCCCGAACTTAACAGTCAGTACTTTATCTGAACCATTATACTTGAATAAAGCACAAAACACACTTAAGTGAAATTCATCGATGTCACAGGGGTAAGATTTGTATATGTCCCAGAGTTGAACATAATCTATGTCACAGAAGTGAAATTTGAAGGAATTATTTAAACATTTAGTAGCCCCAAAGTTGTTTAAAGGATATGTAGACTGGCATGGGTTTATCGATACATTTACTTCTTATGGCTTTAAACCTTATAAGGAACAGTGCCTGAATATCCCAAGAGGAATGAAAACATTCGGTATTATCCTAGCAAGTCGTTGTTAATGTTGTTTGAGCGGTATGTCCAACTGCGCAATTTTAGATTATAATTTAGTCCAGTGCTTTCTTTCGACATTAAACCTCCCTTTTCTGTATTAAGAAATATCGTCGATCATATTAAGCTAAAACTCAACTGCTTATTGTTTAGTATTGAACTCGAAATAGTATTCACTGTATCTGAAAAATCGTAATAATCGGTGTTTGTTATAACAATTAACATTTACATGTAAAAAGAACGTACTCAGGTCCAGTCATATTTTTATCCGCAATATTTGTATCGGTTATTATTATCTTCAAAGCAACGACCGCATCTGGAGTGAGTGTTGCGCCAGGAGCGACCACGAGGTATTCATTCTTTGTCTCTCCAATTGACGCTCCAACAAAGATCGACCCAGTCTGCCTCACATACATATATCGCTCCGCTGTAGACCTAGAAAAAGATTTTTACAGTGGCCTTTTAGGCCCCATGCTCATATGTAAACCAGGGACGCTCGACAGTGATAACAGACAGGTTCGTTCCTCTTAATTTGTTTGAATTTGATCCAGCTATATTTCATCCTTAAAATACTGGATCATATGTATTTCCTACACTTATACATACATTATTTTGGAAATCAAGGCTAATCCTAGGATTCAATTTCATTAGCAATTCATTTATTTTGTCAAATAAAACGCGTTCTTACAAGTGATAATTCAAAACAATGTTTTAGGAAATGTACCTACCAGTCAATTTGAAAGTCTTATTTAGTGTTTGACATCGTTGTCCTAGAACAAGTACTGTACTAGCTAGTGTATGCGTCATCATTTGAAACCCAAAGATAATACACTTAAATTGAGATGAAAACAGAAATATGTTTATCTTTATATGTTTTGGTTCGATGAAGCTTTGCACGAGCGTTTGTGGATTGTATGCTATAACAATTTCATGTTAAGCTGGAATGTATGCTATAACAAGGACCTGTTATGCTGGACTACATGCTATAACAAGGACCTGTTATGCTGGAATGTATGCTATAACAAGGACCTGTTATGCTGGAATGTATGCTATAACAAGGACCTGTTATGCTGGAATGTATGCTATAACAAGGACCTGTTATGCTGGAATACATGCTATAACAAGGACCTGTTATGCTGAAATACATGCTATAACAAGGACCTGTTATGCTGAAATACATGCTATAAGAAGGACCTGTTATGCTGGAATGTATGCTATAACAAGGACCTGTGATGCTGGAATGTATGCTATAACAAGGACCTGTTATGCTGAAATACATGCTATAACAAGGACCTGTTATGCTGAAATACATGCTATAACAGGGACCTGTTATGCTGAAATGTATGCTATAACAAGGACCTGTTATGCTGGAATGTATGCTATAACAAGGACCTGTTATGCTGGAATGTATGCTATAACAAGGACCTGTTATGCTGGAATGTATGCTATAACAAGGACCTGTTATGCTGAAATACATGCTATAACAAGGACCTGTTATGCTGAAATACATGCTATAACAGGAACCTGTTATGCTGGAATGTATGCTATAACAAGGACCTGTTATGCTGAAAAATATGCTATAACAAGGACCTGTTATGCTGGAATGTATGCTATAACAAGGACCTGTTATGCTGGAATGTATGCTATTACAAGGACATGTTATGCTTTCAGCGACGCGCTAATAGAGAATTTTTTCTAAACTTTCTCGTGGTTGATGAAAACCTGTCCCATTATCTGACCGAGAACATCAACATGTTTGCGACCTCCCCCGCAACTGTCGATCCTGAAGATGAGGGATTTCAGCTTTCTAATAAAATTAGAGGTATTCTAACAACTGATATATTACTAGTACGGATAATATGTTTGTTCCAATAGTTTCCATTGTATTACTAACAGTAACAAAAACGCCATTCTTACATGTTTTAAATCTGATGTATCAAACCAATCTCAAATGTTTAAAACATAAAACAATGCATTTTTATAAAATAAAGTATAGAGTCGTCAGTTTACTTACTTATTTCAAACAATATTTGAATCTGTATAATATCTTATTTATGCAAATATCCGTGTACATAACATACACTACAACTACATTTTTTTGTGTATGTCAAGTAGGAGATTACATACTTCAGTGTATCTATTTCAGCCATCAATGGATTCACATTTGGAACAGTACCTAAACTAGACATGTGCATTGGCGATCGAGTCACGTGGCATGTGTCCTCGTTAGGACCTGATATTGACAATCACCATGTGACCTTTGAAGGCAACAACTTCATGTTTGACGGCATGAATATTGACACAGTGTCTGTTTTCCCGGGAATGGGACAAACTGTCCGCATGATCCCCGACCAACTTGGTAATGGCCTTTCTCGTAGTATCCTTTATCTCATTTAACTGAATTTTGCGTCAAGATCATTATGTTATGATTTTTCATGTTTAAGAGTTAAAAAAATCTATACAGTCCCTCAATTTTGTGGTTGTATTTTACGTTTACATTCAATTTTCAATGTTTTTTGGGAAAGGACCGTAACTGATGTTGGTAAAACTCGTGGCCCAATCCCTTTGCATGTCCTTTTTATATGTACGTAAGCTTTGTTACATTGCACTGTTTCTGTTCCTTTGTTGTTATCATTATCATATAATGTGTAAATGTATCGTCATGCAATAAAATATGTTTAAACCAATTTTCAATGTTTGACATATTTACATTACAGGACGTAATCGGTTGCGCTGCGGTCAGCTTGGCCTTGAACGAGAAGGGATGTTTGCTTGGTATAACGTCAATTCATGTGGAAGACGTATCCAACCTGGTCCGCTGTCTGGGATCACACGTCAATATTACATTAGAGCAGTAAATGTGGACTGGGACTACGCACCTAACAAAGTGCACCCAATTACTGGGGAAAGTTTGTTTGAACCTACCAGGTGAGTTGTTGGTCTTCAATTACACTCAATTAAACAAGTAACTATCATAATTTTCCATTATTTAGTTGCATGTGAAAGCGAGACCAAAACGTATCTTATGATATATATTGATTACTTTATAAAGGTAAGTTCTTAAACCAAGCAGTATACCAATTTGACCAAGTGTTAATTAAACCATCTTTGTATTCGCTTTGTGTATAGATTCTCAAATTTCTACGCGTTCTATGAAATGTCATTTTTAACAAGGTGTTAGTAAAAGCCTTCAACATACACTGTTATGTGTAATAGTCAAAATAATTCGGGATAAAATTAAATGATCCTTCTAAAGCATGCTTACCTTTATCTTTCAGTCCCAGTTTCATTTACGTGAGAAATGGATCTGACTTTGTTGGCACAATCTATACTAAGACCGTGTTCCAAGAATTCACTGACAACACATTTACACAGATGAAACCTCACCCTGCGAACCTCGGTGTAATCGGTCCATTCATACGTGGGAATGTCGGAGACACTATAGAAATACATCTGAAAAATATGGCAACTTTTCCATTGAATATAGTCCCTAAAAATCTTCCTTTCGCAGATGGATCAGTAATAAGCAGTGCATTGCCTACAGATCCAGGCAACGTCGGAATATATAGTTATTCTATCCCACATCGATCTGGACCAAAGAAAAATCAGCCAAATTGTGTGGGAACTATATATACCTCGCGGGTAGATCCATTGAAAGATGCACATAGCGGACTGATTGGTCCAATGGTTATATGCAAGGCAGGAACTCTTAATCAAAATGGTATAAGAACTGATAACATTAATGTAGAATTTGCAACAGCATACTTCACTTTTAATGAAAATCTGAGCCATCACAGTACAGCAAATTTCGCAGCAAGGGCTCCGGGTAGAGTAAACGTTGCGGATCCTGAATTTGTACAAAGCAATGAGTACTTTGCAATAAACGGACGCATTTATGGAAACTTGAATGGCCTTGATATGAAGGTAGGGGATATGAGTGCTTGGTATGTCTTTGGAATGGGTAGTGTTTTCGGCATCCATACAGTGCATTTCCACGGGCAACTTTATTTACGGAGAACAAAAATAACTGTACGTGGGGACGTTCTTGAGGTTAACTCGGGAACGTATGAGACGGTAGAAATGCAAGCGTACAATCCGGGCACATGGCTTTTTCATTGTCACGTGGGTCCCCACGTGATGGCTGGCATGGAAACCTTCTACAGAGTTATGCCTTGATTCATCAATCTTAAAACGTAATTTGAAGGTACTACCTTACAGTTATATTGAAAAAGTTATCTTTAACAGTGTTATACTCCATTACTGTCGTTGAACATTACAATATGCTATTTTAAATTCAAGCAGTCCTTCCAAATAATCTCTTGTCAATTATGTATTTAAACGAGTTGCATCATGTTGCCTTTGTGTGTTTTGTCTTTCAATATGAAATGTTAGATTGATTATTTCATTTACGCGTTTTTTAGTTTAATGTAAATTACCAAGACACTTTTTCTTTTTCAGATAAAAATGGTCACAGTCATCAACCTACGTGCTTACCATCTTGGACAAATAAAAGAGGAACTCGACAAATAGCACAGCGTTTAATTCTTTATCTTTGCGGCCTGGCAAATATAATGTATCACATTTAAATTAATATAAATTGAGTTGCATTCTAAACCACAACCTAGTCACCTCGTCACTTGGTTGATTCTTTAGTACATTGCCAATGGTCCTAGAGTTGCATTCTCAAACACACCCTAGTCACCTCGTCATTTGGTTTATTCTTAAAACATTGCCAATGGCCCAACAGTTGCATTCTAAACCACACCCTAGTCACCTCGTCATTTGGTTGATTCTCTCGTACATTGCCAATGGCCCAACAGTTGCATTCTAAACCACTGCAGGTAGTCATCTGACCATATAATGACATTGACCATTGTTTGTATGATACTGAAAGCGACAACTCAGTTGCATTCTAAAGCAATCTTAATAATAAAATGCATGTTATTTTGTTGTTGATGTTTGGTATTACATTGCAAATCACACGGGAGAGACGTTCGAAAGGACTGCATATAGTCACCTGACCATGTTACATAGAACATTTGACTACTTACACAGAGTTTCACTCCACGCAGCGCAAGTCATCTGACGATATTATTTACATTCCGTATGAGCTCAACTCTAAAGCATTGCAGATAGCCACCGGAACATATAACTTATGGCATTTATTACCATCATTACGACTAGTCAGCTTACTCTATTATGTATAAAACTGACAATTAAAATTGAGGTGCATTCCTAAACACTGCAGATTGTCATCTGACCATATTATGTATGATATTGTTTATGCCACCCTCAGATTCAGTCTAACGCCAGCCGGATCATTACCTGACCATATAAATGTATGACATCCATAATGGCACAATGATTTGAACTCTTAAACCCGCCGGAGAGATACCTAACTGTTTCATTCTGCATGACATTGACATCGGCAACATGTATTTCATACCCACTGGCTATACTGCTGCTTTCTAAAGCATACCTGGTAGCCATCAGAACATATTAATGTTCATTAAACGTTACAATACCAATAAACACACACTTGCGTTTTTAAAACTCTGGTGAGAGATACCAGTCCATAATTGGTCCAATATGTATAACAGTGACACAGACTACATAATTGCAATCTATACAGTTGTTTCTTAAGCTTGTATATAGTCGCCTGACCATATCGTGTATTACATTGACAATATTTACTGAGAAGCACTCAAACGCGCTGCAGATATTCGTCTGAACCTATCGTGTATTGCATTGAGAATGACAATTGGGTAGCACTCTAACGCACTGCAGATATTCGTCTGAACCTATCGTGTATTGCAGTGACAATGACCACTGGGTAGCACTCTAACGCACTGCAGATATTCGCCTGATCATATCGTGTATTGCATTGAGAATGACAATTGGGTAGCACTCTAATGCCTGTAGATATTCGCCTGACAATATCGGGTTTTACATTGGCAAGGACCACTGGCAGCACTCTAACGCACTGCAGATATTTGCCTGACCATATCGTGTATTACATTGGCAAGGACCACTGGCAGCACTCTAACGCACTGCAGATATTTGCCTGACCATATTGTGTTTTACATTGAGAATGACAATTGGGTAGCACTCTAACGCACTGCAGATATTCGTCTGAACCTATCGTGTATTGCAGTGACAGTGACCACTGGGTAGCACTCTAACGCACTGCAGATATTCGCCTGATCATATCGTGTATTGCATTGAGAATGACAATTGGGTAGCACTCTAATGCCTGTAGATATTCGCCTGACCATATCGTGTTTTACATTGGCAAGGACCACTGGCAGCACTCTAACGCACTGCAGATATTTGCCTGACCATATCGTGTTTTACATTGAGAATGACAATTGGGTAGCACTCTAACGCACTGCAGATATTCGCCTGATCATATCGTGTATTTCATTGAGAATGACAATTGGGTAGCACTCTAATGCCTGCAGATATTCGCCTGACCATATCGTGTATTACATTGGCAAGGACCACTTGCAGCACTCTAACGCACTGCAGATATTTGCCTGACCATATCGTGTTTTACATTGAGAATGACAATTGGGTAGCATTCTAACGCACTGCAGATATTCGCCTGATCATATCGTGTATTTCATTGAGAATGACAATTGGGTAGCACTCTAACGCACTGCAGATATTCGCCTGATCATATCGTGTATTTCATTGAGAATGACAATTGGGTAGCACTCTAACGCACTGCAGATATTCGCCAGACCATATCGTGTATTACATTGGCAAGGACCACTGGCAGCACTCTAACGCACTGCAGATATTTGCCTGACCATATCGTGTATTACATTGGCAAGGACCACTGGCAGCACTCTAACGCACTGCAGATATTTGCCTGACCATATCGTGTTTTACATTGAGAATGACAATTGGGTAGCACTCTAACGCACTGCAGATATTTGCCTGACCATATCGTGTTTTACATTGAGAATGACAATTGGGTAGCACTCTAACGCACTGCAGATATTCGCCTGACCATATCGTGTATTACAGTGACAATGACCACTGGGTAGCACTCTAACGCACTGCAGATATTCGTCTGACCATATCGTGTATTACAGTGACAATGACCACTGGGTAGCACTCTAACGCACTGCAGATATTCGTCTGACCATATCGTGTATTTTATTGGCAATGGCCACTGGGTAGCACTCTAACATACTGTAGATATTCGCCGGACCATATTGTGTATTACATTGACGATAACCACTAGGAAGCACTCTAACGCACTGCAGATATTCGCCTGACCATATCGTGTATTACAGTGACAATGACCACTGGGTAGCACTCTAACGCACTGCAGATATTCGTCTGACCATATCGTGTATTACAGTGACAATGACCACTGGGTAGCACTCTAATGCATTGCAGATATTCGCATGACCTTATCGTGTATTTCATTGGCAATAACCACTGGCTAGCACTCTAACGTACTGCAGATATTTGCCTGACCATTTCGTGTTTTACATTGAGAAGGAACACTGGGTAGCACTCTAACAACTGTAGATATTCGATTGACCCTATCGTGTATTACATTGACAATTACCACTGGGTAGCACTCTAACAACTGTAGATATTCGATTGACCCTATCGTGTATTACATTGACAATTACCACTGGGTAGCACTCTAATTTACTGCAGATATTCGCCAGACCATAAATTATCGTGATTTGCATGGACGATAACCACGGGGTAGCACTTTAATGCACTGCAGATACTCGCCTGACCATATCGTGTATTACATTGGCAATGACCACTGGGTAGCACTCTAACGCACTGCAGATATTCGCCTGACCATAAAGTGATTTGCATGGACGATAACCACTGGGTAGCACTCTAACGCACTGCAGATATTCGCCTGACCATATCGTGTATTACATTGACAGTGACCACTGGGTAGCTCTCTAACGCACTGCAGATATTCGCCTGACCATATCGTGTATTTCATTGGCAATGACCACTGGGTAGCACTCTTACGTACTGTAGATATTCGCCTGACCATATCGTGTATTTCATTGGCAATGAACACTGGGTAGCACTCTTACGTACTGTAGATATTCGCCTGACCATATCGTGTATTACATTGACAATAACCACTGGGAAGCACTCTTACGCCTGTAGATGTTCGCCTGACCATATCGTGTATTACAGTGACAAGGACCACTGGGTAGCACTATATTGCACTGCAGATATTCGCCTGACCATATCGTGTATTACATTGTCAGTACCACTGAGTAGCTCTCGAATGCACTGCAGATATTCGCCTGACTATATCATATATTACATTGCCAGTGTCCACTGGGTACCACTCTAACGTACTGCAAAATTCGCCTGACCATATCGTGTATTACATTGACAGTAACCACTGAGAAGCTCTCTAACGCACTGCAAATATTCGCATGACCATATCGCGTATTATATTGACAATAACCACTGGGTAGCACTCTAACGCACTGCAGATATTCGCCTGATCATATCGTGTATTACAGTGACAAGGACCACTGGATAGCACTCTAATACACTGCAAATATTCGCTTGACCCTACTGTTTATTACATTGGCAATGACCACTTGGTAGCACTCTAACGCACTGCAGATATTCGCTTGACCATATCGCGTATTACATTGGCAATGACCACTTGTTAGCAGTCTAACGCACTGCTGATATTCGCTTGACCATATCGTGTATTACAGTGACAAGGACCACTTGGTAGCACTCTAATGCACTGCAAATATTCGCTTGACCCTACTGTTTATTACATTGGCAATGACCACTTGGTAGCACTCTAACGCACTGCAGATATTCGCTTGACCATATCGCGTATTACATTGGCAATGACCACTTGGTAGCACTCTAACGCACTGCATATATGCGCTTGACCATATCGTGTATTACAGTGACAAGGACCACTGGGTAGCACTCTAATGCACTGCAGATATTCGCTTGACCCTACTGTTTATTACATTGGCAATGACCACTGGGTAGCACTCTAACGCACTGCAGATATTCGCTTGACCATATCGTGTATTACAGTGACAAGGACCACTGGGTAGCAATCTAATGCACTGCAAATATTCGCTTGACCCTACTGTTTATTACATTGGCAATGACCACTCGGTAGCACTCTAACGCACTGCAGATATTCGCTTGACCATATCGTGTATTACATTGGCGATAACCACTGGGTAGCTCTCTAACGCAATGCAGATATTCGCTTGACCCTACTGTTTATTACATTGGCAATGACCACTTGGTAGCACTCTAACGCACTGCAAATATTCGCTTGACCATATCATGTATTACAGTGACAAGGACCACTGGATAGCACTCTAATGCACTGCAAATATTCGCTTGACCCTACTGTTTATTACATTGGCAATGACCACTTGGTAGCACTCTAACGCACTGCAGATATTCGCTTGACCATATCTCGTATTACATTGGCAATGACCACTTGGTAGCACTCTAACGCACTGCAGATATTCGCTTGACCATATCGTGTATTACAGTGACAAGGACCACTTGGTAGCACTCTAATGCACTGCAAATATTCGCTTGACCCTACTGTTTATTACATTGGCAATGACCACTTGGTAGCACTCTAACGCAATGCAGATATTCGCTTGACCATATCGTGTATTACATTGGCAATGACCACTTGGTAGCACACTAACGCACTGCAGATATTCGCTTGACCATATCGTGTATTACAGTGACAAGGACCACTGGATAGCACTCTAATGCACTGCAAATATTCGCTTGACCCTACTGTTTATTACATTGGCAATGACCACTTGGTAACACTCTAACGCACTGTAGATATTCGCTTGATCATATCGTGTATTATGTTGACAATAACCACTGGGTAGCACTTTAACGCACTGCAGATATTCGCCTAACCTTATCGTGTTTTACAATGACAAGGACAAGTGGAAGCACTCTAATGCCTGCATATATTCGCCTGACCATATCGTTTATTTCATTGGCAAAAAACACTGAGAAGCACTTTAACGCACTGCAGATTTTCGCCAGACCATATCATGTATTGCACTGCAGATATTCGCCTGACCATATCGTTTATTACATTGACAATAACCACTGATTAAAGCAATAACTACAGTGTTTCAATCTATGGCACTGTAGATAATCCACTGACCATATTGACATTGATAATTGATTACATTCTTAAGCACACCGGTTAGTTACCTGACCATAAGTTTTTCTTAGCATGTATTGCATTGACATTGACCACAAAGTTGCTTTATATATGTATATCGTGAACAATGAACAAAGGTTTGCATTCTAAAGCACTTCTCATATCTTCCTGACCATAGTATGCATAACATTGAATAGTATCTATCTTGCTTTCATAACCACTGCGAGTAATCAGCCGTCCAAATGTTGTCGGAAAATAACACTTTCAGTTAATATTTCTTGTAATCATATACCCGACTTTAAATAAAGAGGCCTGTATATATATATATATATATAAATATATATTCTGTTTTAAAAGTAACACTGACCACATAATTTTAAGCACTGCTGATGACCACCTGACAATATCACTGACAAGGACAACAGAGGTTGCTTCCTTAAGCACTGCATATAGATACATGACCATACAATGTACAAGAAATAAAATATGCATAGCATCATGTCCGAGCGATAAAATAGAAGAAAAAAACATGCATGTAGATCACCGAAAGAAGTTGTTAATTACCTCAATTATAACATGTTAAGTATACACATGTTTGAAAGACATTACTGTTTAATAGGGATGCAAACGAATATTCGAATATTTGATCAAACGTTTGGTATTCGAATGTTAAAATCGGTATTCGAATATTGGAAAAAAAGAGTAACAATACTAATTCTCAATAAAGAGAATAAAAAACCTTTTGCCTACAACACTGTTGTTGTTTATAAAGTTCATTTTTTTTTACAACGACTGGCCCCTAATGCGAGAGGTGTGAATGTGATGACAATACACTAAACACGCGTCATACGTCATTTAGGGACATATCGTCGGGTACTGAAAAAAGTCCCCTCTACTTTTACAATAACTGACTAGGAATCGGCTTTAACACCAATGTTTTGTCTTGACTGCAAATTAAGCTGTGCAACATAGCTCAAATCACAGTGATGATATGCATGCCACGTGCTACAATAATGTAGTTACATATATGTGCTTTAAACTGTTTTCCATGTTTCGATACAATGTTCGTGCTTTGAAATGTAAATGTATAGTATACCGTTTTAAGATCTATTTCCTCTATTGTTGAACAATAGATGAGCCACATCCAGATATGTTTTCGTTCTATTATTTTACTAGTTCTCGTGTTGGTTTGGGTTTTCCATAGTTATATTTAGTCAATTTACAGGTCAATCTCAGAACGAGACTGCTTGTCCTACGAAAAGACCCTCCGTTGGCGCAAAACGCTATTTGACTAGGAATCCATCTAATTTCACATTGTTTACAAATATATAGGCAGCGGAATTGAAATTATTCGATTTTGTTGTTTGTCTGTTTATAATGTATTGTTTTCTTCTTTCTGAATTGCGAATTTCAAAGGCTCATTTAGGGAAAATCAAGCTCCACATCGCGTACTGGTTACGACAAAGTTGGGTAAAATTGCCCCGGCATACTGTAACAATTGTATTTGGTTTCAACCCACTTTACTGTTAAAATTGAATTGAACGGGGATAAAAAGAATATACAATATCAATCTCTACAATATGTGGGAATAATCTAAAATGTATTCGTTTGAATTACATTTACAAAACAAACAATTATGCTTAATGTTAGTTTTTCAAACCTCCCTTTGTCGCTGCTCGCCAAGGGAGATTAATGCGTAGAAGATTGAGAAACACATCGTATATTGTTATAGTACCTTGTAACCTTCATCTATTCTGGTGAAAAGTTGGTATAACAATCTTTTTTTTTCAAAAAACAACAACAATATTCAGGGCCGTTATAATTAAAGACCCCGTTTTTATCAATTCAAGTATACATTTTTTAAAAACACTTTACTTCACATTTTACCTTGCAACGTTGAAACTCAGATGCATACAAAACAATGCGGATGGTCACCTGGCCATTTTTATTACGTATTACATAGACACTGACCACATATTTAATTTCTAAAGCATTCCGTAAAGTCACCTACCCGTATTTGTATCCTTTTGCTAATGGCCAGCAAGTTTAACTATAAAGCACTGCTGGTATGTCACCATTATTTATTTTTTATTGAGTTTTACATTGATATATACCACAAGGTGGACCAAAACCATTTTTAATATATATATACAGAGTTTCATTCTTAGGCATTGCGGATAGTCACCGGACTATAATATGTAAATCATTGACCATGACAATTGAGTTGCATTCGAAAGCTCTGCGGATAATCACGTGGCCATAGTTATCTTTCTTGTATTATAAACAAGATTCACAATGACCAAGAAGTTGCATTTTTAATCACGCAGGATAGCCACCTGATCATATTTACATTCCATTGTTATTATCATTTACCACTGAGATGAATTCGGCATTGCGGATATGTCACCATATCATACTGTTGTATTACGTAATACATAAACAATGATAAGAGAACTGCTTCATAACGCACGATGAATATCCACCTCGCCATGTATTGTTGTGTATGTATAACATTGGCAATGTTCACTTCGATGCATTCTCAATCATTTCGGATTATCATTTGACCAGACTGTTCAGTTTCGTATATTATATAAAGCCCGCCGAATAATCCCCCGACCATTTTTTATTTATTTATTTCAATGACCCCTGTTTTGTATTTTAAAGAACGCTTGGTAGTCACCTTACCTTTCCTTATTATATATTACATTGACAATGACCACAGAGTTACATTCTATTAAAAGAGGGATGAGCAACCTTTTGTTCACTTTCATTAAGGTTTGATCTGCGTTCACTAACTCATTCAAGGGGGGGGGGGGGATATTTATTCGTGAATGGCACAGGGTAAAATGGTAAAATAGTTTATGTGTCCGCCCACTTGCAAAAGGTAAAGAGTGTTCCATCATTGCTACTTATGCAGTTCATATTAGCAGGAGTGGGTCCAGGAATTGAGGTGTGAGGTTGCGTAACTTATGGGCACAACCTTGACATTCGCCCCTCGGAACTGAACTTTAAATAGTTTACATATTGGATGGGGTTGTTGGTACTCCGCCAAGAACATCTTAACAATAAACATCATTGTATTTTTAGCGTTCTGTTTTACTTTTTCTCTCTTCGATATTCGCATTAAAAACCAAGGCATGAGAGTGATTCAAATCTTGTTACAAGCGTCTTTATTATTGAGTTAAAAACGAATAAATAAAATGATCTTCCAATGTATTTGTAATTTGTTTATGTTGTCACGTGTGTCTCATGCGTGTCTGTTTATGAATGTACTATGAAACAATGATTATCATACTAAACATTTGCCTGATGTCATTGGCTCTGTTTACGAGTCATAATTGAAACTACGTGAATGGGGCCTCCTCTTAAACAATGTGATGTGTCAATTTTGTACAAAAACCTGTACAAAAAGACAATATTCAAATTTGAACTTTAAAGCAATATATGCAATATATAAAAAGAGACAGCGTTTTAGGGGCCGCAGGCAAATGCGTTTGTATACCATTCGTACTTATCATACAGATGTACATAGCATTTAATGAGCGATAAATACTTGGACACCGGTGTTGAGTTATTCCACCTTCTTTCTATCAAGTTCATGAACATGCTGAATTTATGAGCTTTGTTGATCAAATATTGGAAGATTGATGTTTGTCTTCGAAATATTAAAATATTTCCATCACCATTCATATGATATTATATGATATATTCGTACTTCTATTGAAAAAAAAATCCCATGTACCCATCCCGGTACTGACATTCTATGGAAGCACCATTTAAAAGCGACAAATATGGGGTTAATTGAAATGTTTATTGAGAGTAACGAAAATACAACACTATCAACTAATCCTATATACATATATACAATATTCAAGTCACTGGTTGGTGAATCTAGGAATAACTCTGTATGCGCCTTCCATGCCAGCTTCCACGTGTGTGCTCACGTGACAATGAAAAAACCAAGTGCCCGGATTGTACGCTTTCATTTCTACCGTCTCATACGTTCCCGCGTAAACCTCGAGGACGTCCCAGCGGATCTTTATTTTTGTTCTCCGTATAACTGTCCATGGAAATGCACTGTATGGATGTCGTCATCCATACCCATTCCAAGACATACCAAGCGCTCCTCTGTCCTACCTCCATATCAAGGCCATTCAAGTTTCCATAAATGTATCCGTTTATTGAATAATACAGATTGCTTTGCATGAAATCAGGATCCGCAACGTCTACTCTAGCCGGAGCCCTTGCTGCGAAATTGGCTGTACTGTGGTGGCTCAGATTTTCGTCAAAAATGAAGAAAGCTGTTGCAAACTCTACTTTAATGCTATCAGTCGTTTGACCATCTTGATCAAGAGTTCCTGTCTTGCATATAACCATTGGACCAATCAGACCGCTATGTGCATCTTTAAGCGGATCTACCCGTGAAGTATATATAGTTCCAATACATTTTTGCTGTTTTCTTTTGGGACCTGAGCGATATGGGATAGAATATCTATATATTCTTACCTTGCCTGGATCTGTAGGCAACGCACGGTTTATTACTGATCCATCTGCGAAAGGTAGATTTTTAGGGACTATATTCAATGGGAAAGTTGCCATATTTTTCAGATGTATTTCTATGGTATCTCCGACATTTCCACGTATGAATGGACCGATTACGCCGAGGTTCTCGGGGTGAGGTTTCATCTGTGTGAATGTGTTGTCAGTAAATTCGCGAAACACGGTCTTAGTATAAATTGTGCCAACAAAGTCAGATCCGTTTCGCACGTAAATGAAACTGGGACTGAAACGTAATCAGTTCAATTAACTTTAGGTAAACCAGAACAATATAATGTTACCATACACCCAATAACATTCATATGCCAATTATGCACTATAACAAAGGTTTTTCCTTTATGTATAAATATACGAAATACTCACATAAAACTAAATACCGTAGGATACTTATATAGGCAGCGGAATTGAAATTATTCGATTTTGTTGTTTGTCTGTTTATAATGTATTGTTTTCTTCTGTCTGAAAATTGCGAATTTCAAAGGCTCATTTAGGGAAAATCAGGCTCCACCGCGTGTACTGGTTACGACAAAGTAGGGTAAAATTGCCCCGGCATACTGTAACAATTGTATTTGGTTTCAACCCACTTTACTGTTAAAATTGAATTGAACAGGGATAAAAAGAATATACAATATCAATCTTTACAATATGTGGGAATAATCTAAAATGTATTCGTTTGAATTACATTTACAAAACAAACAATTATGCTCGCCAAGGGAGACTAATGCGTAGGAGATTGAGAAACACATCGTATATTGGTATAGTACCTTCTAACCTTCAACTTTTCTGGTGAAAAGTTGGTATAACAATCTTTTTTTTCAAAAAACAACAAAAATATTCAGGGCCGTTATAATTAAAGACCTCGTTTTTTATCAATTCAAGTGTACATTTTTTTAAAACACTTTACTTCATATTTTACCTTGCAACGTTGAAACTTAAAAAGCATTATTCTGCAATTTATGAACAGGGCCCTTAGTTAAAGCTACATTCTGGACGATATCAAATATCCTGGACGCCGACTTATTACATTAACAACGACCACTGCGCTGCATACTAAAACACTGCAGATTGTCATCTGGCCATTTTCTATTACGTATTAAATAGACAATGACCAAATATAAATCTAAAGCAGTGCGTATAGTCACCTACCCGTATTTGTATCCTATTGCTAATGGCCAGCAAAATTCATTATAAAGCACTGCGGGTTTGTCACCGTTATTTCTTTTTTATTGAGTTCTACATTGATATATACCACAAAGTGGACCAAAACCATTTTTAATGTACATGTACTTTATGATCAATGATCACAGAGTTGCATTTTAAAGCAGTGCGGATAGTCACCTAACCATATTATGTAAAGCATTGGCAATGACCAGTGGGTTGCATTCGAAATCTCTGCGAATCACAATTACCACACAGTAGCATTCTTTAGTACGTCGGATAGTCATCTTCCCAAAAGTTTGTATATGTTTTACAATGACCACTGAGTTTCATTCTAAAGCACACCAGATACGCACCTGATCATATAATACATTCCATCGTCATTGCCATTGATCACTGAGATGCATTCTAAAGCATTGCGGATTTGTCACCATATCGTATTGAGGTATTATGCAATACATTAACAATGACCAGAGAACTGCATCAAAAAGTACGACAAAAGGCTACCTCGCCATTTAATGTTTTTATGTATAACATTGACAGTGACCACTGAGATGCACTCTAAAACACTTCGGATAATCATTTTACCAGACATTTCAGTTTCATGTATTATATTAACAATGAACACAGAGTTTTCTGAAGCTCGCCGAATAGTCCTCTGGCCATTTTTTAAATTATTTATTACAATGACCCCTCTGTTGTATAATAAAGAACACTTCGAAGTCACCTGACCATTTTTATTTTGTCTTACATTGATAATGAACCCAGAGTTATATTCTATTAAAAGGACAGATAGGGAACCTACACTTTACTTTCATTAGGGTTTCATCTGCGATCATCGACTCATCTAAGTGGGGCAATATTTGTTCGTGAATGACACAGGGTAAAATGGTTAATTAGTTTATGTGTCCGCCTCCTTATAAAAAGTAAAGAGTGTCGAGTCCCATCATTGCTACTTATACAGTTGATATTAGCGGGCGGATCCACGAATTGACGTGTGAGGGTGCGTAACTTATGGGCACAACCTTTGACATTCGCCCCTCAGAACCGAAATTTAAATAGTTTAAATATTGGCACGAGGTTGTGGGTACTCCCCCAAGAACATCTTAACAATTCCTCGTCCCAAATTGTGTAATTTTAGCGTACTGTTTTACTTTTTACCTCCGATATTCACATAAAAAGTAAATTTGGTTATTTTTAGCGCCGGGTACGCTCCTCCTACTGAAAGCGCCAGTGAAAAGTTCCGAGGAAACCAAGACTCGAGAGTGTTTCAAATCTGGTTACAACCGTCTCCATTATCGAGTTAAAAACGAATAAATCAAATGATCTTTTGTTTTGTACTTTGTTTTAGTTGTCACGTGTTTCATGCGTATCTGTTTATCAATGTGCTATAAAATCATGACTATCATACTAAGCATTTGCCTGATGCCATTGGCTCTGTTTACGAGTAATAATTGAAAAAACGTCAATATAGGTCCACTTCCAAACAATGTGAGGTGTCAATTTTGTAAAAAAAAACTGAACAAAAAGACAATATTAAACTTTGAACTTTAAATCAATAAATGCCATATATAAAAAGAGACAGCGTTTTGGGGGCCGCAGCCAAATGCGTTTGAATACCAATCGTATTTATTATACAGATGAACATTGCACTTAAGGAGCGATAAATACGATAATTGGACACCGGTGTTGAGTTATTCCACCTTCTTTCTATCAAGTTCATGAAAATGTCAAATTTATAAACTTTGCTGATCAAATATTGGAAGATGGATGTTTGTCTTCAAAATATTAAAAGATTTCCATTACTATTCATTTACATGATATATTCGTATATTCTATCGAAAACTATTTTGCCATGTACATTGTAATTCGTTACTGTGAATCAGGTACATTAAATACCATTCTGCAATAAGATAACACTAATAATTTCAACTTTTACTTGTGGATACAAGTCAACATATTAAAGATCTACCCGTGGAGTATATATAGTTCCAATACATTTTGGCTGTTTTCTTTTCGGTCCTGAGCGATATGGGATGGAATATCTATATATTCTTACCTTTCCTGGATCTGTAGGCAACGCATTGTTTATTGCTGATCCACCTGCGAAAGGTATGTTTTTAGTACAATAATAAAAACTACAGGAACAAGTATTGTATCCGTACAAGTTAAATATAAATTGTAAGAATACCTCTAATTTTGTTAGAAAGTTGAAATCCTTCATCTTCAGGGTCGACAGTTGCGGGGGAGGTTGCAAACATGTTGATGCTCTCGGTCAGATAATGAGAAAGGTTTTCATTAACTACGAGAAAGTTTAAGAAGAACTCTCTGTCAACGCGTCTCTGAAAACATACCAGTTATCTGTATCTTCAGATTTATTCCAGAAACTGATGCGAGGCTTCAGTACGTCAATATCAATGTTAAAAAAACATTAAATTGCACATATCTCTTTATATGCCTTCTATATTCAATGGAACACAGCAAATAGTTAAATCACGTTTGTTTTAGTTTTATTTCAGCGAGACGATTACGCTAGATTAACATAAACTAGGACTATTTGAAGACACCATTCTCTTAAGTTTCAGTTCTATTGGTAGAAATAAGTGTTTAAAAGAACTTAATGTTTAAGTAACCTGGAGCCTCGAGGAAACAAGTATACAGATCATTTGAAAAACTAACTTGATTAATAATATAATATCAAATCCAAAGGGATGAGCATATACACTTGCCAAAACGTTTTATGTACTATTGTGAGAAAAACTACTTCTGCGTTATGAAAGACAGATTAATTAAAGCTCTAAAGCGAGCATATAGGAACGAACCTGTCTGCCAGCCCTGTTCAGCTTTCCTCGTTTACATATAAGCATGGGGCCTAAAAGGCCACTGTAGAAATCTTTTTATAGGTCTACAGCGGAGCGATAGATGTATGTTATGCAGCTGGAGTCGATCTTTGTTGGAGCATCAATTGAAGAAACAAAGAATTGATACCTGTAGGTCGCTCCTGGTGCAACGTTAGCTCCACTTGACGTTGTTGCTTAAAGGTGAACAATATACATATACGCATGTATCTACTATATTATAAAATGCAGCATAATCAAGGTGTATGTCAGTTGTATGTGATTTTGGTGTTTAATACAAGGTAATTTTTAATTGATAGTTGTGTTTTATTCATAAAAATGTACATGACTGTTCTGTGATAATGTACATGTTCTATCTCTTTTACAAACACAATAAATACATGTAATGGACTCACCTCCAACACTTTGTTTGTAAACGGCCCCTTCATTAACCAGGTTTTCAACGAAAACCGGGTTATTAGATTGTCGTTGGACGGGCGGGCGGGCGGGCGGGCGTCAAACATTGATTTCTGTTCAATAACTTCAATAACTTTAGTTAGCATTGATAAATATTGATGAGACTTGGTGTGTAGGTAGCTTATGGTAAGAGCTAGCATGGAATTGCTTTTGAGGGGGGTGGGGCTAAGGTCAAGGTCACTGTTACTAAAAATAGAAAAAATGGTTTCTGCCCAATAATTTAAGTTAGCATTGATAGATATTGACGAAACTTGGTGTGTAAGTTGCTTATGTGAAGAGCTAGCTTGGGATTGCTTTTGAGTTGGGAGGGGCTAAGGTCAAGGTCACTATTACTTAAAATAGAAAAATGATTTCTGCCCAATAACTTTTGTTAGCATTGACAGATATTGATGAAACTTTGTGTGTAGGTAGCTTATGTGGAAGGCTAGCTTGGGATTGCTTTTGAGGGGGGTTGGGCTAAGGTCAAGGTCGCCTGTTACTAAAAATAGAAAAATGGTTTCTGCCCAATAACTTTAGTTAGGATTGATAGATATTGACGAAAGTTGGTGTGTAGGTGGCCTATGTGAAGAGCTAGCTTGGGATTGCTTTTGAGGGGGGGAGGGGCTAAGGTCAAGGTCACTGTTACTAAAAATAGAAAAATGGTTTCTGCCCAATAACTTTAGTTAGCATTGACCGATATTGATGAAACTCGGTGTGTGGGTAGCTTATGTAAAGAGCTAGCTTGGGATTGCTTTTGAGGGGGTGGGGCTAAGGTCAAGGTCACGGTTACTAACAATTTAAAAATGGTGTCCGCCCAATAACTTTAGTTAGCATTGATAGATATTGATAAAACTTGGTGTGTAGGTATCTTATGTACAGAGCTAGCTTGGGATTGCTTTTGAGGGGGGTGGAGCTCTGGTCAAGGTCACTGTTACTAAAAATAGGAAAATGGTTTCTGCCCAATAACTTTAGTTAGGATTGATAGATATTGACGAAATTTTGTGTGTAGGTACTAGTAGCTTATGTGAAGAGCAAGCTTGGAATTTCTTTTGAGGGGGGTGGGGTCAAAGTCACTGTTACTAAAAATTGAAAAATGGTTTCTGCTCAATAACTTTAGTTAGCATTGATAGATATTGATGAAACTTAGAGCGAAGGTAGCTTATGTAAAGAGTTAGCTTGGGAGGTGGGTTCAAGGTCACTGTTCCTAAAAATAGAAAAATGTTTTTCTGCCCAACAACTTAGTTAGAATTGATGGATAGTGATGAATCTTAGTGTGAATATAGCTTACATGAAGCTGCAGATTGAACTTGCTCATACAACAAATTAATTGGCTATAATTTCTGATTGCCCATAACAAAAATCTGGTTTCGTCGCATTGCGGCGCTTCTAGTTTTCTTTTGACATGGACACACCTCCGGCCAAAAATGAGTATTCTCAGGACGCTTTATAATTAAGTACAAAATTGTATCCCCAACTTCGCCTTTAATAGGAGGACCGGTAAAACTAGAGTGATTTTCCTTATCTCCCCTTGTTACCGGCGTGGTAAATGCGGTGTCCGTATAGAGTTTGTAAACAGCTTTCTTGTACTTTGAACCAATACGATTTGAACCTTGTTGGAGAAACACGGAGCTGGAACTTTTATAATATAATTGTGTAATTGTTCATGTTTGTGGCGTTTTTATAAAGAGTTTTCAACATAATATCGAAAAGGAAGAGAGAAAAAATATTAAGCTGATATGTTATAGGAGGAATAAGTTATTTCTTCACTATCACAGCAAATGTTTAAATAGCAACTTAGCGTCATGCTACAGTTGCAAGATCATGTATTTAAAATGATGTACTCCATTCATCAACTCTCTTTTTCCATTGTTAATTATTGCGTTGCTTTTAGCTTTTGCAGTGTAACTGTTATGTACATGTTTTTCTTATAACCTCACATATTCATCTATCTGAAGTTACAGTAACATTCTCTGAAGTCGTTTTAATGCACTGACCGATGACGTTTTGCTTATGGTCACTTCCTACCAGAACTTTGTGTATACTTATGCATTTTCCCAAAAGAAAACAAGACTGCGAGATGTAACACTATTTATATGTAAGTATATTTGCTGAGGTTGAGTTCATGCACGGTTTGCAAGTTGTTCTCCGTCTGTAAAAACCATTTGATTTCTTCCGACACCGTGCTCATGTACAGCAGCTAAAGCCTAACTTGAAAGTATATTTTACAGGGTATGGATACATGATATTAGAAGAACATTAACATCATTTAACCGCTTAACAAGCATAATACTGTTACTCTTTCTTCGTGAATATGTCTTATATCGTGAGGCGGATGCTTCTTTTTTTACATGAATCTGGCCTATGCGGCGAACGTTTAAAGACAACGCCAGGGAATACAAATTATTAAAACGAACTACTTCTTAGACCAATTTACTTGTCAGGAGAGAGTCCTGGCGCGTAATCCCATATGATCTCTTCTATGGCAAGATAATATTTACGTATCCTTCCGTGTCTTCGACCTGGACCAGCGATTTCCGAAGGAACTGGTTTATTTGATACGTCCACGAAAGCAAGCATATCCTCTGAAAAGGAAAAGCATAGTTGCTTTTATATTTAAAAAAATACAGCTCTTTTATTTAGATTACAAACAATAATTCCAAAACAGTGTGTGTTTTCCATGGAAAACAAGATTCTGAATCACGGCAATACTACCTTAGACTAGCCTGTCGTTACACGTACAAATCTTTTGAAAGATCTACACTCTAAATGGCCAGCACAAAGACCATAGAAAAACAGAAATAGCTTCATCAATTACATCACCCACCAACTACATGGTCGAGGTTTCGGCAGTTAAGAAGCCAATGACAAGGATGACAGGCCACAGTGTACGCGCTTAGAAAACTCGCGGAGTTAACCAATGCGTTCTCTGTTCTGCAAACACATATAAACGAAGTTAAAGTTTAGTTTAAATACTAAAAAACAATTTTCTGACTCTGTTTTATCATAACCGATATATTTAACTAACTCAATAATATTCCGAATTCATTTTTGTCGTTAACCAATAGTTGTGTATCAAGTAATGTTGTTGTTGTTTTTTTCAGAAATATAACGGACCGCTTGTGCTTTATACTCATGGTATGTCCAATTATTCTCATGATGTGACTCGCAAGATTCAGTGATATAACGTAGAACACGGCTCGATCTCCATGACTCATTTTGAAAGGGGGCTGGTTGCCGTAGACATAGCCATTGATGTGGTGCATTTCGTTTGATATTCCGAAATCTTCATCACCAGCATCCTTACAGAAAGCAAACACTTTTTGAGGTGTTGTTCAATGAAATGTTGAATGGTCTCAGAATGTTAACAGCGAAAGCTTTTTTAAGGTGAGATGGGCTTTGTTTACAAAGTTGTGAAAACAGATGCGTTATGAATACTTCAACAATAAAGTACCTGATCACGTTATGGTTTTAAGAAACAGCCCTGCTAGCAACACATTCATTATAATCTGAATATTTTAAATATACATAGTATATAACCGAGAAACGAACGACAATTCCTATATGTACAGCCCTTGCCTGACAAACATCTGGTTGTCCGCATTTTTGAATGCTTTCTTCAAAGAAAAAGCTCTTGTTTTCGTCGGCGATATCGGCGTATACAACGAACTCCTTGTCGACATCTTTACGTTTTCCATGAACAGCGAACGGAATCACGTGCATTAAAAAATGGTTGGATTCTTTCGAAACTTAGCATTTTGTATTCATTCAAATAATATACATATTTCTTGTATTGTGAGGAAATGAACGACAAACCTTTCTTGCAGATAAGCCCGATCCCAGCCAATCCAGAAGCAATGTCCCGAGTTGGATTGGTGTGCCCATGGTATCCCCACGGTACACAGGCGTCGTCGTCGGCCGTAGGGGCGTGTCTCTTTGTTACGTTCCAGATATAGAGATAGGATCCGCCAGGTCTGATTGCATCATCCGCCTTATCTGCTCCGGATGTTCCATCTTCGTAACGGGCACCTGGTTTTGGACAGCAGATAATGTAAAGAATAAAGTAGAATGGAATGAATAAATACTAATAAATGGATGTATTATCTAAAACTTACTCTTTTCGGCCTGTTTCAATGGACGACTTATGTTAGATGTTTTTACCACTATGCCATGTTTGTCATCAGAAATGCATTCGAGTCAAATCCCTATTTTGATATAAGGTAATATGAATGTTTTATATTTTAGCGACTTATCTTATTCTGACCACCTATTCGGTAACAGTTGAATATTTATTTCACTGCTTCGCATTAAAAATACATATTTACATAATGCGTACTCATTTCTATTTTCCACGAACAGTTTCTTGATTACATTTTAACAAATTGCGTTCATTTGTATGATAAAACATTGATTTGGACTTGTAGTTTTTTATCTAAATATTGATTTACAATCTTAATATTAAAGCAAGTGTTATATATATATATATGTGTGTTAACACAGCTGGTAAAACTATGAAACTACCAACATATACACGAGTTCACGTGTACTGTACTATTTATGGCAACTCTGCGCTAATACGTACTCATTGTTTTTGTCAAAGATGGTTGATTGCATAACAGGATAAACCCAAGATGTCAGAGGAAATGTACTGTGTTTAGTCGGCTTAAATTCTCACACATCATATGTTTGCATGTGTGTGTAAATGATACGACATAAGAGAATAAGTTCATGGAAAAAACATGAATGCTTTACCTTCTCCTCGTTTGTCGTAGAAAACCCCGTGTGGATGAATGGAGAAGTTTCCCTTGGAAGCCATGTTCTTGAACAAGATTTTGACCGAATCAGCTTCCTCCGCTTTCACAAAAGTCCAACAAATACCATCCAGTCTGGAACATGCACTTGCTGAGTGAAGGTCTCATCCGTGTACTCGCGGTAAAGCACCTTGTGGTAGACATTGCCTATTTGGTCATCACGGTTCTCAATAAGTCGTCGGGATGTGCTGGAAGAACATGTAACGATATCATATAAAATGATGATGCATATATGCTATAAACTGTAACGATACAATATAAATAAATGATGATGTACATGTTATAAACTGCTAACATACCTTATAAAATGCGATATACAAGCTTATTACAATATTTCTAACAAATATGATCTATAAAAAATGAAGTCACTTAAACTAAAAATCATTTTGATAAAATAGATGAATTACAAAGAATTTAAGAAATATCTTAAAGTTAAGACCCCCTCTTCGGCCGACCGCGATATACATATTCATTCTATAATTTTAATTCTGCTATACAATATAAAGAACTTAAAACAAAACTACGTACACATATATTTGATGAACGAACACATTAAAATTGCATTAACAAGTACTTTATATGGATATAAAAATAAGTATTTCTTGCGCTCAATACAATTTTCGAATCACAAGTCATAGCAATTAAATCACATTTCACCAATCCGATTAGCTATTTGCTATTTCTTACTATTATCATTTGAATATTAAAATTTAGGTAGTTAAGAGTATTGCGTTACCGATAATCTATTCTTTATCTTTACTGATATAATTTGTATTAGGATTAAATTCACCTGAATTGAGATTATTGACACGAAATCGAACACTATAGATACCACAAAATTGACATCCATATCAACTTCTGAATATGAAGCAGTATAGACGGTTTTTGCCAATGTGATAAGGACACACATGGTTCTAGAAAACAGTAATCTGCTTTTACCTGGTCTTTTATATCAAAAATATATTTTAAATTACAAACTGAAGAAAGTTTGAACATTGTGCAATAAGTATGTGCTAATGACAGTTGCGGACTGTGTGAGGTCCTAGTTGATGAAATGTCTGGCGTGTTAATCCACAGCTGACAATCCCATTTGAACGACTATCATGTAACAGCAGTGCGTATTCAAAATAAGCTCTTTGATTATCGTAGCAGAAACTTTAACAACAGATCAGTAAAAAACACGTTTGACGACGTGTTGTTGTGAAATTGTGCCTTATTAAATATTTATTTACCAAAGCTATTATATAAAAACATAAAATTATATTTAACCAAATAACTTATAGTGAGACAAACTATTGAATTGACACTTAAACTGACTAAAGCGTATTTATCCTGTCACCTGCATACAAATCGGTCCAATAACAAGGTGCCGTGTAAACTTTAGTTTATTAGGATAGTAGACCACGTGATGTTTATCTACAGTCAGGTGGTCATGTGACCGCGAAAACGAACTTCTTTTATATATTCTGCAATGTCAGAAGAAAAGCAGAACTGCCGTTTCAGTATCTTATCAATGGACCACTAACAGCCGACCTCAGCAATCACTCGCCCATAAAGTCCCATCATTATGCAAAATAATGACACTGGCAAAACAATCGACCTGAAATCTTCATGAGATGTGAAAATCTTACCCCACCCGCAAATGCTGGAAACTGTGAAACAGCATTCAACGATACTCGTCGATAGTTTATTCCATTTCTGTGGTGAATGACAAAATCTCACTTACAACAGAAATGAATGATCTCTTTGCCGGTGCAGTTATGATCATTCAACACTATCAACATCATTTAAATCCATTTAATATGTTGCGATTGTTTGTAAACACTCGTGATCTTGAATTTTGACCTGTGTACTGTACTCTGACTTGCGGAATAATTGTTACATCATCAGATAATGTTCAGAGACTGATCCATGCTTATGCACGTTTAAAAGTATTTTTATGTTTTGAATTGATATTGACGTATTAAAATGCAATGACTTTGAATATAAACGTACTAAAAAAGTTGAACAGTTTTACGAACTATTTTGGGGGCGATTTAAACATGGATACCGAGTGTGATGACGTCAACAGGGAAAAACAGTTGTCCCCCTTACTTTTAAAGATTCTTATTAATTTTAAGGTTTTATAGTGTTTAATTAAACAAAGTAACAGGATAAATAGAATACTAGGTTAGTGCCGTGGATGGAGAAAGTTTATCTGGCTCGGCTGCGGATTTTATCGGGTTCGCCTTCGGCTCACCCGATAAATTCCTCCGCCTTGCCAGATAATCTTCCTCCATCCACGGCACTAACCTAGTATTCTCTATTTATCTGTTATATTAAATCGTATATACTTAAAACAAAGGGTTGATTTCATTTCTTGTCTCAAACATTATTCTGTTATTTCTCTTCATCCAATAATTTTCATTTGATTATTCCGACAAGCGGAACAAGATACGAAATGGGTTTTGATTTGTTTACAGCTGTGACTATAAATTGAAATTATTTCATAAAATCTTAATAGTCTGCAATAACCTAAATGATAAATTTAATTTAAGAACAAGTCTAGAAATATGTTTACTCAATGACTTCTTCAAATACTTGCTTAATATGTATACTAATATGCATAAAAAGAATTACTAAATCGTGTATCCATCATTTCGAAACGAAATCAATATTAGGACAAATCACCGAATTGAAAAGAATTAAACAGACAACAGTAAACAAACAAACAAACAAACAAACAATAAAGATCGGCACTTGTTATTTACATACAAAGTATCAGGTCCAACAAGGTTTCGTCCTGACGGAGCATAATCCCAGTTCACTTCCACTGCAGCGATGAAATAGTGCCTTATACTTGCCGTGGACCGCGCAACCAGCTGCAACCCCAAGCAAAATCTTAAAATGAAAAGCATAATTCAATAACTAGTAATAATGCAATGCTCAAACTATCACTGTGATTTCATATCTTCTCAAAAAGATTACTGAGAGATTTGGATACTGAAATTGAGATATGTGAATGCAGTTGTCTTCGACTGTTTCATTGCCGATGAATCTGCGCATCGTCCTTATTGACTTCATCATATATATTCAAAGTTAACACCAACAGCTTCCGTTAAGGCCAAGTCAAATAAAGTAATGCCTGGTATATACAATATCAGTATGTGGGTGTTTCTCTGAGAAATCAGCTTTCTTTTAAATAATCGCCATACTTAATTTGCCATTTTTTTCAAAATGGTATTCGAACATATTTATCAAATCTTGATCTACATTAAACTGAAAGGATTGTAGCATTTAATTCAGAAACAGAATCCTTATTCGGTCTGAAATACAAAATTATAGTAAACTAACAATTGTAATTTATTGTAAAGAATATTGCTGTGGTATACAGAGGGCTTATGGAGTTCCAACAAAGAGAGTTCTTGTATCATTTCTATTGTGTATGATTTAAACCAGAATACGGAACTTTTTTGAAATTCTGTCGCACGAAGCTCCTTAAACAAACCCTACTGAACAAACACGTAAAATACATATATGTTGCAGTCGAAATGACGGAATGAACAATTACCAAGCCAGAACTATTTGCATCGCCATTCACTAAAAAATCGTCATTTTTACTTTAACATAAAAAACATAATGCGAAAACTTTATAAATCATCATGTGGGGTGAATACTTGTGGAGTGTGATGAGAAAAGGCTGAATCACTCCCCTTATGGTTTGCGGTAAACAGGGGCTTATTATAAGGACTAATAAGGACTCAAGATTACGGTACGCATTTGGCATGTTTCGGTTAACAGATTTGCAAAATGGTTTGATATTGTTTGAAACACAGGATAAGGTTAGAAAATAAATAAGTTTTCGCTACGAAATTTGGAGTGGGGTTTTTCTTTCGTATATTTTATGTCCGTGAAGTATTTTTGAAATGTACGATACATCAAACCAGGTATGGTTGGTTTAACAATTAATTTGAACCTGTGTGTCCTAAATATGTAAGCAGTGACTTTGAACTAAATCTTCATGAAATTCTGCTTTGCACTTTAATCAGGTACCACAAATGAAATGTTTCATACCTAAGGTGGCGGTAGTTAAACATAAAGGTAACTTAGTGTAGCCTTATTAAACAATCTATATTTTTGCGCATGCGCGACCATCAGCTAGAAGGTTTTACGAAAATTGCGCAGCATTATATTTCCTTTTGGAAATATTGTTATACATTGAGTAAATTAACGGATAAAATTCTTCAAAAACGGTACAATTTCTAAATCTATTGTACAAGCTTGTCTTGCATTTTGAGTTCTTAAATCTTACATAGTTGTTGATCTTTTTCAGGCTTATAATTTCTTATTGATTAACTATTTTTCAATGTTTCTACTTTGAATCATTTTTTAATATAATGTTCAAGTTGAAGGTAGGCGCTTAGATTTTTAGAAGTATTTATTTCGTACGCAATGTGTATACACACAGGTTTGGACACGTTTTTCTCCCACCTCAGGTAAGTAGATCCAACAATGTGGCCATGCTAGAAATTCTTATCTTCCCCACGGGCGGAGATAAAAAAATCCGTATGGAACTCCTTTTTAATGGTCGCCACATTGTATTTATCTCCCTTGTTGAAGTATGTCGTCTGTAGCATCATGGAATCATTGTCTTGTGGCAATATTTTGAATGCTAATTAATTATTTCTCGCTTCAAATGTCACCATAAAACAGTTTGCACGCACCTTTCAAGAAATAATGCTTCACTCTCCTTAGAACTATATGAATACCGATTTGACTATAAACATAATATGAATCACTGCGCGCATATCCAGGACAACCACGAATTATTGCATATCCATACGCAATTATTTTCACTATGCACAAAAGAGTTCCAGCAAAAAAATACATTTTTACTTAATTTTGTTTAACTGAGGTGGGAGAAAAAGCATCTACCATAGCCGCTCGTGTAAGATAGGTTCACCCCGATCCTCGCGCAGGGTATTTGCGGAAACTCGTTAAACCTCGTTTCCGCAAAACACCTTACTCTCGGGTCGGAATGAACCTATCTTTCACGAGCGGCCATGGAAGATACTTATAAACTTGCCCACGAAAAAAGATTAAAAAATAAAAAAGTACCCGTATGGAATTCCTTTTTTATTGTCATTACACCATTACCTCCCTTGTTGAAGACCATCGTCCGCAGCATCATAGAAGCATTATCTTGTGGCAATATTTAAAATCCAAAATAATTATTTCTCGCTTCAAATGGCACCAAAAACGGTGTTCACGCTGCATTCAAGAGATAATGCTGCACTCTTCTCTGAACTATTTCAAGAACGAATTGACTATTCACATTATCCGAATCAATGGGCGCATATCCATGACAATAACGAATTATCACATATCTATACGCAAATTAGTTTCACTACGCACAGAAGAGTTACAGCAAAAAAAATCATCTTTATTTTGTTTAACTAAGGTGGGAGAAAAAACATCTACAATAGCCGCTCGTGTAAGATCTTCCATGGCCGAAAGTGTAAGATAGGTCCATCCCAGACCTCGCGCAGGGTGTTCTGCAGAAACTCCGTAAACATCGTTTCTGCAAAACAACCTTTCGCACGGGTTGGCATGAACCTATTTTACACTCTCGTCCATGGAAGATACTTAAAGTTCTCGCGATTACATTGAGTGTATCAATATAACAGCATGTAATAACTTGTATTAAGGCGTTAAAGTTGAACTCTGGATTGATGTTAGTCAAAGGTCTCTTTAATAATAATGCTATCATTTATTTGGCAATATTTTAGAATTTCTGAGATTCTTGAGTTTTTTTCTTTATTGTAAAGATTGGAAAACATTGCAAAATGCATTGTTCGATAATTTCTGGTTCAATATTTTAATGTTTACTAGATAATGAAGGTTAAACATTACATGTGTATTTACAAATGGAGGAATGTTAGATTCAGCATAGGAAAGTTAATTTTAAATGCATGGCTTTGAATTATCAGTTGCCTTTTGCACTTAAAAATGTTGTTAGTTTCAGTTTACTGTGTGTTAATTTTGCATGCTATGGATATTTTCCTTAATATTCACAGGTACTTATTGAAACAAGTGAGGTTGAGATCTCTTGTTGCGCGGACCGTCCCAAGGCGGTGACCCTTACATATGTTTTCTTTAAATATAGATGTTTGTGTCCGTCATCTGTCTTTGTTTTATTGTGACACTATGTGTCTGTTGTTAAGTGTCTGTTAGACCTTGAACATTATGCTTCTAATTAGGCGTATCGACATTCGGAACACTTCGGTCATTTTCCATCGAAAACAACCGCGGATGTTTATGGACGGTTTACAATGTCAGAAATGTTTACATTTAACTAGGCTGCAAGTAGAGCTTGCAGTTATTTCAATTTAGAAGGTAAACTCAATTATAAACATCTTAATTATTTATGCAATAATACACTTAACTGGCAATCAAATTAAACTACGTAATACCAATTACCAGGTTAAAAAATTACAACAACTGCTACCCATACACTGGCATACAACCAAGGTGTTTTCGATGGGAAATGGCCGGAGTGTACTAAATGGCGTGACGAAAGATTTTGGCTTCTGAGCTTTTGCCTAAAAAATCATTTTAATATATCCCTCCAAGTGTTATGTTTTCTGATTAATTACCAAGAATACTGCGTTCTGTGTGTCGATTTTACATGGGGTGACAACAATCACACTATTTTAATCATCAGTTTCATAAATTGCTTTTTCCCATCTACTTTTATATCTTGTGGACTCGGTGCAGAGATGTACATAGTATCATGCAGTGGTTCGTTCAAAATTGGCATCTTAAAGGCCTAGTTTAAGGAATGTTTGGCATGACAATGTTTGGCATCTCCTGCTAATTGCACTGATGTCACAGTAGGGGCCAATTTCCTATTGATGTGTTTATTGGCTCAGGGCCATTTAGGGTCCATTTCTATAATAAAATCTCTACAACTGCACAGCAGGATACTCAAATCGGTCACCTGATAAGACAATTAGGCAATAAGATTAAGATCAATACACGGGGTGTTTTTTTAATGTTGTTGTTGTTTTTTGTGTGTGTTTTTTTGTTGTTGTTTCGTGTTTTTTTTTGTGTTTTTTAGGGAGGTTACTTATAGAAGGATTAAACTAGGCCTTTTATTATTTCACATTCATCGTAAAGCATAAAACATTATTCTTAGTTACAAGATAGCCATAAAATTTAATCTTATTATTAAATATAAAAAAAATATGATAATAACATAATACAATACTATAATCACTTAATTAGTAAGGCAATTTTACATCATTCTCATTGATCAGAGGTTTGATCACCACTCTGTTGTACGAGAATGTTTAACATTCTAGTGTTGTTTATTTACATAAATTGTTCAAAGAATTTTACACATCGATCAACATAATAATACAAGGTTAGCAAAATTACCATGACAAGATTGATGAAGGCATTTAACATAATCTAATAAATGCAATTGTTTGCTCAAATTCAGAAATAAGTTTATGATTATAAATGTAACGATTTTTCTTGTTATTACAAATTTGCTTTTAAGCTCTGGTTAATTCTCTTTTCCAGCAACTGCAATATCTTTGAAAAGCCATTGTTTTTGGCTGTAGTCTACAGCACATTGAAACTTGTTGGAGCCGAAGATGTTTCCTTAGAGGTGTGAGAAATGCTCCTGTCTGCGGTACCGGGGGCAAACCAGCGCATCGCTGTCCTGCTGCGGCTGAGCTATTCATAAGGTATATTTAAAGAAAACAAAGACAGAAATTGGATCTAATTCTTGAACCTAATATCATTATAACCAATAATTTTGCACCTTACATTAATACAACGAAGTATCTTGCACCTAAAATCGTTTCAATAATTAATGAAATATGATTGGCAGTGCTCATAATTCATTACAGCGTTGATTTATCATTGCAATAAAGGAAGCGTTAGCGGTATTGCATCTATCAAACAATATCATAGTTTCAGCCTATGGACTATGAGTGTCTCTGTACGTTATGTCAACTTAACGTTGATTTTGTCATTAAAATGAAGGAAACCGAATTTAACCTTATTCAAATGCACCGTTGGCTTCTTCGGTTACAAATCATAGTTATCGCCTTTATATCGATACCTTTATGCGATTTACAAAGTCCAGACAATCGATACAGTAGGGCTGTTAATTGGGCATTCAATAGGTTTTATATCGCCCAACTGTTATAAGTTGTTAATAAGTGTTCAGAATTTGTACACAGTTCAACGAAAGCGCTTTATCCTAAATCCTTTAAATTGTTTTCTATGAAGAGTGAAGCCGATTTATGTTGCAGGTGTGGATCCAATGTATTCAATATTACTACCAGGCTACATGGTTGTTACGGATGAGAAAGGTTCTCATATCTGCACAGTGGACATACGACATACAACTTTTGAATTCTCTGGAAGGCCATTTGGAGGGTTTGGAAATAGTTAAGGAGACACATCTGGAGGGTCATTTAAAGGGTTCAAAAACACAAATTGAGACCCTCCTGGAGGGCCATTTGGACGCTTCAAAAGCACAAATGGAGACCCATCTGGAGGGCCATTTGGAAGGTTCAAAAGCACACATGGAGACCCATCTGGATTGCCATTTGGACGGTTCAAAACATAAATGGAAACCCATCTGGCGTGACATTTGGAGGATTCAAAAACACAAATAGAGACCCATCTGGAGGGCCATTTGGAAGCTATAAAAACACAAATGGAGATTTATCTGGAAGGCCATTTGGAGGGTTCAAAAACACAAATTGAGACCCACCTGGAGGGCCATTTGGACGGTTCAAAAGCACAAATGGAGACCTATCTGGATGGCCATTTGGATGGTTCAAAACATAAATGGAAACCCCACTGGCGCGTCATTTGGAGGGTTCAAAAGCACAAATGGAGACTCATATGGAGGGTCATTTGGAGGGTTCAAAAACACAAATGGAGATTTATCTGGAAGGCCATTTGGAGGGTTTGGAAATAGTTAAGGAGACACATCTGGGGGGTCATTTAAAGGGTTCAAAAACACAAATGGAGACCCAACTGGAGGGTCATTTGGAGGGTTCAAAGACACAAATAGAGACCCATCTGGAGGGCCATTTGGAAGGTTCAAAAGCACAAATGGAGACCAATCTGGAGGGTCATTTGGACGGTTCAGAAACACAAATGAAGACCCACCTGGAGGGCCATTTGGACAGTTCAAAAGCACAAATGGAGACCATCTGGATTGCCATTTGGAGGGTTCAAAACATAAATGGAAACTCATCTGGCGGGTCATTCGGAGAGTTCAAAAACATAAATGGAGACCTATCTGGATGGCCATTTGGCGGGTTCAAAGCATAAATAGAAATCCATCTGGCGAGTCATTCGGAGGGTTCAAAAACACAAGTGGAGACTCATATGGAAGGCCATTTGTATAAAAAACACAAATGGAGACTTATCTGGAAGGCCATTTGGAGGGTTTGGAAACAGTTTAGGAGAAAAATCTGGAGGCTCATTTAAAGGGTTCAAAAACACAAATGGATACCCATCTGGAGGGCCTTTTGGAGGGTTCAAAAACACAACGGGAGACCCATATGGAGGGCCTTTTGGAGAGTTAAAAAAAACAATTGGAGACCCATTTGGTGAGTTCAAAAACACAAATGGAGACGCATATTGAGTGTTTGGACACAGAAATGGAGACCCATTAGGAGGGTTCGGAAACACAAATGGAGACCCATATTGAGGGTTTGGACACACAAATGGAGACGCATTTGGAAGGTTCATAAACACAAATGGAGACCCATATTGAGGGTTTGGACACACAAATGGAGACCCATTTCGAAGGTTCATAAACACAAATGGAGACCCATATTGAGGGTTTGGACACACAAATGGAGACCCATTTGGAGAGTTCGGAAACACAAATGGAGACCCATATTGAGGTTCCGACACACAAATGGAGACCCGTTAAAAGGGTTCTGACACACAAATGGAGACCCATTTGGAGGGTTCGGACACACAAATGGAGACACATTTGGAGGGTTCGGAAACACTTATGGAGACCAATCTGGAGGGCCATAATTATGAAGGGTTATTTGGAGAGTTTGGAAATTGTAATGGACACCCATTTGGAGGATTTTGGAAACACAAATGGAGACCGATTGGGAGGGTTAGGAAACACAAATGGAGTCCCAGTTGGAGAGCTTCATTTTGAGGGACATTTGGAGGGTTTTGAAACACTCCGGAACAGCAAATGGAGACCCATTTGGAGGCCATTTTGCGAATTAGGCAACACTAATGGATGCCCATTTAAAGGGTTCGAAAACAATAATGGAGACCCATTTAAAGGGTTCAGAAACACTTATGCATACCCATCTTGAGGGTCATTTGGAGGGTTCAAAAACACAAATTAAGACCCATATGGAGGATCATTTGAAGGGTTTTGGAAACATTTATGAAAACAATTTTTGAAGGGTTTTGGAACAACAAATGGAGACCCATTTGGAGGGTCATTTAGAGGATTCCGAAACACTAATGGATATATATTTAAAGGGTTCGAAATCACTCATTTAGAAGGTAAGGAGACACAAATGAAGACCCATTCGGAGGGTTCGAAAACAAAAATGAAGATCCATTTGGAAGGTTAGGAGACACACACGAAGACCCATTTCGAGGGTTAGGAGACACACATGAAGACCCATTTGGAGGGTTAGGAGACACACATGAAGACCCATTTCGAGGGTTAGGAGACACAAATGAAAAGCCATTTGGAGGGTTCGGAAACACAAATGGAGACCAATTCGGAGGGTTCGGAAACAAAAATGAAAACCCATTTGGATGGTAGGAAATTCTTTTGCAGACCCATTATGAGCGATCGGAAAAACTAATGAAAACCCATTTGGAGGGTTAGGATACACACATGAAGACCCATTTGGAGGGTTAGGAGACACACATGAAGACCCATTTGGAGGGTTAGGAGACACATGAAGACCGATTCGGAGGGTTAAGAGACAAAAATGAAAAGCCATTTGAAGGGTTCGGAAACACAAATGGAGACCAATTAAGAGGGTTCGGAAACAAAAATGAAGTCCCATTTGGAGGGTTCGGAGATACTTATGCAGACCCGTTTTGAGTGTTTGGAAATACTTATGAAGACCAATTCGGAGGGTTCGGAAACAAAAATGAAGACCCATTTGGAGGGTTAGGAGACACACATGAAGACCAGACCAGAAAAGTATTGTGTCACACATACCTGCAAACGTATTTGAGACTTTAAAGGTTCATAAAATATCATAGATATTTAGTCATATATAGGAAGTTGTGCAACTTGGCTAGATGTTTAGTATCACAAGAGTTATTTTTTAAATTTTAAATTTTAAAGGTGTGAAAAATAAAATGTTTGTTTCTGGTTTTATGCTCAAAAGAAATCGAGTAGGTAGGTTGAGATTTTGTTTTATTAGGCAAATTGTTTTTTTTGCTCTCTTACTCCCTCATAAGATTTACCACAATTAGTACTATTGTTTTAATATTCCAAAATGGATGAATAAATGTCGAAAACAGTGGTTCTTGTGCAGGATACCGAGTTTAATTGGAAAGAAATGTGCATAAAACAAGTTTTTTCTACCTTATAAGACTATAGTAGATCATAGTAAATCTTTTAGCATTCACCAATCATTTAATATTTTGCGTTTTCAGCTATTAAATACACGGTTACAATTTATATTTTCCATAAATGCATTATTTAGTAAGTAGTTAAAGGTTTATCACTCAAATTTTAGGTTTGTTATACATGTGTATGTATTGAATTGAATTTCAATAAGAGTGTCACTTTAACCCTTTGCATGCTGGGTAAATTGTCGTCTGCTCAAAAATGTCGTCTGGTTTATTCTAAATTTCTTTTAATTTACTTAAAACTTTGGGGATATATTGACTGAGTGGTAAACAGCTTGGAACCGAACCAGACGCCGAGTTACTCGGTGTCTGGTCTGGTTCCAAGCTGTTTGCAAAGCCTTTAAAATCGCCATCAGCAGCCGAAGGGTTAAGATGTTTCTGTAATGAAAAGCTATAAACTATATGCTTATGAACATTTATACACTCATTATCAGCATCATTGGTATTGTTAAAAGCTTAAAACACTTTATTTTTAACTTTGAACAGAAACTCCCCAAATATTATTGAATGATAAAAAAAGATTTCACATGGCAATAAAAAGGGCTAGGGTCCTGTCCAAAAGAAACCGGTACAAAAAATCAACGCCTTTTTAAACTAGAAGTGTCGCAATGCAACAAAACCTGGTTATTTAATAATGTCAGAAATATAGCCAATGAATTTCTTGTATGAGTTATGAAAAAGTAGCAGCATCTATCTTTACTTTTATCAAACAGAGAAGTAACTGAAAATGACTATAGTTTAGTATCGCATGTGTGTAGTTTCACTGCAACATTCATACTAAATCTCATGTGAATATCTATCACCTTATTTTTTGCGTATCACATAATGGTTAAACTTTATACAAGCAGACATCACATCACTGCATACCAATATATTTATTTCTTTACAAAGCAGATTATTTACTCTTACTTTTATAAAAAGCAAATTTCAATGTAAATTCAATGATTGTTGAGCAATATTTGAAAAAGAATGTTTAAAATTATATTCAACAGCAACACAGTGCTTTCCCCCCCCCCGGTCCGGGGAATAGTGAGGACTTTGACTTTCGGTCCAGCCAAGCCTGGGGATGAACTATGAACTGCTGGTAAATTCCGCGCCAAATGCCCCCGCACGCGAGGTACCCTAAGTATTTTTGGCGCAAAGACCAAACCACCGCATTCACCCGGCACTGCGGGGCCACCTGGAAGGTAAAAAACGGCCCATTCCCCAGCTATCCCAGGTAAACCACCGGACATGGGGAATGGTGCATTACAGAACAGCTTACACCATCTAATGGTCACTCCAATATGACTTAAAAAACACCGGGCGTGTTCACTGGAACGTTTTTGTGTAAATCTGATTTAATTAACTAAATAATTACTATCCATCAATTCTACCCTAAGTTATTGGGCGGGAACCATATTTTATATTTTTTGTATAAGTGACCTTGACCTTGACATCCCCTCAAAAGCCATCCCAAGCTAGCTCTTCACATAAGTTACCTACACACCAACTTTCATCACTATCCATCGAATCTTACTTAATCTATTGGGCGGGAACTATTTTTCTATTTTTAGTAACAGAGAACTTGACCTTGACCCAAAGCCCTCTAAAGCAATTCCAAGCTAGCTCTTAACATAACCTACCTACACACCAGCATATTGACTATCCATCAACGCTAGTGTAAGTTATTGGGCAGAAACCAATGTTGTACACCTGTCTGCCCGCCACGACATCCCCATTCTAATTACCTGTTTTTTGCTGAAAACCTGGTTAAAAAAGTTGTGTGAAATGTATCTCCAAAATTATTTGATCTACACTCATAAAACTTTATTATTGTTCAGCATGAAGAACAGTTAAGCAACAGTGACCTTATTCATAAGAAGCTTAATAAAAAAAATCCTACATTTTTTCAGTGTTTATTTCAAATCCATTCTACTTTTCTTTAAAAAAATCATATGAATTCACAATGTAGGTTGTCCCGTTAGCGCAGTGGCTAGCGCACTTGCTTCTCACCAAGGCGACCCGGAATCGATTTCCGGCCTGGACGCATGTGAGTTTGGTTAGTGGTCACCAAGCCGGACAAGTGGGTTTTCTCCGGGTACTCCGGTTTCCCCCACAACACAAGACCACACTTTCGAGCAACATCGTGCCAACGAGAGTGACTGATATAAGTTCCAATAGCTTGTTTCACAATCGTTGTAAAATTAAATAAGTTTAAACTAAACTAATGCAGATCTTTAAAATCAGCTTCAGAAAAAAAAATTGATGTACTTAACTAAAGTTGAAAACTAAGTTGCTTTACCAATACGGCGTCGGAGGTTTTCGTACTAAATTAACAAATTTTAAACTGAATGCATATTTCACATGTTGGTTCAAGAGTATGAAACACATTTCTAGGCTTTTGTGAAAAATGTCAGCGGATTATCAGGCTCAGGTTGTTTTTTTTTTCATTCTTTTTCATCAGAATTAATGAATATATAAATTGGGCATTGATTAAAATACAAATACCATTTCACTTCACCAAATTTTATTTTGCAAACATTTTTCAACAAGACAATTGATAAAAGTGCTCATTTACAATTTAAAAGAGTTCATCAATTGCTATCACAAAAATAATCTTGATTTCCGTGCATCAGATATGTTGCCTGTCGGGAAAACCAATAATATTTCTATTAAGACCATGTCCTTGACCTTTGACCTTTAAATAAATAGGGGTCACCTACTGACCATAGCAAATGGCCAATACCAAGTTTGAAATTTTTAAACCAAGTTGTTCAAAAATATTCATCGGAAACATAAGTGCTCATTTTTTTAGGCAACAATGACCTTTGACCCCAAAAACCAATAGGGGTGAACTAATGACATAATGACCACAGTACAACGCAAGATTGAAGGCTCTATACCAAGTTGTTCAAAAAGTACTGTGTATATAAAGTGTGACACTGACAATGTGGTCTACAACAGGGGTTCTAACAGTGTTAAATGTCAATCCTGAAAAAAACCAGCCTGGGGTCTGTTTTGAGTATAAAGGGAGTCATGCCCAACTGAGGGTACCCTTTTTAGAAATTGTTTCCAAAATCATCTATATTCATTTCAAGGTATTACATACTGCTTTTAATGCAAATGTTGGAGCAAAAAACAATTTTTACAACTGTACAATTATCAGAAGTTCTTAATCCTGATTTCAGGCATTGTTGGCAACCACGGTTACTTTCTTCCATTACACTTCATACATACCGTGGGACAATTGACTAATAATCTCGTTTTAATGAATATGCATGAGGCAGGAGAGACAACTCTTTTTCCAATGAATTTGCATGTTACACTCAAATATTGTTCAATAACTTTATAGTGTCAGAAGTCTCCGTGGCCGTCTGGTCTTGACTGCTGCCAAGTATTATTGTACTGAGAAAGTGGACCCGGTTCAACTCCGGCATTCGCCAGAATATTTTTCAATCGTAAAGCATCTGGTACTTTGTGGAACCAATGAAACTGCCTCATTAATTATTCATAATTATGAGATTTTCCTAGCCAAATTGCCAATGGTACACAACGAAGCATTGCGTGGTGTGTATCGGGGGTATCCAACGATGGATTTCAGGATTAATCCGGAACTTTAGAACCCCGTCTACAATGACAACAATAAACAAACTTAACCTTAAGTGTCTGCCATGCTTTTCTGGTGACAGAATTAAATGTGTCATGAATAAAAAAAGCTTATCAAAACTGGGTTAACATTTACTGGTTTAGCATATAAATTATAAATGATAAAAAGCACCTTTTTTTAAACAAAATAAAGCCAACCTCATTTTTAATGGAATGGAATACGATGTAAACTCCTTGTCAAGAATAATTGAGATCTAAAAAGAATATGATTTTTTTCCCAAAATATAAAGCCAGTTAATGCTACATGTATGCCAAAAAATGGCAGACGGTTTCCATCACAAACACATGTAAATAATAAATTCTGAGTAAATCAGTGACAGTTGGATTTCATATAATATTACTTGCTGACATCAATATGCATTATGAGTGTAAGAACATGTATAATCTATATTTTCCTTGATGAAATAAAAACCTTCATCTGTATATTTATAATAATATAATATTTTTCATAACCAAGTGTTTTAAACCATTTTCTTTATTTTAATTAACCTATTCATAACAATAATTTTCTAAATATTTGTTTTTGTTTCAGAGATCCTGCAATATGGCCGTATTAGAATCAAGTTTCAAACATTTGTAACTCCTCGGCAATTTTTATAAAAAACAACCTTGGATGAATATGGACGGTTTACAATGTCAGAAATTAGATCTTTTTAAGTCCCCTGTGAGTAGATCGTGTAGTAATTTAATTTAGCAGTTAACTTAATGACTTCACTCTTGGAAATCTTAATTATGTTTGCAATAATACATTTCACTGGCAATCAATTTAAACTTAGATAATACAAATGCACGTTAAAACACCACATTTAGTTAATGACATAATTCAAAATTTTACAAACTACTTAAACTGATGTACCGGAATACGTCCGAGGTTGTTTTCGATTAAAATGGTGGAGAAGTTCCGAATGAAGTTTCAAATACAAGTAAAACTTTAAGGAGTACATGTACCTCCTAATATAATACACATTTGGCCGATAGTTCAGATCTTTGTTAAAGTTCACAACATTGTTAACCCCATTATTGTTAACTTTCAAATAATTCCTGCTCTGAAAATTTAATGGATCCATTTGTGATCTACTGTATTTTTAACAAGATTTCAGACAACTGTTTCAGCTGTACTTAATTGTTTATATTTAAATATTTTTGCACATCGTAAATATTTTCCTTTAAAAGTTAACAACGATGTTGTTAATCACATTGTTAACTCTAACAAAGTTCGGAGCAATCGGCCCATTATAAAGATGACAAAAACACTAAAAACACGTAACATACAACAAAACTAATTATACCCGTTTAATCAAGGAAACATATTTTCAAAAGTACATCAAAAGAAATAAACAAACATGTACTTATATTTAAATGCTCATATGTATTGTAATGATAACGTATGTCATATTTGCTGTATATATTGCTAACATATTGTATATGCAAGTAGGTCATGTTATTTCCTATCCAATATAATTGCTATCAAGAATATAAGTATCTTCCATGGCCGAGAGTGTAAGATAGGTTCATTCCGACCCGAGCGTAGGGTGTTTTGCGGAAACGAGGTTTACCGAGTTTCCGCAAAACACCCTGCACGAGGGTCGGGATGAACCTATCTTACACGAGCGGCTATGGTAGATGCTTTTTCTACCACCTCAGTTAAACAAAATTAAGTAAAAATGTATTTTTTTGCTGGAACTCTTTTGTGCTTAGAGAAAACAATTGCGTACGGATATGCGATAATTCGTGGTTGTCATTTGAAGCGAGAAATGATTAACTAGCGTTCTAAATATTGCCACAAGACAAGGTTTCCATGATGCGCTACAGACGACAGTCTTCAACAAGGGAGGTAATTACAATGTGGTGACCATAAAAAGAAGTTCCATACGGACATTTTATCTCCGCCCGTGGGCAAGATAAGAATTTCTAGCATGGTTAAATTAATGGATCTACTTATCTGAGGTGGGAGAAAAGTGGATTCTTAAACCTTTGCATATATTTAAAGTAAAGAAAACTACCAGTTCTATCTGTTTGGAAGTGCCATGTCTTTGAGTGATTAAACATTAACTCCAATTTATTTCTTAAATCACGCTGTTTCTTTTGAAACAGACTATTTTGAAACAACAGGTAACTTTTCTAATTTTCAAAAAAGCAACAACATTTAATTGAACTGTAAGGTTACAGCTTTTATTGCTTTTTTCCCACTCAAAATTCTTAAAAAAAGATTAATTTTTAGTGAAAAATATACATACTTAATTTACAGCACTAGCAATCAAATGAAAATCCTTTATGATATTAGATTGTATACTAATATGCAGGGCTTCTAAAAACTGACAATTTGCTGGTCTGGACCAATTTTGACTACGTCGGACTAATTTCAGTAACAGAAAAACAGTTAAAAAATTTGGTCCGAAATTTGTTCATTTTCTTATATTTTCAATCCAAAACCGCTCAGTCAATAAAAATTGTAATTTACAAACTTGGTTTGTCATTCACACATACCCAAAACACCCCAATAAAAGTTAAAAGATAACCATCAGATTAAAGCAAACCAGCTGCTGTTAGTATTATGACACAGGTCAAGTCATGGCATGCTAAAAGCATTACAACTAGAAGTGTGTGCTTCATAAATATAATACATCATAATATATAAATAGCCTAATTCCTGTTTAAATATAAAAATAAATAGTTAGTGCTGAGTGAATGAATAATTAGTACCTTAACAATAATAACACATATTAAGTTTTGTGACAGGATAGTTAAATGCATTCGACATAAGCTTTACTGAAACTTTTATGTACATGTAGTTTGCCATGAATTCTGTTTATACAAACTAGATAATTACACGTTCAAACAGTGTCACTCCAAGAATGTTTAGCATGTTGCAGTGTTTTGTGGTCTCTTGTTGAGAAAATGGATTCATGCTGCAGTGTTTTGAAGTGTCTTGTTCAGGAACTGGATTGATGCTGCAGTGTTTTGTGATGTCTAGTTCAGGAATCGAATACTCATCTTCTGCTCAACGTCCACTCTCTCCATAACCTGAAGCATGAACACACAGCAGATTAAAATCAGTTAATTGAGAATTGGGCTTAATAAAAGCGACATGAAGCAAACCCAAATAATTGTCTGTTTTTCAATTCAAAAAAGTAAAATGACTTGACAATAACATAACACAGAGCTTGGACAACATATGTACAAAGTTTCATTTCAACATCTTGCTTGCTATACATATGCGCATTGTCTAAGGCAAAGTATGTCCAAAGTTTCATTTCAACATCTTGCTTGCTACACATATGTGTATTGTCCCAGACAACATATGTACCAAGTTTCATTTCAACATCTTGCTTGCTACACATATGTGTATTGTCCCAGACAACATATGTTCCAATTTTCATTTCAACATCTTGCTTGCTACACATATGTGTATTGCCTCAGGCAACATATGTACCAAGTTTTATTTCAACATCTTGCTTGCTACACATATGTGTATTGCCTCAGGCAACATATGTTCCAAGTTTCATTTCAACATCTTGCTTGCTACACATATGTGTATTGTCCCAGACAACATATGTACCAAGTTTCATTTCAACATCTTGCTTGCTACACATATGTGTATTGTCCCAGACAACATATGTACCAAGTTTCATTTCAACATCTTGCTTGCTACACATATGTGTATTGTCCCAGACAACATATGTTCCAATTTTCATTTCAACATCTTGCTTGCTACACATATGTGTATTGCCTCAGGCAACATATGTACCAAGTTTCATTTCAACATCTTGCTTGCTACACATATGTGTATTGCCTCAGGCAACATATGTTCCAAGTTTCATTTCAACATCTTGCTTGCTACACATATGTGTATTGTCCCAGACAACATATGTACAAAGTTTCATTTCAACATCTTGCTTGCTACACATATGTGTATTGTCTCAGGCAATGTATGTACCAAGTTTCATTTCAACATCTTGCTTGCTACACATATGTGTATTGTCCCAGACAACATATGTACCAAGTTTCATTTCAACATCTTGCTTGCTACACATATGTGTATTGTCTCAGGCAATGTATGTACCAAGTTTAATTTCAACATCTTGCTTGCTACACATATGGGTATTGCCTCAGGCAACATATGTACCAAGTTACATTTCAACATCTTGCTTGCTATACATATGTGTATTGTCTCAGGCAATGTATGTTCCAAGTTTCATTTCAATATCTTGAATGTGATTTTCGTTAAGTGCTTTTTCTTTTTCAGTCTTTATTAAAATTGTGCTAAACCATGGTAGCTTCAAATGTGAACGAACAATACCGCTTGCACTCAGCGGGAAACCCATACTGAACATGGTATTTAGGTACAGTCTAGATTATCAGACTCTGTTTTAGGTTTTCTACAATCTTAAGGAATTTGCCAAATGGAAAACTGTTAAAACTAGAAATGTGTCCATAGGACACGGATGCCCCCACTTCGGTTTTTTGTCACAGAAAATAAGCCATAATGATTTTTGAAGTATTTTTGGCAAAAAAGGGCCGTAACTCCTAAATGACTAAAGCGATTTCCATGACTATCGAACTTGATCAAGATATTATGGTCACAAACATGTGTTTAAAGTTTGGTGAGGATTGGACAAACAGTTTTCAAGAATTAGATCGGAAACAATCTTCGGGACGTATTTTTCAAGTCTTTTTTTGCAAATAAAGGGACGTAACTCCTAAATGACAAAAGCGATTTCCATGGCTAAGGAACTTGATCAAGATATTATGGTCACAAACATGTGTTTAAAGTTTGGTGAGGATTGGACAAACGGTTTTCAAGAATTAGATCGGAAACAATCTTCGGGACGTACGTACGTACAGACAGACAGACGTACGTACGGACAAGGGCAACCCTATATGCCGCCACTTTGTGGGGGCATAAAAATATCCTGTCTCAATTATTTGGACTAGGTATTTAAGATAAATTGACGGCGAAAGAGTTAAGGGACAGGGCATGGAGGGTTGCAATTTAGTTTAGCAATTATAAAGATTTGCATTTGACAATCTAAAATCATTGCAATTTGAGATTAATCATAATCAAATTTTGTTCACTGTATTTCAAAAACATGTCATTAATTCACTGACAAGGTATGATTCTTTTATGCTTTATAGTGAATATTGTTTACTTTTTAAATTAATATTTTCAGTGCTCTGACAGTTTTGGGTACCCATGTTGCTCTTTTAAAGTAACACTGCATTCATTATGCTGGATTAAACAGTTTTAAAATGACTTCATCAAGATGACGTCACAATGCTTTGAACTCTCATATTTCCGTATAACACAAAATAATTTTACATTTTCTATTATTTTAGCTTTATGAAAGAGAAAACTTATTGAATATAGTTAAACATTATATATTTTAGATTTGAACGATTGGAAAGAAAGTAATAATAACTTAGACTAAGACTTAGTATAAGTCATAATTACTTTCTTCCGAATCGAGCAAAGTTGTGCAAATAAATGACTTAGTCTAAGTCATTTATTTGCACAACTTTGCTTGTGAGTGAGATCTTGTGCTGGAGTATCCATAATAACGACACTTGTCAAGCTTGTTGACCACTCACTCACATGGGCCCAGGCTGGGGATTTAACCCGGGATGCCTTTATGAGAAGCGAGTGCGCAAACCACTGCGCTAACCAGACAACTAATTGTGGAATTTCAGAGTAAGATCCAATAGTTGTAGCCCGGAATTATAGCTATTCTGGTTTTCCCGACCTAATCCTCCGGTACAAACAAAACCCAGTTATGTTAATTCCGGGCTACATGTATTGATTCCACTCAATCATAGAAATTATAGATTCACTCTTGACTGCCCACTGAATGAACAACATAACTTTCTGTGTCCACCTGGTGAAAGAAAATTTTATCTTACACGGAAATAAAACAAAACCTCTTTATCTTAAAAATTAAAAAAAATTGTTTACAAACCTTTTTAAACTCCACAAATGAGATCATGCTGTCTCCATCTTCATCAGCCTCCGTGATAGTTCTGTCAGCAATGCTGTTCAGCTGGAAAATATACAGAATATTCAATACAGATCTGTCTGCAATGCTGTTCAGCTGGAAAATATACAGCATATTCAATAGAGTTCTGTCTGCAATGCTGTTCAGCTGGAAAATATACAGCATATTCATAGAGTTCCGTCTGCAATGCTGTTCAGCTGTAAAATATACAGCATATTCAATACAGTTCTGTCGGCAATGGTGTTCAGCTGGAAAATATACAGCACATTCATAGAGTTCCGTCTGCAATGCTGTTCAGCTGTAAAATATACAGCATATTTAATACAGTTCTGTCGGCAATGGTGTTCAGCTGGAAAATATACAGCATATTCAATACAGTTCTGTCGGCAATGCTGTTCAGCTGTAAAATATACAGCATTTTCAATACAGTTCTGTCGGCAATGCTGTTCAGCTGTAAAATATACAGCATTTTCAATACAGTTCTGCCTGTCATGCTGTTCAGCTGGAACATATACAGCGTATTCAATACAGTTCTGCCTACCATGCTGTTCAGCTGGAACATATACAGCATATTCAATACAGTTCTGCCTACCATGCTGTTCAGCTGGAAAATATACAGCATATTCAATACAGTTCTGCCTACCATGCTGTTTAACCATGCTGTTCAGCTGGAAAATATACAGCATATTCAATACAGTTCTGTCTGACATGCTTTTCAGCTGGAAAATATGCAGCATATTCAATACAGTTCTGCCTGACATGCTTTTCAGCTGGAAAATATGCAGCATATTCAATACAGTTCTGCCTGACATGCTGTTCAGCTGGAACATATACAGCATATTCAATACAGTTCTGCCTGACATGCTGTTCAGCTGGAACATATACAGCATATTCAATACAGTTCTGCCTGACATGCTGTTCAGCTGGAACATATACAGCATATTCAATACAGTTCTGCCTGACATGCTGTTCAGCTGGAACATATACAGCATATTCAATACAGTTCTGCCTGACATGCTGTTCAGCTGGAACATATACAGCATATTCAATACAGTTCTGCCTGACATGCTGTTCAGCTGGAACATATACAGCATATTCAATACAGTTCTGCCTGACATGCTGTTCAGCTGGAACATATACAGCATATTCAATACAGTTCTGTCTGCAATGCTGTTCAGCTGGAAAATATACAGCATATTAAATACAGTTCAGTTGGCAATGGTGTTCAGCTGGAAAATATACAGCATATTCAATACAGTTCTGCCTTGTAAGCATGCTGTTCAGCTGGAAAATATACAGCATATTCAATACAGTTCTGCCTTGTAAGCATGCTGTTCAGCTGGAAAATATACAGCATATTCAATACAGTTCTGCCTACCATGCTGTTCAGCTGGAACATATACAGCATATTCAATACAGTTCTGCCTACCATGCTGTTCAGCTGGAAAATATACAGCATATTCAATACAGTTCTGTCGGCAATGCTGTTCAGCTGGATTATATACAGCATATTCAATACAGTTCTGCCTATCATGCTGTTCAGCTGGAAAATATACAGCATATTCAATACAGTTCTGCCTACCATGCTGTTCAGCTGGATTATATACAGCATATTCAATACAGTTCTGCCTACCATGCTGTTCAGCTGGATTATATACAGCATATTCAATACAGTTCTGCCTACCATGCTGTTCAGCTGGAAAATATACAGCATATTCAATACAGTTCTGCCTACCATGCTGTTCAGCTGGAAAATATACAGCATATTCAATACAGTTCTGCCTACCATGCTGTTCAGCTGGAAAATATACAGCATATTCAATACAGTTCTGCCTGACATGCTGTTCAGCTGGAAAATATACAGCATATTCAATACAGTTCTGCCTACCATGCTGTTCAGCTGGAAAATATACAGCATATTCAATACAGTTCTGCCTACCATGCTGTTCAGCTGGAAAATATACAGCATATTCAATACAGTTCTGCCTGACATGCTGTTCAGCTGGAACATATACAGCATATTCAATACAGTTCTGCCTACCATGCTGTTCAGCTGGAACATATACAACATATTCAATACAGCTCTGTCTGGAATGTCAACTGTTAATCATCATCTTATCTCTTATTTTAGCATAAACTTGATGGAGGAACATACTTGCCAAGTTTCCAAATAAAATTTGAAGTTATACCATTGTCTGCAACCACTGTATTTAACTCTGTTATACTACATAAATACTGTATGACAATTAACTGACAAAATCTTGTTTTAATGAATATGCATGAGGCAGGGGAGACAACTCTTCTTCCAATGATTTTGAATTTTACAATTTAACATTTTTCAATAACACCGTAGTGTCAGTAGCCTCCATTGCAGAGTGTTCTTCACTGCTGACAAATATTATTATAATGAAAAGACAGACCCGGTTCAATTCCAGCTTTCGCCAGAATATTTTTCTATGGGAAAGCATCTAGTACCTTGCAGAACCAATAAAACTGATTCATCAATTATTCATGATTACGAAATTTTATCCAGCCAAATCTCCGACAGTACACAACAAAGCATAGCGTAGTAGATCGGGGGTATATCCGATGATGAAGACAAGCTAGACAAACATGTAACAATTGACCTTATATTTTAACACGAATTTCTACCAACTAGTTACTGAGAAATGGCTGTAAATGAGAGTTTTTCAAAAAATCAAGGGCAATAACTCCAAGTACAATTGACCAATCCAAAAAAAATGAACAGGCATCATCCCAGTATAGTAATTCATATTTATTTTAAGTTTCATGAAATTCTGCCAGCTAGTGACTGAGAAATGGCTGTGAATGTGCAATTTTCAAAAAATCAAGGGCAATAACTCCAAGGACAATTGACCAATCAAATTTTTTTTTGGACGGGCATCATTCCAGTATAGTGGTTCATATTTATTTTAAGTTTCATGAAATTCTACCAGCTAGTTACTGAGAATACGCAGGTGACAGACGGACGGACGGACGGACGGAAGGAAAGACGGATGGAAGGACGGACGGACAACGCCATTTCAATATCCCCCTCCCTATTTCATAGGCGGGGGATAACTATATTCAAGTGAGTGAAGCACCTGATATTTCATAATATAGATTACTATACAATGTCTGGAAAGTACTAACCTGGTCTTCTGAGATATTGTCTCCGACCATCATGTGTAACACGGCCAACTATTCGTCTCGGGAGATCTTCTCATCACTGTCCAAGTCATACATCTTGAAAGCAACTGAAAACACAGAAAAATCAGCATACTATATGCTTTATAAAGCTATTTTGCAGAGGCATCCGTAACACAATTTTCTGAGGCTTAGACATATTTTATTTTAGAAAGTTTATATTCAAATACCAAGAGTATTTACGAATTAAAAAACTTTATCCTTGAGAATACAAGAAATGAAGGTTTGCTTATTTATCATTTCTTAGGTAGTTAAACCAGTTTGGAAAAAACAACAAACTTTTTTAAGCATTCACCTCCGCTTAAAATTGAAAAGGTTTAGTATTGCAAAGGGAAGTAATCCATGATTAGAATTAATATTGCTCAGCTCCACTATTCTAAATTTAATTGCCTTACATCTGACTCACCGATACACACGCCAAATAAGGACTTTAATGCAAAATCCAATATATTTTAATGTGATATGCTATGGGACGATATTCATAAAACTGGTGTGAATAATTTCAAGTTGAAATTACCTCATTTATGATTATTATTATTTTAAATACCCTCAAATTTTCATCTCAGTTTTTCATATTTGTTTATTCATTTAGAACTGTTTTGCTTATATTTATACCATTGTGTACAAACATTGTAAATTATCTTTCAACACAACTAAGAAAAAAGTAAGTTCCACTAACAATCTTTACATAACTGACTGCACACTAGTCTTGTGAAAAGCCCTCGATTCACTCATCTACCTAACTGACTGCACACACAAGCACTGTGCTAAGCCCTCGATACACTCTTGTACATAACTGACTGCACACACAAGTCTTGTGTAAGCCCTAAATTCACTCATCTACATAATTGACTGCACACACAAGTCTTGTCCTAAGCCCTCGATTCACTCATCTACATAACTGACTGCACACACAAGTCTTGTCCTAAGCCCTCGATTCACTCATCTACATACCTGACTGCACACACTAGTCTTGTCCTAAGCCCTCGATTCACTCATCTATATACCTGACTGCACACACTAGTCTTGTCCTAAGCCCTCGATTCACTCATCTACATACCTGACTGCACACACAAGTCTTGTGCTCAGCCCTCGATTCACTTATCTACATACCTGACTGCACACACTAGTCTTGTCCTAAGCCCTCGATTCACTCATCTACATACCTGACTGCACACACTAGTCTTGTGCTAAGCCCTCGATTCACTCATCTACATAACTGACTGCACACACAAGTCTTGTGCTAAGCCATCGATTCACTCATCTACATCCTGACTGCACACACAAGTCTTGTGCTAAGCCATCGATTCACTCATCTACAAAACTGACCACACACAAGTCTTGTGCTCAGCCCTCGATTCACTCCTCTACATAACTGACTGCACACACAAGACTCAATGAGTCAGCCCTCTATTCACTCATCTACATAACTGACTGCACACACAAGTCTTGTGCTCAGCCCTCGATTCACTCATCTACATACCTGACTTCATACACAAGTCTTCTGCTCAGCCCTCGATTTACTCATCTACATACCTGACTTCACGCACAAGTCTTCTGCTCAGCCCTCCATTCACTCATCTACATACCTGACTGCACGCACAAGTCTTGTGCTCAGCATTCGATTCACTCATCTACATAACTGACTGCACACACTAGTCTTGTGCTCAGCCCTCGATTCACTCATCTACATACCTGACTGCACGCACAAGTCTTGTGCTCAGCACTCGATTCACTCATCTACAAAACTGACTGCACACACTAGTCTTGTGCTCAGCCCTCGATTCACTCATCTACATTCTGACTGCACACACTAGTCTTGTGCTTAGCCCTCGATTTACTCATCTACATACCTGACTGCACACACTAGTCTTGTGCTCAGCACTCGATTCACTCATCTACATCCTGACTGCACACACAAGTCTTGTGCTCAGCACTCGATTCACTCATCTACATCCTGACTGCACACACGAGTCTTGTGCTCAGCACTCGATTCACTCATCTACATACCTGACTGCACACACAAGTCTTGTGCTCAGCACTCGATTCACTCATCTACATACCTGACTGCACGCACATGTCTTGTGCTCAGCACTCGATTCACTCATCTACATAACTGACTGCACGCACAAGTCTTGTGCTCAGCACTCGATTCACTCATCTACATACCTGACTGCACGCACAAGTCTTGTGCTCAGCACTCGATTCACTCATCTACATAACTGACTGCACACACTAGTCTTGTGCTCAGCACTCGATTCACTCATCTACATACCTGACTGCACGCACAAGTCTTGTGCTCAGCACTCGATTCACTCATCTACATAACTGACTGCACACACAAGTCTTGTGCTCAGCCCTCGATTCACTCATCTACATAACTGACTGCACACACAAGTCTTGTGCTCAGCCCTCGATTCACTCATCTACATCCTGACTGCACACACTAGTCTTGTGCTCAGCACTCGATTTACTCATCTACATCCTGACTGCACACACTAGTCTTGTGCTCAGCTCTCGATTCACTCATCTACATACCTGACTGCACACACAAGTCTTGTGCTCAGCACTCGATTCACTCATCTACATCCTGACTGCACACACGAGTCTTGTGCTCAGCCCTAGATTCACTCATCTACATGACTGACTGCACACACAAGTCTTGTGCTAAGCCCTCGATTCACTCATCTACATAACATACTGCACACACAAGTCTTGTGCTAAGCCCTCGATTCACTCATCTACATTACTGACCGCACACACAAGTCTAGAGCTAAGCTGTCGATTCACTCATCTACATAACTGACCGCACACACAAGTCTAGGGCTAAGCCGTCGATTCACTCATCTACATAACTGATCGAGAACACATGTCTTGTGCTAAGCCCTCGGTTCACTCATCTACATAACTGACCGCACACACAAGTCTAGGGCTAAGCCCTCGATTCACTCATCTACATAACTGACTGCACACACAAGTCTAGGGCTAAGCCCTCGATTCACTCATCTACATAACTGACCGCACACACAAGTCTAGGGCTAAGCCATCGATTCACTCATCTACATAACTGACCGCACACACAAGTCTAGGGCTAAGCCCTCGATTCACTCATCTACATAACTGACCGCACACACAAGTCTAGGGCTAAGCCCTCGATTCACTCATCTACATAACTGACCGCACACACAAGTCTAGGGCTAAGCCATCGATTCACTCATCTACATAACTGACTGCACACACAAGTCTAGGGCTAAGCCATCAATTCACTCATCTACATAACTGACTGCACACACTAGTCTTGTGCTAAGCCCTCGATTCACTCATCTACATAACTGACTGCACACACATGTCTTGTGCTAAGCCCTCTATTCACTCATCTACATAACTAACCGCACACACAAGTCTGGAGCTAAGCTGTCGATTCACTCATCTACATAACTGACCGCACACACAAGTCTTGTGCTAAGCCCTCTATTCACTCATCTACATAACTGACCGCACACACAAGACTTGTGCTAAGCCCTCTATTCACTCATCTACATAACTGACCGCACACACAAGTCTTGTGCTAAGCCCTCTATTCACTCATCTACATACCTGACCGCACACACATGTCTTGTGCTATGCCCTGGATTCACTCATCTACATAACTGACTGCACACACAAGTCTTGTGCTATGCCCTCGATTCACTCATCTACCTAACTGACTGCACACACAAGTCTTGTGCTATGCCCTCGATTCACTCATCTACATAACTTACTGCACACACATGTCTTGTGCTAAGCCCTTGATTCACTCATCTACATAACAGACTGCACACACAAGTCTTGGGCTAAGCCCTCGATTCACTCATCTACATAACTGACTGCACACACAAGTCTAGGGCTAAGCCCTCGATTCACTCATCTACATAACTGACTGCACACACAAGTCTAGGGCTAAGCCCTTGATTCACTCATCTACATAACTGACTGCACACACATGTCTTATGCTAAGCCCTTGATTCACTCATCTACATAACAGACTGCACACACAAGTCTAGGGCTAAGCCCTCGATTCACTCATCTACATAACTGACCGCACACACAAGTCTTGTGCTATGCCCTCGATTCATTCATCTACATTATGAAACTGACTGTACAAACGAGGACAATGAAAACTTACATTTGAGTTTTTCCTCCCTTGTGTTGAGTTTATTCTTGCTTTCATTAGACTTAGTGGGTCTGAATCTGGCCAGTACGCTCATAAACTGCTTGAAGTTGACGGTCTCTTCATTGCTGGAATAAAAATACACACTTAAATTTTCTTAATTTTGATAATTTAAATTCTTTTGGCATCATAAAATATCATTTGGGCGGTATAATACATTTAAATATTGTTAATCCAAAGTCGTCTGGACCAAGAAAAAAACTCTGGATAAACGATATTTCGAATTAAAATTATAAGAAATTTATTAGAAAATGACAGCGTTGACACCACTTAAAACACCCTTCCCTTTCACTTCTAATTCAGTTATCCTCCCACGTTGGTTACAGGGCCAATCTACAGATTGTTCGGCAGCAGTTTAGTTAGACAGTTCAAATGATGTTCACAGCGTGTAAATCAGCCATTATACAATCTACACTACCCAAAATAAATCTCATATTATCTGACAATGATGTTTGTTACATACACGTCCTGAAAGTCATTTTTTAACAAGCACTAAATGTGCATCATTTTCAACTCAAACTGAACTATCGCCGTATGTATGACGTGAAAATATGAGATGACCGAGTTCGAAACAATGATTGATAAATAAGTGCAAAAATACTGATTTGGGACCGTAATTTTAACTTTGAAATAGTGATAATTCCGAAATAGCCATTTGAGTATTTTATTATTGATTAAAAGATGAAATAATTCGGGACCAAAAAATAAGAAAACAAAAAATAAATTCGAAATAGCAATAATTTGTTTAAAAAGTGTTCTGATAAACAGTGTTTAAATGAATTTGAGATGCAAGGTACCAAGGAGTATGTTTAATTCCAATATGTTTTTTGTTTTTCTTTCAACATTTTGTGAATCAGACCCATGCCTTTTATGTTAATGAAAAATCGGTCAATTGGACTGATAGTGGGAACTTCAAATTTACCTAAAAATGAAAAAAAGAACGCCTTAAAAGACTGAAAAGGTAATAAAATGAGTTAGTTTCTTCCTAATGATACACCACATTTCACACGTGGGGGAAAAAGTATATGTTTTAGCTTAGGATGGGGCAGACATTAAGGCCCCAAAATTGTCATTTCATTTTTAGTATATAATTTTATGGCTCTTTTGACATTCAGATAAGCGAACATTCACACCAACACATGGTTATGATTCATGTTTTAGCAATCCCAGTATGAGCCGGGTCATATCTGTAGCCTTGGGTTTATTGATGATTTGACACAGGCATCTTAAAGCTGCACTCTCACAGATTGAACGTTTTGACAACTTTTTTTGTCCTGGAACGAGCCAATTTATGCAAAAATGCATGTAAACAAGTCATTTAAGACTGCTGACAAAACATTAGATTGCAGATTTTTATATTAAAGTTCAATAATTGATGTTTTTTGTATTTTTTCTTAAACCGCTGTTCAGTTTTAGCCATAAAACATTAATTTTCTAACAGAAATATGAAAGTCTGTGATCTGAATTTTTGGCAGCAATCCTTTATCACTAGTTTGCAGATATTTACGCAATTTTTTTCTCATTCTAAGACAAAAAATAAAAAAAGTGGAAAAACGGTAAATCTATGAGAGTGCAGCTTTAAGTTTTAATCAGACAAGATCAATTTTATGTAATTCCTACAAATATAGGGTAATTACTCTCAAGCTATATGGTTGGTCATTGAACTAGCCTTGGCTTTTAAAGGTATTGATTTGACAAGGTGATTTATATAATTAAAGGGCAACAACTCATGAGTGACTTGAAGGAAAAAGCTCGTTAATGAACCAAGAAAGTTTGCCCATACACATTCTGAAAAAAAATTGTTGAAGATTGGACAAAGGCTTTTAACGTTATCAGACATTTCATTGATTTAAGATCATTTCCAAAGTTAATAGGCAATAACCCTTGATCGATATGGCAGGTTATTGATTTTGTCTGAGATATCATGCACATACCCATTCTCATCAAATTTGGTGATGATTGGAAAAATGCTTTTAAAGTTATTAATTGGACATAATACTTGACACTGCCCAGCCGCCAGTATGCAACAGATAAAAATAGTATACTTTCAGTTCTATGAACAGACGTATAAAAAGCAAGAGTCGGATACATTTTTTAAAATACAGTTGAACACCGCTATTTCAAACACGGTTTATCCAAAATTATTGCTATTTTCAAAATTATTTTTCGGTCTTGATTTTACTCCTTCTTTGTTTAACTAAATTTTTGGTCTTAAATCCAAAATCGCTATTCCAAAATAATCGCTATTTCAAAGAAAAATTACGGTCCCGTTTGGTTTTTCACACCTATTTATAAATTCTTATTTCAAACTTGATCGTGTCATAGTTTTTCACACCATTCTGTGAATGCACTCAGGCATCGGCTTGAGGTGACAGTGGAGCACAATGAGCGCTTGTTAAAGAATGACATTGAGCACGCGTATGTTACAAAATGAGCGATTCATTTAGTTGATGTAGTGCGTATATAATTGCTGGTTAACACAATTTTATTCGAAAATGTCTACCTCATCTGATTCAATCGCCGCATTGCATAAATGTGCTGTCATTTTGTTTTAAATGTTTTATGTTGTTTTAATAAAGAAGCATAATAACGAATTATTTGTCAATTATCAAACACTAAATCAACAAATATTTTTGTATAGGAAAGAAAACTCAAACTGAGTATATCGTATTGCTAACGTGTAACCGACATTGAAATCTTCACGTCATCTATAATTCGCAAACTCTCATTTGCAGAAAATTGCTAATCCGAAACATCGCTATTTCGAAGTAATTTGTTGGGTCCTTACGATTTCAGATTAACGGTGTTCAACTGTTGGTAATTTTTTAGTAAGTACTATCACCAAAAAAAAGTGTCAAAAATCAAGGAGCAGTTTAGATAGACTGTTGAAAAAATAAGACACCATTAAAGAATAAATATGTCAACACTGCAAGAATTCAGCGGATATCCTGAGGAAGCCTGAGGAAGCCGTTGTTTGACGTTGAAATGAGAACATTCACCTTAACGTTTGGTATGGTTGACCCAGGTCATATGATTAGCCAATAACGTAATTAATCATTTGAAAGTGTCTGTTCATTACTTGAAACTTGAAACTTTCCTCATCATCAGTGTTAATATCGAGCTAATTGTTTCCTTATTACCTTAATCAAAGGCAAAATATATCCTGTTCACACACCCTAAAGCATAATGACAATTTACCTAAGAGTGTTTACCATTTAGTCCTCAAATGACTGGTGACAAATCAAGATAAATCAATTTTACTTTATGGCGATTTTATTACATAAAATTATTTCAATATTACCAAATTATGTTCACACTTAATTGTTAGGAATTGAAATTTTACAAGTTAACAAACATTGCCTCAAAATTTGGTTACCCACCTGCAGAGAATAATCTTAGGGAGTTAAAACATATTATGTAACATCTTTATTACTAAGGTTTTAGCTGAAGAGTAAGGAAGGTGCTGTCCTTTTTTGGAAGCACCCTTCTGCCATAACGGAGACTGGCATGGCTCCCTTCTGCCTTCATAGAATTAAATGCTTAAGAATAAATATTTAATTTAATTTATTAAATTCATATTTAATTAGAACCTATAATAAGATTATAAATGCATACAAACTTTACATATTTTGTGGTTTAAACCTAGATTTGCTTCAATTAAACACAATTTCTAACATTTTTGGTGAATTTCATAATGTTTAAGTATTTCACAGCTACATTGCACCCTGATCCTCTTCTTCAGCGCCCTGTCTTTTCCAAACCTGACTCAAATGCTATTATGACCCAAACCTGACTCAAACGCTGTTGTGACCCAAACCTGACTCAACCGCTGTTGTGACCCAAACCTGACTCAACCGCTGTTGTGACCCAAACCTGACTCAAACGCTGTTGTGACCCAAACCTGACTCAAACGCTGTTGTGACCCAAACCTGACTCAAACGCTGTTATGACCCAAACCTGACTCAAACGCTGTTATGACCCAAACCTGACTCAAACGCTGTTATGACCCAAACCTGACTCAAACGCTGTTATGACCCAAACCTGACTCAAACGCTGTTATGACCCAAACCTGACTCAAACGCTGTTATGACCCAAACCTGACTCAAACGCTGTTATGACCCAAACCTGACTCAAACGCTGTTATGACCCAAACCTGACTCAAACGCTGTTATGACCCAAACCTGACTCAAATGCTATTATGACTTATCAAATTTTGTAACATGGGACTCCATCATTCTGACTTTGTGTAGGTACCACGCACACTACCAACAACGCGTTGCCACGGCGGGCGAGATTGTGTCATCGCGGAAAAGCGCAGCAATATATTCCGCTAGCTAACACGGTGGTGCGGGTCTTCTGCTACCGTATATGACTTCCAAAAATATTAACTTGGCATATCACTGCAATGTGGCGTAGCGCAATATGCAGGTATCTTAACAGGTTCCGTTGGTACAAATAGAACTTTGTACAGGTAAATTGAACCAATGCTCGCAGAACGGATTTCACTCGATTGCGAGGGTAAGCGAACTCATCGCCCAAACTTGATAATTATATCGCTGGAATATTTTGAGTGTTAGTAAAAGTTAATTGAACCCAAACTATTCTGGCGAAAAGGCTTTCACGCCTTTAGGAAGAGTTTGTACAAGATTATTGTACATTCTTGTAAATGTCAAAATTACTTAAAACAATATTGAATTCATTTTTCATTTAAAAAGTAATCATTGTTATTTTTTCACAATCTCACAAGTTTAACGAGGGAATTTGAAATTTAGATTTTTGCGAATAAGATGAAAATGGCATCTGAATACATTTACAGTTACTGTTGCAAAGCATTATTTTCAGGGATCAAACTACTTTTTGATAATGAACCAAGGTTTGTAGATTACGGTTCAAGTTTGTTTACTAAAACTGACTAGAATTATATTTATACGACAGGAACAAAGAATAAGCCTTAAAAAAATTGACAGCTACCTTAATTACTGTTATTTAACACTTCGCAATGCCTCGTTCGCGTTGACACCACGCAGTGGAACGTGGGGAAAGTTATAGAAATGAACGCTGTGGGCATTTTGCTTTTATCACGGCGTATAGTGAAAATAAGATTCAAAAGATAACAGCCGCAGTAAGGATAAATCGTGGCGATGAGCAAAATGTGCAAAAAACGCGTGGTTGGCTTGTACATGAAGTTAAATTAAACACGCTTGACTGAACTAACTAAGATTTGATCATACATGTACAAAAATCGCTTTTGATTCTTCAATGCTAGAACTTCTTTAGATACATGTACATTCGGCCAAAACGTTCAGAACTTTGTTAAAGTCAACAACGTTTTTAATGTCGACGTTGAAATCGTCAAATCTATAATGCACTGGAAGTTTTATGAATATACTTGCGATCTGCGGTAAAATATTTCTATCAAGATTATAGAGTCTGTCTCAGCTGTACCTTTTTTATTTATATGATGTAATTTAAACACAAATCATTTGAAGAATACTTTGCTTTGACTTTTTTATACATCTATTGAATTATTGAAATATTGTTTTAAAGCAACATTCTCACAGATTGAACGTTTTTGTTTTTTTTTGTCTTGGAACGAGCCAATTTATGCAACCATGCATGGAAACCAGTGATATAAGGCTGCTGACAAAAGATCAGATCGCAGATTTTCATATTCAAGTTCAAAAATTCATGTTATATGCATTTTTCTTAAACTGTTAGTAACGCTTTTAGCCATTAAACATTTATTTTCTAATAGAAATATGAAATTATGCATTCTGATCTTTTATCAGTAGTCTTACATCACTGGTTTGCAGATATTTACGCAAAAATTGGCTCATTCCAAGACAAAAAAAAAAAAGTTGCCAAAACAGTAAATCTGTGAGAGTGCAGCTTTAAGTATGGAACAGAGAACAAATTTAACTTATTACCTCTCTAAGAAGAAAGAGTGCACGATTCTGTCACCCAGAGGATTAATAGCGAGCTCAGGAATTCTCAGGAAGTCTTCTCGACTGAAATGGAAATTCGAAACAATACATTTTGTGTTAAACAATGAGTGATTTGAATTTGAGACCATTATAACTCTAGCTGTTGCTTTTTTCAGTATAATATTGTTCTAACCTAAGTTGTTTATTCCTTCTTTGATCATAAATAAAATGTTTTAAACAAATTTTTGGACAAACATGTTGATTAGTATAGGGCACCTGCAATTATTCTGGTAGGTCCTAATAATCATGTTGTTTAAAATTTCATCATTGTGATATTAAACTAACATATTTGTAGAAGAGCTCTTTTGCAAATTAAGGATTGTCAAGTCATCTAAAATCATTGGCACTAGCTGTCACAAAATAAGCCGTCCTGTTTTAGGACACCAAGTTTGGTGATAATTGGTTTTACATAAGCCAAATTTAGTGAGCGGACACTGCTTTATACCAATTCGAGGGTCAAAACTCTGGAATAACTAAAACAAGGGGACTGATATCAAACTTGACCAATATATTTTGTCTTCAAACGTATTGTCAAAATTTGGTGATGATCGGACAAAGAGCTTTTAAAGGTATTGATTTGACAAAAACAATCTTAGGTAATTTCAATAATTAAAGGGCAATAATTGATGAATGACTTGAGAAAAATGGCTTGTTAATGAACTTATACAAGATATTCATGATGCCTAAATACATTTTGAAAAAATATATTGAAGATTTGACAAAGGCTCTTCAAGTTATTAGACAAGATCAATTTTAGGTAATTTCTATGATGAAAGGGCAATAACTCTTGATCAATATGGCTGGTCATCAAACTTGTCTGAGATAGCAAGCCCATACCCATTCTCATCAAATTTGGTGATGATTGGGAAAATGCTTCTCAAATTATTGATTGGACAACAAACTTGACATCGCCGGTATATTCAAATTGGTAAATTTTTACCTATCACCAAAAAATACGACTGTTGAAAAAAAAGACAACATTCAAGAATGAATAATTCAACACAGCAAGAAGTTAAGAGGACATACCTGAGGAAGCCGTTGTTATTCTTGTCTAGACTTGTGAATCTGCTGAAGAGGCGAACAATCTGGTTGTGGGAAACTGTAAAGTATCAGGAGATTGTTTCAAACCTTAGTCTACTCGGCTCATAAAGTAAAACACAAATATCACAGCATTACCACACTAATTTAATCAAATGCTTTGATCTTGTTGACATGCTCAAGCTGTTTAACAACTTGTAAAGAAGCTTTGTTTGTGCATGCATCAACAAAGTATTTTTATATTTGATATTGTTGAACAAATTGCACCGGAATACCTTTGGTTTATGTAAAATTTTGTTTAATTTGTAGATTTAATGTCATTTCCTTATATAATTTTACACTATCATCAGGGGTTCCATTAAAGGAAGTTTGGAAGTATATAACTCCCTAGAAATGGGTTAAAACTTCCAAAACCGATTCCTTGAAAGTACAAAAACTTCCATAATTTTGAAGAAAACTTCCAAAATAGAAAGATTGGAAATTCAAAATATCAAAACAATGTGTCAATATTACTTTTATAGTCACACTTTCAATCAGTGTTTAAGTAAAATGAATTATTAAAATATAAGTCTTTGAATTTGGTTAAAGTTGCAATTAAAAGTTTTTTAACATGCTAGTTGAAAAATAGTGGAAAAAGATGTCGTTTTTGGGAGACCTAAACTTCCACATTTCAGTGAAAAACTTCCAAAATTGATGAACAGGAAGTTCATACTTCCAGTTTCAAATTCTTAATGGAAGCCCTGTATCATAATAGTGTTAAATCACTTAAATGTATATCATTGCGTCATAAATGGTAAAATGCTACGTCGGAAGGCAATATTTTGCTTCGAATGAAGACTTTAAACAAAGATAACAATTCACTAATTCTTCACCATTTTAAATGAAACAAAGGGCAGTCTATGCCACTAATAGATCTCAGCACCACCTTCGGTCTTTTACTAGGGTTTCATTAAGGGTTTAGTTTCTTAAAACACTTCGACAAACCTTTTCACAATACGGCCGTCTGACGGTGCACTATCAAATATTATTTTGGAAACAGGTTTGTCGAGGTGCTTGATGAAACTAATCACCTAATCAAACTTCGGTAATAAAATGAAGGCGGGGCTCTTTAAGCAGCATAAATTGCCCTTTTATTCATTTAAAATGGTGGAGTAAAAGAAAAGTTACCTTTGATTTAAGTCTTCATTTTAAGCAAAATGTTGCCTTCCAACGTAGCAAATATGACGTAATTTATTATGTGGTATACACACACAAAAAGTGATAAACTCTAAACTCATATGTACATTGATTGCTGCATATAATATGACCAATATTCAAGATGTAGCAGCCCAGTTCGGCAGATGACATAGCCCAGACTGAAAAACCAAATGCCCAGATTTTAAATTCATACAGCCCATACTAAGGACATTTAGGCTCTGGCTGGTGAAACTAATGCACTAGTCGTTTGTAACCACGGACCCTCCAGGTTTGAGGAATAGCGGGGACTTTGACTTTTGGTCCTGACAAGCCCGGGCAAAGTCCCCGCATTGCACTCTAGGTAAGACCCATTCCCCCGCTATATTTTTCGGGAAGACAAAACCACTGTATTTTTCCGGCACTGCGGGGCCACCTGGAAGGTAAAAACACGGCCCATTTCCCCGGCTATCCCCGGTATACCCCGGACCATGGGGGGGGGGGGGGTGATTGCAAATGGCTGGTGAAAAAAATGTTTCTTTTGATTGACAATCAAAACGGGGCCAAAATTCTGCTCCAGCCACAATCGCTTAAAGTACACATAATATACAAGAAATGGACTCAAAATTCACAATCAAATTTTTTTTATATCCAACTCTAACCAGGTTTACTGGAACATATATTTTTTTTAAATTTATGCAGTCAAATTTTCTTAAAATTCTTAAAACTCTTGATTTTAAAGCCGCACTCTCACTCTCACTGATTGACTGTTTTGGCAACTTTTTTTAATTTTTTGTTTTATAATGAGCTTATGATTGCGTAAATGTCTGACAACCAGTGATATATTATAAGACAGCTGGCAAAAGATAAGTTCATAGTTCTTTATATTTACATTCGAAAATTTCATTCCTAGACAAAAAATAAAATAAAGTTGTCAAAATTGTCAATTTGTGAGAATGAGAGTGCAGCTTTAAAGACGGCTTTGTTTTGTTTGAAAAATACTACAGAACTGTTAAAACCAAACTTGCCACCTGTGTGCACTCCGAGGCCTAAAAAAAAATACATTTGGTTCGGGTTATCCGACCCTAACTACGGAATAGGCGCCGACCCTAACGTTTTTATAGTCAGTTTGAAAAAAAATAATGAAAAACTAAAAAAAAAAAAAAAAAAAATCTTTTTTTTTTTGCTTTTCAATATGTAGTTTAAAACCTTAATTGCTTATATAGAAGATAACTTTAACACCATTCTCCAATTATGAAAATGACATTCTTATATAAAGCCTAATAAAAAAAAAAAAAAAAAAAAAAAAAAAGCCTACCTACCCTACCTATTTTTGAAAAGGATGTAACCCTAACCAAACAATTTTTTTTTTTAGGCCCGAGTGAACTAATTGTGCCCTATGGATAAACTAATGTACCGGTAGTTTATATAATATTAATAAGATAAACAAGTATTGATATTTCTGGTCCAATCAGATTGGCCTTACTGTATTGATTTGGTATCACTGATAAAAGCATTTCCTATCCCAGTACATTATTGAACTTGTGTATCATGAAACAGTAATTGATGACTTTTGATGTACAACCATTTTACTTTGCTATTAAATAAAGACAGTCAAGAGGTTTCTAAAAGTCATTTACTGGTCATACCGGTATTTGTCTATTTGTAATTAAAATGTACCTGGTAGATGAAAAAAGAATAAAACATTAATACATTAGTACTTAAATAAATACCATAACACTAGCTGCGCCCTTCCCTAAATTTGCCACGAATTGGATGTGGAAAATGGGTGGCAGTTGGTGGAGTATTGGAACGGGTGGCACTTGGTGTAAAACGATGAAAAACAGAATAAAATGGGACTTTGATCTAATTTTTCACCATTTTCCACCAAATGCCACCCCAACGTGGCACTTGGTGGAGTATTGGAACTTTTTTCACCAAATGCCATGTGGCAATTTTTTTCACCAAATGCCACCCCAACGTGGCACTTGGTGGAGTATTGGAACGTTTTCCACCAAATGCCACGTGGCAAATTTTTTCACCAAATGCCACCCCAACGTGGCAGTTGGTGGAGTATTGGAACGTTTTCCACCAAATGCCACGTGGCAGTTGGTGGCAAATTTTTCACCAAATGCCACCCCAAGGTGGCAGTTGGTGGAGTATTGGAACAATTTTCCATCAAATGCCACGTTCAGTTTCTTTGATCTTTTTTCACCAAATGCCATGCCAATGTGGCAGTTGGTGGAAATTATGTGGCACTTGGTGGAAATAAAATCATGGGATTTATGAAGTATGCATACAACAACCTAAGAACAACAAAAAACATTTCTTTGCAGTCATTTAGTTTCATATGTACACAAAATTACAAAGGATCACAGTTGATGGTGAAGAGCTGTCTGCATTTCTACATTTGGAGAAATCCTGAAAACAGTTTTAGTATTATTTATTTTGGAGGTTTCATTTTAGCTATCATTATTCAAAATATATTTCAAAATTAGATGCATAAATAAAATGACAACATTAAAAACATACTCTTAAATAAGTAACAACAAAATGATATACCATAACTAATTATAGAATTCAGCCTCATACATTGAATCATTGCAAATATGTTTTACAAGAGCACTTGTCTGTTGTATTAGCAATGACAATACAGGTAAAAAGTTAATTTAACTACCGGTTTTGGTATTTTGAATATTGAAATGTCAATAACCTGTTTCTTTTCTTTAGTGATGCAGTCATTCGGTTGTTGTTTTCTGCAAGTTTGGCTATACTTCTTCTGCTATAGAAGTCCCCTATTCATATTTCTTTCTGAAAAAAGCGATCATTTTAATAAATCTGTTCAATATAACAGGGTTTGCCTCACAAAAGAATGTTATTTGTTCTACAATTTGTTCTACAAATGTCTTTGGAAACATGTGTACACCAAGATTCACTTTAATATCTTTATTTTTTCAAAATCATGCAGCCAACAACATGAATTACACCAAGGCTTTGTCAATACCAATAACGATTTTTCTTAAAAACACACACACCCTTTAGATCATATACATCTTCTACATCTTTTCTTGACTGGCATTTAATATTGTTTATCTCACCCTTCATAGCACTTAGCACTTTTAAATAAGTATAAGCTAATAAAATATGATAAAACTATGAGGTCAGTCTTCATTTAAGTTATTGTAATATTCAAATATTTACCAAAAAGGTCTTAGAATCTTGTCCAAGTACATTGTCATCCTTATGGGGGGGGGGGAGTTGTCTGGAACAAATGTGTATAACATTTCTTTATACATCTTCAACTTCATTGTACAAATTGAATGATAATTTTTAAACTTAGTACATTGCTTGACTGAGTATTTGTCAATTATTTTGGAATAAAGTGAAACATACTTGACAGTACATGCATAAAGATTATCTCTTAGTCAAACTTTAAACAAAGACAAAGAGCCTAATATGTGTAAAAATAAAATAAAATGATAAGTCATGATCTTTTTTGGATGTTAATATGATAAAAAAAAAAAGTTACCTTATAATCAATCCATTTTATTAAACAAAACTGCACAATTTTTTTTCTCACTATTCAAAGTTCCACAAAATTAATGCTAGTAACTGTCAGAAGATTCAAATATTTTGAGGAGATTTTCCAGCAGAGAGGTCATTCCGAGTTTAAATCAAACATTAATGCATCCCTGTACCTTTGGGGAAATAGCAACAGAGCACATGTACACAGAAAACTTAGTTTAACTCATCATTATCATGATCATGATAATCACCATCACATTGTTGTTGTTGTTGTTGTTGTTGTCATCATCATCATCATCATCATCATCACCAGCACCACTACCACCACCACCACCACCACCACCACCACCACCATCATCATCATCATCATCATCATCATCATCAATCATCATCATCATCATCATCATCATCATCATCATCAATAACAACATGTTGTTGTTGTTGTCACCACCACCACAATCATCATGATCACTATCACCACCACCACAATCATCATAATCACCAATACCACCACAATCATATTCACCAACACCACAATGAACTACCAACAACAACACAATTGTCAAAATCAACCACCACCACCACCACCACAATCATCATAATCACCACCACCACAATCATCATAATTACCACCACCACCACCACCACCACCATCATAATCATTATCAATAGAACCACCAACATCATAATCATCATCAATAGAACCACCAACATCATAATCATCATCAATAGAACCACCAACATCGTAATCATCATCAGTATAACCTGAGCAACATTACCAGTTAGTTTTAAATAGTAGCATATGTAATGATGCTAAAACAGCAGCATGAACAGCAACTGTCGTAAATTCTATTATTATTCCATCATGATAAGTAATGGTTCCATTTTACAGAACTCTTGAGATTTTCTAAGTCTTTTTTCACCAAATGCCACCCAAAAAATTAACTAAGTTCATTTTTTCACCAACTGCCATATGAAAAATTAACTAAGTCCAACTTTTTCACCAAGTGCCACATGAAAAAATAAACTGAGTTCAATTTTACACCAACTGCCACCTCCAGTTGGGTGGAAATTTCATGGCAGTTGGTGGAATTCTTGATATTCCACCAAGTGCCACCCATTTTCCACCAAGTGCCACCCATTTGCCATGGATTTCGGTGGCATTTGGTGGAAGTTGGTGGCAAATTTAGGGAAGGGTTGAGATCCAGGTGGGCTGCAACCTAGTCGTGCCCTCCCTAAAATCTTCCCATTTTTCTTTTTAGATTAAAATCAGAGATAACAAGAGCTGTCACAGAGACAGCGCGCTTGACTATTCCGCCGCTTTTCAGTGTAAGGATTGAAAATTTTTGGTGAAACATGCATGGATCACTGTTAGATTAGATTTCAATGCAATACATGATGTGCGGAGATATTAACATAAATGTGGTTACATGCAAAATTTTAACCAGAATTTTAAGTGTAATAATAAAGGGCCATTATTTGCAATACACAGTTATCTAACTTGATTATTCAATTAGGTTGGGTGGTTGTATGAAGTCTCAATGCAATTCATCCAGTAGTTGCTGAGATATTAACCTATGTGTGCTTACATGCAAAACCTTAACCAGAATTTCTGAGTGAAATAATAAAGGCAATTATTTGCATTAAATGCAAACTAGAGTTATCTAACTTGGAAAATTAAGTAGATTGGATGGTTGAGTACCATTGTATCAAGTCACAATGCAATACCTCAAGCAGTTGCTGAGATATTAACCTATGTGTGCTTGCACGCAAAACCTTAACCAGAATTTCTAAGTCAAATAATAAAGGTCTATTATTTGCATTAAATGCAAACTAGAGTTATCTTACTTGGTTAAATAAGTAGGTTGGATGGTTGAGTACCATTGTATCAAGTCTCAATGCAATACCTCAAGTAGTTGCTGAGATATTAACCTATGTGTGCTTGCACGCAAAACCTTAACCAAGGGGTGACGCCGACGCAGACGCCGACGCTTGGGCGAGTAGTATAGCTCTCCATATTCTTCGAATAGTCGAGCTAAAAAGTAATAAAATGTGCTCAAAATGCACCATTTCAGACTAGAAATTGTTAAAATTTCCCCCAAACCACCATTTTAATGATAAAAATACCTACGAAAACCTAAATGACATATTCCCGATCAGTTTATTTTACATCTATAGGCAGATTAATAGATCATTTGCCCTGGGTTTTTGTCTTTCAATGTAGGCTATAAAGTTTTTCATTTTGGCTTGTATAGTCTGCCAATTGATCTGGGCAGTAACAATATTCATTCATGGCCATATTGTCCTTATAACTAGTCCTTATTGTCGATCATATGACATTTTCTAACCAGCCTAGACAATTCGCAAAGCCAAGAAGCCTGTATGATGTACGCAAAGCCTTATTGTAAGAAAAAAGTAAGTTTTATTTTGGACATAGATAAATAACACCACAAACTATATCCGAAATATTTTCATTATGAAGACGGCAAAATGTGTCTCCTGTGATCAAATATGTGTTTGTACCATTAAAGGGACTGTCTCACAGATTGGCACCAAAAAAAGTTTTTTGTAACGAATCTCAGGACAATTATCTAATAGAATGTGTTACTCTTTGATGTCAAAATTGTAAAAAAAAAGTACCAAAATGTTAGAAAAAATTGTGTCGGAGCCTGGGTTCGAACCCGCGTCGCAAAATTGAAGTCTGGTGTCTTCCCTACTGAGCTATCAAGGCTTACACAATAAGGGTGACATAATTAAGCTATAAGCCTACCTCGGTGATAACGCCGACTAGCCAATCACGCATAAGAAATGACTTATGAATTCTACCCGGTAGACATACCCAGTAACTTTTTTTAATGGAAAAATACGAAATAACTGCTAAACTTAAATAAATTGTAAACTATGTGGTACTTCAATAATTAAGTTTCAAAGCATTGAACACATCGATGCCAAGTTTATGTCATTTTTCGACAATTTTTTTTTTTCGCTATTTTTTCATCTGTGAGACAGTCTCTTTAAGAAGCGTTTGCCAATTAGAAGATATCGGAGAGGGTTCGCCGAACTCCGTCATTTTGTTTTCCTGTTAACAAAGCATCTCGGTAATACATATCAGGAATGAACATTTATTCTCCCGGAACAGAGACAAAGAAGCAACTAAAAAAAATATTTAATATTTGATTTTAAATTTTATGCCTAAAAAAAGATTAGGGTTGGCGAGGAAAAAATACAGTCGGTCGGGTTACCGGAAATGCACTTATTTTTTATTTGGCCTGACAGGAAATAAGACAACAAGGTATTCTATGAAGTTATATTAATCAATTTTCTTCCTACTTGAGATTTTTCTAGAATGAGAAGTGGATAAATACATCTGATCTTTATAAAACACTGGATTTTTTTTTTATTCAAGTTTGGAAACTATTAAACAAAGTATTATGTACCTTGGAATGCCATCTTATGACTGATGGGAACTTTTTTTTTATGAAGAAAGACCAAGAATTTAGAAAAAAAACGATAATGACTCTTGAAGATATTATTTAGACTCTTGAAAACCAGATCTCAAGAGTCATTGACTCTTTGGTTTTAGACGCTGTTGAAAGCCGTGACATCACATGGTAATGTCAATCAACCGCTGTGAAATCGCTGAAACCGTTAGTAACAGTATTGTCAATAGTGTGGTCTTCAAAAACGCTATTTGAGTAAATATCAACATTTTCTTAAGGATTCCAGCTTTTGGTATTTAAGTTTAACAAACCATGAGTGAGTCCCTGTGTGAATCAGGCTTAAGAAATTGAAATAACCATATTTTACAAATTTTCGCATTATTTGACAAACTTACATCCTGTTTCCTTTTGAATTTCATCAATTTCTTCTTGTTGAAGCTGCATAGAAGATTTATTCCCCATACTGGCTAAATGTTTTATCACAGTTCTAAGAATTTTATTAGTAAAAACAGACACAAAACAAAATCTTGTGACAGAACCCGGAAGTAGGCTTAAAAGGTGAAGGTCGAATATATCTTCAACCGATGCACAATATTTTAATTGAATAAAAAAATATAAACACAATCTTTAAATCTACCTTATAATTTGTAAAATATTATTATATTAAAAACCTATTTTACATCCAGTATCATTTTTATTGGATTTATAATTTTTTCGCCGAAGAGTATTCTGTGCATTAAAAATCATGGAGGTGTAACTCGTAAAATATCATGCAGACTATTTAGACCATAAGACTTCTAACAGGTTCTGTCATTTGATCCTAGGTACAGTACTGTTTCCTTTCGTATTTTTTTATTAATGAGCATTTCTTACTTATTCCAGTTTTACGATAGTTTGTGATATTTCGAGTCAAGTAGAATAGTTGACAATCGCAAGGTTACATACAACTATTTATATGGAAATATGAGTTCCTTGGTTTTCACTGAGAGCTGTTATTTTTAATAATCGGACTATTATATAAAAAGTTAACAATGCTAAATTTATTGTTTGACAAATTGCATACATATTTTTTGATTGTAAAAAAATGATTGTCAAGTGCCTGCAACAAACCTTTTTTTTATTGTAAAAAAATTGATTGTCAGGTGCCTGCAACAAACCTGAGACCAATCCGTCCAGTGTTTATTTCCCCAACCATTTTGGTAATGTACCAGTCAATTGTAACTATGGCCCCCCAGGTCTGGGGGATAGCGGGGACTTTGACTTTCGGTCCAGCCAACCCCGGGTAAAATCTCTGCCCCGCGGGGACTTACTGATGGTCAAATCCCCACCAAATGCCCAAAAGGTAAGGCAAATTTCCCGCTATATTTTGCGCGAAAACAAAACAACCCGGCACTGCGGGGCCACCTGAAAGGTAAAAACACGGCCCATTTCCCCGGCTATCCCCGGTTTACCCCCGGACTTGGGGAGGGGGGGGGGGGCGTGGTAACAATTGACTGGTGCATAATCCGACCCAGTTACCTGGCACTTTGGTATTTGGAACCTCTTTTTTAGCCAGTCAAGCTATCTGATTTAACATTTCAGAGATTTTTTAATATTCATACAATTTTCATCATTTACAAGTTTATAATATAATTATGAAGAATTGCAGATTTTGGATTGAGAAGTTGGTATGGATACAAGCTCAGAGTTGAATATTTTTAAATAAAGCAACTGCATACCTGTTTAAACATTAAACTAATATATGTTGTTGTTGTTTTTAGATTGTTTCATTTGTCTGCATTTTCTGTTTTCAGTAACATCACAACATGTCAACAATGGCAAGCCAAGTTTACAAGCATTTGTGCTACAACCATTTAAAAACTATCCCAGGTCTTCATAGACTGGTAATTTCTTGCCAGATCTGTTTTCCCATCAGTGTGAAATCAGCCGCCCGTTCAAAAAATAGCGGAATAACATACTGCCAAGCACGGCACTATAGTGCTAAAATGCCAAAGTCAAACTTGATTACGTCCATGCAGGGACCCAAAAGATCACAGCTCAGAGGAAAAGACGACAGATCATTGTTTAAAGTTTTAACTGATGGACTTGACATTATCCGAGTTGGGATACCCAAGTTTAAAAAGGAAATGAGGGATAAGATCAATTTTGACTTTGATGGTAGGCGTGATCATGGTGACTTTGAATATTTCGTGAAGTTTGATGAGAAAATAATCAATTCATGGTTTGTGTCGGCTGATAGTGACTCCGGGGATGGAAAGAGTAGAGCAGAATTGATTGTCAGCCCAAATAAAAAGGCTTTATTTTGTGGTAATTTAATTACAGAAGTTCCACAAGATGGAGTAACAAAAAGGTCAGGATTTTGCAACCTGAGCTCACCCTCGAATAAAGTAAGTTACCTGACATAACCACAGATGGCGGATATGTTGACAGGACCCACCCTATTTGCCCCCCCCCCCCCCAAAAAAAATGATTGAATCATAAATTATTATCACAAAACCTAAACATCAACCAGGCTGAGTCCTGTCAACGTAGCTACCACCTGTGTACATATCCATACATGAACCTTACTTTGCCATCATACTGGTATAGTGAGCACTGAAATTCTTCAACAAAAAGTTAAAAAAACATTGAATGTTTTTTTTTCCGTACATAACTGTTTCATGATTTCTGTTTTGGTTCGTCACAATGTCCGGTGAAAAATAAGTCAGCACTGTTTAATTTTTGGAAAATTAACTTACAGTCTCTAATAATAGATCTATGTTCAGTGTTATTTTTAACTATTATGTCATGATAATTTAGCTTATTAATACGTGTATCACTACTAAAATTTGTAAACCCTGTTTTGCATATGTTGCTGTAAAAACCGAAAATACACGTAAGGTGCCGATATCATCTTGTACCTTTATACTCTTTGATATGTATTCGGAAATTACAAAATTCCGTACATATTTTTTCGGGAGGTGGATTCCGATAATTTAATTATTATGATGTAATACCATGCTGACACTCTTTCCACTTTGTTTAACCTTCAGTGTGTGTATACCAATTGATGAATTGTGCCATTAATGCTACGTCTGGCAATATTTTGCTTTGAATTAAGACTTTAAACAAAGATAACTTTACTATTTCTTCATCATTTTAAATGAAACACAGCTCAGTCTACACTACTTACAGAGACCCGCCTTATTTCTTTTACCAGAGTTTGATTGTGAGTTTAGTTTCTTAAAACACTTTGACAAACCTTTTCACAAAACTGCTGTCTGAAGGAGCACTACCAATAAAACATTTTTTTGGAAACAGGTTTATTGAAATGTTGGAAGTAAATAATTACCTAATCACACTCCGGCAATAAAATGGAGTTGGGGCTCTTTAAACAGCATAGACTACCCTTTGTGTCACTTTTTTTATGACCATCATTGATCTAAAGGTCTGTATATTTACCGTATGCTGAGACCAACCAGCAATTAAACGTTTCAAATATTATAAAAACAGTTTATGTCTGTGAAAAATGGCGGCCCTACAATGTTTCCCCAAGAATGAATGTTAGCTTTTGTTTGGATGTTTTTAATTAAAAAAAATCATCTAAATTTTTCAGAAATCATTTGAGCAGGTGATTCCATATGATTGGACTGGTTATACAGACATGACCCTGCGAGTGAGAGGTGATGGCAGGAACTACATGATTGTCATACAGGTATGTTATGTGCATTTAGTGTTTAAAATTATATTGTGTTTAATGGGATGGCATTATTTTTTTTAAATTGTACTGAACATTTTTTTTTGGTTTATCAGCAATCAGCTATTTTTTATTTTAATTGCCTGTAGACAAAATATAATCTCAAACACTAAGCTTATAAAATCATAAATGGTATACAAGTCCATTTGTTTTGATGAATGCATACTTATAATGTTTAATGTTAAAACTATCAACAGACAAATATTTAGGTTACAGAAATAACATATTTTATTATAAGAGTTATTCAAAATATTTAGGCTTTACAAATATAACATATTTTACTATAAGAGCTATTAATTTTTTTCTTGTGGGAATAGCATATTAAAGCTGTACTCTCACAGATTGACCATTTTGACAACTTTTTTTTTGTCTTAATGGACCCTTTTTTTGCATAAATATCTGGAAACCAGTCATATAATACTGGTGTCAAAATATCAGATCAAACTTTTTAACTTTTATGCAAAAATTGGCTCATTCTAAAAAAAATAAAAAAAAGTTGTCATAAAAGTCCATCTGTGAGATTGCAGCTGTAATATGATGTCCCCACAAGAAAAAAATGAATAACTCTTGTAGTAAAATATGTTATTTTTGTAAAACCCAAATATTTATTAGTTAACGAAACCAGACTTTTGGATGTACATGTACAAGGCTTAGGTCTTATATAAGTATTTGGCATAGCAAAATGTAACAAGCCCAGCTAAGATGAAATTAGGGGAAAACAGAGCTTGGAGGCTTGAGCTGAAGTGAGGACCAGAATTGCTTCTAATGATTTGAAGGCAAGTTATGAGCAACTGCACAGCATTACTTCATTAAGATTTCAAGTATGAAATCACTATTGATCAAATTGAAGATAGCACAACAGATGATCTTGGGCAATATTTTTTTTTTAAGTCTAAAATAATTTACATCAATTTCCGTCAAATTATTAAGTATTAGTGTTTTTTACTTAACAGTAAGTGTTTTTATATTATTTGATAAGTGAGAAAAGGATTTAAGATGTTTTATGAATACCAGTATAGATAAACCTTTGTGGCCTACATTTATGAACTGATGTGAAGAATTTATTTGATAGTAAATGTATGTACATGTATTATGATTAAAGGTCATTGGATGAATTACAAAACTTAGATCTTAACACAAATACACACAAAACACAAACACTTTTGTTGCTTTGAGCAATACTTGTGATCAATTTATTTTTCTGGGGAAGACTTGAAACAAATTACAAATATATATATGTATCGAAAACTGTTACCATACAACATCTATACAACATCTATATATACAACATCTATACAACATCTATACAACATCTATATATACAACATCTATACAACATCTATACAACATCTATATATACAACATCTATACAACATCTATACAACATCTATATATACAACATCTATACAACATCTATATATACAACATCTATACAACATCTATATACAACATCTATACAACATCTATACAACATCTATATATACAACATCTATACAACATCTATACAACATCTATATATACAACATCTATACAACATCTATATATACAACATCTATACAACATCTATACAACATCTATATATACAACATCTATACAACATCTATACAACATCTATATATACAACATCTATACAACATCTATACAACATCTATATACAATGTTCGAATATTAAAGCGTTGTACAAATTATGATATTCCAAGCCAGGGTAAAAACCAGAGATCGAAACTTCAACTGTTTGTAAAATAACTCGGGGAAAACTGTACCTGAATACCATAATGCTTCAATTTTCATTCATATTTTCTATGAGATCAAAATGTTTCCGTATTTCATTCATTATTCGTCAATACTTTTTTAAATATTTCAATTTCAATTTCGTGACCTTTGATTTTCTAACCAACAATTGACATGTTTATATTTATAAACATTCTCAATGAACATGTCAATTTCCGATTGCTATAATAACCAACATTAAACGACTCAAATTTGAATTAAATCAAGTTAACCGCTCGAAGTCTAGCATAAAACAGACCAATACAATAAAAAACCCATGCATATTTCCGGCTTTCCCCTCGACTGACCTACATCACGTGACATAAAACGCTTCGATAACATGCACAAGCTTTACTTTTGTGATGTTCATGTTTAGACATATGTTCTGAGCTATACTAAGTAACACCCAGAACTTACAATTATTGAATACCAGTGTGGTATTTTTTATCAGCTAGTCTATTTATTGAAGAAAAAAATGTTGAGCCATATTAATTTTATTCTTGGGTTTAGTTGTCATCATCATCATAAACAAACTTCAACCTTATCCATAACCCAAATGTCTTCAAATATTGACATGAAACATGGTGCACATGTTACTCACATGATCAGCCGCAATATATGAGAGGCGGTCGCCTCCCCAATATTTCGGCTGATCAACTGAGAAAAAATATTTTTTTGAGAAAATATAATTTAGCTACAGCCTGGTCATTTATTGCCAATGTCTGAAGGGTGCTATCTTCTGTGCTAATGGGAACAACTGTGACTCTTTATTGGGCAATTAACTACGGCTTCATCGGTATCGAAGCCATCAGCGGTCATCGAAGATTAGTGGAGTAAAGTATAACAATGACAGTTCATGCAAACTGCAGACGACTAATAAAGATTTTATCACATTTGTCAAAAAAGATCAAAAGAACAGTTTGTTTCTCAAAAATAAGTTGACACAGAAGCAGTAATTGTTATTTATCATGTCTTTTTCATATTCCTCTTAATAAACATGTCAGAGCCAAATCAACCTCGAATTTTTAGTTTTTCAAAGCTATCTTTTGGAAAAAAGAACCCTGAGTTAAGGTCATTCAATGCTTAATGGTTCAAACTATATTCTTGGCTGCACTATGATGAGGTGTAAATATATTTACGCATAAAAATACTTGTTTCAAACGATTCATGTGAGTCCTGAACACGCGTTTTAAGCAAGGTGATTTAAAAAAAAAATCTGCACAAACGGAAGGGGGTCATCCCTTCCCGGACCTAACCCTGCCTCCCCAATACAAAATACCGTCCGGCGCCTCTGACATGCATCGTCGGCAGCCACGGTACTTTCTTCTGTTACACTTCATACATACCTTGGGACAATTGACTGAAAAAATCACGCTTTAATGAATATGCATGAGGCAGGAGAGACAACTCTTCTTCCAATGAATTTGCATGTTACACTCAAATATTGTTCAATGACTCTACAATGTCAGTAGCCTACGTGGCCTTGTGGTCTTGACTACTGCCAAATATATTTGTACTGAGAAGGCGAATCCAGCTCAACTCTGGCATTCGCCAGAATATTTTTCAACTGTAAAGCATCTAGTACTTTGCGGAACCAATTAAAATGCCTCATAAATTATTCATGATTACAACATTTTCCTAGCCAAATTGCCCACGGTACACAATAAAGCAATCCGACGATGCTGACATGTACATGCCAATAATTCTGCCTTCAATAAAATTTGAGCTATGCCCGTTTTCGACTAAATAAACAAAACAAAATCGTTAGTGCTTGCTCCATGGTGCTCTTGTTATTTGATGGTTTTGGGGGTTTTAAGCCAAAATTACTTAGTACATCTTGAATTGTCTGTCTTCGACTGTGTGTGCATATAATATTTATCCCATTTGTGTAAAATTTCAGATGGATCGTAAATGGAATGTTCATCAGTCAGACATGTATAACTACCCACTGTACACAAGGGGCGGGCCCTACTGGCAGGAAGTTAATGTAAGTGTTCTGAACAGGGCTTTTTTATCTTCTTTAATAGGTGCTGAAATAAGACAAGGAAATTAGACTAGGGAAACTTCCTTATTGGCAAACATTACAGCATTTCCAAATTTTCACATAAATTATCCGAAATTGAGCAAATTTTGTTCCAAGAAAAATAGGATTATATTTTATGTAAGGTGGCCAAATGAGAAAAGTTCTAAAGATAAATTTTCCAGTGGAAAGATCAAGAAAGACCTTATTCCCTCAATGATCATTGTTTTTAGCTTGACTATTCGAAGAATAAGAAGAGCTATCCTAGTCACCTGAGCGTCGGCGTAACCACTTACGTTAAAGTTTGCCTACCACCTCAAATATTTTCAAAGTCCATTGACATATGGCTTTGAAACTTCGCACACTTGTTCATCATCATGCCCCCAACCTGTACACAGGAGGAGGTCACTGTATCAAGCATTTTGACAGAATTATGCCCCTTTTTCGACTTAGAATTTACGTTAAAATTTGCGTACCACCTCAAATATTTTCCAATTCAATTTATGTAAATATCTCAGCACATCATGTATTGCATTGAAATCTAATCTTAACAGTGATTCCTGCATGTTTCGCCAAAACTTTTCAATCCATACACCGAAAAGCGGTGGAATAGTTGAGCGCGCTGTCTCTGTGACAGCTCTTGTTGTTTGATTTGACCGTTGCAAAGTCCCAATTACACGGTACGATATAAATCACTGAGATATCCCACCAATTACACGGTTCGATATAAATCACTGAAATATCCACCCATTTACACGGTACTCTATAAATCACTGAAATATCCCACCAATTACACGGTACGATATAAATCACTGAAATATCCCACCAATTACACGGTATGATATAAATCACTGAAATATCCCACCAATTACACGGTACTCTATAAATCACTGAAATATCCCACCAATTACACGGTACGATATAAATCACTGAAATATCCACCCAATTACACGGTACTCTATAAATCACTGAAATATCCCACCAATTACACGGTACGATATAAATCACTGAAATATCCCACCAATTACACGGTACGATATAAATCACTGAAATATCCCACCAATTACACGGTACTCTATAAATCACTGAAATATCCCACCAATTACACGGTACGATATAAATCACTGAAATATCCACCCAATTACACGGTACGATATAAATCACTGAAATATCCCACCAATTACACGGTACGATATAAATCACTGAAATATCCCACCAATTACACGGTACGATATAAATCACTGAAATATCCCACCAATTACACGGTACGATATAAATCACTGAAATATCCCACCAATTACACGGTACGATATAAATCACTGAAATATCCCAGTATTGGAAGGCTATGCCTTTACTCAATATTTGAAAAAAGCCCTGGCCCCAATTTCTCGAAACTTCTTAAGCTTAACAGGCTTAAGTCGCTTATTTCAAATAGCCGAAATACATACTGAAAATGGATTTTGCTATATGAAAAATGGTTTATTGTGATAATCATACAGATTATTCCAAAATTATTTCTAAATATTCTTGACAAAGTAAATATAACACATTTTATAGAACAACAAAAATAGTGAGATTAGCTTAATCTTTTTATAAGGGACTTAAGAAGTTTCGAGAAATTGGGGCCTGCAGTTAATGGCATTAAATACACATGTATTTTCTGTGAGTGATGACATATCATATATATTAACTGTGAAAAACAAACATAATTTCACTAAGTGCTGGAAAGTCAATGACCCCATTGCCAGTTTAATATCACTTGGTTAAAATTTGGCTTGATTTCCCGATCAACTATAAATCAAATATTTGTTAATTTTAATGAATTAAAATCATGAAATAAAAAGAAAAACTGTTTGATTTAGTGTAAGATTGCAATATATTTCGCCATGGGAACCCAAATGATAAATATCTCTTACACTAAAACAAATATAAATGTTCTAAAACAAATAATGATTTTTTGTTCCAGATACCGCTGTCCAAGTTTTTCCTCACAGCTGCGGGTCGTATACAGGACTCTCAAGAGATGATTCAGCTTCATTCCATAAGTGACCTCGGAATCACTCTCGCTGACGGAAATCCTGGACCCTTCCAACTAGAGATAGACTATATTGCTCTTGTTAATAATAAAAACGCTACTAGATATGATTTTGATATAGAGATGTATGAAAGAGGTCCTTTAGACTACTAGTGAAGTAAAATAAATCTGTATTATGAATATATAGTTGCTAATAAATTATTTGTTCCATGATAGTGTTAAGCCTAGTTAAAGCTGCACTCTCACAGATTGCCAACTGACAACTTTTTCATTTTCTGTCTCAGAATCAGATGATTTCGTCATCAATGCTTTCAATTCAGTCATATAAGATAACTTACAATAGAACAGATCTCGATAGTTTGGAAAACTGCTAGAATTTTCTCTTTTTATGCCCCTGAAGGTGGGCATATTAAAATCGCACCTTCCGTCCGTCCGTCCGCACACACGAATTGGTATATATTGGGTACTAATTCCTTCATTACTTATAGAAGATCAAATTTGTTGGGTAGCCCTTGTTGGGTAGGGTTAGTAAGGGATAGTAGGGCTTTAGTGGGCATATTTTTATAATGGGAGTAATTGAAAAGTACCTAACAAAGGGCAATATGTGGGAGTCCGTCCGTCTGGCTCTGTAACTTTCCCTTGTATGGACAGATTTTAAAATAGCTTGCCACATGTGTTCCACATACCAAGACAAGGTGTTGCGTGCAAGACCCGTGTCCCTACCTCAAAGGTCAAGGTCACACTTAGTGTTTATTCACAATGGAGTGCTGCATATAAGGACATAGAGTATAGGTTGTCGTGTCCGGGCTGTAACTTTCCCTTGTATGGACAGATTTTAAAAAAACTTGCAACATGTGTTCCACATATCAAGACGACGTGTCGCGTGCAAGACCCGTGTCCCTACCTCTAAGGTCAAGGTCACACTTCGTGTTTATTCACAATGGAGTGCTGCATATAGGACATAGAGTATAGGTTGTCGTGTCCGGGCTGTAACTTTCCCTTGTATGGACAGATTTTAAAAAAACTTGCCACATGTGTTCCACATACTAAGACAACGTGTCGCGTGCAAGACCCGTGTCCCTACCTCTAAGGTCAAGGTCACACTTCGTGTTTATTCACAATGGAGTGCTGCATATAGGACATAGAGTATAGGTTGTCGTGTCCGGGCTGTAACTTTCCCTTGTATGGACAGATTTTAAAAAAACTTGCCACATGTGTTCAACATACCAAGACGACGTGTTGCGTGCAAGACCCATGTCCTTACCTCTAAGGTCAAGGTCACACTTAATGTTTATTCACAATGGAGTGCTGCATATAAGGACATAGAGTATAGGTTGTCGTGTCCGGGCTGTAACTTTCCCTTGTAAGGACATAATTTAAAAATAACTTCCACATGTGTTTCACATACCAAGACGACTTGTCGCCTGCAAGACCCGTGTCCTTACCTCTAAGGTCAAGGTCACACTTAGTGTTTATTCACAATGGAGTGCTGCATATAAGGACATAGAGTATAGGTTGTAGTGTCCGGGCTGTAACTTTCCATTGTATAGACAGATTTTAAAATAACTTGCCACATGTGTTCCACATACCAAGATGATGTGTCGCGTGCAAGACCCGTGTCCCTACCTCTAAGGTCAAAGTCACACTAAGGTGTTTATTCACAATGGAGTGCTGTATATAAAGACATAGAGGATAGGTTGTCGTGTCCTGGCTGTAACATTCCCTTGTATGGACAGATTTTAAAATAACTTGCCACATGTGTTCCACATACCAAGACGACGTGTCACGTGCAAGACCCGTGTCCCTACCTCTAAGGTCAAGGTCACACTTAGGTGTTTATTCACAACGGAGTGCTGCATATAAGGACATAAGAGTATAAGTTGTCGTGTCCGGGCTGTAACTTTTTCTTGTATGGACATATTTTAAAATAACTTGCCACATGTGTTCCACATACCAAGACGACGTGTTGCGTGCAAGACCTGTGTCCCTACCTCAAAGGTCAAGGTCACACTTAGTGTTTATTCACAATGGAGTGCTGCATATAAGGACATAGAGTATAAGTTGTCGTGTCCGGGCTGTAACTTTCCCTTGTATGGACAAATTTTAAAAAAAACTTGCCACATGTGTTCCACATACCAAGACAACGTGTCGCGTGCAAGACCCGTGTCCCTACCTCTAAGGTCAAAGTCACACTTCGTGTTTATTCACAATGGAGTGCTGCATATAGGACATAGAGTATAGGTTGTCGTGTCCGGGCTGTAACTTTCCCTTGTATGGACAGATTTTAAAAAAACTTGCCACATGTGTTCAACATACCAAGACGACGTGTTGCGTGCAAGACCCATGTCCTTTACTTTAAGGTCAAAGTCAAACTTAATGTTTATTCACAATGGAGTGTTGCATATTAGGACATAGAGTATAGGTTGTCGTGTCCGGGCTGTAACTTTCCCTTGTAAGGACATAATTTAAAAATAACTTCCACATGTGTTCCACATACCAAGACGACTTTTCGCCTGCAAGACCCGTGTCCTTACCTCTAAGGTCAAGGTCACACATAGTGTTTATTCACAATGGAGTGCTGCATATAAGGACATAGAGTATAGGTTGTCGTGTCCGGGCTGTAACTTTCCCTTGTATGGACAGATTTTAAAATAACTTGCCACATGTGTTCCACATACCAAGATGATGTGTCGCGTGCAAGACCCGTGTCCCTACCTCTAAGGTCAAAGTCACACTAAGGTGTTTATTCACAATGGAGTGCTGCATATAAAGACATAGAGGATAGGTTGTCGTGTCCGGGCTGTAACTTTCCCTTGTATGGACAGATTTTAAAATAACTTGCCACATGTGTTCCACATACCAAGACGACGTGTCGCGTGCAAGACCTGTGTCCCTACCTCTAAGGTCAAGGTCACACTTAGGTGTTTATTCACAACGGAGTGCTGCATATAAGGACATAGAGTATAAGTTGTCGTGTCCGGGCTGTAACTTTTCCTTGTATGGACAGATTTTAAAATAACTTGCCACATGTGTTCCACATACCAAGACGACGTGTTGCATGCAAGACCCGTGTCCCTACCTCTAGGGTCAAGGTCACACTTAGGTGTTTATTCACAATGGAATGCTGCATATATTAGGACATAGAGTATAGGTTGTCGTGTCCGGGCTGTAACTTTCTCTTGTATGGACAGATTTAAAAATGACTTGTCACTAGTGTCAGACATACCAAGACGACGTGTCGCGTGCAAGACCCATGTCCCTACCTCTAAGTTCAAGGTCACACTAAGTGTTGATTCACAATGGAATGCTGCTTATAAGGACATAACAGTGTAGGTTGTCAAGTATGGGTGGTATTTTTTATATTAAAAGGCAATTTAAAATAACTTGCCATATGTATTTGACACGTAAAGGCAAGATCAACTTTTCATGTACTGACCTTGTTCATAGGTCAATGTCACATTCGGGGGCATTCGTCACATACTGTGACAGCTCTTGTTTATATACATGATTAACCCGTGTGGTTGTTCTATGCTCTCCTGAAAAAAGGGGCATGCAGTTTTGCAAATGTTTGGAAGTTGGTCAGTTGATATACAAGGTCTTGTTTGCACAATAATTCAGCATTGGTTTGACCTAGGGCCATCAAATTTCAGTAGTAGGTTGCCCTTGACCGGTAGATGACCCCTGATGTTTTTGAGGTCAAGGTATTCGTTAAAACATTTTGGAAATACTTTGTACTTAATTTGACACCCATTTGACCTGGGACCATGAAACTTCATAAGAAGGTTGCCCTTGACTAGTAGATGACCCCTATGGTTTTTAAGGTGAGAAGGTCAAAGGTCAAGATCACAGTCAACCATTTTTTTGAAAGCTTTGCACAATCACTTGAGAATGGTTTGACATAGGACCATGAAACTTCAGTGGTGGCTGCCATTGAGAAGAAGATGACCCCTATTGTTTTTAAGATCAGTAGGTTAAATGTCATGATCAACTTATGAAAACTTTTTAAATCTTGTTCTATAATTTCTTAAGCACTGAACATTTTTACAATATAAAATCAATAAAATAAACCTACCGTTAGAAGACACCAAAATGATATTTGGTCAACTGGCATCAACAATTTATAGTTCGAGCATCAACAATTTATAATTTTGTAAAAATAGAGCTACATTGAGTAAGGGTAGAACAACTTTTAACTGCCTTGTTTTGGGGCAGCCATTTACTATTGAGGGAAGCACTTTTAGCTCATCTGTTTTTCGAATATAACTTATTGAATAAGTGTCAGAGCCTTGGTGTTGTCATAATGAAAAGCCATTAACCTTGGCCACAACTCAAAAGCCGTACAAGATATTAAATGGAAACTTTTTATACATATTTTCAAAAACAATAAGCATATGTATAGTAAGACCAATCCCTCTTTGGCAATAATTGAGAGATGCCCTAATCAGACTGAGATTTTAGTTCATTTAAGTTGATACTAGGCACGCAAATCTCATTTAAGTTGATACTAGGCACGCAAATCTCATTTAAGTTGATACCAGGCACGCAAATCTCATTTAAGTTGATACCAGGCACGCAAATCTCATTTCAGTTGATACCAGACACGCAAATCTCATTTCAGTTGATACCAGGCACGCAAATCTCATTTCAGTTGATACCAGGCACGCAAATCTCATTTAAGTTGATACTAGGCACGCAAATCTCATTTAAGTTGATACTAGGCACGCAAATCTCATTTAAGTTGATACTAGGCACGCAAATCTCATTTAAGTTGATACTAGGCACGCAAATCTCATTTAAGTTGATACTAGGCACGCAAATCTCATTTAAGTTGATACTAGGCACTCAAATCTCATTTAAGTTGATACTAGACACTCAAATCTCATTTAAGTTGATACTAGGCACGCAAATCTCATTTAAGTTGATACTAGGTACTCACACAAATCTCATTTAGTTCAAATTATGATAAAACAGCCCTATGATATTTGCCTTAAAGAACCAAAACCTGCCGCAGACCAATGACCTATGACATGACCTAGAGCAGGGATTTTCCTTCGGTTATTCTAAGTGGTATAGGTGGCATTGGTCCCCTTTCTCATTTTCAAGGGATCACGGCCATAGATGGTTGAAATTATGAACAGGCCTAGGATATTTGCCTAACCCTTAAAGTACCAAAACCCTAAAACCTGCCTAAAATCGCAGACCAATGAACTTAGGGCAAGGCATTGGCTATGCTTTGGAATATGTGACTCTGGTCGTCTTATTTGCTTTAAAGGCATCACTATACATTGATGAAATTATGTTAGAATGGGCCTAGGGAATCTGCTTTAGTGGAACGAAATCTCACAACCTACCTAAAATCGCAGTCCGATGACCTATGCCATAACTAAGGGCTAGGCCATGGCTTTGATTTGATATAGGTGGTTCTGGTCTCCTTTCTCATTTATAAGGTAGCATAGCCAAACATTTTCAAAAATGGGAAAGAAAATGTCCAGGGTACTGACTTAAATGTACCAAAACACCTCAGCCTGCCTACAATCCAACGCAGACCAATTGATTTTGCCATGGCCAACTGCAAAACCTAGGCTACGCTATGAAATAGGCAGCTCTGGTCTCCTTTCTTCTTTTTAAGGCATCATTCAACGCAACACATTGTTGAAATTATGTAAAAACAGGCCTAGTGTATCTACCTAAATGAAGCAAAATCGCACAACCTGCCTAAAACCACAGTCTGATGACCTATGACGACCAAGAAGAAGGAATATGCAACGATGTCATATATGTGGCAGTGGTCCCCTTCCTCATTTTTAAGGGATTACTTTTTCAATAGTTGAAAATATGATAGAAAAGGCCTAGGGTATTTGCCTAAATGCACCAAAAATCCACAACCAGCCTAAAATCCTCAGACAAATGACCTATGTCATGACGTTGGGCAATATCTGGGCTATATATATATATATATTGTTGAAATTATGTTAGAACGTGCTAAGTATCCACTTGAAGGAACTAAAATCCCACAGGTTGCCTAAAATTGCAGACCAATGACCTACGACATGACCTTGGGCAATGCCAAGACTATGATGTGATTTTGTGGCATTGGTCCCCTTTCTCATTTTTAAGGGGTCGCCGCTATAGATAATCATGATAGAACAGGCCTATAGTATTCCCCTAAATGTACCCAAACCCCACAACCAGTCTAATATCGCAGACAATTGACCTATGTCATGACTTTGAGCAATGCCAAGGCTACGCTGTGGTATAGGTGGCAGTGGTCCCCTTTCTTATTGTTAACTTTAGGTACATGTATTACATGCTGAAATTGCAGAAATTATGATAGAACATGCCTAGGGTATTAGCCTCAATGTACCAAAACCCATCAACCTGCCTAAATTCGCAGAGGAATGACCTATGTCATGACCTTGGGCAATGCCTAGGCTACGCTATAGTATAGGTGACAGTGGTCCCCTTTCTCATTTTTAAGGTATCACTGCTATGCATTGTTGAAATTTTGTTAGAACGTACCTAGTATCCCCTTAAATGAACCAAACTCCCACAGCCTGCCTTAAATCGCAGACCAATGACTTTACATATTTTCCGGGGCCGGCCGAAAACAGGTTGTGGTCGAAAATAGGTTGTTTCGGGATATCGTTTACATGTATGCGAGGCGGTTGAAAAAAAAACAACCTTCGGGCACACTTCTCGGAAAGCCCTTTTCCACCCACCATACATACACATGTGGAATTAACTTCTATTGTTAAATAGTTCAAGCTAGGATTACCATGGTAATGTTTAAAAACCCAATTATCAGAGCCTATCAACAGACACAAGATGTACATATAGAAGTTTATTGCTCCATTTTAAAAGTTCTTAGAATACAACCTACATTTACAGCCAACGAAATTGTTGATAGGCATCATTATGTACTAGTAATCATTAAGAATTTCAACTTTCGCCGGTGTTTAAAGATCCGCCCATTGTCACTCATCCGATTCATATTCCCTGCGTCAGATTTTGCGTTGACAATGTGTCAGCCAATGAGGTTGTATTCTAAGTCAGTTAGATGATCTGAATTAAATCTTAATGGTTAAGAATGAGTCGTTCGCTACGCTCACTCCGCCCATTCTTAATCATTAAGATTTTTTTATTTTATTTATTTATTTATATTTTATTCTATTTTTTTGGGGGGGTGGGGGTGGGTGGGGGAGCAGGCGTGAACAATAGGGTGGGTCCTGTGAACGTAACTGCTGTCTGTGAAACTTTTGAAAATTTCCCTCACAGCCTATGTTAACATTACAATTAATTATCTTGTATTCAATTTACACAAACTTTTTCCTTCATTAAATTCTATTAAATAATATTATGTATTTAAGTTTAGAAACGTGGCATGTTTCAATATATAACTATATGTATTACGTCGGTGTGTATAAGTCGAATAAATGTATGTTCTGACTGACCTGGTATATTCCTGTGGTATGGACTCTGAAGGGCACGCGAGCAATTTCCAGGAAAATTGTGATCAATCGTTCAAATATCATCAGCCGATGATTTATCATTTTCGCCGTTGGCATTTTAACTGCGATATGTTTAGGCAAACAATAAAACTTTGTTTGTTACTTGTAAAACTTGGAACGCGAACGTCGTGTTAAAAGTATACTTGAAATGTGAAAGACGATGGAACAGCGTTCTTGTGTTGTAATTTCAATTCATCGTTTAGAGTTTACAACAAATGTTATATATGTTCATCAAAATGTATGTTTAACTTGTACTCTTCTTTAAAAATCAGGTTTGACTTTTTATGACTTGGCCTTACCGGAAAGTGTTCGCCTTTATTTGGCTATGCCTTGCCGGAAACTATTTGTTTAAAATTTCAATACATTTTATGTTGTAGATAAATATGTATACCAGTATCAGTAAGAGTTTTGAGTAGATATGAGCTGGCTGTGATAGTTTAAGCATATAATTATTATTTGAACTATGCTTCTTCTTTTGAGGTTTTGCTTGTTTTCGCTACTGGTCGCGCGGTCCTCGGCAATGATTAGACAATATTATATCGCTGCAGTGGAAATGGACTGGGATTATGCTCCCATGAGACGAAACCTTGTTGGACCTGACACTTTGTATGTAAACGGCAAGTGCCGATATTTTGATTTGTATATAAAAACTAATTTAATTAAAGGTAATTTGATCGAATTACAGATGTAATGTTGAATGTAATTTGATATTTTATTTTATCCGGTCCGTTAGTTTATAGATAGTAATCAGTGAATTAAAATGATATGTAACTGTCTCAAAAAGTAAAAAAGATAATTTTCACTGTTTTGAAGTAATAGTCCGTTCTTACTACTAAACCAAATGTCAGCGCGCACACGGCTTTGACACGATTTCAACGGCGTCATTTCAGAAATAGCTACGCTTCTCTTGAAATGTAGCTTTTAGTCCTCATTTAAGGAAACATTTTTCGATCTTGCTCTGAAACAAACAATTATCTAAAATTATTGTCATTGAATTGCTATCATATAAAAAAGTTCTATATTAATCAAAGAGCAATCTATATATTTATCAGCGAAAAGTAATTATCTTCGTGTAATTGAATTGCTATAGTATAATATATATATATTAATTTAGGAGCAATCTATATATTTATCAGCGAAAAGTAATTATCTTCGTGTAATTGAATTGCTATAATATAAAATATATATATTAATTTAGGAGCAATCTATATATTTATCAGCGAAAAGTAATTATCTTCGTGTAATTGAATTGCTATAATATAAAATATATATATTAATTTAGGAGCAATCTATATATTTATCAGCGAAAAGTAATTATCTTCGTGTAATTGAATTGCTATAATATAAAATATATATATTAATTAAGGAGCAATCTATATTTGTCAGCGAAAAGTAATTATCTTCGTGTAATTGAATTGCTATAATATAAAATATATATATTAATTAAGGAGCAATCTATATTTGTCAGCGAAAAGTAATTATCTTCGTGTAATTGAATTGCTATAATATAAAATATATATATTAATTAAGGAGCAATCTATATTTGTCAGCGAAAAGTAAATATCTTTGTGTCATTTAATCTCTATTATATAAAAATTGTTCTATATTAAGTAAGGAGCAATTTATATATTTTTCAGCGAAAAGCAATTATCTTCGTGTAATTGAATTGCTATAATACAAAAAAAGTTCTATATTAATCAAGGAGCAATCTATGTATCAGCGAAAAGTCTAAGTACGTTATACGTCCGTGCGAAAACCGGAAACACTAAACACATATTAGGGGTGACTAAAGATGGTCTAAACTGTAATTTAAGAGATTTTCCTTGTATCACTATTTTTTAATTTGTTTGTCTATTATATTTTTTAAGGTATTGAAGTAATAGTTTAATTATAAAGAATGGGCGGAGTGAGCGTAGCGTAGCGAATGAGCCCTTCTTTATCATTAAAATACTTCAGACTGTGTATCGCATGAGTGGCAGTAGGTTGATTTGTAAACACGCGAAATTCTTAATGATTAAGCCTAGTACTTATAAAAACCTAGTTTAATCCTTCAATAAGTGACGCCCCCCCCCCCAAAAAAAAAAGCAACAACAACAAACAAACAAACAAAAAACCGTGTATTATACAAAATGTCTGTGTATTGATCTTAACCTAATTGCCTATTTGTCTTATAAGATCACCGATCTGAATATCCTGCTGTGCAGTTTTGGAGGTTTTATGATAGAAATTGACCCTAAATGGCCCTGAGCCAATAAATAGGAAATTGGCCCCTACTGTGACATCAATACAATTAGCAGGAGATGCACAGCAGGGGATTGTCATGCCAAACATTCCTTAAACTAGGCCTTTAATGATGGCCTATCTGCAATTTCATTGGCTGAAAATGTAGGTTGTTTTCTAATGATGAGTAGTTTTTTTCTTCACCTGGCGTGTCTAGAAAATAGTTATAATCGTAACATTGTGAATGTTTCCGTCTCTTGTTTAAACTGCACGTCATTTTCTGCTAGCCAATCCCGACGACATATTGAGAACCGTGATGATCAAATAGGCAGTGTCTACCGCAAGGTGCTCTTTCGCGGATACACGGATGACACCTTCACTCAGCAAATACCTGTTCCGGACTGGATGGGAATTGTTGGACCTATTGTGAAGGGGGAGGAAGGTGATTCGGTCAAAATTTTGTTCAAGAACATGGCTAATAAGCAAAGCTTCTCAATCCATCCACACGGATTTTTCTATAACAAGCAAGGGGAAGGTAATTCATTGTTCATTTCGTTGTACATATTTTTATTATTCTAGTTCATTTAGTTTTTTATATAGTTAGTAAGCTATTTACAAGTTTCGAATTTCCATTTAATCAATTATCATTTTCTTCAAGAAATATTCATATTGATATTCTTCTGCAGAACATATTTTTGTATTATAAATTTGAATAATAATAATATAAAAAAATAACTGAAATAAATTTCCTGTATAATCTGTTTCGTAAACAACCACAATATGTCCGAGCATTTAAGCCGACTATAGCGCATTTTGTTTTTCAGCTAACATTTATAAACTGTTTCGCAAGCTAAAACATTTTCTTTGAGAATATAAGCCGGCAGTAGGATATTTTCGTCAATTCTGTTCAGCAAGAAAACTCAGTTTGTTAGATGATTCTTTCGTTGATAGAGGTAATTTATTTCCGACTTTCTTTTAAATTCAGGTGCCCTTTATGAAGATGGAACGTTCGGTGCAGATAAGCTGGACGATCATGTCAGCCCTGGCGAAACCCATCTCTATATCTGGAACGTCACTGCGAGACACGCCCCTACAGCCGACGACGATGCCTGTGTAGCTTGGGGGTACCATGGGCACAGAAACCCAGCCCGGGACATTGCCACTGGTCTGGTCGGGTTCGGGCTTATCTGCAAGAAAGGTTTGTGGTTTGGTTTAATACAGTACAAAGGTCAATATATACTGCAATATATATATAGCAATATCAACATTCGCTCCGATTGGATAAGTGCTACGTCATTTAACCAATGATATACGACGTTACAAATATCAGCTAATATTTTATACAAAAATATATCGATAACATTTCTTTCAGAACAAATACACTATTTCAGAAATACTGCTGATGTTTGAACGTAATAAACAACAATTTAAAATGTAAATAAAGTTTGCTCGCATTTTCTCCTGCGTTTATGCTATATGAGCACAGTAGTTCAAGCAAGCAAATAACCAAAAAAAGCGATCAACCCTTAATTACATTTCGATTATTACTTTAAAGGCATAGTTTAAGGAATGTTTGGCATGACAATCCCCTGCTGTGCATATCCTGCTGATTGCACTGATGTCACAGTAGGAGCCAATTTCCTGTGTATTTGTTTATTTGCTCAGGGCCATTTAGGGTCCATTTCTATAATAAAACCTTTAAAAAAGCACAGCAGAATACTCAGGATTGAACACAGAGGTGCGCTTGCTGTTCGAACGGATATGAAGTATTATTAAAGATAAGTGCAACGTTCTGAATACTACAGGGACTCTTGATGCCAATGGAAAACGTAAAGATGTCGACAAGGAGTTTGTTGTATACGCCGATATCGCTGACGAAAGCATGAGCTTTTGCTTTGACGATAGCATTCAAAAATGCGGACAACCAGATGTGTGTCAGGCCAGGGCTGTAAGTATACAACTGTCTTTTTTTTACAATTTTGAAGAAACTTAAGCGCTCAATGTGTTCAGTCAGAGCAAAACTACACTGAATAGCACTTCAAAACGCAATGCTTTATTCAAGGATACTGGTGATGGTGATTTTCGACTATCAAACCTTATGCGCCACATCAATGGATATGTTTACGGCAACCAGCCCCCTTTCCAAATGTGTCCTGGAGAACGAGCGGTCTTCTACGTTATGTCATTGAATCTTGGCAACCACATCATGAGAATTCTTGGACATACCATGATTATAAAGCATAGGCGGTAAGTACTATTTCTGACTAAGAACAAATGTTTGATATTAGTATTGGCTTGGGAACCACTAATGTTTATACAAAATCAAATGCGAAATCTTATATTGGTAGTTAAACGATGATTAGAAACAGGAAAGTTGAAGTTGAGGTTTTGAATTTCTAAAAAAGTTTGCATACATGGCGCATGTTTAACCGTATACCTCACGTGGCCCGCCCATATCAAGTTCTTATATACCCGTCATGGGCAATATCATACTGCCACAAACTGACAGTACGGTTTTGACCATTGAGATGTACTGTCACATATCTAACGCGCGTCTAGAAAAGACATTTTAGGGGTATAAAGCGCTAAAATGTGTTAGAAATCTGTAACTTCCGGTGTGTGCAACTTTTCCAAACATTTTCCATAGCATTTGTTGTGCATCATTACTGTGTTTGGTGCATACTTCTGTTAATTGTTACAGAAATGATTACAGGTGAAATTGATTAAACTTGAAAGTTTGTAATGGTGTAAGGACTATATAAACTTGTGTTATGAATAATAAAATTAATATCGCATTTCCCGGCCAAGCAGTATTTCCCTCTTATTGACAATATGAACTGTCACATTGGAAGCCATGCGATATTTATATACTTTTGCTTGAGTCGTTTCTGTGTGTTTGCAGCACGGAGAACGCATTGGTTAACTCGGCCAGTTTTCTAAGCGCGTACACGGTAGCCGCTCATCCTGGCCATTGGCTTCTTTACTGCAGAAACCTTGCCCATGTCACTGGTGAGTGATGTAAATATCTCAGTCTAGAGTACTGACAAGTAAGACTAGTTCAGTAACATGTTACGTGATTCATAAACATCATGTTCAATGACAAGGTATTGGATTTCTTGTTTGTTATCTGAATGAAAGTCCTATACATTGATTGAATATTATAGCCACTGTATGCGTTTCTTCTTCAGAGGGTATGACTGCTTTCGTGGATGTATCAAACAAACCAGTACCTTCAAAAATCTCTGGTGTTGGTCGAAGGCGAATGCCCGGGAGGACCAGAACCTATTACCTTGCCATAGAAGAAATTATATGGGATTACGCACCAGGTCTCACTCATGACAGGTATGGACCAGTGGTTTTGGACGTAAGGCGTTTTATTCATTCGTAGTCACCAACTTTACTTTTAAGCTTCGTATCATACGCCAAACGGCTTGAACATAATTTAGCTCCTGGGCTTTTCCTTAAGATTTACCTTTTACGTTTTTTTTCTTTATTTAGGATTGTTGGCATTAAAATGAGGTTTGTGCACGTAAATTGGTTTAACCCCTGGTAAATTTACATTTTACTGACCGTTCCAAGGCGATAAACAACAATCCTTGATAAACACACCTAGTTTTGTGTATATAAAGTATGTATGCACTGTGCTGTTTGAGGAGTTTTGTGCTGCTCTTCCATGTTTCTTGTTTGTGATTTTTAGTTTTTGTGTTCTTTGTCTTTGGCGTTTACCCAGTGCCATTAAACCGGGTGTACGTTTAAACGTATTGCTAGTAAGCTTGTTTCTGTAGTCTTTCACACGTATTTATGATTGCAATTTTATAACATTCAAGCAGCAACCATTGCCATTAACTGTCACTAAGTACATTGATTTTATTTAATCAGCACTTATACATACGATTAAGTATCAGTTTAATTAATTGTAGAATTCTCTCAAACAGTATTCTACAAACTATAACTATAGACATTCCACACACATGAACAAAATGTTTGAATTATATTTTGGATAAGTTCCAGCTCCGTGTTTCTTCAACAAGGTCCAGACCGGATTGGTTCCCGGTACAAGAAGGCTGTATACCGACTATACACGGACGCCACCTTTACCACGCCAGTAATAAGAGGAGACAGGAACATCCACTTAGGTTTTACCGGTCCTCCTATTAAAGGCGAAGTAGGCGACAGAATTGTGGTTGTACTTAATAATAAAGCGTCCAGAGAATATTCATTTTTGGCCGGAGGTGTGTCCATGTCAAAGGAAAATGAAGGAGCCGTGTACAAACAAAGTGTTGGAGGTGAGTCCATCAATAACTTTGTGTTATTCTTTTTATAAGACTGAGACAGAGCATGATCATTTGCGAAACAGCGTTACGTAAATTTCTAAGGATTAAATATAAAATATGTATTGCCCAATCTATTACCAACTCTTAGCCATACCTTGATTTAAAACACTAAAGACATGCATGTGAAATCCATCTATGTCACGGGGGTGAAATATTAAGAAAATATTTTAAGGTTTAGAAGTTCCAAAGTTGATATTAATTGATATGTAGACTGGCGTGGGTTTCTCGATACATTTACTACTTATGGCTTTAAAACTTATAAGGAACATCGGCCATGATCGACAGTGCCTGAATTTCCCGAGAGGGATGAAAACATGCTGCTGTATTTTCCTAGCAAGTCGTTGTTAATGTTGTTTGAGCGCAATTTTATATCATCATTTTAGTTCAATGCTTTCTGTCGACTTTTAACCTTCCTTCTCTCTATTTAGAAATATCATCGATCATAATAAGCTCTACTGCTTACTTTTTAGTATTTGGAATCGAAAAAGACATGTCTTTACTATATCTGATATAGTATTACTCGGTGTTTGTTATAAAAATTAACATATTACATTACATGTAGATAGAACGAACTCGAGTCCAGTCATATTTTTTTATCCGGAGTATTTGTATCGGTATAATTATTATTATCTTCAAAGCAACAACCGCATCAGGAGTGAGAGTTGCGCCAGGAGCGACCACGAGGTATACATTCTTTGTCTCTCCAATTGATGCTCCGACAAAGATCGACCCAGACTGCCTCACATACATATATCGCTCCGCTGTAGACCTAGAAAAAGATTTCTACAGTGGCCTTTTAGGTCCCATGCTCATATGTAAACGAGGGACGCTCGACAGGGCTGGCAGCCAGGTTCGTTCCAACAAACTATCATATTCCTCTTTTAGTCTTTATCGGTTTGCGTTTCGATATAGCTGTAGTTCATTCTTAAATTACTGGATCATATGTAATCATTTCCTACACAAATGCATACATCTTATGGTAAATCAAGGCTAATCCTAGGATTCAATTCATTAGCAATTCATTTATTTTGTCAACTGAAATGCGTTCTTACAAGTGATAATTCAAAACAATGTTTTACGAAATGTATCTACCAATCAAGTTGAAAGTCTTATTCTGTGTATGACATTATTTTCCTAGAAAAAGTATTATACTAACTAGTTTATGTGTCTTCATTTGAAACCCAAGGTAAAGACATATAAATTGAGACGATAATACATGCTACATATATAATTAAAAGTACCTGTTATGCTGGAATACAATGCATAACAAGGTCCTGTTATGATGGAATACATGCTATAACAGGGACCTGTTATGCTGGAATACATGCTATAACAGGGACCTGTTATGCTGGAATACAATGCATAACAAGGTCCTGTTATGCTGGAATACATGCCATAATAAGGACCTGTTATGCTGGAATGCATGCCATAATAAAGGCCTGTTATGCTGGAATACATGCTATAACAGGGACCTGTTATACTTAATACATGCTATAACAAGGACCTGTTAAGCTGGAAAACATTCTATAACAAGGACATGTTATGCTGAAATACATGCTTTAACAAGGACATGTTCAGCTGGAAAACATGCTATAACAAGGACATGTTATGCTAAAATACATGCTTTAACAAAGACATGTTAAGCTGGAAAACATGCTATAACAAGGACATGTTATGCTGAAATACATGCTTTAACAAAGACATGTTAAGCTGGAAAACATGCTATTACAAGGACATGTTATGCTGAAATACATGCTTTAACAAGGACATGTTATGCTTTCAGCGACACGTTAATAGAGAATTCTTTCTAAACTTCCTCGTGGTTGATGAAAACCTGTCCCATTACCTGACCGAGAACATCAACATGTATGCCACCTCTCCCGCAAATGTCGACACAGATGATGGAGGATTTCAACTGTCAAATAAAATTAGAGGTATACTAACAATTGATATATTACTAATACGGATAATATGTTTGTTTCAATAGTTTCCATTGTATTACTAACAATAACAACAACGCCTTTCGTACATGTTTAAAATATTACGTATCCAACGACCTCAAATGTTTAAATAATGAATATTTATACAATACAAAACACTAGTTTAAATATTGTATACAGTCGTCAGTTAACTAACTGATTTTAAACAATTTGAAAATGTATGCCATCTTATTTATGCAAATATCCGTGTACATAACGTACACTACAACTGCATGTTTGTGTATGTCGAGTAGAAGATTACATACTTCAGTCAAGTGTATCTATTTCAGCCATCAATGGATTCACATTTGGAACACTCCCCGGATTAAACATGTGTTATGGAGATCGAGTCACGTGGCATGTGTACACGTTAGGACCTGGTATTGACAACCACCATGTGACCTTTGAAGGCAACAACTTCATGTTTGACGGCATGAATATTGACACAGTGTCTGTTTTCCCGGGAATGGGACAAACTGTCCGCATGATCCCCGACCAACTTGGTAGTGGCCTTTCTCGTTGTATCCTTTTATCGCATTTAACTGAATTTTGCGTCACGGTCACTCTCTGTTTTGATTTCTGATGTTTAAGAGTTAATATAAAACTATACAGACCCTCAATTTTTTGGCTGTGTTTTACTTGTACATTCAATTTTCAATGTTTGACATATTTACATAACAGGACGTAGTCGATTGCGCTGCGGTCAGCTTGGACTTGAACGAGAAGGGATGTTTGCTTGGTATAACGTCAGTTCGTGTGGGAATCGTATCAAACCTAGTCCGCTGCAGGGGCCTGGGTTCACACGTCGGTATTACATTGGAGCCATAGATGTGGACTGGGACTACGCACCTAACAAAGTGCACCCAATTACTGGGGAAAGTTTGTTTGAACCTACCAGGTGAGTTGTTAGTCTTCAATTATTCTCCATTAAACAAGTATCAAAATTTTCCATTATTCAGTTGCATGTGATTGCGTGTACTAAACATGATATATATTGATTACTTTATAAAGGTTAGTTCTTAAACCAAGCAGTATACCCATTTGTTCAAGTGTTAATTACACCATCTTTGTGTTCGCTTTTTGTATAGATTTTCCAATTTCTACGTGATCTATGAAATGTCCTTTTTAACAAGGTTAGGTGTTAGAACAAACCTTCAACATACACTGTTATGTGTAATAGTTAAAATAATTCGGGATAAAATTAAATGATCACTCTAAAGCATGCCTACCTTTATCTTTCAGTCCCAGTTTCATTTACGTGAGAGACGGATCTGACTTTGTTGGCACAATCTATACTAAGACCGTGTTCCGAGAATTTACTGACAACACATTCACCCAGATGAAACCTCACCCTGAGAACCTCGGCGTAATCGGTCCATTCATACGTGGAAATGTCGGAGATACCATAGAAATACATCTGAAAAATATGGCAACTTTTCCATTGAATATAGTCCCTAAAAACCTACCTTTCGCAGACGGGTCAGTTATAAGCAATGCATTACCTACAGATCCAGGCAACGTCGGAATATATAGATTTTCTATCCCACATCGATCTGGGCCAAAGAAAAATCAGCCAAATTGTGTTGGAACTATATATACCTCGCGGTTAGATCCACTGAAAGATGCACATAGCGGTCTGATTGGTCCAATGATTATATGCAAGACAGGAACTCTTGATCAAGGTGGTAAAAGAACTGATAACATTAATGTAGAGTTTTCAACAGCTTTCTTCACTTTTAACGAAAATCTGAGCCATCACAGTACAGCCAATTTCGCAGCACGGGCTCCGGGAAGAGTAAACGTTGCGGATCCTGAATTTGTACAAAGCAATCTGTACTTTGCAATAAACGGACGCATTTATGGAAACTTGAATGGCCTTGATATGAAGGTAGGGGATATGAGTGCTTGGTACGTCTTTGCAATGGGTAGTGTTTTCGGCGTCCATACAGTGCATTTCCACGGGCAAGTATATTTACGGAGAACAAAAATAACTGTACGTGGGGACGTTCTTGAGGTTTACTCGGGAACGTATGAGACGGTAGAAATGCAAGCGTACAATCCCGGCACATGGCTTTTTCATTGTCACGTGGCTCCCCACGTGATGGCTGGCATGGAAACCTTCTACAGAGTTATGCCTTGATTCATCAATCTTAAAACGTAATTTGAAGGTACTACCTAACAGTTAGCTTGAAATATAGTTAGCTTTAACAGTGTTATACTCCATTACTGTCTTTGAACATTACAATATGCTATTTCAAATTCAAGCAGTCCTTCCAAATGATCTCTTGTCAATTATGTATTTAAACGAGTTGCATCATGTTGCCTTTGTGTGTTTTGTCTTTCAATATGAAATGTTAGATTGATTATTTCATTTACGCGTTTTTTAGTTTAATGTAAATTACCAAGACACTTTTTCTTTTTCAGATAAAAAAGGTCACAGTCATCAACCTACGTGCTGACCATCTTGGACTCACAAATAAAAGAGGAACTCGACAAATAGCACAGCGTTTTATTCTTTATCTTTGCGGCCAGTCGCCTGGCAAATATAATGTATCACATTAAAATTAATATAAACTGAGTTGCATTCTAAACCACAACCTAGTCACCTCGTCACTTGGTTGATTCTTTAGTACATTGCCAATGGCCCTAGAGTTGCATTCTCAAACACACCCTAGTCACCTCGACATTTGGTTTATTCTTAATACATTGTCAATGGCCCAACAGTTGCATTCTAAACCACACCCTTGTCACCTCGTCATTTGGTTGATTCTCTCGTACATTGCCAATAGCCCAACAGTTGCATTCTAAACCACACCCTAGTCACATCGTCGTTTGGTTGATTCTCTCGTACATTGCCAATGGCCCAACAGTTGCATTCTAAACCACTGCAGATAGTCATCTGACCATATAATGACATTGACCATTGTTTGTATGATATTGAAATCGACAACTCAGTTGCATTCTAAAGCAAGCTTGATAATCAAATGCATGCTATTTTGTTGTTGATGTTTGGTATTACATTGCAAATCACACGAGAGAGACGTTCGAAAGGACTGCATATAGACACCTGACCATGTTACGTAGAACATTTGACTACTTACACAAAGTTTCACTCCACGCAGCCCAAGTCATCTGACGATATTATTTACATTCCATATGAGCTCAACTCTAAAGCATTGCAGATAGCCACCGGAACATATAATATATGGCATTTATAACCATCATTACGACTAGTCAGCTCACTCTATTATGTATAAAACTGACAATTAAAATTGAGGTGCATTCCTTAACACTGCAAATTGTCATCTGACCGTATTATGTATGACATTGCTCATGCCACCCTCAGATTCAGTCTAAAGCCCGCCGGATTATCACTTGACCATATAAATGTATGACATCCATAATGTCACAATGATATGAACTCTAAAACCCGCCAGAGAGATACCTAACTGTTTCATTCTGCATGACATTGACATCGGCAACATGTATTTCATACCCACTGGCTACAATGCTGCTTTTTAAAGCATACCTAGTAGCCATCAGAACATATTGATGTTCATTAAACGTTACAATACCAATAAACACACAGTTGCGTTTTTAAAACTCTGCTGAGAGATACCAGTCCATAATTGGTCCAATATGTATAACAGTGACACAGACTACATAATTGCAATCTATACAGTTGTTTCTTAAGTTTGTATATAGTCGCCTGACCATATCGTGTATTACATTCACAATATTTACTGAGAATCACTCAAACGCGCTGCAGATATTCGTCTGAACCTATCGTATATTGCATTGAGAATGACAATTGGGTAGCACTCTAATGCCTGCAGATATTCGCCAGACAATATCGGGTTTTACATTGGCAAGGACCACTGGCAGCACTCTAACGCATTGCAGATATTTGCCTGACCATATCGTGTATTTCATTGACAATGACCACTGGGTAGCACTCTAACATACTGTAGATATTCGCCTGACCATATCGTGTATTACATAGCCAGTGACTGACCATATCGTGTATTACATAGCCAGTGACCACTGGGTACCACTCTAACGCACTGCAGATATTCGCCTGACCATATCGGGTTTTACATTGAGAGGGACCACTGGGTAGCACTCTAACGCCTGTAGATATTCGATTGACCCTATCGTGTATTACATTGACAAATACCACTGGGTAGCACTCTAATTTACTGCAGATATTCGCTTGACCCCATCGTGTATTACATTGACAATAACCACTGGGTAGCACTCTAATTTACTGCAGATATTCGCTTGACCCTATCGTGTATTACATTGACAATAACCAATGGGTAGCACTCTAACGCACTGCAGATATTCGCCTGACCATATCGTGTATGACATTGACAATAACCACTGGGTAGCACTCTAATTTACTGCAGATATTCGCTTGACCCTATCGTGTATTACATTGACAATAACCACTGGGTGCACTCTAATTTACTGCAGATATTCGCCAGACCATAAATTATCGTGATTTGCATGGACGATAACCACTGGGTAGCACTTTAATGCACTGCAGATATTCGCCTGACCATATCGTGTATTACATTGGCAATGACCACTGGGTAGCACTCTAACGCACTGCAGATATTCGCCTGACCATATAGTGATTTGCATGGACGATAACCACTGGGTAGCACTCTAACGCACTGCAGATATTCGCCTGACCATATCGTGTATTACATTGACAGTGACCACTGGGTAGCTCTCTAACGCACTGCAGATATTCGCCTGACCATATCGTGTATTTCATTGGCAATGACCACTTGGTAGCACTCTAACGCACTGCAGATATTCGCCTGACCATATCGTGTATTTCATTGACAATGACCACTAGGAAGCACTCTTACGCCTTTAGATTTTCGCCTGACCATATCGTGTATTACATTGACAATAACCACTGGGAAGCACTCTTACGCCTGTAGATATTCGCCTGACCATATCTTGTATTACATTGACAGTGACCACTGGGTAGCACTCTTACCTACTGTAGATATTCGCCTGACCATATCGTGTATTACATAGCCAGTGACCACTGGGTACCACTCTAACGCACTGCAGATATTCGCCTGACCATATCGTGTATTACATAGCCAGTGACCACTGGGTACCACTCTAACGCACTGCAGATATTCGCCTGACCATATCGTGTATTTCATTGACGATAACCACTGGGAAGCACTCTTACGCACTGCAGATATTCGCTTGACCCTATCATGTATTACATGGACAATAACCACTGGGTAGCACTCTAACGCACTGCAGATATTTGCCTGACCCTATCATGTATTACATGGGCAATAACCACTGTGTAGTTCTCTAACGTACTGTAGATATTCGCCTGACCACGTCGTGTATTACATTGACAAGAACCGCTAGGTAGCACTCTTACCTACTGCAGATATTCGCCTGACCATATCGTGTATTACATTGACAATAACCACTGAGAAGCACTCTAACGCACTGCAAATATTCGCATGACCATATCGCTTATTATATTGACAATAACCACTGGGTAGCACTTTAACGCACTGCAGATATTCGCCTGTTCATATCGTGTATTACAGTGACAAGGACCACTGGGTAGCACTGTTATTCACTACAAATATTCGCTTGACCCTACTGTTTATTACATTGGCAATGACCACTTGGTAGCACTCTAACGCACTGCGGATATTCGCTTGACCATATCGTGTATTGCATTGACAATAACCACTGGGTAGCACTTTAACGCACTGCAGATATTCGCCTGATCATATCGTGTATTACATTGACAATGACCACTGGGTAGCACTCTAATGCACTGCAAATATTCGCTTGACCATACTGTTTATTACATTGGCAATGACCACTTGGTATCACTCTAACGCACTGCAGATATTCGCTTGACCATATCGTGTATTACGTTGACAATAACCACTGGGTAGCACTTTAACGCACTGCAGATATTTGCCTGATCATATCGTGTATTACATTGACAATAACCACTGGGTGCACTCTAATTTACTGCAGATATTCGCCAGACCATAAATTATCGTGATTTGCATGGACGATAACCACTGGGTAGCACTTTAATGCACTGCAGATATTCGCCTGACCATATCGTGTATTACATTGGCAATGACCACTGGGTAGCACTCTAACGCACTGCAGATATTCGCCTGACCATATAGTGATTTGCATGGACGATAACCACTGGGTAGCACTCTAACGCACTGCAGATATTCGCCTGACCATATCGTGTATTACATTGACAAGGACCACTGGGTAGCACTCTAATGCACTGCAAATATTCGCTTGACCCTACTGTTTATTACATAGGCAATGACCACTTGGTAGCACTCTAACGCACTGCAGATATTCGCTTGACCATATCGTGTATTACATTGGCAATGACCACTTGGTAGCACTTTAACATACTGCAGATATTCGCCTAACCATATCGTGTTTTACATTGACAAGGACAAGTGGAAGAACTCTAATGTCTGCATATATTCGCCTGACCATATCGTTTATAACATTGTCAAAACACACTGAGTAGCACTCTAACGCACTGCAGATTTTCGCCTGATCATATCATGTATTGCACTGCAGATATTCGCTTGACCATATCGTTTATTACATTGACAATAACCACTGATTAAAGCAATAACTACAGTGTTTCAATCTATAGCACTGTAGATAATCCACTGACCATATTGACATTGATAATTGATTACATTCTTAAGCACACCGGTAAGTCACCTGACCATAAGTTTTTCTTAGCATGTATTGCATTGACATTAACCACATAGTTGCTTTATATATGTATATCGTGAACAATGAACAAAGATTTGCATTCTAAAGCACTTCTCATACCTACCTGACCATAGTATGCATAACATTGAATAGTATCTATCTTGCTTTCATAACCACTGCAAGTAATCAGCCGACCAAATGTTGTCGGAAAATAACACTTTCAGTTAATATTTCTTGTAATCATATACCCGACTTGAAATAAAAGGCCTGTATAAATATACATATAAAAGTAACACTGACCACATAATTTTATTCTTAAGCACTGCTGATGACCACCTGACAATATCACTGACAAGCACGACAGAGGTTGCTTCCTTAAGCACTGCATATAGATACATGGCCATACAATGTACAAGAAATAAAATATACATAGCATCATGTCCGAGCGATAAAATAGAAGAAAAAACATGCATGTATATCACCGAAAGAAGTTGTTAATTACCTCAATTATAACATGTTAAGTATACACATGTTTGAAAGACATTACTGTTTAATAGGGATGCAAACGAATATTCGAATATTCGATCAAACGTTTGGTATTCGAATGTCAAAATCGGTATTCGAATATTCGAAAAAAAGAGTAACAATACTTATTCTCAATAAAGAGAATAAAAAACCTTTTGCCTACAACACTGTTGTTGTTTATAAAGTTCATTTGTTTTGTTTTTACAACGACTGGCCCATAATGCGAGAGGTGTGAATGTGATGACAATAGACTAAACACGCTTCATACGTCATTTAGGGACATATCGTCGGGTACTGTAAAAAGTCCCCTCTACTTTTACAATAACTGACTAGGAATCGGCTTTAACACCAATGTTTTGTCTTGGCTGCAAATTAAGCTGTGCAACATAGCTCAAATCACAGTGATGATATGCATTCCACGTGCTACAATAATGTAGTTACATATATGTGCTTTAAACTGTTTTCCATGTTTCGATACAATATTCGTGCTTTGAAATGTAAATGTATAGTATAGCATTTTAATATCTATTTCCTCTATTGTTGAACAATAGATGAGTCACATCCAGATATGTTTTCGTTCTATTATTCTACTAGTTCTCGTGTTGGTTTGGGTTTTCCACGAGATTGCTTGTCCTACGGAAAGACCCTCCGTTGGCGCAAAACGCTATTTGACTAGGAATCCATCTAATTTCACATTGTTTACAAATATATATGCAGCGGAATTGAAATTATTCGATTTTGTTATTTGTCTGTTTATAATGTATTGTTTTCTTCTTTCTGAAAATTGCGAATTTCAAAGGCTCATTTAGGGAAAATCAAGCTCCACATCGCGTACTGGTTACGACAAAGTAGAGTAAAATTGCCCCGGCATACTGTAACAATTGTATTTGGTTTCAACCCACTTAACTATTAAGATTGAATTGAACAGGGATAAAAAGAATATACAATATCAATCTCTACAATATGTGGGAATAATCTAAAATGTATTCGTTTGAATTACATTTACAAAACAAACAATTATGCTTAATGTTAGTTTTTCAAACCTCCCTTTGTCGCTGCTCGCCAAGGGAGACTAATGTGTAGGAGATTGAGAAACACATCGTATATTGGTATAGTACCTTGTAACCTTCATCTATTCTGGAGAAAAGTTGGTTTAACATTTTTTTTTTTCAAAAAACAACAACAATATTCAGGGCCGTTATAATTAAAGACCCCGTTTTTATCAATTTAAGTATACATTTTTTAAAAACACTTTACTTCAAATTTTACCTTGCAACGTTGAAACTTAAAAAGCATTATTCTGCAATTTATAAACAGGGCCCTTTGTTAAAGCTACATTTTGGACGATATCAAATATCCTGGACGCCCACTAATTACATTAACAACGACCATTGAACAACTCAGATGCATACTAAAACAATGCGGATGGTCACCTGGCCATTTTTATTACGTATTACATAGACACTGACCACAGAGTTACATTCTATTAAAAGGAGGGATGAGGAACCTTCTGTTCACTTTTATTAAGGTTTGATCTGCGTTCACTGACTCATTCAAGGGGGGGGGGGAATATTTTTTCGTGAATGACACAAAATGGTTAAGTAGTTTATGTGTCCGCCCACTTACAAAAGGTAAAGAGTGTTCAATCATTGCTACTTATGCAGTTCATATTAGCAGGAGTGGGTCCAGGAATTGAGGTGTGAGGTTGCGTAACTTATGTGCACAACCTTGACATTCGCCCCTCGGAACCAAACTTCAAATAGTTTACATATTGGATGGGGTTGTTGGTACTCCGCCAAGAACCTCTTAACAATAAACAACATTGTATTTTTAGCGTTCTGTTTTACCTTTTCTCTCTCCGATATTCGCATTAAAAGTAAATTTGGTTGTTTTTAAGGGTGCGCGCGCCGGGTGCGTTCCTCACACTGAAATCGCTATTGACAAGTACCCAGCAAACCAAGGCACGAGAGTGATTGAAATCTGGTTACAACTGTCTTTTTTATCGAGTTAAAAACGAATAAATAAATTGATCGTCCAATGTATTTGTTATTTGTTTATGTTGTCACGTGTGTCTCATGCGTGTCTGTTTATGAATGTACTATGAAACAATGATTATCATACTAAACATTTGCCTGATGTCATTGGATCTGATCGAGTCATAATTAAAACTACGTGAATGGGGCCTCCTCTTAAACAATGTGATGTGTCAATTTTGTACAAAAACCTGAACAAAAAGACAATATTCAAACTTTGAACTTTAAAGCAGTATATGGAATATATAAAAAGAGACAGCGTTTTAGGGGCCGCAGCCAAATGCGTGTGTATACCAATCGTACTTATCATACAGATGTACATAGCATTTAATGAGCGATACATACTTGAACACCGGTGTTGAGTTATTCCAACTTCTTTCTATCAAGTTCATGAACATGCTACATTCATGAGCTTTGTTGATCAAATATTGGAAGATTGATGTTTGATTACATGATTTATTCGTACTTCTATTGAAAAAGAAAATGCCATGTACTTTGTTAATTCGTTTCTGTGAATCAGGTACATTACATACCATTCTGCGATAAGATAACACTAATAATTTTAACTTTATTTGTGGATACAAGTCAACATTTTAAAGATAGTACACACGCAGGTAAATGTTGGTGACCTATTTTCTTCTAAAAGAGAAAAACATCTGGGTCAGTAAGTGAGATAATCAATTCAGCTGTCACAGAACACTTTAAGACACGAAACGCGAAAACAATATTAACAAAATCAACATGATATATTAAATAGAAACAAAAAACATCCCGCTACTGACATTCTACGGAACCGCCATTTAAAAGCGACAAATATGGGGTTAATTGAAATGTTTATTGAGAGTAACGAAAATACAACACTATCAACTAATCCTATATACATATATATACAATAAAACCTTCAAGTCACTGGTTGGCGAATCTAGGAATAACTTTGTATGCGCCTTCCATGCCAGCTTCCACGTGTCTGCTCACGTGACAATGAAAAAGCCAAGTGCCTGGATTGTACGCTTTCATTTTTACCGTCTCATACGTTCCCGCGTCAACCTCGAGGACGTCCCCGCGGATCTTTATTTTTGTTCTCCGTATGTATAACTGTCCATGGAAATGCATTGTATGGATGTCGTCATCCAAACCCATTCCAAAGACGTACCAAGCGCTCCTCTGTCCTACCTCCATATCAAGGCCATTCAAGTTTCCATAAATGTATCCGTTTATTGAATAATACAGATTGCTTTGTACAAATTCAGGATCCGCAACGTCTACTCTAGCCGGAGCCCGTGCTGCGAAATTGGCTGTACCGTGGTGGCTCAGATTTTCGTCAAAAATGAAGAAAGCTGTTGCAAACTATACTTTAATGCTATCAGTCCTTTGACCATCTTGATCAAGAGTTCCTGTCTTGCATATAACCATTGGACCAATTAGACCGCTATGTGCATCTTTAAGCGGATCTACCCGTGAAGTATATATAGTTCCAATACATTTTGGCTGTTTTCTTTTGGGACCTGAGCGATATGGGATAGAATATCTATATATTCTTACCTTGCCTGGATATGTAGGCAACGCACGGTTTATTACTGATCCATCTGCAAAAGGTAGATTTTTAGGGACTATATTCAATGGGAAAGTTGCCATATTTTTCAGATGTATTTCTATGGTATCTCCGACATTTCCACGTATGAATGGACCGATTACGCCGAGGTTCTCAGGGTGAGGTTTCATCTGTGTGAATGTGTTGTCAGTAAATTCGCGAAACACGGTCTTAGTATAAATTGTACCAACAAAGTCAGATCTGTTTCGCACGTAAATGGAACTGGGACTGAAACGTAATCAGTTCAATTAACTTTAGTTAAACCAGACCAATATTATGTTACCATACACCCAATAACATTCATATGCCAATTATGAACTATAACAAAAGGTTTTTCCCTTATGTATAAATATACGAAATACTCACATAAAACTAAATACCGTAGGATACTTATTGTCGTTTAATTGAAAACTAGTAAAATAAAAAAGAATGACAAACCTACCTCGTAGGATCAAACAAACTCTTCCCAGTAATAAAGTGAATTTTGGTCGGCCCGTAGTACCATTCCACATTTACTGCTCCGATGTTATACCGACGTGTGGTCTCTGCTTTCGGCAAAACGGCCAGGTTGGATACGAATCCTCCCACATGAATTGACTGTATACCAAGCAAACATCCCTTCTTGTTCCAGACCTAGCTGACCACAACGCAACCGATTACGTCCTGTAATGTAGTGTGTTAGATACCATACCATACAACTAAGTTATATATAGAAATGAAAGTGGTAATTATGAAACTTAATGTATGCTGAACAAGAATGCTCTGTACCCATGATGTAATTAATCCCCAACAATTTAGAATCATTCGTGGCGTCAAAATATCTAAACGATGAAACAAGTTTAACGTGTTATGGACTAACGAATCAAACGTTTTTTTGGAAATATAATAATTACTCAGAAATATTGATTCGAAAAAACGATTTAACGTTCGTCGATCAGATCCTATAGGCTAGATTTTACCAAGTTGGTCGGGTATCATGCGGACATTTTGCCCCATCCCCGGCAAAACAGACACTGTATCAATAGTCATGCCGTCGAACATGAAGTTGTTGCCTTCAAAGGTCACATGGTGATTGTCTATATCAGGTCCTATTGTGTACACATGCCACGTGACTCGATCTCCATAACACATGTTCAGTCCAGGTACAGTTCCAAATGTGAAACCATTGATGGCTAAAATAAATGTACATGAATGCAATTAATCGCCTTCGCAGTGTTCATCCAGTGACTAGCAGAGAAGTTTGTATATAATGCAAAGGGAAGTAGCCGCTGCATTAGGTCTTTGGGGTGCAGTTTGTTAGCTGGTAATCGAAATACACTCACTCAATCTTCTAACGCACTCGTTTTAAAATTGTTAAATTTAAATACATTCCACCTATTTATTTGTTGGTGTTATAAATACAATGAAACTACAGAAACAACTATGATATCCATACAAAAAATACCTCTAATTTTGTTAGAAAGTTGAAAACCTTCATCTTCAGGATCGACAGTTGCGGGGGAGGTCGCAAACATGTTGATGTTCTCGGTCAGATAATATGGACAGGTTTTCATTAACTACGAGAAAGTTTAAGAAGAACTCTCTGTCAACGCGTCTCTGAAAACATACCAGTTATCTGTATGTTCAGATTTATTCCAGAAACTGATGCGAGGCTTTAGTAAATCAATGCCAATGTAAAATAAACATTACAATGCACAATTCTCTTCATATGTCTTCTATATTCAATAGAACACAGTAAATAGTTAAATCACGTTTGTTTTAGTTTTATTTCAGTAAGACGCTGATTCTAGATGAACACAAACTAGGACTAGTATAAGACACCATACTCTAACGTTTCAGTTTTATTGGTAGACATCTGTTGTTAAAAGAACTTAAGGTTTTAAGTATCCGCCTGGAGGAAACAAGTATACAGATCATTTGAAAAACTAACTTAATTAATAATATTATATCAAATCCAAAGGAATGAGCATATACACTTGCCAAAACGAATTATGTACTATTGTCAGACAAAATTCTCCTGCGTAATGAAAGACAGCTTAAATAAAGCTCTAAAGCGAGCATATAGGAACGAACCTGTCTGCCAGCCCTGTTGAGCTTTCCTCGTTTACATTTAAGCATGGGGCCTAACATGCCACTGTAGAAATCGTTTTCTAAGTCTACAGCGGAGCGATAGATGTATGTCAGGCAGCTGGAGTCGATCTTTGTCGGAGCATTAATCGAGGAAACAAAGAATTCATACCTGTAGGTCGCTCCTGGTTCAACGGTTGCTCCACTTGACGTTGTTGCTTAAAAGTGAACAATATACATATACGCATGTATCTACTATATTATGGAATGCAACATAATCAAGGTATATGTCAGTTGTATGTGATTTTTGTGTTTAATACAAGGTAATTTTTAATTGAAAGTAGTGTTTTATTCATAAAAATGTACCTGACTGTGCTGTGATAATGTACATGTTCTATCTCTTTTTAAACCACAATTAATACATGTTAATGGACTCACCTCCAACACTTTGTTTATACACGGCCCCTTCATTTTCCTTGGACATTGACACACCTCCGGCCAAAAATGAGTATTCTCTGGAAGCTTTATTATTAAATTCAAACAAAATTGTATCCCCTACTTCGCCTTTAATAGGAGGACCGGTAAAACCAGAGTGGTTTTCCTTATCTCCCCTTGTTACCGACGTGGTAAATGTGGAGTTGCTCAGTTTGAGTTCATGCACGGTTTGCAACTTGTTCTCCGTCTGTAAAAACCACTTGATTTCTTCCGACACCATGCTCATGTACAGCAGCTAAAACCTTACTTGAAATAATATTTTACAGGGTATGGATACATGGTATTTGAAGAACATTCACATCATTTAACCGTCAAACAAGCATAATACTGTTACACTATCTTCGTGCATATGCCTTATATCGTAAGGCGGATGCTGCTGATGTTTGCATGAATATGGCCTATGTGGCGAACGCTTAAAGACAAGGCCAGGGAATACGAATTATTAAAACGAACTACTTCTTAAAGCCATTTACTTGTCGGGAGTGAGTCCTGGTGCGTAATCCCATATGATCTCTTCTATGGCAAGGTAATATTTACGTATCCTTCCGTGGCTTTGACTTGGACCAACGATTTCCGAAGGTACTGGTTTATTTGATACGTCCACGAAAGCAAGCATACCCTCTGAAAAGGAAAAGCATAGTTGTTTAATGTTAAAAAATACAGCACTTTTATTTATATTACAAACAATAATTCCAAAACATTGTGTGTTTTCGATTAAAAAAACAAGTTTCTGAATCACGGCAATACTAGCTTAGACTAGCCTGTCAATTACACGTACAAATCTTTTGAAAGATTTACGCTCTAAATAGCGAGCGCAAAGACCATAAAAACAACAGAAATAGCTTCATCCATTACATTACCCACCAACTACATGGTCGAGGTTTCGGCAGTAAAGAAGCCAATGGCCAGGATGACAGGCCACTGTGTATGCGCTGAGAAAACTCGCCGAGTTGACCAATGCGTTCTCTGTTCTGCAAACACATAGTAACGAAGTTAATGATTAGTTTAGGTACTCAAAAACATTTTTCTAACGCTGTTTTATCATTACCGATATATTTAACGAACTCAATATCATTCCGCATTTATTTTTTCTGTTAACCAATAGTTGTGTATCAAATTATGTTTCTTGATCTGAAATATAACTTACCGCCTGTGCTTTATAATCATGGTATGTCCACTTATTCTCATGATCTGGCTCGCAAGATTCAATGACATGACGTAGAAAACCGCTCGATCTCCGGGATTCAATTTGAATGGGGGCTAGTTGCCGTAGACATAGCCATTGATATGGTGCATTTCGTTTTATAGTCCGAAATCTTCATCACCAGCATCCTTACATAAAGCAAACATTTTTTGAGGTGCTGTTTAATGAAATGATGAATGGTCTCAGAATGTTAACAGCGAATGCTTTTATAAGGTGAGATGGGCTTTGCTTGAAAGGTATGTAAACATATGCGTTATGAATACTTCCACAATAAAGTACCTGATCATATTATGGTTTTAAGAAAACAGCTTTGCTTGCAACACATTCATTTTAATCTGAGTTTACACAAATATTCAAAGTATACAACCGATAAACGAACGACATTTCCTATACGTACAGCCCTTGCCTGGCAAGCATCTGGTTGTCTGCATTTTTGAATGCTTTCTTCAAAGAAAAAGCTCTTGTTTTCGTCAGCGATATCGGCGTATACAACGAACTTCTTGTCGACATTTTTACGTTTTTTATCGGCATTAAGCGTGCCTGCAGCAAACGGAACAATTCATTATGAAAAGTAATAAACCAAACACGTATGAACAGCGAACGGAATCATGTTAATTAAAAAAATGTTCTTATTCAAATAATATGCATATTTCGTGTACTGTGAGGAAATCAACCACAGACCTTTCTTGCAGATAAGCCTGATTCCAGCCAATCCAGAAGCAATGTCCCGAGTTGGGTTAGCGTGTCCATGGTATCCCAACGGTACACAGGCGTCGTCGTCAGCCGTAGGGGTGTGTCTCTTCGTTACGTTCCAGAAATAGAGATAGGATCCGTCAGGTCAAATTGCATCGTCCACCTTATCAGCTCCGGATGTTCTATCTTCGTAACGGGCACCTGTTTTGGACAGAAAATAAGAAAGAAAGAATAAAGTAGAATGGAATGAATAAATACTAATAAATGGATGTATTCTCTCAAACTTACTCTTTCCGGCCTGTTTCAATGGACGACTTATGTTAGATGTTTTCATCACTATGCCATGTTTGTCATCAAAAATACATTCGAGTTAAATACCTATTTAGATATAAGGTAATAGGAATGCTTTATATTTCAGCGACGTATCTTATTCTGACCACCTATACAATAACAGTTAAATATTTAATGTTTTGAATATTTATTGATTATTTCGCATTAAAACTACATATTCACATAATGCGTACTCATTTCTTTTCTCCACGAACAGTTTCTTGACTACTTTTTAACAAATTGCGTTCATTTGTATGATAAAGTATTGATTTGGACTTTGTTTTTTATCTAAATTTTTATTTACAATCTTATTATAAAAGCAAGTGTAATGTATATATGTTCTATAGCATTAAGTGTGTTAACACAGCTGGTAAAACTTTGAAACTACCAACATATACACGAGTTCACGTGTACTGTACTATTTATGGCAACTCTGCGCTAATACGTAATCATTGTTTTTGTCCATGATGGTTGATTGCATAACAGGATAAACCCAAGATGTCAGAGGAAATGTACTGTGTTTAGTCGGCTTAAATTCTCACACAACATATGTTTGCATGTGTGTGTAAATGATACGACATAAGAGAATAAGTTCACGAAAAAACATGAATGCTTTACCTTCTCCTCGTTTGTCGTAGAAATCCCCGTGTGGATGAATGGAGAAGTTTCCCTTGGAAGCCATGTTCTTGAACAAGATTTTGACCGAATCACCTTTCACAAAAGGTCCAACAAATCCCGTCCATATAAAATGATGTACATGTTATAAACTGCTAAGATACCATATAAAATGCGACATACAAGGTTTTTACAATATTTCTAACAAATATGATCTATAAAATGAAGTCACTAAAACTAAAAATCATTTTGATAAAATAGTTGAATTACAAAGAAATTAAGGAAAATCTTAAAGTTAAGACCCCCTCTTCGGCCAACCGCGACATACATATTCATTTTATAATTATCATTCTGCTATACAATATAAAGAGTTTAAAACAAAACTAGGTACACATATATTTCATGAACGAACACATTAAAATTGCATTAACAAGTACTTTATATGGATATAAAAATAAGTATTTCTTGCGCTCAATACAATTCTCGAATCACAAGTCAAAGCAATTTAATCACATTTCACCAAACCGATTGGCTATTTGTAATTTCTTACTATTATCATTTAAATATTAAAATTTAGGTAGTTAAGACTATTGCGTTACCGATAAGCTATTCTTTATCTTTACTGATATAATCTGTATTAGGATTGAATTCACCTGAATTGAGATTATTGACTCGAAATCGAACACTATAGATACCACAAAATTGACACCCATATCAACTACTGAATATGAAGCAGTATAGACGTTTTTTGCCAATGTCATAAGGCCACACATGGTTCTAGAAAACAGTAATCTGCTTTTACTTGGTCTTTTATATTAAAAATATATTTTAAATTGCAAACTGAAGAAAGTTTGAACATTGTGCAATAGGTATGTGCTAATGACAGTTGCGGACTGTGTGAGGTCCTATTTGATGAAATGTCTGGCTGTTAATCCACAGCTGACAATCCCATTTGAACGACCATCATGTAACAGCAGTGCGTAATCAAAATAAGCTCTTTGATTATCGTAGCAGAAACTTTAACAACAGATTAGTAAAAAACACGTTTGACGACGTGTTGTTGTAAAATTGCGCCGTATTAAATATTTATTTACCAAAGCTATTATATAAAAACATAAAATTATATTTAACCAAATAACTTATAGTGAGACAAACTATTGAATTGACACTTAAACTGACTAAAGCGTATATATTTGTTATATTAAATCGTATATACTTAAAACAAAGGGTTGATTTCATTTCTTGTCTCAAACATTTTTCTGTTATTTCTCTTCATTCAGTACTTTTCATTTGATTATTCCGACAAACGGAACAAAATACGAAATGGGTTTTGATTTGTTTACAGCTGTGACTATAAATTTAAATTATTACATAAAATCTTAAAAGTCTACAATAACCTGAATGATAAATTTAACTTAAGAAGAAGTCTAGAAATATGTTTACTCAATGACTTCTTCAAATTCTTGCTTAATATGTATACTAATATGCATAAAAATAATTACTAAATCGTGTATCTATCATTTCGAAACGAAATCAATATTAGGACAAATCACCGAATTGGAAAGAATTAAACAGACAACAGTAAACAAACAAACAAACAAAAAAGATCGGCACTTGTTATTTACATACAAAGTATCAGGTCCAACAAGGTTTCGTCCTGACGGAGCATAATCCCAGTTCACTTCCACTGCAGCGATAAAATAGTGTCTTATCCTTGCTGAGGACCGCGCAACCAGCTGCAACCCCAAGCAAAGTCTTAAAATGAAAAGCATAATTCAATAACTAGTAATAATGCAATGCTCAAACTATCACTGTGATTTCATATCTTCTCAAAAAGATTACTGAGAGATTTGGAAACTGAAATTGAGATACATGTATGCGAATGCAGTTGATGTCTTCTACTGTTTCGTTGCCGATGACTCTGCACATCGCCCTTTTTGACATCCACATATATATTCAAAGTTAAAACCAAGAGCTTCCGTTAAGGCCAAGTCAAATAATGTAATGCCTGATATATACAATAATAGTCTGCGAGTGTTTCTCTGAGAATTCAGTTTTCTTTTGCCATTTTTCTCAAATAGGTAATCGAACATACATGTATTTATCAAGTCTTCATCAACATTAACATGAAAGGATTGTACCATTTAATTCAGAAACAAAATCCTTATCCGGTTTAAAAAACAAAATCATATTAAATTATCAATTGTGATTTATTGTAGAAAATATTGCTTTGGTATACAGAGGGCTTATAGTATGAAGTTACAACAAAGAGTGTTCTTGTATCGTTTCTGTTGTGTATGATTTTAACCAGAATACAAAACTTTTTGAAATTCTATCGTACGAAACTTCTTAAACATACCCTTCTAAACAAATATTTAAAATACATATACGTTGCAGTCTAAATGACGGAATGAACAATTAGCAAGCAAGAACTATTTGCATCGCCATTCACTAAAGATCGTCATTTTATTAATTACATAAAAATATAATGCGAAAACTTTTTAAATCATCATGTGGGTTGAATACTTGTGGAGTGTAATGGGAAGAGGCTGAACCACTCCCTTTATGGTATGCGGAAAACAGGCGCTTATTAGAAGGACTAAAAAGGACTCAAGAGGATGGAACGTATTTTGCATTTTTCGGTTCATAGATTTGCGAAATGGTTTGATATCGTTTGAAACGCAGAATTAGATTAGAAAATAAATGAGTATTCGCTACGCAATTTGGAGTAAGGTTTTTCTTTCGTATATTTTATGTCCGTAAATTACTCTTGAAATTTACGATACGTCAAATCAGATCTGTTTGGTATAATAATTACTTTGAACCTGTGTGTCCTAAATATGTAAGCAGTGACTTTGATATAAATCTTCATGAAATTCAGCTTTGCACTTTAATCCGGTACCACAAATGAAATGTTTTATACCTAAGGTGGCGGTAGTTAAACATAAAGGTAACTTAGTGTAGCCTTATTAAATAATCTATACTTTTTGCGCATGCGCGACCTTTAGCTAGAAGGTTTTGCGAAAATTGTGCAGCATTATATTTCCTTCTGGAAATATTGCTTGTACATTTAGTAAATTCACGGATAAAATTCTTCAAAAAAGGTACAATTTCTAAATCAATTGTTCAAGCTTGTCTTGCATTTTGAGTTCTTAAATCTTAAATAGTTGTTGATCTTTTTATTAATTGTTATCATATGCCATAAGGTTAATATTTGATTAATTATTTTTCATAGTTTCTACTTTGAATCATTTTTAATACATTGTTCAAATTGGACTTAGGCGCTGAGACGCTTAAAAGTATTTAATTCGTACGCATTTTGTATACACACAGGTTTGGACACTTTGTTCTCTCTACTCGGATAAGTAGATCCAAACATTTGGCCATTTTGGAAATTCTTATCTTGCACACGAGCAAAGAAACAAGTACCCCTATGGAACTCCTTTTTCATAGTAATCACACAATTTTAGAAGACCGTCGTCTGAATCATCATGGAAACCTTGTCTTTCGGCAATATTTTAAATCCAAATTTTTTTTTTTCTTCAAATGACACCAAAAAACGCTGCATTCAAGAAATAATGCTGCACTCACCTCAGAACTATTTAAAGAACGATTTGACTTTTTACATTTTCTGAATCACTGCGCGCATATCTATGACAACCACGAATTATTACTTATCTATAAGCAATTTATTTTTACTTCGCACAAAAGAGTAACAGCGAAAAGAATACATTTTTACTTTATTTTGTTTAACTGAGGTGGGAGGAAAGCATCTACTATGGCTGCTTGTGTAAGATAGGTCCATCCCATCCCTCGCGCAGGGTGTTCTGCGGAAACCTTGTTTCCGCATAATACCCTACGCTCGGGTTGGGATGAACCTATCTTACAAGAGCGGCCATGGAAGATACTTATAGTCCTCGCGATTACATTGCACGAAAAAGCAAATGCATTCGAATTACGTGTTTCAAGATAAAGACAACAGCATGCACACACTTATACAAAGTCGTTAACGTTGAACTCTTGATGGACATTATGTCAAAGGTTCCTTTAATAATAATGCTATAGTTTATTTGGCAAGATTTTGAAATTTCTGACATTCTTGAGATTTCAATACTTTTAAGATTGGAAAACATTGCAAAATGCATTGTTCGATAATTTCTGGTTCAATATTTTGATGTTTACTGCTGCTGAAGGTTAAGCATTACTTGTGTATTTACAAATGGAGCAATATAAGATTCAGCATAGGAGAGTAATTTTTAATGCATGGCTTTGAATTATCAGTTGCCTTTTACACTTATAAATGCTGTCAGTTTCAGCTCACTGTGTGTTCAAATTGCATGCTATAGTTATTTTCTTTACTTTTCGCAAGCTACTGAGCTTTTGCCTAATGTGTCCATGTCAATGTTCCCCCAAGTGTCATGTTTTCAGTTTACTTTCCAAGAATACTGCGTTCTGTGTGTCGATTTTACATGGGGTGACAACAATCTCACTAGTCAAAACCATCAGTTTCATAAACTGCTGTTTTCCCATCTACTTTTATATCTTGTGGACTCGGTGCAGGGATGTTCATAGTATCATGCAGCGGTTCGTTCAAGATTGGCATCTTAAAGGCCTAGCCTAAGGAATGTTTGGCATGGCAATCCCCTGCTGTGCATCTCCTGCTAATTGCACTGATGTCACACTAGGGGCCAATTTCCTGTTTATTTGTTGATTTGCTATGAGCCATTTAGGGTCCATTTCTATAATAAAACCTCCAAAACTGCACAGTTTGTTTGTTTGTTGTTGTTTTTTTTTTTTTTGTTTTTTTTTGGGGGGGGGTCACTTATAGAAGGATTTAACTAGGCCTTTAATTATATCATGTTCATCGTAGTGCATAAAACATTATTTTAGGCTACAAGATAACCATACAAATTTAATTTTATTATAAATTACATTTCTATTTTATAATGATAACATAATATAATACTATAATCACTTAATTAGTAAGTCAATTTACATTATTCTCATTCATCAGATGTTTGATCATCGCTCTGTTGCACGAGAAAGTTAAATAATAAAGGGTTAATTATGTATATAAATTATTCAAAAAAGTATACACATCGATCAACATAATAATACAAGGTTATCAAAATAACGTAAACAAGATTGATAAATGCGTTAAACAAAATCAAAAAAAAAACGTAATTGTTTGCTGAAATTCAGAAACAAGTTTTAGATTATAAGAGTAACGATTTTACTTGTTTTAACAAATTTGCTTAAAAGCGCTGAGTTAATTCTCTTTTCTAGCGACTGCTATCTCTTTGAAAAGCCATTTCCCTCTAGTCTACAGCATATTAAAACATGTTCGAGCCGAAGATGTTTCCTCGGCGGTGCCGGAAATGCTCCTGTCTGCGGTACCGGGGGTGAAACCAGCGGATCGCTGTCCGGCTGCGGGTGAGCTAGTCTTAATGTATATTTAAAGCAAGAGTAAGACAGAATCTGCATCTAATTCATGAACCTTATATTAATATAACCAATAATTTTGCACCAAATTTTAATAAAACGGAATTGCTTGCACCTTATGTTAAAACAACGAAGTATCTTGCACTAAAATCGTTTCAATAATAAATGAAATATGATTGGCAGTGCTTATAATTCATTACAGCGTTGATTTATCATTGCAATAAAGGAAGTGTGAACGGTATTGAATCTATTATACCATATCATAGTTTCAGTTTGGGGATTGTGAGTGGCTGTGTACGTTATGTCAATTTAACGTTCGTTTTGTCATTTAAATAAAGGAAACCGAATTTAACCTTATTCCAATGCACCGTTGGCTACAAATCATGTTACTTTTTTATTTTTTGTCTAGCCTACATTATCAACTAACAGTTGTATTATAGAACAGGGCTGTATCTTAAATACTTACAAGCGTTTTCTATTAAGAGTGGAGACGATTTATTTTACAGATATGGTTTCCATGCAGGCATAAACACTACCAGGCTGCAAAGTTGTCATATCAGCACAGTCGACATACAACATGAAACTTTAGAATTTTAACCCTTGAAATGTGAGATGTTTAAAGGTGTTCTGCGCTTATTGTCTTCATTATGGTTTGACCCGCCTCATACTAAATGAAATCTCCTAATAAAGCGGAATTTTAAAGCATAAAGGGGAAATTTATTATATAGACTATCATTTTATCGGGTGATTATCAGAGCCAAAGTGTCGAATGTTATACGGGTGAGTGTATAAATGATTTATACACGCACTTGGGCAAGGCTCATTTGGCGAGTACTCCGATAAGATTCTTCGGCATGTTCGGTTTTTGGAGCATAGTGCACAGACATAATGTAGCCCTGGTTATTTAACGTGCACCAGCGTATAGAACTATCACACGGGACCCCAATTTAACGTCCCTCCCGGAAGACAAAGTATATTTTAGTGATGCGGCGGGCAATTGAACCTGTAACTCCTTGATTGACAGTCAAGTGTCTTACCAATAGACCACGGATCTGCCATGTTATCCGGGTGTTTACATTTTCTATAACATATTTCAAAATAAACATATTTCGGTTGGTCTCGACCCTTAAGACTTCCAAGTTGTATCAAATGCGTAGTCATATGCATTGGGTTTTCCTCTATGAAATAGTGCCGTTTGGACGTTTTATTCAATATTGATACAAAATAGTATTCCGAATCCCATTTCAAAATTTAGCGGTATTTAGGATCTAGATCCAAACTTTAGCGGTATTTTGGATTTCAGGAAGGGGAGGGGTTGACACACTCAGATAATGATATTGGGGATGTTTAATAATGATTGGCAATTGTTCTTGAAGTTTATGAATTATTGTTCTCAATTCTTGCGCTGAGAAAAATACAATCAAAAAGAGATTAATACATATTTTTTCCGAATAAATTGGCTTCTTGAGAGAAAGTTTTACAAACATTTTATAAGCTGATATGAAAAAGTAGCCAAAGATCCTTTCCCAAAATGACCACTACAGTGTATAATACCGAATAGGTAATTTTGAGTCGGCGGTTTCTGTAAAGAGCTTTTAACGAATGACGAGTTGTGGTAAGTATTGCATTCGAAATTTTCTTGTTTAAAATACATTGCACAACAGCAGCGACATGCACAGATGTCAAGGACTCAAATATTTAAAATAAACTACCTAGAGGCCCAAGGTTAGGACAAAAATATCACTTAATGAGAGTCGGGGATGGTATTCAATAGTGGTTTTAATTGTTCTTTAGATTGATATAGCGTATTGGATTGGGAGATATAAATAACAAACCAATACAGTGAATGAAATCAATGATGTATGACCATAAGATTGACTTAAGTTGATACCACACCTGAACTGTACAATCACCACAAAGAGACACATTCATCAATAAATGATGGGATTACTGTAAGGGAACGGTCAGTGAAACGCGATTTGAATAGAAAACTTCTCCTACGTCAGGTTATTTTATAATGTTATTAATTAGGTGATTTCATATTGGCCTAGTTATTTGTCCGAGGTAAGCTGTATTTGCCTGAGCCCGAAAGGGCGAAGGCAAATACAGCTGACCGAGGACAAATAACTGGACCAATATGAAATCACCTAATTAATAAGTATTTTATTAATTAACTATTACCATTTTGGTTAAAAACATTCTTATATCTTACCTTTAGTTCACAATGAAGTCGTATTTATCCCTTATCCATTCATGGTGTCAGTCTGCTTTTCTAGACTTGACTTTGCTGATTTTGAAATGCATCCTTAAAGTGACATTGAACATACTTGTGAATAAAGCACTGTTCCTTGTAAGGAAGCATGTCTTTTCGTCTTAATTGCGTAAATCGTTTGCTAAAACGTCAAATGTTTCTCCTTCGGCGTCCATTTTGTCGGTGTACAAAATCATAATAGTCGTAAAATCCACCAACGGGTTAAACACAACTGTAGTTTCAAACCATACAACGTGGTTGAAGTATTTACTACGTTCATGTATTCCAAATAGAGTTATACGAAGCACAAAATTTTCAAAACAGTCGGAAAACGGAAGACAAAATGGCTACCTTTAAAAATAATTTCCAGCATATTGTTCATATTAGGCGAGTTTCGACAGCCAATGAAAATGGCCCATTTCTTAAATTCCTATATTAGGCGAGTTTTGTAGCCAATCAAAACGGAAGAAACTCATATTAGGCGAGTTTTGTTGATATTGGCCGATTTTGGTCGATATTAAGCGAGTTCTGGCATATATTGTCTTCAATTGTCTGGTATTGGTACAACAATTTTCTCTGTATCTCGTCAAATACGTAATAGTTGATTAATAATAGATGATATGTGGTGGTATTCAATATTCAACTTAAGTTTATCTTATGGTCATACACTACTGACATACATTCTATTGGTCAGTTATCAATAACGAGTAATCCGATAAGCTACATCGTTTTTATATCCAATCAAGACCAACACTGAATACCAGCCCTAGTTTATTTTGTTGAATTTTAAAAAGTAGTATATTCATGAATTGCTCTTATCTACCCAGTGCCTGCCGCGGTGACAGAATCCGCTCTAGCGAACGAACGAACGAAAGAAAGTTTACTTTCAATAAAAGGCCTACAGCCAATAATACATGTTACAATGCAAATCTAACTCATCATAACTCATCAAATATAACAAAATACATAAATGTTACTAAATAAGAGTTGTGTCTCTTGGTTAACAAAGTTAAGCGTTATCTATAGCTAAAATGAGTTTATGGACGTAAAGAGCAGTGGATTTAATATGGGTAACATTTTCCGATGACATCAGATCACAGAAATGAACAATGTCAGTATTTCCACAATACCAAGAAAACAAATAATTTTCGCGGATGTCATTAGATCTTGAACACTTAAAAATACATGATATTCATCTTCAATAACAAGTATGTCTTTGTCTAATAAACAATAAATACAGAAGCAATCATCTCAGTCTCTCTCCCAATGCCCTCCCCCCTCCACCTCTATTCATGTCGTCGCCAGCACATATCCTTAAAGGCCTTCTTTAAGCCTTCTATAAGTGACCTCCCCCCCCCCCCCATAAAAAACTGTTAATCTACTTGCCTTGATCCCCCTTATCAGATCTCTGATCTAAGTATCCCAGTGTGTGTATACCACGTGATATATTACGTCATATATGCTACGTCGGAAGGCCACATTTGGCTTAAAATAAACACTTAAATTAAAGATAACTTTTCTTATACTTCACCATTTTAAATAAAACAAAGGGCAGTCTATGCCGTTTAAAGAGTTTTCGTTTTATTACCGAAGTTTCATAAGGTGATTAGTTTTATCAAACAATTTGACAAACCTGTTTCCGAAATACTGTTTTGACAGTGCTCCGTCAGACGGCCGTATTGTGAAAATGTTTTTCGAAGTGTTTTAAGAAACTAAACTCGTAATCAAACTCTGGTAAAAGACCGAAGGCGTGGCTCCGTAAGCGGCTCAGACAGCGCTATATTTCATTTAAAATGGTGAAAATAATAGTGAAGTTATCTTTGTTTAAAGTCTTCTATCGAAGCAAAAAATTGCCTTCCGACGTAGCATTTATGACGCAATTTATCACGTGGTATACACACACTGTATCCTGCTGTGCCGTTTTGGAAGTTTTATTATAGAAATGGACCTTAAATGGCCCTGAGAAAATAAACGAATACACAGGAAATTGGCACCTACTGTGAAACCAGTGCAATTAGCAGGAGATGCACAGCAGGGGATTATCATGCCAAACATTCCTTTAACTAGGCCTTTAAGTTACATCAAACGAAGCTCTCGCCCCAACAACAACTGTCTGTATTGTCTTGTGTTAACGTCCAGCGAATTCAGAAGAGAAAATCTGTAAAACTATCGTTGTGAAACTATCGTCTTGAAGCTACTATCATCTGGAAGCTCAGACAGTCAGTAATACAGTGAAAACTGCAGGGACAAGCCAATGTAGTCAAATATCTAAACAAAAACCCTGTTAAGAACTACACCACAAACATAGAACATGCATCAAACTACATTTGTTAATTTATTTTGGATTGAAAAATTAACATGAGATCAAATATAAGAAATCCATGAAACACTAAATACACCAAAATTTACACTTAGTGTTAGAAAAATAGCTCGGAACTAATATCTGATTTCCAAATCATAAATTTCAGTCAATTTTAAGTCACGTTGCATTTGTTACATCGAAATCGACTATACAATTTCTTCAGTTAATCGTATAAGTGAATAGCGACACTTGCTTAAATATTTGACCAACTAAATAAGACTAGGAAAGGGTTTACACCAGTTAAACAAATAGGCAATAAATTTCATCTATTAAAATTGAAGTTTTATTTAACACTGCAATTTTGAAGACTGTTACAACGGTTTAACATTTGCACGTACCACTATGCACGTTATGAATATATGTTGTTTATCGTACAGATGATAAGACAACAAAAGTGATTCATTAACTAGGGACTTGACACCAGATGATACAATTGCAAGAAAAAAAGGAAATTGTCAAAAACTTCAATATAATTTATATTGTTGTGTACAACTCACTGAATCTTGCTAACTGATATATCACATCGCTAACGACATATGTATCCTCTGGGTATTTTTCCTTTTTTACTGGGTTTGCCTACCACGTTAATCTCAGTAAATTTATAAATAGTGTCGGTAATAATCACGTGACTTTCACATGCTTAATATACACACTATTAACTGGGGAACTATTGTCCGCTTATTTAAAATGAGATAACTAAGATGACACAGCGACGAAATATTATTTAAATAATGTAAAATGATGCATTATCGGCTACAAACTAGTTCGTATTGATAATTAATTCTAGACTTGTTTTGAGGAAATATTGTTTTTGTCGATTTTAGGACCGTCTGGTGGACCGCCTTTAAGTAATTTTGATTTCATGTTTTGTTACTATGTTTACAATTTATTTTTTATTCATTAATACAATAGGGTTATTAGTTCTGCGTTTTGATACGGAAGGTTATATTCGACTCGAGTGGAATTTTGCAGATTCGGATTTCACGAGGCGCAAGCCGAGTATAATATACAATACTGGTAAGATCACTTAAAAGCCACATGTTTTCATAATAAATGTCATTCTTACGACGCATTATTTTGTTTTATGACGTCATTTTAACATCGCGCAACGATACTTGTTATGACGTGACGTAATAAGAGTGGAATACGGCCGTAATGCACTGGAGTTGAATACGGACTACCCTATTTTGCGATATGTATTGCGTGTGGAATAATGATGGGTATATAATAAATGTTCATATCCAACTAATTTCAAGTTAAGTCATTAACAACAACTCAACCTTGCTATATATAGTCTATCTATCTCCGATCAGAACCCCGCGAAAGTACACGTGCTTAATAACAATGATCTCCGTTCAGACGGAGATATCTCCGTCCATTACAGACGGTTAAATGGTTGTGGGCGGGAAAGTAAGCTATACCACATACATAATTATTATACATGAAACCTATAAGAATGTTTTTAGCGTCAATTGTTGTCTTATGATAATGCAATAATGACAATTAAGCATTATTTATAGTATAGTTCGTTTTATATAAGAAATTCGCGATCTTCGCGACACTAAGGATAGAAATAAGAAATGGCGCAGCTATATTTCACTCTAGTTTCAAGACTGCACTCTAAAATCTCCAACCGTATCGCATATTTGTGTGCGTTATTTGCACTTTATACTTCAGGGTTGGTGTATTTGCGAATGTTTGGTTTGAAACTCTATGATCACACAATTGTAAACCTTTTATTTTATAAGGCAGACTGTGTGTGACTGCATCGTATTTTTGAAAAGTTTTTGCATTAGGTGCTCTGAATTGTATTCCTCCGTCTACAGATAGAGTTGTTATCTCTTATCATTGAAGTACTTGGGGTTTACCTATAAGTTTATTATTATTTGTTTTATTATTAAGTTTCCTCCAGTTAATGCATACTTTGATAAGATTTAACTTTTACGTTTTCTTCTTTATTGAAGATTGTTTGGATAAGAGTGAGGGTTTTGCACGTAAACTGGTTTAAACCCCCAGTAAATTTACATTTTACTGACCGTTCCAAGGCGGTACCTAACAATCCTTGATAAACATACCTAGTTTTTTTTATATAGTATATATGCACTGTGCTGTTTGTGGAGTTCTGTGCTGTTGTTCTATGTTTCTTGTTTGTGAATTTTTTTGTGTGTGTTCTATGTATTTGGCGTTTACCCTGTCCAATTAAACGGGGTTTATGTATAAACTTTTGGCAACAGAGCTTGTTTCTGTAGTTTTTCCCATAAGTTTTGTAGAATTCTACTTGCGTCCGTTTCCTAGGTAGAAGTCAGTACTGGTGCTATGTTTGCGGAACAATAGTAGTGTCCTCTTGTGGATATCTTGGGATCGACCCACGACCTCCTAAAGACACCACTAGACATTCTAACATTTGCTCACTATTCTTTTATTTGACTTGGCCTTACCAGAATTTATTAACGTTAAAGTTACGTTATCGTTCAAGTATTCAGGTATGCACTGAGTCATTACTCATCCGAAGAGAAGTATTTAAAGACATCAACTACATTTAAGTATTAAGATCAGTTATTATTGAGTAGATATGAAGACACTATGATAGTTTAATCATAGCATTATAACTAGTTATTAAATTATGCTTTTAATTTTAAGACTTTGCTTCGCTTTGCTGCTGGTTGCTCGGTCCCGGGCAAGGATAAGACACTATTTCATCGCTGCAGTGGAAGTGGACTGGGATTATGCTCCGTCAGGACGAAACCTTGTTGGACCTGATACTTTGTATGTAAAGGCACTGCCAGTATTTTTTATTTATCTATTTTTATTATTTCCTATACATTGTTTTGGCCATATTTTGCCTTTTCTTGGATTTGATAGATATTCGGTGTGTTTTTTGTAATTAAATGTAAGCAATTATGTGATAAATTCTGAAATCATTTTAATTTCAGACTCATGCATGTAGATGGCTTTTACATATTTATAAATAATAATAATAATAAAAATAATAATAATAACGATAATGATAATGATAATAATGATAAAAAAATAAAAAAGAAGCTTGATTTAATATGTGACAAATCTATCCTTGTATATGATCCTACCAAAGCAACAGTGCCTAGACTCTATGATTGATTTAAATGCTAATAATTGCTATTAATCATAAACGCAATTTAATCTTGATATACGGCAACCGGCCCATAACATATCGTACATAAAACAAATTGAAACATACTACTTTTGAAATGGTGTATGTGTATGTTTGTTTACAGGGACAAAATCATAGAATTTAAGAGTCCAAATGCTTTTCTGACCTTGAAAAATACCAATGACTTAGTGGTATTCAATATTCAACTGAAATTAATCTTAATGGTGATACATCATTGACTTCCTTCACTCTTTGGTTAGTTTTTTTAAAACAAGTAATCCAATTAGCTTCATCCATTTAAGACCAGTATTGAATACCAGCCCAGGGTCTATTATTGATATAATTTTGTTTTGCAAAAGAAGTGTTGTTGTTTTTTTAATCATTGTAAAGGTTTCGGATTAAATATCAAAAAACACAGTATTGCAAGATTTTTGGTAACAACAAACTGTGATCAAATTTGTCTTACCCTATTAGTTGCATGTCTATAAGGACGCTAATTTCTTTGTGGATAATATCAGTGACCAGGTTTTTGTCCGAAAACGTTATTTTTGTCAGTTTTTGTTTATAAAATGACTAAATAATTTCAGACGAAACACTAAGTCAAATTCCAGTGATATAAACAATGTTCTAGACAATTTGGTATAAACAAGTCTGAAGTATTGGTGTTAGGATTTACTAGTCATTTTCAGTTTTTCTCAATTATTTTCAAGCATAATATATAACAAAATTCAAAACAGAACAATGACAAACTCATTTGCTAATGTATTCTCGAAGTATTCTATGCTTTTTAAAATTATACAAATTGTCACATTCTTGACTATACAAATAAGACATCCCATTTGTTTTGTTTTCTATTAACTTCAGTATTGATAACGTAGTATTCTCAACTGTTAATTGTATGCGTTTTATGTGCTTTACAGTTAATGTTAACAGTCTATTTTTTTTACTTTGCAATTGTCGATTTCGTGTCTAGAACCTTAATTAAGGTGAATTCAATCATTATAATAATAATATCAGTAAAGGTAGAGGTAAAGCATTATTCTTCGCGTTTTTGATGGGGTTTTTTAATGCAAAAAATAATAGTGAATAGCTGAACATATTAATTTGATGAATTGTACTTGAATTGCGAATAATTTGCGAATGATTGGAGAACTATTTCGAGAGCAATGAATAGTTATTTTTATATCGATATACTAAAGTCTTTAATATGCTCTTTATATTGCTCGAAGTTTAACGCACGATCTTGTATCCAAAGAGGGGTCTAAACTGTTAACTTATGTAATTAAAGTTACTCGCTCATGGTTTGTAAAATGCACTTTTTTAATTATGAAATAAAGTGTGGCAAATCATAAGGAGTGTTAAAACAAAAATACCAAAAGCTGAAACCCTTCAGCAAATGTTGATATTTGCTCAAATATCGTCTTTGAAGACCACAATTTTCATTAGCGTTTATAACGCGATTGAAAATTAATTACGGCTGTGGTGTTGCGTGATTGGTTGAGTAACATTATCACGTGATGTTATCAATGTATCCTGAACTGGTCAACATATCCAACATTTTTTGTTAAAGTCCCGGTGGCCGTGTTGACTCTCCGCCTGATTTCTATTTTTTCTTGACTGTACTGGTGTTGGTTGGAACCCCACTTAAACCAATATACTTTTTAATGCTATAACTGTATTTTTCTGCAATTTCGATATCATAGACTAAAATAATGATAAAGTAAGAGTTTTCAGATGCATTACCGGGAAAACTAATCTTTGGTTCAAAAACAAGAGCGAGTCACTTTAAAGTCGCACGATATACTGTCAACTGAAGTTAATGTCGCACATTATAGGTTGATGATATTTGTTTTTTTTAATGCATTACCATATGTTGTTGTTTCTATCATTAAAGAGAAATGAGTTAAACATGAAAATGCTACAAACATACTTTTTGCATCAACCTATATTGTGAGCATTTCAGCTTGTCCTTGATTTGTTTGTCATTCGTATAATATCCAAATTATCATTTTAAGTGAATTTAAAAATTAAATATTCTTTATAAAATTATAGGGTTTGTAATTCGCATTGTTAGTGGTCCCGTTACAGTTCATAACCATTCGGAACTCCTCGGCCATTTTTATCGAAAACAACCTCGGATGTGTGCCGGTACATCTGTTGAAGTAGTTCGTAAATTTTTGAATTATATCATAAATTAAATGTAGTGTTTTAGAGTTGTATTTATTGATTTAAGTTTGAATTGATTGTCAGTGAAGTGTCTTTTGTAAACATAATTAGGATTCCCAAGAGTTAAGTCATAGAGTTTAACTGCTAAATAAAATTACTACGCGATCTACTTGCAGCGGACTTAAACGTACCGCCTTTTGAGTATGTAAACCGTCCAAATACATCCGAGGTTGTTGTCGATAAAAATGGCCGAGGATCTCCGAATGACTTCATAACATGTATATCCTTTCCTAGCACATCCCGACGGCTTATTGAGAACCGTGATGACCAAATAGGCAGTGTCTACCGCAAGGTGCTGTACCGCGAGTTCACGGACGCGACATTCACTGAGCAAATACCTGTACCGGACTGGATGGGATTTGTCGGACCTACTGTAAAGGCGGAAGTAGGCGATTCGGTCATCATCTCGTTTAGAAACATGGCTTCAAAGGGAAATTTCTCAGTTCATCCACACGGATATTTCTACGACAAACGGAGCGAAGGTAATACTATGTTCATTTCGCTGTACATATACGTATTATTCTCCTCTACCATATCAAGTGCAATTAAATGTTATTGTATTCGTTAATTTCGATATACAAATTTTCCTCTATCATATCAATGTCATTGAGACAAGCATGAATAACTTGTGTGAGGATTTGAGCCGAGTTGTATGCATTTCCTCTTACAGTTCTAGTTATACTGTTTCGAACTCACCACGGATTGGCCAAAGCGATGATTACACAATTTATTTTTTTGTATTGTTTGCATGCTAAACAGGATGCGATAATAATACAAATGTTACGAAATTAGGCTCACAATATGATTGCTGAAATAGAAGTCATTCGTATTGCCATCATTGTATCCAGTTTTCATCGAAAAAAGGGAAATCACTCTGATAAACATGACACTGCAATACAAATGTGTTACAGATTTCGTCCATTTTCACGATGAAAAATCGAACTGTAGTATTCACGAATATAATAAAACAAGTGTGCCCAATTTCGAGGAAGAAATAAGTGCATTTCTAAAATTATTCAATATTATTGTTTTTAAACTATGATGTGTTAATTAATCCTTTCCATCGGTACTTTTTATTTGCTGTGTTTGGCGTCGTCTTGTCTTGAAAGTCGTAAAAGGTGTCATGATATTGACAAATTGAAGGCGTATAATTCACGAACAGACATTCAATTAACTTTTTCGAATTTCATGACCTAATGACATAGTTTACGTAACCAGAAAATATATTGATGTAAAGGTTGCAATAATGCGCATTCTGTGCACAGCATATTTGTTAAGATCATTATGAAATACCTTATATAAAAAAAACACACTTTTTCAACTCGAATTTAAACGGGCCTGCTCCTTTGTATTCGTAAGAACGGCTCGATTGCTCATCGTGATGCTAACAAGATAGCTTACTTCTTGATCACGCATATATCATACGCTCGGACAAGAATGGAACGTTTAAGAAAAATGTCAATGTAATACTCTACTCTATAGGAATTCCATACTTTGGCATAATATGGCACTTTCTCCATTCCAATATTTTCTGTCTAAAATCAGGTGCCCGTTACTTAGATGGAACGTCAGGCGCAGATAAGTTGGACGATGGTATTCCACCTGGCGGATCCTATGTCTATACCTGGCACGTCCCTGAGAGGCACGCCCCTACGGAAGACGACGACGCATGTGTACCGTGGGGATATCATGGGCACACAGCTTCACCGTACGACATTGCTACTGGACTGGTCGGGTTCGCTCTCATCTGCAAGAGAGGTTTGTGGATCAGTACCTTACAGTACAATGATCTATAGGTAATTGGGATATATATATATATATATATATATATATATATATATATAGAGAGAGAGAGAGAGAGAGAGAGAGAGAGAGAGAGAGAGAGAGAGAGAGAGAGAGAGAGAGAGAGAGAGAGAGAGAGAGAGAGGGGGGGGGAGATGGAATTTTTTTGTAGTTCATAGTGTTTAGTGTATTATTTTAGATAATGTATTGTTTTCTTTGCCGCAGGGACGCTTGATCTCAATGGCAAACGCAGAGACGTCGACAAGGAGTTCGTTGTATACGCCGATATTGCCGACGAAAGCAAGAGCTTTTTCTTTGAAGAAAGCATTCAGAAGTGCGGAGAGCCAGCTGCTTGCAAAGCCAGGGCTGTACGTATATGAACTGTCGTTTGTTTCTCTGCTTGCGCTCAGTTCAAGATAAAGTAAACATTATAAACCAATGTGCTTAGGGATTCATATTATTCATAAATATTTATTAAAACTAAATTGAACAGAACATTAATGAATAATACTTTATTTAAGGATGCTGGTGATGAAGATTTCGGACTATCAAACGAAATGCACCACATCAATGGCTATGTCTACGGCAATCAGCCCCCTTTCAAAATGAGTCCAGGAGATCGAGCGGTTTTCTACGTCATGTCATTGAATCTGGCCAGCCACATCATGCGAATACTTGGACATACCATGATTATAAAGCAAAGGCGGTAAGGCCTTTCTCGTATCAAGTAACTCTATTTGAATCGCAACTCATTTGATTAACACACAAGTTCGAATGCAAAACATTATGAAGTAAGCTTAAAGTATTAACACTGATCAAATAGAGTACAATTGAAATAAAGTGTTTGAGAACCTTAACTAAATGTTTGTAAACTTTATGCATAGCGTTTATTTGTTATATTCGCTACATTTCTATGTGTTTGCAGCACAGAGAACGCATTGGTCAACTCGGCGAGTTTCCTTAGCGCGAACACGGTAGCCGCTCATCCTGGCCATTGGCTTCTTTACTGCCGAAACCTTGACCACGTCATTGGTAAGTGGCTATTGATGAAGCTAAATCTAAGCTTCTATAGTCTTTGTGTTGGCTCAATATATGGCATTCGATATCAGTGTGGTATTTCCGTTTTTCAGAAATGAACTTTTCATTCAAAACAACAATACTCTATTCGCATTCTTGTTTACAATCCGAATAGAAATGTTGTGACTGGGTTAAATATTAATGTCACTATGTGTTTTCATTTCAGAGGGTATGCTTGCTTTCGTAGACGTAGAAAACAAACCAGTACTTTCAAACATCGCTGGTTTAGGTCGAAGGTTAGGGAAGACGCGAACATATTACCTTGCCATTGAAGAGATCATATGGGATTACGCACCAGGACTCACTCCCGACAGGTATATTGGTATATTAGGACGATCATTTTTATGCACTGACCTTATCTTTAAATTTCGTTTCACAGGCCAGACGAATTTATCAGCAGCCCTCTACCGATATAGGGCAAGATCCGAACGGTTGCTAGGTATCATAGATTCAAAAATGATCAATTATGAACAAATTTGTTATTGAAAGTCTTCAAGTCAACAGTTTATTGAGTAATTAAAGGCCACTGGCCCAAAATACATAACATACAATAAAGGCATGAGATAGGTCAGGGTAATTAATCGATACAAGCAAAGTGTAAATACAAATCATGATTACTTCCCCTTAATCTAAACTACATAATAAGCTAGTTTTCGTAAATGTTCAGATTAAGTATGTTTAATAACCTATAAAAAATCTTCTAATTCAGTACCATTAAAATACCAATTAAATAAACTGACAAACGCGTTTTTCTCTTGGGATATTATTATGCCTACCAGTTTCAATTAACAATTTTTGATTTGAACATCTAAATTTGCTAAAAGCTCATTTATGTTTGTAAGGTATGTCTAAAGATAAATAACGTTTCACATTAAGCAAAGTTTTATAGCCTTTATAATGAAAACACCGACTGGAACTGTTAATAGATTCGTGCCAGTTCTGGTTAAAACAATCAATAATTCTCCGTTTAAAAAACACTGATAAATATATTTATATCTCCAACATCTTGTGATATCCAGATATAACCGAAGCCATACATAAAAAGCATATTCTTAATATTAGTTGGTTAGCAAGTACGTCCAACTTCATCCAACGACTTGAGCATTAAGTAACATTGTTTAGGATATCTATTATTAGAAAGTTGTAATAATTTGCAAAAATATCTAATACAATTAGAAAAATAATTTATATATAAAGTCAATCTTCCACATTCAGCAAGAATCATACATGTATTAGTGCTTTTATTTACACCAATATGCTTCCTACAGAAATCGTTTTGTACATATTCAATCTTAGGACAGAATGTATAGCCCAAAATCTGGGACCCATAACAAAGAATAGGTTTAATCATAGTGTCAAACATTTTAAACAGTTCTTTTGTTGGAAAATATCCAAAATGTTTTTGGTAACGTTTAATAGCAAAAATAGCTTTTTGAGCTTAAACTCTAGTTGGTCTTGTACTGGCGTCCATTACAACCGTGGACTAAACAATATACCCATGTAACAGATGTTGTTTTTATATTTAAGCCACGAAAGAACCTTTTCTCATTATATCGTAAAGGGCCACAAATTCTAAAAACAATTATTTCAGTCTTGTCAAGATTGACCTCCATACCGGTATTTGAACAAAAAATATATATTACGTTTAAGTGTTGTTGCAATTTAAGAACTGTTTCTGCACAATTAGCTACGTCATCTGCAAACATTAGGCAAATAATATCTGGCATGTCATTAGTAATGAAAATCCCAGAACCACAATGTTCTCGTAAAAGGGCTGATAACTCATTAATGAATAGGACAAAAATTGTCGAATTTGATTTATCTCCTTGTCTTGTACCGACATTACATGGAAACAAGTTTGTTGCACCATCTGGTGTTTTAACACATGAATTTAAATCGTGATACAAAGCTTTAAGAACTCTTAAAAATTACCATGTATACCTATATTTTGAGGTGATTGAAACAGTTTAACGTGGTTTATTTTGTCAAAAGCCTTACGAAAGTCTACTTATACACAGTAGAAGCACCCTCCCTTGTTTGATAGATATTTCTGCACCATGGCTTGTAAACAGAACATGTTATCGACTGTCAAGTAATTACGACGAAACCCAGCTTGACATTCATCAATTTTATGGTTGTCTTCAGTCCAACTATATAGCCTTCTAGTATTGGCACCTGACCATATGTTGTACATGGTATTCGTTATAGATATCCTCCGGAAATTCCCCGGTACAGTATTGGGTCCAGATTTGTACATATGATACTTTGCCCCAAAGACTCAGGAAAAATGCCAGTCGACAAAATGCTATTAAATAAGTTTAACAAAAACGGTCCTATATCAGAACAAGTGTATTTATAAAACTCGGAAGGGATTCCATCTATTAATCCACAGCTTTTATTATTAACAAGATTAGAAGTAGCAAGTTCTGTCTCATTTAAGGTAAACGGATCGTTAAGTGGGCTAGCACTATGATCAATTAACTTGTGATTATTTTCAGTATTGGGATTAATTAACACAGCGTTATAGTCATGTAGTAATATTTTGAAATAATCAAACCACTCATTTGGAAAGATACTACACACAGTCTTTGGTTTCTTCGTACCAAGTTCCAGTTGTTTCCAAAAAGAGTTGGCATTAGGACTGTTTACAAGTTTCAATCTGTTTCTACGTTGATAGTCGTACTGTTTCACACAGTAACAGTTCTTAAACGCATTACGTTTATCTTTGTATATTCTTAAGTCATACATATTATTTGAACGGCGAAATGAGCGTAAAACAGAATTGTTGTGTTGTTTTAAGGTGTTACACTCGTCATCCCACCACGGAGGTTGATCAGACACGTATTTTGCTCTACATTTTATACATTCCCCAGCTTCATAATATAGCATTGTTAACTTGTTTGGTTGACACCCTCATTCAAAGACTGTAATACTACTACTACTACTACTACTACTACTACTACTACTACTACTACTACTACTACTACTACTACTACTACTACTACTACTACTTACTTATATCATCTAGCAATTCTCTACTTTGTAACATATATTTCGCCTTAAATTTAAATTTACATGAGATAGGAAAATGATCAGATTGGTCCTTATTCAAGACTGAAAAATCCGTAACATATTGAAATAATTCAGAAGAGGCTATCATATAATCAACGGTACTAATTTCGTCGTTTGAAAAGCAAGTATATTCTCCCCTTATATCACCTGGGAATCTGCCATTGAATAGATGCACATCAAAATACATCAAAAGTTCACTAATGTTTTACCAAAATTGTTCCCTCGAACAATATCTTTGTTGTTTCGTGGAATTTCAAAATTACTTGTGTAAACAGATTCTTTCAAACTACCAGAAACGAATATTTACATATACATGTAGTGCTGTGATCGCTCGAGGACGCTGGTGCCCGAGCTAAAACCTCGAGTGATCCGATGCTTCGAACGACCCAAGTTCTTTTTTCATCATACCGATTGTTAACTGCGGCATATATTACATTCAATTGGTGCACTCGGACGAACGTTCCATCAATTTTGCGACATATGCCATTCTCACCATGAAAATTACATCATACATAAACTGTGTTTTTGTTCAAATTTGGTCAAACTTAGAGAAAAGCTTTGGGACCAAATAATTATGCAAAAAGGATACCTTAGTTTTATCGACCTGTCAGAGCAATCTTTGAAAAGCCAATGCAAAAACATATTAGGTATAGCCACGGCTACAGATAAAAATTATGAATTGAAAAATGTATATGTTGCAATGTATATATGTAAATTGCTCAAACAGTAGCATTTCTATTGCCATTATATTGTGAGCGTATAATAACCTATATTGTAGAACACGCTTTGTTATTTTAGGTTTTCGTGCTCGAGCTAGGTTAACTATAAGAAGTGTGTGTGTGTGTGTGTGTGTGTGTGTGCGTGTGTGTGTGTGCGTGTGCGTGTGTGCGTGCGTGCGTGCGTGTGTGTGTGTGCGCGCGTGTGTTTTGCTTTATCACCCGTATACAGTTTAAATTCCTTAAATAAGGGTTTTTATATTGTATCGGGTTTGTCAAATAATACTATTCTTAGATACACTGTCTAATAATAATATTATGTATTAGACATATCCACTTCCTGCACACCCAGTATTTTAGTGAGAAATTGTATACATGTACATATTATAACTATGTACGTTTATGTTTAACTCTTCATATATTGGAGGAAATAAAGATTTCATACAATGTATACTAAATGTGAAAATGTAAATACAAACAATGAACAGTGAATAAGTAGCAAAGTTTATTTTTACAAAAGCAAACATTTTTCTCAACAAGAAACATTGGAATATGACAATGCAACCAAATATCAGTTTTACAAAAAGAAATGCTATATACCTGAACACGTTATTTATTTTTATTTTGGATAAGTTCCAGCTCCGTGTTCCTCCAACAAGGTCCAAACCGGATTGGTTCCCGGTACAAGAAGGCTGTATACCGACTATACACGGACGGCACATTTACCACGCCAGTAATAAGAGGAGCGGAAGATATTCACATGGGTTTTACCGGTCCTCCTATTAAAGGCGAAGAAGGGGATGTTATTGTGGTTGTCCTTTATAATAAAGCGTCCAGAGAATACTCATTTTTGGCCGGAGGTGTGTCCATGTCAAAGGAAAATGAAGGGGCCGTGTATAAGCAAAATGTTCAAGGTGGGTCCTTCAGTCATTTGTTATTTTTGGTTCACAGATAAGACATGTACAGTTCTGTATCATATTAGTGCATGGAACACCCACAAAACACATATAAATGATATTTACTTACATTATATTTCATTTTTCAATATGGTAGATGTATGCGTACATGTATATTGTTCTCTTTAGAAGATACCACACCAACTGGAGCTAGCGTTCCACCAGGAACGATTCGCAGGTATAACTTCTTTGTTTCCTCGATTGATGCTCCGACAAAGATCGACCCAGACTGCCTCACATACATATATCGCTCCGCTGTAGACCTAGAAAAAGATTTCTACAGTGGCCTTTTTGGCCCCATGCTCATATGTAAACATGGGAAGCTCGACAAGGCTGGCAAAAAGGTTTGTTCTTATATGGTCGCCTTTCAGTTTTAATTTAGCTGCGTTTAATTAAACAAGATCCTAGTATGTATCCAACAACATTGCGTACATCGTTTTGCTAACTACGCTCGTCACTTTTGATTCAATAGTACATTCATTTCAGTTATATAAAATAAACGTACAATAAATTTGTTTCCTGCAGGCGGAAATTTAAAGGGACTCGCTCATGTTTTGGCATAACAAATAAAATTTTCCGGTAATGCGTCTGAAAAATCTTATATTTTAATTAGTTTACTCGTTGATACCGAAATTGCACACAAAAATATACAATTTAAGTATTGTAAAAACCTGATTGTAGTTGGGAGCAAAACCACGCCGGAAGAGTCAATAAATAAAAAATGAAAAGAAAAAAAGTAAACCGATATGTCGTGGTCGTATTCACTTGCCCACAAGCACTTATTCTAAGTATGTTGATATTTAAATCTTTATTGAATACATTATAAGCATTACGTGATAATGTCAATCAACCAATCCCATTACAGCCTTATGCTTAATCGCTTTACTAACGCTTTTTCAAATTGGTGGACTTCAAGGACAATATTTAAGCATATATCAACATAATGTTGTTGAAGGTTCCAGTCGCCAGTATCTTAGTCTTAACTCTCATAATGATTTGCAACACTTTATTTCGTAAAAAAATATTCCATAAAAAAGTGCATTTTACAAACCATGAAATAGTCCCTAACCTCATATATCTTCCAATTTTATTGTTTCTGTGGAGTATGGTGTCGTATATAGTTTTTGTTTTGGTCATATTTGTTTTATAGTCTAATCTTTATGTTAAGATAGAAAATCAAAATATATCAAGAAGGATGTGTATTGCTGTATGTGTTTTAGTTCAGTTTAAAATAATTTATTTTACAACGATTTTTAAACAATTCATTAACAACTCTCGTTGGCACGATGCTACACGTGGGTGTGGTCTTGTATTGTGAGGGAAACCAGAGTACCCGGAGGAAACCCGCGCCCAGGCCGGGAATCGAAAGCGGGTGGCCAAGATGAGAAGCGAGTGCCCTTACCAGACAACAAGTGTAGCATTTGTATTGATAACCTGAAAAATTTTTTATCAGGTTTTGAAATATAAACATTACACAGCAGCACATGGGTTTTATCCTATTTTATTTGCCAATCAGTATTCCTTTATTCCTTCTGTAGGGAAGCTCACAATTATAAAAAAGAGAGTATTAACAGTCGTTTTTGTTGTCGGTATTCGCCCTAGAGAGCATAAAGCGAAACCAGTTGCAAATAAAATCCATGTGATGTCTTTTTATTTTATATAATTATATGACAAATAACTGTCTTTCAGAGACACAGAGAGTTCTTCCTAAACTTTCTCGTGGTTAATGAAAACCTGTCTCATTATCTGACCGAGAACATTAACATGTTTGCGACCTCCCCCGCAACTGTCGACCCTGAAGATGAAGGATTTCAACTTTCTAATAAAATCAGAGGTATACTTACATTTTATATATTACTTGTATTCATACCATGCATTTAAGACAAACTCAAGAATTTAATAACATGAAAAATGAATATTAAAATAGTATAAAACAAACTAGAACAAATCTCTCTTCATATTTAATCGTGTTACTATTTTTAGCTGTTCAAGAGGTCAATTTTGTAAACCTCTTCATATATGATATACAATCCAATGTCAGTATCTCGATTGCCGGCATCCATGAACATTTATTTCAGCCATCAATGGTTTTACATTTGGAACACTACCCGGATTGAACATGTGTTATGGAGATCAGGTCACGTGGCATGTGTACACGTTAGGGCCTGATATTGACAACCACCATGTGACCTTTGAAGGCAACAACTTCGTGTTTGACGGCATGAATATTGACACAGTGTCTGTTTTTCCGGGAATGGGGCATAGTGTCGACATGATCCCGGACCAACTTGGTAAGGGCCTTTCGGACCTCCTCGGCCATTTACCATCGAAAACAACCTCGGATGTATGTCGGTACATCGGTGGAAGTAGTTCGTAAACTTTGAAATAATGGCATAAATTAAAAACGCTACGTTTAACGTGTATTCTGTATATCTAAGTTTAAATTGATTGCAAGTGAACTGAATTATTTCATAATCAATTAAGAGTCGAAAGAGATAATAAAATTTAACTGCTAGATTGAAAGTACTACGTGAACTTCTTGCGGCGTAGTTAAATGTAAAGATTTCTTACATTGTAAATCGTCTATATACATCCGATGGAAAATGGCCGAGGATTTCCGAATGGGTAAGGGCCAGGCTTATACCACCTGACCAACGGATACATGTTATGTACGATCGTTTCCTCGAATCAATATTTATGTGTATTAATAATATATGTTTCCAAAGTAAAATTTTGATTCGTAAGTTCAGACCCTGTTTATAAGCTTTTGGAACTGACACGTCTAATTTGATCAGAGATTCAATTTGTTTGGAAATATTCATCTTACATTTTTGTCAGCGCACACTCGCTGACAAGAATGCGTTTTTAAGATTTGAGCGTCATGCATATGTCTTTATGGTTAGGGAGAAACTTAGCCGTACCTCCATATCACATTGTTTCCAAGACAATCTATTCTATTACTATAAATTATATTTGCTGATTTAGTTTATTCGTATGCCATGCTATATTATAATATTATCACACATTATTTTACAGGATATAATCGGTTGCGTTGCGGTCAGCTGGGTCTTGAGAAAGAAGGGATGTTTGCTTGGTATAACGTCGATTCATGTTATAGTCGGTCACGAATTGGTCGTCTGCCGAAGTCTGGGATCACGCGCCGGTATTACATCGGAGCATTAAATGTGGAATGGGATTACGCGCCAGTCAAAGTGCATCCAATTACTGGGAAAAGTTTGTTTACTCCTACCAGGTAAGTTTTTTTTATTTTATTAAGGGTCTTCCAGAGTGCAAAAGTCAATTGACTTGCCAAATCAAAAGGTGTTTTGAAATTTTATTTTTTTCAGTTTTGAGGTTCAATATTGAGCAATCATAATGCAAATATCTGTTGCAACATGTGTATTTGTATTAAGGGGTTGAGTACCTTTTACAAAATAATTTTTAATCAGATTTTTATTTTTTTCGGAAATGTGTTTATCATAAAGAAGATGTTATCTAGTTAAAATAATCAGTACTGCCCAATCAATAATTTCTTGTGGCTTTGTTGTGACTGCATGTATTTTTAAAAAAAAGTGATTGCATTTTTTTGTACCCAGGAAATGAAATCAATCATCTGTTTTTTTTATTATTTGTGTTTTCTTATTTGAAAAGATATCATAAATAACTCACAAGAAAGTGTTGATTAAATAGTCTCGGGCATTTTGACACCAAAACAACGTTATTTTTTCGATAGATTTTTCCGTAAAAAAATAATCCAAAATCTGATAAAACATTATTTCGTAAGATTTGGTCAACCCTTATTATCCCAAAACACCTCGCAAAGGATGTATGCTTTACCCCAAAAATGAGCGTTCCTCAAAACTAAATAAAACACGAACTTTTGAAACGTTTTAATTTTTGGCCCTCCCAACCCTCTTTTGCTCTGTTAAAGGCCATGAAGTCGTATTATTCTATATATGCTCCATTAAACGAGTATCATTATCCAGATTCCGTGTGAGTATCACACCTATTTCGATATTTGGAAATAGCCCTCATAATACATCATAATTGGTACATGTCTGTAGGGTGAATGGTAAACAAAAAGTGTCACATGAACTGCTGTTATATTATATATTCATTTATTACTTCAGTCCCAGTTACATTTTCGTGAGAGGCGGACCTGATTTTGTTGGAAGTATCTATACTAAAACCGTGTACCGCGAATTTACCGACAGCACATTCACCAAGATGAAACCTCAACATGTGAACCTCGGGATAATCGGTCCATACATACGTGGAAATGTCGGAGACACAATAGAAATACATCTGAAAAATATGGCAAACTTTCCATTGAATATAGTCCCTAAAAACCTACCTTTTGCGGATGGGTCAGTTATAAGCAGTGCATTGCCCACGTTTCAAGGCACCGTTGGAATATATAAATATTCTATCCCTGAACGATCTGGGCCCAAGAAAGATCAGCCAAATTGTGTGGGAACTATATATACCTCACGTGTGGATCCACTAAAAGATGCACATAGCGGTCTGATTGGCCCAATGGTAATATGCAAGGAAAGAACTCTTAATGAAAATGGCCAAAGAACTGATGACATTAATGTTGAATTCGCAACAGCTTACTTTATTATAGACGAAAATCTGAGTCATCATAGTACTTCCAATTTTGCACAACGGGCACCTGGTAGAGTGAACGTTAAGGATGCTGATTTCGTAGAAAGCAATCAGTATTATTCAATAAACGGACTCATTTATGGAAACCTGATTGGCCTTGATATGCGAATAGGACAGAGGAGTGCTTGGTACGTCTTTGGAATGGGTATGGAAGACGACATCCATACAGTGCATTTCCACGGGCAGTTATACATACGAAATACAGAATTAACATTTCGAGGGGACGTTCTTGAGGTTTTCGCGGGAACATATGAAACTGTAGAGATGGAAGCATACAATCCGGGCACTTGGCTTTATCATTGTCACGTAAGCACCCACGTGATAAATGGCATGGAAACCGTCTACAATGTTCTTCCATGATCCATTAACCTGGGAAAGTGATTTCAAGGTACTTATACATATATTTATCTTAAAAGAAGTTAACAGTGATGCTCTCCCGCTACTGTCAATGAACAGTTCAAGCAAAACAAAACTCCTGTTTTCAAACTGTGTTTCCGTATATAACAGAATTGTATTTTCTTCTTCTATTTATTGTATCATGCTTATTGTGTTCACACTGTATTTGTGTTTCATGTTTCGTTCAATGGTGTTTGGATTAGTTTTTAGTGCAGCTCACCAAGCTCTTTTCTCTTTCAGAGACAAAAGAGGTCACAGTCATCTATCAGCGTGTGTATCATCTTTGAAATGTTGACTTATACCGATTAAACACACACACACCACTACATCCTCTTGCCACGTGGAAGATTATTTATTAATGCATATTGCAATTTTATCCTATGAAGTAAACAGAGATGAAACCTTAATTGAAGTTAACTGTGGGACTACCTCATGTGTCAGTCTTTGAGATGTTTCATTTATGTGCCATGAGAGTCGAAGAAGAAAATTGAACAATAAATTGTCCGATATGGTTAAAACAGTTTACAGCTGATGTTTTTGAACATGTAAATATGGTAATATATGGAAAACATACGTTGATTAACATGAAAATTTTGTGTGTTTTATTATATTTGCTACGACGACGTCAAATATAGTGCATATGATGATATTTAGACAGGCTACTGGACTACTCCCGGTAGTTTCCTTTGTATAATGACTTAAACTAGACCCGGGTATGTTTTTGGCTACTGGTGTTGTCTCCATAAAGCTGTTTTGACTGCTTTAATGAGTTTCATTTACCATGCCGGATTTTTTTTTTAAATCGTACGACAGATGCACCATACATGTAACACTGTTAATTTATAATACCGTCAAAGGGCTACACACGCTGATTACAGTTAAATATTGTTACCAAGAATCGTTTGGTTTATCGTGTTGGTCTGTGACTCTAGTTCAGTGTCGTTTTGGGCCCTCATATTGTGCATCTAAAAAGTGTTTATATTTGAATTGTTGACTTGTCCCTGCAGTTTTATTGTATTATTGAAATGGTCTGTCAAACAAGAGTTCACTGGAACGTAAACTGGTTATGTGTACACAACCTTAATAAGTCAATGAAAACTACAGTAACAAGCCAAGTAGTCCAAATTTCAAGTATGACGCAATGAAAATTCAAATATAAACAATGTCAGGGCCAAAACGACATTGACCGATAGACACATTGATAGGTAACATTACTTGACTTGAGTCATTAACATCGTGCCTATACGACATTAACCGATAGACACATTGATAGGTAACATTACTTGACTTGAGTCATTAACATCGTGCCTATACGACATTGACCGATAGACACATTGATAGGTAATCTTACTTGACTTGAGTCATTAAAATCGTGCCTATACGACATTGACCGATAGACACATTGATAGGTAACATTACTTGACTTGAGTCATTAACATTGTGCCTATACGACATTGACGATAGACACATTGATAGGTAACATTACTTGACTTGAGTCATTAACATCGTGCCTATACGACATTAACCGATAGACACATTGATAGGTAACATTACTTGACTTGAGTCATTAACATCGTGCCTATACGACATTGACCGATAGACACATTGATAGGTAACATTACTTGACTTGAGTCATTAACATCGTGCCTATACGTGACACATTGATAGGTAACCTTACTTGACTTGAGTCATTAACATCGTGCCTATACGACATTGACCGATAGACACATTGATAGGTAACCTTACTTGACTTGAGTCATTAACATCGTGCCTATACGACATTGACCGATAGACACATTGATAGGTAACCTTACGTGACTTGAGTCATTAACATCGTGCCTATACGACATTGACCGACAGACACATTGATAGGTAACCTTACTTGACTTGAGTCATTAACATCGTGCCTATACGACATTGACCGATAGACACATTGATAGGTAATCTTACTTGACTTGAGTCATTAAAATCGTGCCTATACGACATTGATCGATAGACACATTGATAGGTAACCTTACTTGACTTGAGTCATTAACATCGTGCCTATACGACATTGACCGACAGACACATTGATGGGTAACCTTACTTGACTTGAGTCATTAACATCGTGCCTATACGACATTGACCGATAGACACATTGATAGGTAACCTTACTTGACTTGAGTCATTAACATCGTGCCTATACGACATTGACCGATAGACACATTGATAGGTAACATTACTTGACTTGAGTCATTAACATCGTGCCTATACGACATTAACCGATAGACACATTGATAGGTAACATTACTTGACTTGAGTCATTAACATCGTGCCTATACGACATTGACCGATAGACACATTGATAGGTAATCTTACTTGACTTGAGTCATTAAAATCGTGCCTATACGACATTGACCGATAGACACATTGATAGGTAACATTACTTGACTTGAGTCATTAACATTGTGCCTATACGACATTGACCGATAGACACATTGATAGGTAACATTACTTGACTTGAGTCATTAACATCGTGCCTATACGACATTAACCGATAGACACATTGATAGGTAACATTACTTGACTTGAGTCATTAACATCGTGCCTATACGACATTGACCGATAGACACATTGATAGGTAACATTACTTGACTTGAGTCATTAACATCGTGCCTATACGTGACACATTGATAGGTAACCTTACTTGACTTGAGTCATTAACATCGTGCCTATACGACATTGACCGATAGACACATTGATAGGTAACCTTACTTGACTTGAGTCATTAACATCGTGCCTATACGACATTGACCGATAGACACATTGATAGGTAACCTTACTTGACTTGAGTCATTAACATCGTGCCTATACGACATTGACCGACAGACACATTGATAGGTAACCTTACTTGACTTGAGTCATTAACATCGTGCCTATACGACATTGACCGATAGACACATTGATAGGTAATCTTACTTGACTTGAGTCATTAAAATCGTGCCTATACGACATTGATCGATAGACACATTGATAGGTAACCTTACTTGACTTGAGTCATTAACATCGTGCCTATACGACATTGACCGACAGACACATTGATGGGTAACCTTACTTGACTTGAGTCATTAACATCGTGCCTATACGACATTGACCGATAGACACATTGATAGGTAACCTTACTTGACTTGAGTCATTAACATCGTGCCTATACGACATTGACCGATAGACACATTGATAGGTAACCTTACTTGACTTAGTCATTAACATCGTGCCTATACGACATTGACCGACAGACACATTGATAGGTAACCTTACTTGACTTGAGTCATTAACATCGTGCCTATACGACATTGACCGACAGACACATTGATAGGTAACCTTACTTGACTTGAGTCATTAACATCGTGCCTGTATGTTTGATACAATTAAAATCCTATTTATAAACATCGTTAACAAGACATACTTCCAGAGAAAATTTCTTATTCTCACAACGTATGTTTAAATCCTTTTTTGTAAAAACAGTAGAAAAGAAACAAAATGAATGAAAAATCAGTTATAATCTCACGGCACTTCGCCTTAATCTTACATCACTTGGCCACTTAAGTAAACTCTTCAAAACATCTTAGTTCCTTATAAAATCAATTACCTTTTTCTGATTACCAAACCACATGAGACTATATTATACAAAAAATGGCTTCTTATTTATAAGTGGTTCACACTAGTAATATGTTTCCATTTATAAGTTTATTTTTCAAATGACTTTTCTGTTCTTTAAATTGTTTCTTTATTATATTTTTTATTCAATTGTTTCACATTAATTTCTATACTGTAACATATTCAATCAAATACAAGTAACATAAAAAAATATTTTTTTTAGAAGTGCAACTGTGACCTTGTATTAAAAAGGAGAAAACCCAAACCATTTGATATGACTAAATATTTAATACAATTGGAAGTACTCCAGACAAATCAAGTAATTTATTCTATGATCTTAAACGCCCGTTAAAACATTCCAATGCTTCTTCCTGGCCGTTCACTGTCCTTACAGAACACCCTTCTCCTTTCATAGCAATCATACAACCTGGTGGCGCTGTTATAACACCTGCATGGGAACCATACCTGCAAGAGAGGCTGTCATGTGTGTTATTGGTCTATAATAAGTTTATACAATTTAATTTTAGTTAAGACAGCTGATAGCTTAAACATCACTCACGAGTCTGTTTCCTGGGGAGAAACCAGTACTAGTTTTTATTTTGAGAGGTCATGAGAAAGTTACCTTGACAGAGATCGAACCCAAAAGAGGCGGACACCTATACCACTTAATAACTCTCTCCCTTGGGAAAACATCAACTGTTAACTGCAGACAGTTGAGCGCTATATGACAATATTGTTGCTCTTGCAGTTAAATAAAAGTTCCTTCTTGAATGTTTAAACTTTGTTAAACCTTATTGTCAAAGTATCTTTTGAAATGCAGCAAATATGTGATGTATTATAATACATAAGTATTTTGATAATTTAGGCTACACAACGAAGGAAAATGCAGTGAAATCTAAGTAACCAAAGGTGCATTGAAAATAGGTTTAAGATCGCTTGTATTCTTAACAAATGCAGTAATTAACCAACCTTTCATTGACAATTCGTCCACCAGAACTCATAGTTTTTAAGCTACAATTGAGATATGGCATTAAAGGTGGAAGACATTTTCTATTTACAGAAAAACCTAGCCTTACGGGCACCTGTTTATAATGGACACCTCTATTAATCGGCCATTCCAAATGTTGCTCTGAAATGACCACTAGCCATAATCTATTGACACATTTATCTTATAATATCACGCTTAAGAATCGATAACACAGCGCGTTTCTTTTGTAGGAGTCTGTTTTTTCAAGTACTCGACAACGTCCTTCTTTACATTTACAATGATCAACCAACGTTGTATTGAACTAAGAGCAAGCCTTGTTATATTTCCTTTGTTATTGCAACAATTTAGATGCAAGAGACTTTAATACTATATTGCAATGGTATACCGACGTTGTATTATCATTAGGTGCAAGATCCAAAAAGTTTTAGTCATGCTCCTTACTCATACAAATATCTGAGTGACTAACTCACCCGCAACAGGACAGCGATGCGGTGGTTTGCCCCCGGTTGTGCAGACAGGAGCATTTATCACACCTCTGAGAAAACATCATCTCCTCTCCTACTAGTATCAGTGTGCCGTTGGGTAAAGCGCATTGGCTGTTAAAAGATATCGAAGTCGCTGAAAAAGGAACAAAAAATGGGGCGCTAAAAATAGTAAATTGCTAAAATACAATTTGTTACTTTAACACCGTTGATAATAAAAACTTTGTCGAAAAACATGTTTCTGCAACAACAAAAAATCAGCTATTAGAAAAATGACCTTTAGTTTAATTTAAATGTAAATATAAAGAATCAAATTGTTGTTACGACGGCAAAGGTTATCGATTAATTTAAATTCACAGTATCAACACTAAATAAATAAATTATCGCACCTAGAACATAGCAATATCCACCGACTAATAACTTGCACAGCAAAAACGAGAGAATAAATAGAATTACTTTCATTTTGAAAAAGTAATCGTTTAACGCAACTTACTTCTTCTGAAGAAAAGAAACTATCGTTTAAAGCCAGCAATATATACATCTTTAATAGGTCTGATGAGTACCTAAACAGTTAATTATGCAAAAGAAGACACCAGTTTTATCTTTGCCTAACAACCCATGTAAAAATGTGTGTCAAAAGGTGCATCATATAATGTAATTGGCCGCACACTGGATCACGTGTTGATATTTTTTTATCATAAGCACAGACAATAACTAACAGGAATATTTAAAGGTTCAGATGTTTTGTAATCGGTCAAGCTTTAAATATAGTAGTTCACTACGATAACATCAAGACAGCCACTTGTTCTAAGCAACGATAATGGGCGATCAGAGAAACATTATTATCATTTTGACATTCGTATGTACCTCCACGTGTCTGCTCATTACAACGAAACGTTCAAAGACTCACTGATGCCTATAAACATGCTACTTAAATGTTTTTGTTTGGGAAGTTTGGTGTTCATGTTGTGTCTTGGTATTTCGTGCAAGACTTCTGATATTTCCTTATAATGTCAATGAAATAACACTCATTGAACATGTTATATAATTATATATATGAACAAAATGCAATAGCATACAATTGGTGCCTTACATCCCTTATTATATATTACTGCAATCTGCATTGATCAACCAATGTTATATTAACATTTAGTGCAGTACTTTCATTTGGGACAACAATTCTACAGATCTGTGTCTCACTTGTTTGTGACGTTTTGTGTTCATATTGTTTTCGACACTTTGTTTATATGTTAGGTAACTTTGAATAATTAACTAGATCACACACCAATTGAAGTCTGCAGTTTCCACTACGTTTTAAGTGTGGGGGTCGAAATATTATATTATAAGATATTTGAATATTTCGTTTGTATACAAACTTCAGCTCTTCTTCGGTTGAATCAATGCAATTAAAAATGAAATTAAATAACTTAACTTTTTCTTTGGCCCCGAATGTGTTGTTCAAAATGGGTCAAAGTTTAGTTCGATAATAGTAGTTCTCGGTAATGCTGTAGTAGTGGTTACGCTAAATATTTCCTATATATTTGTCTTTCTGCTCACTTGTGTGTGTCATATGATAGTTGTAGCTCGCTCATGATATGTCTGGATTCACAAATTACATGTGTGTGTTAATCCTCTTTTAAATGTATTGTTCTCCCTTTTGTACACTGATGATATCATTTCTAGTCTGTAAACCCTAGATTAAATGAGTTATTTTGACGTATATGGTAACAGTTTTGAATATTACATACAGATTTAAACGTTTGTTTTGAGAATGGTTTGAGAACGGAGAACTCTCACATCTATTGCTCAAGCTGGTCCGTTTCAGCTGCAGGCAGAGTATGTTTTTTTCATTATTTCATTCTTCATTACTATTCCTAGAGTTTATATAATGTTTCTCCCTCTATGAAGCTCCGGTTAGGCTTTGTACGTGTATATAAATGCTGGAATAAACGTGAGGGTGAGCACTCGAAAGCCAAGTGCAATCAGTGAGTTCTAAGTCTTTGTTTATTGACTGTGCAAAGATAATTACACCGATTTTAGACATTGACGATATTTTGGAACGTGTCTTATGTTTTTTGTCTTGTAGCGTTTTGTTTGTTGTTAGGTGTCTCGTAGCGTTGCGCTTTTGTTGAATTGTTTGCTGTCTTTTAGCGTTGAGTCTAATGATTGGTGTTTATTGTCTTGTAGCGTTAAGTCTCTTGTTGGATGTGTGTTGTCTTGTAGGGCTAAGTCTCTTGTTTGTTGTTTGTTGTCTTGTAGCGCTAAGTTTCGTATTTGGTGCCTATTGTCTAGTAGCGTAATTGTGATAGAGTGATTTTGCGTAGTCGTCCGTGGTCAACATTTTCCTTCAAACAACTTCTCCTCCTTAAGTACTGCGACATTTTCAACAAAACTTCACAATAATGTTCTTGGGGTTGTCCTCTTCCAGATTCCATCAATAAAAGTGGTTCCATGATGAACTCTGGTTGCCATGGCAACCGAAAGGAAAAACTTTTCAGAAACTCCCGATTTTCAAATGATTTCATAGAAATGTTTGTAAGGTGACCCTGTATCAAATTCCTTCACCACATGTTGATTCGTACAAATCGATGGCCACCCGGGGACGGAGCGCCTTTTCACAATATGTCTTTATGGAAAACTTCTCCTTAGAATTCGTTGGCCTGATTTTTAAATAGTATCACAAAAATGTTCCAGTCTAACAAAGATACTAACGCACTGCAGATATTCGCTTGACTATATCGTGTATTACAGTGACATGGACCACTGGGTAGCACTTTAACTCACTGCAGATATTCGCCTGACCATATCGTGTATTACATTGACAATGACCACTGGCTAGCACTCTAACGCACTGCATATATTCGCTTGACCATATCGTGTATTACATTGACAATAACCACTGGCTAGCACTCTAACGCACTGCAGATATTCGCCTGACCATATCGTGTATTACATTGGAAATAACCACTGGCTAGCATTCTAACGCACTGCAGACATTCGCCTGACCATATCGTGTATTACATTGGCAATAACCACTGGCTAGCACTCTAACGCACTGTAGTTATTCACCTGACCATATCGTGTATTACATTGACAAAAGCCACTGAGTAGCACTCCAACGCACTGCCGATATTCGCCTGACCATATCGTGTATTGCACTACAGATATTCGCCTGACCATATCGTGTATTACATTGACAATAACCACTGATTAAAGCAATAACTACGGTGTTGCAATCTATAGCACTGCAGATAATCCACTGACCATATTGGTATTGATAATTGATTACATTCTTAAGCACGCCGGTTAGTCACCTGACCATACGTTTATCTCAGCATGTATTACATTGACATTGACCACATAGTTTTTAATGCACATCGTTAAGCACATGGCCATACAATACTGATTACGTATATCGTTAACAATTAGCAAAGATTTGCAATCTAAAGCACTCCGCATATTTTCCTGACCATACTATGCATACCATTGAATAGTATCTCTAACTTGCTTTCATGACCACTGCGAGTAATCAGCCGACCAAATTTCGTCGGAAATATAACTTGTTGAGCTTATGTTTCTCGTAATTATATACCCGACTTTAAATAAAGAGTCTTGTATCTTGGAAATTGGGTATGATATAGATAATGACCCATGAGCTGCATTTTGAGGCAATGCGGATAGTCACACGATTAAAAACACTTTTTTATTCTGTTTTAAAGGTAACAACTGACCACGTACTACTATTTTAAAGCACTGCTGATGACCAACTGACAATATCACTGACAAGGACCACAGGAGTTGCTTTCTTAAGCACTGCATATAGACACATGACCATACAATGTACAAGAAAAATAAATATGCATAGCATCAATTCGGTGCGATAAAATACAAGAAAAAAACATGCATGTAGATCACTGAAAAAAGATGTTATTTACCTCAATTATAACATGTAAAGTATACACATGTTTGAAAAACACTATTGTTGAAAATATTGTAACAATTGTTTTTGGTTGTTTAAACACTTAACTGTTATGAGTGAATTGAACGGGGATAAAAAAGACTGTACAATATCAATCTCTACAATATGTGGGAATAATTTAAAATTTATTCATTTGAATTACATTTACAAAACAAACAACTAAGCTTAATAATGTTAGTTTTTCAAACATCCCTTTGTCGCTGCTCGCCAAGGGAGACTAATGCGTAGGAGATAAAGAAACACATCGTATAATGTTATAGTACCTTGTAACCTTCATCTATTCTGGTGAAAAGTTGGTGTAACAATCTTTTTTTTCAAAAAACAACAACAATATTCAGGTCCGTTATAATTAAAGACCCCGTTTTTATCAATTTAAGTATACATTTTTTAAAAACATTTTACTTCAAATTTTACCTTGCAACGTTGAAACTTAAAAAGCATTATTCTGCAATTTATAAACAGGGCCCTTTGTTAAAGCTACATTCTGGACGATATCAAATATCCTGGACGCCGACTAATTACATTAACAACGACCATTGAACAACTTTAAATATGGTGCAATAGGAAGGTGTTGATGACAACCAAAGCATATGTTAAAGCTTTTTACAGTTCAGAAAGGTGCGGACTATGTGTGGTCCTAGTTGATGAAATGTCTGGCGTGTTAATCCACAGCTGACAATACCATTTGAACGACCATCATGTAACAGCAGTGCGTATTCAAAATAAGCTCTTTGATTATCGTAGCAGAAACTTTAACAACAGATTAGTAAAAAACACGTTTGATGACGTGTTGTTGTGAAATTACGCCGTATTAAACATTTATTTACCAAAGCTATTATATAAAAACATAAAATTATATTTAACCAAATAACTTATAGTGAGACAAATTATTGAATTGACAATTAAACTGACTAAAGCGTATGTGTCTGTTATATTAAATCGTATATACTTAAAACAAAGGGTTAATTTCATTTCTTGTCTCAAACATTATTCTGTTATTTCTCTTCATCCAATAATTTTCATTTGATTATTCCGATAAACGGAACAAGATACGAAATGGGTTTTGATTTATTTACAGCTGTGACTATAAATTGAAATTATTTTATAAAATCTTAATAGTCTACAATAACCTAAATGATAAATTTAATTTAAGAAGAAGTCTAGAAATATGTTTACTCAATGACTTCTTCAAATACTTGCTTAATATGTATACTAATATGCATAAAAATAATTACTAAATCGTGTATCTATCATTTCGAAACGAAATCAATATTAGGACAAATCACCGAATTGAAAAGAATTAAACAGACAACAGTAAACAAACAAACAAACAAACAAACAATAAAGATCGGCACTTGTTATTTACATACAAAGTATCAGGTCCAACAAGGTTTCGTCCTGACGGAGCATAATCCCAGTTCACTTCCACTGCAGCGATAAAATAGTGCCTTATCCTTGCCGTGGACCGCGCAACCAGCTGCAACCCCAAGCAAAGTCTTAAAATGAAAAGCATAATTCAATAACTAGTAATAATGCAATGCTCAAACTATCACTGTGATTTCATATCTTCTCAAAAAGATTACTGAGAGATTTGGAAACTGAAATTGAGATATGTGAATGCAGTTGTCTTCGACTGTTTCATTGCCGATGAATCTGCGCATCGTCCTTATTGACTTCATCATATATATTCAAAGTTAACACCAACAGCTTCCGTTAAGGCCAAGTCAAATAATGTAATGCCTTGTATATATACAATATCAGTATGTGGGTGTTTCTCTGAGAAATCAGCTTTCTTTTAAATAATCGACTTACTTAATTTGCCATTTTTTTTTCAAAATGGTATTCGAACATATTTATCAAATCTTGATCTACATTAAACTGAAAGGATTGTAGCATTTAATTCAGAAACAGAATCCTTATTCGGTCTGAAATACAAAATTATAGTAAACTAACAATTGTAATTTATTGTAAAGAATATTGCTGTGGTATACAGAGGGCTTATGGAGTTCCGACAAAGAGAGTTCTTGTATCATTTCTATTGTGTATGATTTAAACCAGAATACGGAACTTTTTTGAAATTCTGTCGCACGAAGCTCCTTAAACAAACCCTACTGAACAAACACGTAAAATACATATATGTTGCAGTCGAAATGACGGAATGAACAATTACCAAGCCAGAACTATTTGCATCGCCATTCACTAAAAAATCGTCATTTTTACTTTAACATAAAAAACATAATGCGAAAACTTTATAAATCATCATGTGGGGTGAATACTTGTGGAGTGTGATGAGAAAAGGCTGAATCACTCCCCTTATGGTTTGCGGTAAACAGGGGCTTATTATAAGGACTAATAAGGACTCAAGATAAGGGTACGCATTTGGCATGTTTCGGTTAACAGATTTGCAAAATGGTTTGATATTGTTTGAAACGCAGGATAAGGTTAGAAAATAAATAAGTTTTCGCTACGAAATTTGGAGTGGGGTTTTTCTTTCGTATATTTTATGTCCGTGAAGTATTTTTGAAATGTACGATACATCAAACCAGGTATGGTTGGTTTAACAATTAATTTGAACCTGTGTGTCCTAAATATGTAAGCAGTGACTTTGAACTAAATCTTCGTTAAATTCTGCTTTGCACTTTAATCAGGTACCACAAATGAAATGTTTCATACCTAAGGTGGCGGTAGTTAAACATAAAGGTAACTTAGTGTAGCCTTATTAAACAATCTATATTTTTGCGCATGCGCGACCATCAGCTAGAAGGTTTTACGAAAATTGCGCAGCATTATATTTCCTTTTGGAAATATTGTTATACATTGAGTAAATTAACGGATACAATTCTTCAAAAACGGTACAATTTCTAAATCTATTGTACAAGCTTGTCTTGCATTTTGAGTTCTTAAATCTTACATAGTTGTTGATCTTTTTAAGGCTTATAATTTCTTATTGATTAACTATTTTTCATAGTTTCTACTTTGAATCATTTTTTAATATAATGTTTAAGTTGGACGTACGCGCTTAGATTCTTAGAAGTATTTATTTCGTACGCAATGTGTATACACACAGGTTTGGGCACGTTTTTCTCCCACCTCAGGTAAGAAGATCCAACAATGTGGCCATGCTAGAAATTCTTATCTTCCCCACGGGCAGAGATAAAATATCCGTATGGAACTCCTTTTTAATGGTCGCCACATTGTATTTACCTCCCTTGTTGAAGTCTGTCGTCTGTAGCATCATGGAATCCTTGTCTTGTGGCAATATTTTGAACGCTAATTAATTATTTCTCGCTTCTAATGTCACCATAAAACAGTTTGCACGCACCTTTCAAGTAATAATGCTTCACTCTCCTTAGAACTATATGAAGACCGATTTGACTATAAACATAATATGAATCACTGCGCGCATATCCAGGACAACCACGAATTATTGCATATCCATACGCAATTATTTTCACTTTGCACAAAAGAGTTCCAGCAAAAAATTACATTTTTACTTAATTTTGTTTAACTGAGGTGGGAGAAAAAGCATCTACCATAGCCGCTCGTGTAAGGTAGGTTCATCCCAACCCTCGTGCAGGGCATTTGCGGAAACTCGGTAAACCTCGTTTCCGCAAAACACCTTACTCTCGTGTCGGAATGAACCTATCTTACACGAGCGGCCATGAAAGATACTTATAATCTTGCCCACGAAAAAAGATTTAAAAAAAATTGTCATTACACCTCCCTTGTTGAAGACCATCGTCCACAGCATCATAGAAGCATTATCTTGTGGCAATATTTAAAATCCAAAATAATTATTTCTCGCTTCAAATGGCACCAAAAAAGGTGTTCACGCTGCATTCAAGAGATAATGCTGCACTCTTCTCTGAACTATTTCAAGAACGATTTGACTATTCACATTATCCGAATCAATGCGCGCAAATCCATGACAATAACGAATTATCACATATCTATACGCAAATTAGTTTCACTACGCACAGAAGAGTTACAGCAAAAAAACATTTCATCTTTATTTTGTTTAACTAGGGTGGGAGAAAAAGCATTTACAATAGCCGCTCGTGTAAGATCTTCCATGGCCGAAAGTGTAAGATAGGTTCATCCCAGACCTCGCGCAGGGTGTTCTGCGGAAACTCCGTAAACATCGTTTCTGCAAAACAACCTTTCGCACGGGTTGACATGAACCTATTTTACACTCTCGTCCATGGAAGCTACTTAAAGTTCTCGCGATTACATTGAGTGTATCAAGATAAAGGCAACAGCATGTAAAAACTTGTATTAAGGCGTTAAAGTTAAACTCTGGATTGATGTTAGTCAACGGTCTCTTTAATAATAATGCTACCATTTATTTGGCAAGATTTTAGAATTTCTGCGATTCTTGAGTTTTTTTCTATATTGTAAAGATTGGAAAACATTGCAAAATGCATTGTTCGATAATTTCTGGTTCAATATGTTAATGTTTACTAGATAATGAAGGTTAAGCATTACATGTGTATTTACAAATGGAGGAATGTTAGATTCAGCATAGGAAAGTTAATTTTAAATGCATGGCTTTGAATTATCAGTTGCCTTTTGCACTTATAAATGTTGTTAGTTTCAGAATGTGTGTTAATTTTGCATGCTATGGATATTTTCCTTAATATTCACAGGTACGAATTGAAGCAAGTGAGGTTGAGATCTCCTGTTGCGCGGACCGTCCCAAGGCGGTGACCCTTACATATGTTTTCTTTAAATATAGATGTTTGTGTCCGTCATCTGTCTTTGTTTTATTGTGACACTATGTGTCTGTTGTTAAGTGTCTGTTAGACCTTGAACATTTTGCTTCTAATTAGGCGTATCGACATTCGGAACACTTCGGTCATTTTCCATCGAAAACAACCGCGGATGTTTGTGGACGGTTTACAATGTCAGAAATGTTTACATTTAACTAGGCTGCAAGTAGAGCTTGCAGTTATTTCAATTTAGAAGGTAAACTCAATTATAAACATCTTAATTATTTATGCAATAATACACTTAACTGGCAATCAAATTAAACTACCTAATACCAATTACCAGGTAAAAAAAATACACACAACTGCTACCCATACACTGGCATACAACCAAGGTGTTTTCGATGGGATATGGCTGGAGTGTACTAAATGGCATGACGAAAGATTTTGGCTTCTGAGCTTTTGCCTAACAAAATCATTTTAATATATCCCTCCAAGTGTTATGTTTTCTGATTAATTACCAAGAATACTGCGTTCTGTGTGTCGATTTTACATGGGGTGACAACAATCACACTATTTTAATCATCAGTTTCATAAACTGCTTTTTCCCATCTACTTTTATATATTGTGGACTCGGTGCAGGGATGTACATAGTATCATGCAGTGGTTCGTTTAAAATTGGCATCTTAAAGGCCTAGTTTAAGGAATGTTTGGCATGACAATCCCCTGCTGTGCATCTCCTGCTAATTGCACTGATGTCACAGTAGGGGCCAATTTCCTATTGATGTGTTTATTGGCTCAGGGCCATTTAGGGTCCATTTCTATAATAAAATCTCTACAACTGCACAGCAGGATACTCAAATCGGTCACCTGATAAGACAATTAGGCAATAAGATTAAGATCAATACACGGGTTTTCTTAATGTTGTTGTTGTTTTTTGTGTGTTTTTTGTGTTTTTTTAGGGAGGTTACTTATAGAAGGATTAAACTAGGCCTTCTATTATTTCATGTTCATCGTAGAGCATAAAACATTATTCTTAGTTACAAGACAGCCATAAAATTTAATCTTATTATTAAATATAAAAAAATGATAATAACATAGTACAATACTATAATCACTTAATTAGTAAGGCAATTTTACATCATTCTCATTGATCAGAGGTTTGATCACCACTCTGTTGTACGAGAATGTTTAACATTAAAGAGTTGTTTATTTACATAAATTGTTCAAAGAATTTTACACATCGATCAACATAATAATACAAGGTTAGCAAAATTACCATGACAAGATTGATGAAGGCATTTAACATAATCTAATAAATGCAATTGTTTGCTCAAATTCAGAAATAAGTTTATGATTATAAATGTAACGATTTTTCTTGTTATTACAAATTTGCTTTTAAGCTCTGGTTAATTCTCTTTTCCAGCAACTGCAATATCTTTGAAAAGCCATTGTTTTTGGCTGTAGTCTACAGCACATTGAAACTTGTTGGAGCCGAAGATGTTTCCTTAGAGGTGTGGGAAATACTCTTGTCTGCGGTACCGGGGACAAACCAGCGCATCGCTGTCCTGCTGCGGCTGAGCTAGTCATAAGGTATATTTAAAGAAAAAAAAGACAGAAACTGGATCTAATTCTTGAACCTAATATCGTTATAACCAATAATTTTGCACCAAATTCTAAAACAGCATAATATCTTGCACCTTACATTAATACAACGAAGTATCTTGCACCTAAAATCGTTTCAATAATTAATGAAATATGATTGGCAGTGCTCATAATTCATTACAGCGTTGATTTATCATTGCAATAAAGGAAGTGTTAGCGGTATTGCATCTATCAAACAATATCATAGTTTCAGCCTATGGACTATGGGTGTCTCTGTACGTTATGTCAACTTAACGTTGGTTTTGTCATTAAAATGAAGGAAACCGAATTTAATCTTATTCAAATGCACCGTTGGCTTCTTCGGTTACAAATCATAGTTATCGCCTTTATATTGATACCTTTATGCGATTTACAAAGTCCAGACAATCGATACAGTAGGGCTGTTTATTGGGCATTCAATAGGTTTTATATCGCCCAACTGTTTTAATAATAAGTGTTCAGAATTTGTACACAGTTCAACGAAAGCGCTTTATCCTAAATCCTTAAAATTGTTTTCTATGAAGAGTGAAGCCGATTTATGTTGCAGGTGTGGATCCAATGTATTAAATATTACTACCAGGCTACATGGTTGTTACGGATGAGAAAGGTTCTCATATCTGCACAGTGGACATACGACATACAACTTTCGAAATGTGAGAGTTGGTAAGGTGTTTTGCGCTTATTGTCTGCATTATGATTGGACCCGCCTCATTCCTAATTATATCCTCCATTAGAGGGGAATTTTAAAGCCTAGACGAGAAATTTACCATTTTATTGATGAGATATACACTTGAAGGGGGGATCCAAAAGTCGAAATTGGGTGTGAGACAACAATGAATATCATAACGTTACACAACCATAAGAAGAGAAGAAGGATGGATCATCCCTGGTCAAAAAAGGGTCGACCAGGCTTTGTGCGTGTCATTTTCGTGCTCAGAGCCTCGAATTAGACTATCATTTTATCGGTTAATAATCAGAGCCAAAGTGTCAAATGTTATACGGTTGAATGTGTAAGTTTATTTATACTCGCTGTTGGGCAAGGCACATTCGGCGAGTGCTCGGATACGATTGTTAGTCATATTAGGTTGTTGGAGCAAAGAGCATGCACAAAATGTTATCCTGTTTAGAGATACCCTTATTCTATAACCAGTATAATAGCACTGTCACATGGGACCCCAATTTAACGTCCTTCCTGGAAGTATATTTGTTGTGATAAAGCGGGCAATTGCACCTGTAACTCCTTGATTGGCAGTCAAGTATGCAACCAATAGACCACGGATCCGCCATGTTATCCGGGTGTTAATATTTTCTATAACATATTTCTAAATAAACATATTTCGGTTGGTCTCGACCATTCCAAGTTGTATCCAATGCGTAGTCATATGCATAGGGTTTTCCCTATGAAATATCACAGTGCCGTTTTGACGTTTTGACAAAATAGTATTCCGAATTCCAGTTCAAAATTAAGCGGTATTTCGGATCTCGATCCAAACTTTAGCGGTATTTTGGATTTCAGGGAGGTGAGATGTTGACACCCTCAGATAATGATATTGGGGATGTTTAATAATGAATCGCAATTGTTATTTAGACCAATAAGAAAGGTTGTGGCGGCGATCCGAGAGGCTAACATCTCTGTATTGGAACTGTCTTGTCCTTGAAGTTTATGAATTATTGTTCTCAATTCGTCCGCTCCGGATTAAATAACGAAAGAAATGAAGGGCGGACAATTTAATCTTAAGAAAAGCCGACAAGAAAGCTCTCCATTGATATATATTTTTTCTCAAAATAGAATGTTTTAAATCATATTTGAATTGTTTTTTTATGATCATATTGAATAAAATCATGATTTGCTAGATTACGGATGTCATGACGTAGGTTTCTGTCAAACTTACAAAAAACAAGATTTAATGACATAAATCAAGTACTTCAACAGAACACCATTGGCGATTTTTAATAAGGTAAACGTGACTTGAAAAGGTCGAAACTGATAATGCACATGTCTTTAACTTAACTTGAAACACGTTCACTGAACAGCTTTTTTTGAGTCGGCGGTTTCTGGAAAGAGCTTTTGAGGAAATGTATGATTTCTGAGAATACGGATGTGTCACGACGTAGGTCTGGTAAACGTTATTATCAAAACTGATTTTGATTTATCATTATTGTTTGTTTTTCTTTCAACCAAAATACATGTCAGATTTAAATGATACAAATCAAGTACTTGAACAGAACACCAATGGCTATTTTTAATGAGGTAAACGTGACTTGAAAATGTCGGAAATGATAATGCACATGTCTTTAACTTAACTTGAAACACGTTCACCGAATAGGTAATTTTGAGGAGGCGGTTTCTGTATAGAGCATTTAACGAATGACGACGCGGTGTGGTAAGTATTGCATCCACATTTCCTTGTTTAAAATACATTGCACAACAGCAGGGACATGCACATATATCCAAACCTCATACATAAATTACTGCCAAGATGCCTAAGGTTACTATCAAAATGACACTTCGGGGATGGTATTCAATATTGGTCTTAATTAGATCTAAGATTGATATAGCGTATCGTATTGGGAGATTAAGGACCTTTGTATAAATAAGGGTTCTCTGTGACCCTTTTTTGAGTTATCCTTGGTGCTGGTTTGCAAGGCATGGACTAGTCATATTTGCATGTATGTACTATTTTTATATTTACTGTACATGTTGTTTTGATCGTCCATGATATGCACTCGTTGCCGAAATAAACCAACCTGCCTGCCTGCCTGCCTGCCTGCCTGTCTGTCTATATATCTGGCTGTCTATATATCTGGCTGTCTGTCTATGTATCTATCTGTCTGAATAAAAAACCAATACAGTGAATGAAATAAATGATATATGACCATAAGATTGGCCTAGTTTAAGACTTTTATAAGTGACTCCCCCCCCCCCCCTGTGACACCAGTGCAATAAGCAGAAGATGCACAGCAGGGGCTTGCCATGCCAAACATTCCTTAAACTAGGCCTTTAAGTTGCAAATTAAATATCACCCCTGAACTTTACAATCACCTCAAGGCCACTACTTTTATATAAATTGGTTTACAAAACTGGCGGGTCTAATTTTCCGAAAAGTACAAAAAAAAATAAAAAAATGAATTTCACTTTTTTTTCAAAATCATTTTCCCGACCGTATTGATTTTGAGGCGAAACGAAAGAAAAACGAACAGATAAGAGTACGAATGCAGTAGATCTCGACTGGTTTGTTGTTCCGTAGCCGTATTCGCCGATTTATAGTGATAACATGTGAGCCAGTCAACTGTTATGGCAGCGCCGTTGGCAATGGCGAAATTGACGATAGCAGTCATTCTTTGTATAAAATAATTATGTTAAATATGCAGGAGTTGTTACAATAACAATAGCAAAATACATTGGCAAATTTAACAGCCGACACGAACAATAACTGTCACGTGATTGTTGTTTTTCCCCGCAAATTTAGGTCATGAAAATATTGTTGTTCATAGATGAAAAATAAGTGAGAGCGGCTGCCATCGAATAAGTAGACACAAATATCTGTAAATTATGTGTGAGAAAAATATTTTATAACATTTTATGGTTAAATATCAAATAACAGTGCACTTAGTGTGAGTGGTGAAATCGAAAGTAAAATTTCTAAGTTGACACCGGTGACCTAGTTTCACAAGTTCGGTCGGTTGTGTTTATGGATTTTAAATCACAAACTGGTTTGGAAATACTTGTCATTGAGTCAATGTAAAGCTTGTGTTTATTCTAGATTACATGTTTATTCATGTTTGGGTTAATAGTAGAGTAAAAACAATGAAAGCGTTGAACACATGTGTCAATGACATTTACTAATGCCAGGAGTTGTGTGCAAAACATTAAGATAAAACAACACGGAAAACTATTTTGAATAAGTCCATTTTAATTTGTAATGAACTTGATATTTCACTATAAATGAGATGTGTTGTTGTAACCAAGGAATTCTCTTTAAAATGAAAAATAAACAATCATGAAGTATAGATGCCCTGTGAACGCATTATACACAAAATGGCGGAGTTGGGAGAAGATGAAAATATCCGATAAATAATTATGGATTTCACTGTTACTATCATTGGTACATAAAGTTAAGTCACATGCTAGATTTATTATTTTGCTATGTGATTTTTATGTACTGATGTGGTAATTTGCTGCAAGATTTGAATTTGAAATGGATTTGCTGAACATCGCATGGTAAATATCCCGGTCCGAAAATATCCGGACTTAGCATGGATTAGGTTACACACAACTAGGACCCCGCATGGTAAAGGTTATTAAAACTCAAATCTAGGTCTAGTTTGGTTTTTAGTTTTTCAGGAATTGTTTGCACAATATTAAAGCACAATGTCTTCGTACAATATTACTTCCTTATTTACAAAATTGGAAATTATTTCACTTTATTGACATTTTCCAATATTGAAATAACTGAAACAATGCTTAGAAAATGTAATGTATTAACTTAATACAGTGCAATTCTTGTGTATTTTAAAGCGTAAAATTTGCCTTCCCTTTTTTCCAATTTAATATTGGTCAGTTTTTAAGTGTTCTGCATTCCCTTTTGCTTTAGCATACCATTAAAGCTAACAAATGTCCTGCTGAGTAATATTCAATGTATCTTTGATAAAAAGTGTAGTTTATACATGTAAACATGTTTTATAGTCAATTTCATTGATGTTTTATATGCACAGTATGTAAGATTTAAAATGTGTGTTTAATTAGAACTTTGAAACTTTGAGTGTATTAAAACATGCATTAATAGCAGTTTGAAAATTTAAAATGTCAAGTAAATGATATAAATTTTCAATGTTTTTATGTTGTTCTCTGATTTTCACCCTTTAAGAGTATGTTTTGTGACTTTTTTCCTCTTTTTTTCGACCACCCGATGGACATTTTTTCCAAAAATTCTTGTAAACCAAAAAATAAAAAAGGAGTGGCCCAAAGAGACAACAAACATTTCATCAATAATTGATGGGATTACCAGGGAACGGTCAGTGAAACGCGATTTAAATAGAAAACTTCTCGTACGTCAGGTGATTTTAGAAGATTTAGGTGGTATTTAATATTCAACTGAAGTTTATCTTATGGTCATACACTACTGACATTCATTCTTTCAATAAAAGGCCTCCAACCCATAATACATGTTACAATGCAACTCAAATATAACAAAAAACATATATGTAATTAAATAAGAGTTGTGCCTCTTGGTCAACAAAGTTAAGTGTTGTCTATATCTAACATGAGTTTATGGACGTAAAGAGCAGTGGATTTAATATGGGTAACATTTTCCGATGACATCAGATTATAGAAATGAACAATGTCAGTATTTCCACGAAACCAAGAAAACAAATACTTTTCGCGGATGTCATTAGATCTTGAACACTTAAAAATACATGACATTCATCTTCAATAACAAGTATGTCTTTGTCCAATAAACAATAAATACAGAAGCGATCATCTCAGTCTCTCTCCCAATGCCCCCCCCCCCCCACTTCTATTCCTGTCATTGCCAGCACATATCCTTAAAGGCCTAGTTTAAGCCTTCTATAAGTGATCCCCCCATAAAAAAAGACTGTACGGTACACAACCTCTGTGTATTGATCTTAATCTACTTGCCTTGATCCCCCTTACCAGATCTCTGATCTGAGTATCCTGCTGTGCAGTTTTGGAAGTTTTATTATAGAAATGGACCCTAAATGGCCCTGAGCCAATAAACGAATACATAGGAAATTGCCCCCTACTGTGACATCAGTGCAATTAGCATGAGATGCACAGCAGGGGATTACCATGCCAAACATTCCTTAAACTAGGCCTTTAAGTAGCATCAAACGATGCTCTCGCCCCAACTACAACTGTCTGTTTTGTCTTATGTTAACGTCCAGCGAATTCAGAAAAGAAAATCTGTAAAACTATCGTTGTGAAACTATAGTCTGGAAGCTACTATCGTCTGGAAGCTCAGACAGTCATTAATATAGTGAAAACTACAGGGACAAGCCAATGTAGTCAAATATCTTACTAAAATCTGTTTAGAGATACACCACAAACGTAGCACATGCATCAAACTAGACTTGTTAATTAATTTTGGATTGAAAAATTAACATGAGATCAAATATAAGAAATCCATGAAACACTAAATACACCAAAGTTTACCTTTAGTGTTAGAAAAATAGCTCGGAACTAATTTTTGATTTCCAAATCATAAATTTCAGACTATTTTAAGTCACGTTGCATTTGTTACATTAAAATCGATTAGATAATTTCTTCAGTAAAGACGGTACGAGATGGACCGACCTCTTTCCGACAGGACACACGATCTGAATGAAAGAGGTGGAACAGAAAAAAAAGTTCTGAAAACAATTGTTTCTTATCTCTACAGTAATTGAAAATAAAAAAAACTGTTTAAGATATTACTTTAAACTTATATGTACAAGTTGTAGCACCCACTAACCAAGTTATTGATATGATAAACGAGTGCGCAGAACGAATAGTTTGCATCATGTTGTCAAGGGCAACGTTCAATTGCTAGCGTGCGTACAATTGAATAACGTTGTTTTTCCCCGCTACTTATTTAAGGAATGAATTGCGGGGTTGATGTCATTATCGGGGTATGAACGCAATTGGGTTGGTCAATGTGTGTGGAGTCCGAAGGACTCCACGCGTACTTTGACCAACCCAATTGCGTTCATATCCCCGATAAAGACATCAACCCCGCAATTCATTCCTTATATTTACACCAATAGTTTATTATTTCATTCAAGAATTGTTTAAAAAAAAAATTCATTTCATTTAACAAAACCTTTAAGTAATCCGTTCTTACCCATTCTGTAAATAGAACGACCCGACTATAACCGGAAACATTTTTTTCAAATGACGTCACAATAACGCGGGAAAATATCAACCACTTGATATCGCTTTAAAACGTAAAATTGAAACACTTCTGGTACCATTGTATTTAAAATATAATAAACTAACACTTTTAAAAATGTTGATCTATATTTAACGGGACCTTCAGACACAATACAACCAATAACAAGATCAATAGCTTTCATGTATATTGTTATGCAATGAATTACGATCCGAACCTATCCGAAGATGTTGCGTTCATCGATTGATGAACGCAATTGCCGAAAGGCAGTTCATTTAAGGAATAGAAGTTGAGGTGTAAATATTGCATAGTAATAGTTTGACTGTCAACTAATACGGGAATTAATGAATAAACGAAATTAGACATTTTCCGCACATCCTCTTATAGTTGACTTATATGACTAGGACATGGTTAAAAAAATCGGTCCCAGTGTTATTTGTGTTAGCCAAGCAAAAACAGAAGATATTAGCTGCTCCTTAGACACGTCGATTTTATCTATAAAAATTGAAGTATTGTTAAACACTGCAATTTGGAAGACCGTTACGACGGTTTAACATTTGCACGTACCACTATGTACTTTATGAATATATGTTGTTTATCGTATAGATGATAAGACAACAAAAGTGATTCATTACCTAGGGACTAGACACCAAATGATACAAATGCAAGAAAAAAAGAAAATTGTCAAAAGCTTCAATATAATTTATATTGTTGTGTACAACACATTGAGTCTTGCTAACTGATTTATCACATTGCTAACGACATATGTATCCTCTGGGTATTTTTCCGTTTTTACTGGGTTTGCCTACAACGTTAATACCAGTCAATTCGATAATAGTGTCGGTAATAATCACGTGACTTTCACATGCTTAATATACACACTATTAACAGGGGAACTATTGTCCGCTAATTTTAAATGAGTTAACTCATTAGCTGAAACAGCGACGAAATATTATTTAAATCAAGCTAAATGATGTATTATCTGCCTCATACTAGTTCGTATTGATAATTAATTCTATATTTGGTTTGAGGAAATATTGTATTTGTCGATTTTAGGACCATCTGGTGTCTAGTACGTTTAAATCCGTTCATTCTATAAATAAAGGATATTACGTGAGTGGCCATTATATACGGAATTTATTAAACGAGTTTTTCTAAAATTGATAAAGACAAGCATTATAACTATTGTATTTAACAATCACAAACATGATATTTTATTTATGAAACATATAGATACTACTCAAATTATCTACAGCGCCGAATACATATAGCGCACACATTCTCACCGATGTTGAATTATGACGTCAACTCAAGTTATAACACTCTACGATAAACAATTTATATATAAAAATATATGACATAATCCCACTATGGCGTCGTAATTTTTATACAAATACTAATTCTGTCACAAGTTGTCATATTTTACACACTTAAGCGTAAGCGAGCCTTTTTTGGAGCTTACTAATACATGTCTTGAAGGAGATGAATAAACTTGTACCGTCCTTGACACCATAGCATCACACCTACGCGTTAAAGTGGCAGGGGCGGAAACATATAGTATGAGCAATTTACGCCAAAGATTTTTATCATCTATATGTTATTGATGTATTCACCTGGATGTTACAAACTGGATACACCCCTTACTTGCTGAAAAGGAAGTATTATAACGCTACATAAAATTGTAGCAAGACCAAATACAATCCGGACAATTATCTAGCAATAACGCTCTTTTTCTAAATTATGCGCGAAACTAGTGGTTCGATTGACTGCATCATGAAAAACATCAACAAAGAACGACGTGGATTTGAAGAAGGCATCGGGCCTCAACTTCAGGCTTAAGTATGTTATTTTAATTAGCCGAAATACCTACTTAATTTAAATTTTGATGAATGAAAAATGGTTAATTGTGATTATCATCAAGAAAAATTCCTATCAAAGGTATAAAAAAGTCTTGAAGAAATCAATATTATAAATTTATTGAAAAACAAAAATAGTGAGCTTAGCTTAATCCTGTTAACAGGGACTTAAGAAGTTTCGAGTAATTGGTACCGGTTGATCTACGACGTCGTTTTTTCTTCGCAAAATTGTGAATCCTGCCCGTGTGTATTGGTGTAAGGTATATTTAGCATTCATTGACTTCATAAAGGCTTTTGATACAGTGTGGCACTCTGGTATCATATACAATTTGAGCAGGAGATCTAAACTTCATACTATACATTTGTGAGAAATGCTCACGGTGGAACTAAACGTATAACGCTTTGGTCTGTTGTGTTTTTTTTCTTTTGTGAAATTCCGAATATACGTAGTAGACGTTCCTTTATTTAAACTTTAAGTAAAATCAGCAACTAGGTGTGGTGAAGTTTCATTTCGATTTAGTTGGACTGTATTTAATTCACCAACATTGGAAAGCTTGTATTTATGTTCTTTCAAAATCACTATTCAAAGTAAAATAAAGAAGAAAGAATAACCTTTAAGTAATTTAAATTTCATGTTTTTGTTGCTATGTTCACAATTTATATTTAATTCGTTAATACATATTCATATCCAAGAAATTTCAAGCAAAGTCATTAACAACAACTCAACCTTGCTATATATAGTCTATCTATCTGTCTCCGCTCAGAACCCCGCGAAAGTACACGTGCTTTATAACAATGATCTCCGTTCAGACGGAGATATCTCCGTCCATTACAGACGGAGATACAAAGTACAAAGATTTCGAATCTTAAATGGTTGTGCGCGGGAAAGTAAGCTATACCACATACATAATTATTATACATGAAACCTATAAGAATAATTTTAGTTTCAAATGTTGTCTTATGATAATGCAATAATAACTATTAAGCATTATTTATAATATAGTTCGTTTTATATAAGAAATTCGCGTTCTTCGCGACACTAAGGGTAGGAATAAGAAATGGCGCAAGCAATATTTCACTCTAATTTCAAGGCTGCACTCTAAAGTCTCCCACCGTATCGCATATTTGTGCGCGTTATTTGCACTTTATAATTCAGTGTTGTTGTAATTGCGATTGTTTGGTTTAAACATATTTTATTTTTGAAAGAAACATACAAAGAATGCAAGGTCATATATACAATATCAAAATTTATGATTGAACTGGAAGATGGTAAACAAATTATGAAAGCCCTTTCCCACTACGATGGTTTGACTGAACGGGTTTTGTGCATAGCCTTTTTTGCCCATTCTAATCTCTTGCTTGACTGTAAGTGTGGGATGAAACATTGTTAAAGCGTGACATAAGTACATTTAAAGATTTATCATGGGAGATCCGATCAATCATTTGGCGCAATTGTTAACAGCAGTAAATGAGAGTAAAGAATTATCAATCATGGATGTGCATCTTGCTGAAATAATATGTAGCATGGGCAAATTATAATTTTGAACATATACTGTCATTGTGATTATTCATATAATGTTTAACTAGCTACTTCATTTATCTTCTTAACCTATGTACTATAATCTTTTGATATCTTACATAATGGCCAACGGAATTGTTTTTGTTTTTACCGTTATTTTTGTTTCCAAAAGTGTGTGTGTGGAGTCCGAAGGACTCCATGCGTACTTTGACTAGCCAAATTGCGTTCATATCCCCGATAATGACGTCAATCCCGCAATTCATTGCTTAATTAGTTCAAAGCGTATGAGGAGTAATTTAAGAAGAAGAAAAAAAAACATTAACATGGAGGAATGAAACGTATTTTATGATATACTAAAGGCTGGTAATAAAACACAAATTTCACTATTCTAATATGATATAAGACCCAACTTTACAAAGAATAAAACAAACCTACCTACTTACCCTATTTTTCTGGCAATGGTTTGGAAACAAAAATAACGGTAAAAAATAAAATGTGGATTTGAAAAACATCGGTACGTGAAATAATAGGGTAGGTCAGAAAACTGTATTAAAAAGTGTTTCGCATACATGGTAAGAATATACATTTAATTTGTAGTGACTAAAATGTTTGGTGTAATAATGTTGGTTTTTTAAATATTTTTTTTATGTTAGCAATGTAAGCAGTTATCAGAAATTATAGAAATGCTTTCAAAACGGGCAACCGATTATGTCATTTTATTTTTGTCAGTATTTTTCAAAATATTTGCCGACTAATTTTGCATATTAATCGACGTTTTTTTGCAGTGGTTAATGCTTGAATCGACAACATATTGGTCGTTCTTACTATATACACGTAACGTTACAGCTTGTTAGTTTTATAGATTGAAATTTATTATATATTAATAATTCGTAATTGATTTCGTAGGAGGTACTCATGGAAACGACCAAGCGATGTGTAATTGACAAGGTATTTAAATCTATTGCTGCATGTACCGTTTCTTACGCAAACATATGTTCAGGGGTAGCAGAGTAAGATAATCAAAGCGCTTAAGGCGTTGAAAGGCTTTCGGTCTGCTACGTTTTGTGAGTATAGTCATGTTCTTAAAAATCAAATTAACACAACCCTCTTAAGAATATGCATACTCATGTATTATTTCACAAATACTTATGCTGATGCTAAATAAAATCAAAACTATGTAGTATCAGTCACTAGAAATACTCATTTGATATGTGGAATACCAAAATAATTACTAAAGTATTGAGTAATGCTCAATTGCATATGAAACCATATCGGGAACTTAGGTTTCATAAAAAAATGCAATGAAACAGATCAACCATTTATATGCCTTTTTCAGTAACATCTTCTCTACACTTCGAACATGACCGAGTCGTATTTAATTTATTACCACGGTATGACTGCTAAACAAAATTTAACAAAATGCATCGGACATGTTAATTAAGTTTATGTTTAAGGTTTTATTCTACAATGAAAGCCTTCTCGCGCAAAATGCCTCCGGATCGAATCACCCACATACTATTTATTCCCTGTATGTATTGATTGATCTTAATATTGCCTTCAACATATGTCAATCGGGGGGAGAATAAACAACATCGTATCAATAGTTTATACGTGAATGCATATGCAACATGCTCAAGACTCTGTGCTGAAATTACTGAGACAAAGTGAGACATCTTCACACACTTATCGTTCCATTCGGCATTACATGACTATTGTCACAAATTGTAGCCGGTCTAAATAACAATCTTAATAAAAACATATGTCAAGTAAGATCCAAGTTAGGGCATTTTAAGCAAAGTTTGATTTCTAACACTAAATGAACATTTAATTGCATTCTCAATACGATCCATGTTTTCTCTGGGTTTAAACGAGTTATCGGGGTTAATTTCCGAGAATTAAACATGTCCGAATCCGATGACCAAGCTTCTATATTTAACCGATCGTATCTAGTTCCCCGGCCGCGGCAAAAATATAAACACAGATATAAACATGTATTTATTTTGATTCAGTACGCGTTCATTTTGAAAATGTTTGCGTGTTCTGCTTTTCATATTTTGCGTTTTGTAACTGGTCGATATTGAGTTAAATTGCGTAAGTACGCATAATCTCAGCTTATTCGCATTATATTAAACGCATAACAAATAACGAATAATCGTAACTTTTAGAAAGCTACTTAATATGCAGGAAGAAGCTCCGTAACTATTAGAGCAAGATTGATAACAAGGTAATTTAGATGTTAACGTAAATGTAAACAACAGTTCTAACAGCGCGTCAGTTGATACGCCTATGCGCGCATTTATTCGTCAAAAGTTAAAAAATGTTATGTTGATCTGGCGATGGTATAATCCGATTTACAGTTATAAAAGTCAGCAGGCGTAGCGACCTACAGCATAAAAACGACAACATTGATTTCACGTGTAAAACAATTGTAAAAATGTGTTGTTTATGTCTTCATGTAAACAAAAGACTGATACGGATTTTATTTTATTGATTTTTCAAAGATACATTATTGTTTGAAATAATACACAAAAATATGTATTGATCATAATCTCTTAGTTATTATGCAATTGAAAATAAGAGATTTTGAAATGAACTATAACATATACATAATACAAAACCATACAACAGAAAATCGCGTGTCACTTTTGTTTCCTATTGCGACATATCCTAATAACAGTGATTGCGGACGCAATTTTTTGTATTATAGTTGTTAGCTTTAATCAAAAAACATATCTATGGTGACTGATTTCTGCCATTTCGATTTGTTTTACATGAATACAAAAATAAGCAGGAATATTATATCGTATTTACGTCCAGCCATATTGCGTATTTTCGTCTTCCTGCAGGCGTGCGCAACCGACCATGTACATATCAGGAGCTATTTTAATGCAAATCGGGCAACCAATTATGTAATATAAGTCCATACAACAAAAAACACGCACCATTTCTGTTCCCTGTTGAAATGTATCCCTTTTACAATGGATGCGACGCAAATGCTTGCTAGTTACACACTATTGCTGTTATCTTCAACAAGGACAGTTATGCCAGGTATTTTGGTTCAATTTTTGGAGTGAAAAACGTCCTTGATTCGATGAGTTTGTTGTCTATATGTTTCAACGATATTTTTAGAAAGTACCTTGTGCACCGAATGAAAAGTAATTGATTGTTTACGGCCATCGGATGAGATCTACACGAAAGACAACGGTATTAAATCGTAGTTTTGAATAAAAGGTGCACTAAGAGAGTCGGTAAGCCTCGTACGAACGTTCATTCACGAGCTATTTTAATACAGATATGATTTCCATCTTAATCAAGCGTCATCGTAAACAAGCAATTGCTCTTCATTCGGTACACAAGGTCGTTTCTAAAAAATATCGTTAAAACCAGGAAACCTGGATGCACCTTTACTGCCCTTGTTCAATAGAGAAACTTATCTATGGTGACTAATTCCTGCCATTTCGATTTTTTCATTCTGTTACAAACATACGATGTACGACAAATGGGGATATACAGAAATGTGTTATGTGGCAGTGCGAAAATACGAAATAATATTTCGTCGTGATTTCGCTCCACCACCTGGTGTAATTTCGTACATTCGCCCCGTCACTTGGCTTATTTTCGTCTTCCGGTAGGCATGCGCAAAACTAATTAAGCAAGAAAAAATGCACGGCTTCATGTTCATGTATGTTTCCTTGCATTGGCAATTCTTCAACGTTTGGTTCACTCATGGATTCTTAATCGTTTGTTCAGTCCTACCGGAAGGCGAACATAGCAAAATACGACAAATGGTGGATTGAAAATATGACAAAAGTTATGTGGCGGGCTGAAAATACGTCATGAAGTGTAGCGAACATGTCATATACGCCAGTGGCGAGGCGATAATACACCGGATTGTTATTTGGTATTTTCGCCTCGCCACATGGTGTATTTTTTCAGCGCAACTACGAAACGGCATAATCAGCATCATGAATTTCAGACATTATACCTTGCATTCATCTTTCTTCCATATCGAGTTTACAGTTGGATGCTTATGCCTACCTGGAGGTAAAAAAAAATAAGAAAAACACACACCATGTTTCGGGCAGAAAATACGCCTTGTGGTAAGTTGAAAATACATAAAACGCAAATCGGCGAGGCGAAAATACACCGGCTCATAATTTCGTATTTTCGCCCCGCCACGTGAAAAATGCACAACATGGCATATTTTCCTATTGGCCAGACAACTTTGCGTATTTTTGCCGAAAATACAAAGGGCAGTTATCAGCCACCATACTTATATAATTTTGAAATGATATAAGAGCGTAACGACGTTATATGTAACTTTTAATTACGTATTACAGTCGTCATTAATCATAAAAAACAACAGGACTTCGAGCGTATTTTATTAATATGTCCCTGTTCCTAAATATACCATTAGGTAAATGTTCAAGTTGTCATAAAGTGCTCCATATGAACTATGAATAAACCTTATCAAGAAAGTATTTTTAATAAAGCGATTTTCTGGTCAAGAATGAGCAACTGATATGTGTTGGTTATTGATATTAAAGTATTAGCCATTATTTCATCTCACTTACAAAGAACGTTGTAAGAGGGCGATTTCATTTTTTAATAATCAAGCTTCACCATTTTGATGATGCAGTAAATAGAAACTAGAAGTGAAATAGGTCAAAGAAAACATTTTCCAAACATATCTTAATTTCATTATTAACTGCCACTTCATTTTTCAGAATAAACAAAAGTTTAACGTGATAATCTTCAGTTCAGCCTCAAAACTCTGTAAAGGAATGACTGTACACAATATATACCAACACAAAAATAGTGCGCTAGCTATGCTATTTTATAATTATTGAACCTTAATCGACTTTATCGTATTCGTTGAAACTCAAGTAGGCAGATGATGTGGAGTATGACGTTGCAACAAAATAAATGAGTCGACGCAGAAACGTAATCCAAACTTAAATAAACAAACATTCTTTGAACAGTTTACTTTAAAAACCGTCATAAAGCAGTTGCGTTCGTCACGTCACGCCAAGAAAAACAATGTAGTGCACGTAGTTACAAAATTATTGCACCTAAACACATGAAACGGAAATGTTGCATGTTAAAGGATTGACACTTGTTCACCTACTTGTTTGAAATTACATTATATTTTATAAAAAAAAATATGACTCTTGAGTAAAAGGTTGACCGAAAAGGCGTATGGTCAAATGTATCTCTTAAATTATTGCACATACACCCATGAACATGTTTATTATAGCAGAATTGTTGGCCTTATCTAACAAATTTGGAATTATATCCGTCAATTCAATCAGGACCTATCGCAGGACGACGATGTTTACCGATTACATTTGTAATTGTTACTCCACACTTTTCCAAACATTTATCAAATTAGTATGTATTAAAGAATAGTATAATACAACTTAAGCCTCGTCGTCGCCATCATCAACTAACAGGCAATATTAAACAAATGCATTATATAAAAAAAAATGATTAATTAACTATTCAACATAACATAGCAGTTGTCTCTGTTAAGCATTTGTTGTGTTTAGCAGTGTGAAAAGTTAAGTGAAATCTGTTTAAAGTCAAGACAAACAATAATGAAGTTAACGTAACGTTAAGGAGATGTGCTTGTTTTGCACATCTACAACGTACCTTAATAAGGCAAAACAAGTTAATTGTTTCCGCTCACATAGCTTTTTATTCTTTTTTTTCTCTTTATTTTTTTTGAAAACATGGATTCTGTATCAAACCGACATATAACAGGGTATATTATTATTGTAAAACGTTTAAAATATTAAACATGTTCACCCAATCAATGTACATTTCTTCAGAAATTATAAAACCAAATCCACACTTAAGCAAAAAGGGTAGGATCAACGGCAAAGAATATAGTCGGTCGGGTAAATGAAAATAAACAAAAACGCCTAACCTTAATAAACGACTACATGGAATGTGCAATTCAACAGCGTGCAAACACTCTATGTAAAACGAAAACGGATTTAGAAATACATTAACTAGACAGTACATTCAAAATAAAAGTTCATAGGTTTATAGGTCCTCGTTTGTTGTAAGAGCCATTATGATTTATAAAGAGAGTTGCCATCTGTCTTGATTTTTAAATTACGACATGTAAAGGCAAACAATGAGATTGTGTTTGTATTAGGAAAAGCTTAGAACATGCCGCATATGTTAAAAACAACTATTTGTGGGAAAATTGTTCTTGCGCCATTTGGATAGTGTACCATAGGTTTTATATTTTTTGTTAAAAATGAATATAAAATATTTGAAATTATATGCTTGCCGATGTTAAAAGAGATTAATGCAATTAAAATTACATTCACTGTTCATCGTATGTTTAAGCTGGCTTAATTGTTGTAATTCCAAGTTTCCTCAAGTTTATGCATACTTTGATAAAATTGATCTTTTACGGGGTGTTTTCTTTATTGAGGATTATTGCGATAAGAGTGAGGTTTGTGCACGTAAATTGGTTTAAACCCCCAGTAAATTTACATTTTACTGACCGGTTCCTAACAATCCTTGATAAAAATACCTATTTTATATATAGTATATATGCACTGTGCTGTTTGTTGAGTTTTGTGCTGTTGTTCAATGTATCTTGTCTGTTTGTGTGTTGTTGTTTTTTGCCGTGTTTTATTCCATGTCTTTGGCGTTTACCCAGTGTCATTTAACGGGGTTTATGTTAAAACTGTTAGCTACTGAGCTTGTTTCTGTAGTTTTTCGCATAAGTATTGTAGAATTCTACTTGCGCCCGTTTCCTAGATAGAAGTCAGAATAATGTTATGTTTGAGCAACCATAAGTAGAGTCTTGTGGGTATCTTGGGATCGACCCAAGACCTCCTAAAGACACCACAAGACACGCTCACATTTGTTCGCTACTCGTTTTACGTATTTGACTTGGCCTTACCGGAATTTATTAACGTTAAAGTTACGTTATTGTTTAAATATTCACGTACGCACTGAGTCATCACTCATCCGAAGAGAAGTATTTAAAGACATCAACTACATTTAAATATTAAGATCAGTTATTTTTGAGAAGATATGAAGACACTGTGATAGTTTAATCATATAATTATTACTAGTTATTGAATTATGCTTTTAATTTTAAGACTTTGCTTTGTGTTGCTGCTGGTTGCTCGGTCCTGGGCAAGAATAAGACATTATTTCATCGCTGCAGTTGAAGTGAACTGGGATTATGCTCCGTCAGGACGAAACCTTGTTGGACCGGATACTTAGTATGTAAAGGCACCGCCAGAATTTCAATTATTTATTTATTTTAATTCTTTCCAATTTATTTTGAACATATTCCGCTTTCTCTTTGCGTTGCGTTTTTTGTAATTATATATATTAAGCAATTATGTGATAATTTCTGAAATTATTTTATATTTTTTTCAATATTTAACCTACGTTAATCTTTATGGTCATACATCATTGACGGCATTCACTCTGTTGACAAGTTTTTAATAACAAGTAGTGTGACTTGCTAAATTGTTCTTAGATCCATTTAAGACCAGTATTGAATACCAGCCCAGGATCCATTATTCTTTTGATATCCTTTTGTTTTGCCAAAGCGTCAAGTTTCGTTAACCATTGTAAAGGTTTCAGATTGATTATAAAAAAAACACGAAAGCTGTGATCAAATTTGTCTTACCGGAATAGTGGCATTTCCGTAAGGACGCTACTTTCTTTGAGGATACTATCAGTGATCGAGTTTTTGTCCGAAAACGTTATTTTTGTCAGTATTTTGTTATAAAATGTCTTAATAACCTTAGACGAAACACTAAGTCAAATTCAAGTGATATAAACAATGTTCTAGATAATTTGGTATTAACAAGTCTGTAGTATTTGGTGTTAAGATTTTCTTGTCATTTTCAGTTGTTCTCATTTATTTTCAAGCATAGCATATAAAAGAATTCAAAACAGAACAATTACCAACTCATTTGCTAATGTTTTCTCAAAGTATTCTATACTATTAAAAATTATACAATCTGTCACATTCTTTACTTTACAAATAAGACACCCCATTTGTTTTGTTTTCAATTAACTTCAGTATTGATGAAAGTATTTTCACCATGAGCTGTTGATAAAGTAGTTTTCTCAACTGTGACTTGTATGCGTTTTTTTTGTGCTTTACAGTTAATGAAATGTTAACAGTCTTTTTTCTTACTTTGCAGTATGTATAATTGTCGATCTCGTGTCTAGAACATTAATTAAAGTGAATTTAATCATTACAAGAAAAAAATTGATGCATAGCATCAAGTCGGCGCATTGAAATTAGAAGAAAAACGTGCATGCCAGATAACCAAAAATGGTTATTATTTCAATGATAATATTTTTTTATGTTGGGTGTACATATGCTCGAAGGACATTAATTATGGTTAATAATATTGTTACACTAGTTTATGCCCGGAATTATAGATATTCTGTTGTTTTTTCCAAGACAATCCTCCGGTTAAAACTAAATTATAACAAAAATATACATACGTTTCTTCGGAAGAAATAGAGTCAATGGTCTAATTCATAGATTTCAATAGCATGGAATCACCTTTTATTTGTACCGGCATGTTATGTGAATTCCTTGCTTTATATTTTTTATAATTTTTTGTAACTTATTTCACTCATATGAGTATATAGAACAGGGATAAAAATACTATACATCAAGAGGGAATTATCTGGAGTTCATTCTTTCGAATGACATTTTCAAAACAAACAATTAAGCTCACGGTTAATTTTTCAAAACTCGGCATTTTTGCTGTCACCAAGGGAGATTACTGCGTAGGAGGTTTACAAACATAAAGGATATTGTAATAGTACCGTGTAACCTTCAATTATTTGGGCGGAAGTTGATATCAACGGAAAACCTGGGCCTGTATCTATCTCGGAGATGGCCGAGTTGTAATGATTTAGTTGGTATTTAAAATCAAAATTTTCAAAATGATAAGCAGGGCTATTACAATTTAAGGTTTCATTATCAATTAAAGTGTAAAGTTTTATAAAACATACTAAACTTCATATTTTATCGTGCAACGTGAAAACTATTGAAAGCATTGTTCTGCAATTTATGAACTAGTCCCTAAGTTTGAATATTTCTAAAGTAATATCAAATATAATATAAAATAGTGATAATATCATTAAAGGTAAAGCATTATTATTCGCGTTTTTGTTTTGTTTTAAATGCAAAACATATTAATGAATAGCTGAACATATTAATTTGATGAATTGTACTTGAATTGCGGATAACTAGAGCGAGTCACTTTAAAGTCGCACGTTATACTGTCAACTTAAATTAATGTCGCGCATTACAGGTTGATGGCATGTGTTGTAATGCATTACCATATTTTGTTGTTTCTATCATTAAAGTGAAATGAGTTAAACGTGAAAATGCTACAAACATACTTTTTGCATCAACCTATATTGTGAGCATTTCAGCTTGTCCTTGATTTGTTTGTCATTCGTATAATATCCAAATTATCATTTTAAGTAAAATTCAATCATAAAATTAACTGTTCTATATAAAGTCATAAGGTTGGTAATTCGCATTGTGTATATCCTTTTCTAGCACATCCCGGCGACTAATTGAGAACCGTGATAACCAGATAGGCAGCGTCTACCGCAAGGTGCTCTACCGCGAGTTCACGGACGCGACATTCACCCAGCAAATACCTGTACCGGACTGGATGGGATTTGTCGGACCTACTGTAAAGGCGGAAGTAGGCGATTCCGTCGTCATTTCGTTCAGGAACATGGCTTCAAAGGGGAATTTCTCAGTTCATCCACACGGATATTTCTACGACAAACGGGGAGAAGGTAATACTATGTTCATTTCGCTGTACATGTACGTATGATTCTCATCTATCATATCAAGTGCAATTAAATGTTATTGTATTGAATTTCGTTAATTTCGATATACAACTTCTCCCCTATCATATCGAGTGCGTGTATACTACGTAATAAATCACGTCATATATGCTACGTTGGAAGGCAACATTTTGTTTAAAATAAAGACTTAAATCAAAGATAACTTTTTTTACTACAACATTTTAAAATTTTAAATAAAACAAAGGACAGTCTTCGCCGCTTCAAGAGCTCCGCCTTCGTTTTATTACCAAAGTTTGATAAGGTGGTTAGTTTCATCAAACACTTCGACAAACCTGTTTCCAATATATTGTTTTGACAGTGCTCCGTCAGACGGCCGTATTGTGAAAAGGTTTGTCGAAGTGTTTTTTAGAAACTAAACTCTCAATCAAACTCTGGTAAAAGACCGAAGGCGTGGCTCCGTAGACTGCGATATGTTTCATTTAAAATGGTGAGGGAATAAGTTATCTTCATTCGAAGCAAAGTATTGCCTTCCGACGTAGCATTTATAACGCAATTTATCACGTGGTATACACACACGGATATCAAATGCACAACATGTCATTGAGACAAGCATGAACAAATTGTGTGATGATTTGATCCCAGTTGTATTCATTTCCTCTTACAGTTTTAGTTATACTGTTTCGAACTCACCACGGATTGGCCAAAGCAATGAATACACAATTTATTTATTTTTGTATTCTTTGCATGTTAAACAGGATGCGATAATAATACAACTGTTACGAAATTAGGTTCACAATATGATTGATGAAATAGAAGTCATTCGTATTGCATAATTTTATTCGTTTTTTATCGCAAGAAGGGAATTCACTCTGGTAAACATGACACTGCAATAAAACTGTGTGACAGATTTCATCCATTTCCATGATGAAGAATCGAACTGCAGTATTCACGAATATAATGTAGCAAATGCGCCCAATTTTGAGGAAGAAATAAGTGCATCTTTAAAATTATTTAATTTTATTTTCTACAAACTATGATGTGCATAGACAGTGTGTTCATAAAGCCATTCCATCGGTACTTTTTTATTTGCTGTGTTTGGCGTCGCCTTGTCACGAGAGTCGTAAAAGGTGTCATGATATTGACAAATTGAAGGCGTATAATTCACGAACCGACATTCAAATAACTTTTTTCGATTTTCATGGCCTAATGACACAGTTTACATATAAACAGAAAATGTACTGATGTCAAGGTTGCAATAATGCTCATTCTGTCCACAGCATATTTTTAAGATCATTATGAACCAAATAATATAAAAAAAATACTTTTTCTACTCTAATTTGAGCGCACCTGCTCGTTTATATACGTTAGAAGAACGGTTCGATTCTTCACAGCGATGGTAATAATATAGCTTAGATCTTGATCTTGCTATATCATATGAGCTCGGACCCAAAAGGAACGTTTCAAACAAAATGTCAATGTAATACTCTACTCTGTAGGGAGTCCATACGATGGCATAATATGACACGTTCTCCATTCCAATATTTTCTGTCCAAAATCAGGTGCCCGTTACTTAGATGGAACGTCAGGCGCAGATAAGGTGGACGATGGTATCCCACCTGGCGGATCCTATGTCTATACCTGGCACGTCACTGAGAGACACGCCCCTACGGCCGACGACGACGCCTGTGTCCCTTGGGGATATCACGGGCACACCGCCTCACCGTTCGACATTGCTACTGGACTGGTCGGGTTCGCTCTTATCTGCAAGAGAGGTTTGTGGATCAGTTCCTTACAGTACAATGACCTATAGGAAATTAGGAGAGAGAGAGAGATAGAGAGAGAGAGAGAGAGAGAGAGAGAGAGAGAGAGAGAGAGGTGGGGGAGAGAGAGAGGGAGGGAGGGAGAGAGAGAGAGAGAGAGAGAGAGAGAGAGAGAGAGAGAGAGAGAGAGAGAAGAGATTCGATAGCATTTAACAAAAAGGAAACACTTCAATTCACAGGAATTTATTTACTTTTCGTACTTGTTTAGTGTATTATTTTAGATAATGTATTGTTCTCTTTGCTGCAGGCACGCTTGATGCCAATGACAAACGCAAAGACGTGGACAAGGAGTTCGTTGTGTACGCCGATATCGCCGACGAAAGCAAGAGCTTTTTCTTTGAAGAAAGCATCCAGAAGTGCGGAAAGCCAGGTGCTTGCAAAGCCAGGGCTGTAAGTATTTGAATAGTCGTTCGTTTCACTGTTTGCGCTTAGATTAAGTTAAAGTTAGTATTATATACCAACCTGCTTAGGGATTCATATTGTTCATAAATATTCATCAAAACTAAATTGAACAGCACGTTTAAATAACGAGTTATGCTTTAATTAAGAATGCTGGTGATGAAGACTTCAAACTGTCAAACGAAATGCATCACATCAATGGCTATGTTTACGGCAACCAGCCCCCGTTCCAAATGTGTCCTGGAGAACGAGCGGTCTTCTACGTCATGTCATTGAATCTTGCCAGCCACATCATGAGAATACTTGGACATACCATGATTATAAAGCATAGGCGGTAAGGCCTTTCTCGTATCAAGTAACTCTATTTGAATCGAATATATTGATTAACACACACTTTTTGAATGCAAAACTTTATGAAGAAAGCTAAACGATTTAACAATGATCAAATAGAGTATAATTTAATAAAATGATTGAGAACCTTACCTAAATATTTTTACAACTTGCGATTATATGTTACATTCGCTGCATTTCTTTGTGTTTGCAGCACAGAGAACGCATTGGTCAACTCGGCGAGTTTCCTTAGCGCGTACACTGTGGCCGCTCATCCTGGTCATTGGCTTCTTTACTGCCGAAACCTTGACCATGTCATTGGTAAGTGGCTATTGATGAAGCTTAATCAACGTTTCTATAGTCTTTGTGTTGTCTTAATAGATGGCATTCGAGATCAGTGTTTTATTGCCGTTATTCAGAATTTAACTTTTCATTCAAAACAAAAAAAAACTTTATTCGCATTCTTGTTTGCAACCTGAATAAAAATGCTGTGACTTGGTTGAATAATAATGTCACAATGTGTTTTCTCTTCAGAGGGTATGCTTGCTTTCGTAGACGTAGAAAACAAACCAGTACCTTCAAACATAGCTGGTTTAGGTCGAAGGTACGGTAGGATGCGAACATATTACCTTGCCATTGAAGAGATCATATGGGATTACGCACCAGGACTCACTCCTGACAGGTATATTGGTATAAGGACGATCATTTTTATGCACTGGCCTTATTTTTAAATTTCGTTTCACAGGCCAGACGAATTAATCAGCAGCCCTTTACCGATATAAGGCTAGCTCAGAACGGTTGCTAGGAATCATAGACTCAAAAATGACCAAATTTGTTATTGAAAGTTTGTGCTAAGAGTGTAAACAAAATCTTTTAAACTACCAGAAACGAGTATTTACATATACATGGAGTGCTGTGATCGCTCGAAGACGCTGCTGCCCGAGCTAAAACCTCGAGTGATCCGATGCTTCGGCAATGATTATGTATTGCGTTGTGGAAATCGAGTATACATGTATGTCCAATGGCTGTTGTATACTAAATGTGAATTTGTAAACGAAAACAATAAACAGTGAATAAGTAGCAAAGTTTATTTTTACAAAAACATTCTTCTCAACAAGCAACATTGGAATATGACAATGCAACCAAATACCAGTTTTACAAAAGAAATGCCATATACCTGAACGCTTTTTTATTATATATTTTGGATAAGTTCCAGCTCCGAGTTCCTCCAACAAGGTCCAAACCGGATTGGTTCCCGGTACAAGAAGGCTGTATACCGTCTATACACGGACGGCACATTTACCACGCCAGTAATAAGAGGACCCGAGGACATTCACATGGGTTTTACCGGTCCTCCTATTAAAGGAGAAGAAGGGGATGTTATTATGGTTGTCCTTTATAATAAAGCGTCCAGAGAATACTCATTTTTGGCCGGAGGTGTGTCCATGTCAAAGGAAAATGAAGGGGCCGTGTATAAGCAAAATGTTCAAGGTAGGTCCTTCAGTCATATGTTATGTTTGTGTTTAGAAATACGACATGTACAATTCTGTATCATAATAGTGCATGGAACACCCACAAAACACATATAAATGACATTTACTTACATAATATTTCATTCTTCAATATGGTAGATGTATGTTTACATGTATGTTGTTCTCGTTAAAAGATACAACAACAACTGGAGCTACCGTTACACCAGGAACGATTCGCAGGTATAAATTCTTTGTATCCTCGATTGATGCTCCGACAAAGATCGACCAAGACTGCCTCACATACATCTATCGCTCCGCTGTAGACCTAGAAAAAGATTTCTACAGTGGGCTCTTTGGCCCCATGCTTATATGTAAACCAGGGAAGCTCGACAAGCCTGGCAAGCCTGGCAAAAAGGTTCGTTCTTATATGATCGCCTTTCAGTTTTAATTTAGGTGCGTTTAATTAGTCAAGATCCTAGTATGTATCCAACATTGCATACATCGTTTTGCCTACTACGCTCGTCACTTTTGATTCAATAGTACATTCATTTCAGTAATATAAAACATATGAAGAAGGATTTGCATTGCAGTATGTGTTTTAGTTTAAAATAATTTATTTTACAACGATTTTGAAAGAATTAACAACTCTCGTTGGCATGATGCTACACGAAAGTGTGGTCCTGTATTGTGAGGGAAACCACAGTACCTGGAGGAAACCCACATGTCCGGCTTGGTGATCGAAAACCAATCTCACCTGTGCCCAGGCCGGGAATCGAAAGCGAGTGGCCAAAATGAGAAGCGAGTGCGCTTACCAGACAACAAGTGTATGCATTTGTTTTGATAACCTGAAAAGAATATTTTCATCAGGTTTTAAAATGTAAACATTACACAGCAGCACATGGGTTTTATCCTATTTTATTTGCCAATCAGTATTCCTTTATTCCTTCTGCAGGGAAGTTCACAATTACAAAAAAAGTGTATTAACAGTCGTTTTTGTTGTCGGTATTCGCCTTAGAGAGCATAAAGCGAAACCAGTTGCAAATAAAACCATTTAAACCCATGGGATGTCTCTTATTTTATATACAATATAACTGTCTTTCAGAGTCGCGTTGAAAGGGAGTTCTTCCTAAACTTTCTCGTGGTTAATGAAAACCTTTCCCATTATCTGACCGAGAACATCAACATGTTTGCCACCTCCCCCGCAACTGTCGACCCTGAAGATGAAGGGTTTCAACTTTCTAATAAAATCAGAGGTATACTAACATTTGATATATTTCTGGTATTCCTACCATACATTTAAGACTAATTCAAGCAATTAAAACATGAAAAATATATGTTAAAATAGCATAAAACAAACTACAAAAAATCAATTTCTCTTTTCATATTTAATCGTGTTATTTATCTATTAATATAGAATTTGAGCTGTTCAAGAGGTAAATTTTATAAACCTCTTCTTATATAATATACAATCCAAATAGCAGTATCTCGATTGCCGGCATCCATGTACATTTATTTCAGCCATCAATGGTTTTACATTTGGAACACTACCCGGATTGAACATGTGTTATGGAGATCAGGTCACGTGGCATGTGTACACGTTAGGGCCTGATATTGACAACCACCATGTGACCTTTGAAGGCAACAACTTCGTGTTCGACGACATGAATATTGATACAGTGTCTGTTTTTCCGGGAATGGGGCATAGTGTCGACATGATCCCGGACCAACTTGGTAAGGGCCATTTCGGCCTCCTCGGCCATTTTTCATCGAAAACAACCTCGGATGTATGTCGGTACATCGGTGGAAGTAGTTGGTAAACTTTTAAAACGTTTTGACGTGTATTCTTTTTTATCATGTTTAATTTGATTGCAAGTGAATTGAATGATTGCATAATTAATTAAGAGTCGAAAGAGTAAAGGCATGAAGTTTAACTGATAGGTTGAAAATACTACGCGATCTACTTGCAGCGTAGTTAAATGTAAAGAGTTCTTACATTATAAACCGTCCATATAAATCCGATATGTTTTTCGATGGAAATGGCCGAGGATTAGGCTTATACCACCTGAACAACGGATATATGGTACAATCATTTTCTCGAATCAATATTTCTGTGTACTAATAATATATGTTTTCAAAGTAAAATTTTGATTCGTAAGTTCAGACGCTGTTTATAATCCTTTTGGAATTGGAACGTCTAATTTGATAAGAGATTTAATTTGTTTGAAAATCTTCATCTTACATTTTTGTCAGCGCACACTCGCTGACAAGATGGCTTTAAAGATTTGTCCAAGACAATTTATTCTATTACTATAAAATTGTATTTGTTCATTTAGTTTGGTCGTATGCCATGCTGTATAACACATTATTTTACAGGATTAAATAAGTTGCGTTGCGGTCAACTAGGTCTTGAGAAAGAAGGGATGTTTGCTTGGTATAACGTCGATTCATGTTATAGTCGGTTGCGAATTGGTCGTCTGCCAAAGCTTGGGATCACGCGCCGGTATTACATCGGAGCATTTAATGTGGAATGGGATTACGCGCCAGTCAAAGTGCACCCCATTACTGGGAAGAGTTTGTATACTCCTACTAGGTAAGTTTATTATTTTTTATTTTATAAAGGGTCTTCCAGAGTGCAAAAGTAATTTGCCAAATAAAAAGGTGTTTTAGAATTTCATTTTTTTTTTGTTCATTTTTGAGGTACAATTGTTTGCAATCATAATGCAAATATCCGTTGCAACAAGTCTATTTGTATTAAAGAGTTGAGTACATTTTACGAAAGAACTTTAAACAGTTTTTTTTATTTTTTCCGGAAATGTCTTCATCATTAACAAGATGTTATCTAGTGAAAATAGTCAGTACTACCCAATCAATTATTTCTTGTGGCTTTGTTGTGACTGCATGTATTTTTTAAAAAGGTGATTGCAATTTTTGTAAGTCTTAAGTAGTCTTGGGCAATTTGACACCAAAAGATCGTTATTTTTTCGACAGACTTTTCCGTCGAAAACTCCAAAATCTGATAAAACATTATTTCGTTAGATTTGGTCAACCCTTACCATCCCAAAACATCTCGCAAAGTATGCTTTACCCCTAAAAATGAGTGTTCCTCAAAACTGAATAAAAACACGAACTTTTGAACTGTTTTAATATTTGGCCCTCCCAACTCTCTTTTGCTCTGTTCTAGGTCCTGCAGTCTTATTATTTAATATGTGCTCCATTAAACGAGTATCATTATCCAGGTTCTGTGTGAGTATTTCTCCTAGTTCTATGTTTGGCAATAGCCTTCATAACACATCATAATTGGTACATGTATGTCAGTGTGTAAGGTAAACAAAACGTATCACATGAACTGCCATTATATTATAAATATTTTTTTTATTACTTCAGTCCAAGTTACATTTTCGTGAGAGGCGGGCCTGATTTTGTTGGAAGTATCTATACTAAGACCGTGTACCGCGAATTTACTGACAGCACATTTACCAAGATGAAACCTCAACATGTGAACCTCGGAATACTCGGTCCGTACATACGCGGAAATGTTGGAGACACAATAGAAATACATTTGAAAAATATGGCAAACTTTCCATTGAATATAGTCCCTAAAAACCTACCTTTTGCGGACGGGTCAGTTATAAGCAGTGCATTGCCTACGTTTCCAGGCACCGTTGGAATATATAAATATTCTATCCCTAAACGATCTGGACCAAACAAAAACCAGCCAAATTGTGTAGGAACTATGTATACCTCGCGGGTAGATCCACTGAAAGATGCACATAGCGGTCTGATTGGTCCAATGGTAATATGCAAGGAAGAAACTCTTAATGGATATGGCCAAAGAACTGATGACATTAGTGTTGAATTCGCAACAGCTTACTTTATCATAGACGAAAATCTGAGTCATCATAGTGCAGCCAATTTTGCACTACGGGCACCCGGTAGAGTAGACGTTAAGAATGCTGATTTCGTAAAAAGCAATATGTATTATTCAATAAACGGACTCATTTATGGAAACCTAGTTGACCTTACTATGAGGTTAGGACAGAGGAGCGCTTGGTACGTCTTTGGAATGGGTATGGAAGACGACATCCACACAGTGCATTTCCATGGACAGTTATACATCCGGAATACAAAATTAACGCTTCGAGGGGATGTTCTAGAGGTTTTCGCGGGAACATATGAAACTGTAGAAATGGAAGCATACAATCCGGGCACTTGGCTTTTTCATTGTCACGTGAGCGGCCACGTGATTAATGGCATGGAAACCGTCTACAATGTTCTTCGATGATCCATTTACCTAGGAATGTGATTTCAAGGTACTATAACATATATTTGTCTTAAAATAATTTAACAGTGATGCTCTTCCGCTACTGTCAATGAATAGCTCAAGCAAACCAAATCTCCTGTTTTCAAACTGTGTTTCCGAATATACCAGGATGTTTTTTTCTATTTATTGTATCATGCTTATTGTGTTCACAGTGTATTTGTGTTGCATGTTTTGTTCAGTGGTGTTTGGATTTGTTTTCAGTGCAGCTCATCAATCTCTTTTCTTTTCCAGAGACAAAAAAGGTCACAGTCATCTATCAGCGTGTGTATCATCTTTGAAATGTTGACTTATACCAAAACACACACACAAACCACTAGATCCTCTCGCCCTGTGGAAGATTATTTATTAATGCATATTGCAATTCTATCCTATGAAGTGAACAGAGATGAAACCTTAATTGAAGTGAACTGTGGGACTACCTCATGTGTCTATCTTTGAGATGTTTTATTTATGTGCCATGAGAATCGAAGAAGAAAATTTAACAATAAATTGTCCGAGATGGTATAAACAGTTTTCAGCTGATGTTTTTGAACGTGTTAATAGGGTAGTATATTGATAACATGCGTTGATTTACATTAGAATTTTGTGTGTTTTATTATATTGAAACGCTGTATTTGCTACGACGACGTCAAATATAGTGCATATGAAGATATTTAGACAGGCTACTGGACTACTCCGGGTAGTTTTCATTGTATAATGACTTAAACTAGACATGGTATGTTTTTGGCTAGAGGTGTTGTATCCATTAAACTGTTTTGGCTGCTCTGATGAGTTCCATATCATGACGGAAAAACGTTTAATCGTACGACTGATGCAGCATACATGTAATACTGTTAATAATACCGTCAAAGGGCTACAAACGCTGATAATAGTTAAAGATTGTTACCAAGAATTGTTTGGGTTATCGTGTTGTAAGTCTGTGGCTCTAGTTCAGTGTCATTTTGGCCCTCAAAGGGTTTATATTTGAATTGTTGTCTTGTCCCTGTAGTTTAATTGTATTATTAAAAATGTCATTGGAAACCCGGTTGTTTTTAAAAGACTACATTAACACAGTTCAAATAAAACTCACTGCCTTGGAGACGCGGAGATCAAAACATTTCCTTAGTTTCTTAGTATTGTTTTATTGTTGAGTTTCCTCAAGTTAATGCATACTTTGATCAGATTTACCTTTTAAGTTTTTACTTGATTCAGGTTTGTTGGGATAAGAGTTAGCTTGCACATGCACACTGGATGAAACCTTCAGTATATTTAAATGTTACTGACCGTTCCAAGGCGGTACCTTGCAATCTTTGATTAACACACCTAGCTTTTATATAGTATATATGTTTATGTGTTGTTTGCGGAGTTTTGTGTTGTTGTTTCATGTCTTGTTTGTTATATTTTTGTTTTATGTGTTATTTGTCTCTGGCGTTTACCCTGTGCCATCAAACGGGGTTTATGTTTAAAGTTTTGACTACTGAGCTTGTTTCTGAAGTGTTTTTATAAATATTACAATGTACGTTGTGTCAGTCGTTAAAACAGTGTTATATAAATCCGCTTATTTAAACTAGTATATAACGCCCCAGTTATTCTTTCCTTTTTGCTATGAAAACTGGATGTCGTTCCAAATAAAAAATGCAATAGTTCAATAATACCATGGAAAGTACAGGGGCACGCCACGTAATAAATATTTTACAGCCGAAACTGTGTTTGAAGGTAAATGGTTAGGGATTAAAAGTCATTGAATGAGAAACACATTCAACATTCAAACAACAGAAAGACTACATGTATCAAAAAGCTTTATCAATAAATGATGGCGTTACCACCTTGGCTCGGTCAATTACGAGTTAACGGGAAGAAAGCCGGTTAATGTGTACAATAATAAAATGAAAACTACAGGACAAGCCGAATAGTCAAAATTTAAAGTATAACACAACTGACAGTCAAATATAAACAATATCAGAGCCAAAACGACATTGAACGAGAGACAAAAAAGTACGAAAACCACAAGCAGACCAGACACGCATCAAAATAACTTAATCAATAAATAATTTTAAAATCGCTTGAACACGAGTTTACTGGGGGATATGCGCATGACCTCACACTAATCCTAGCACTTATTAGTATTTAATTATGCAAAATTTAACATATACGCCTCATCGGAGCAAGAATCAACTTGAACACAATGTATATTGGCACGTTTATCTTATAGATAGGACAGCTTATCTTTTATTCTCACAGCATTATGATTATAAAACCGATTTTGTAAAAAAAAAACACACACAAATAAACAAAATTTATGACAAATCATTTTAATCCCACGGCACTTCGCCTTAATCTTACATCACTTGGCCACTTAGATGAACTTTTCAAAATGCCTTAGTTCCTAAAATGTCAAGTATGAATTACGTTTTTCTGATTATCAAACCACATGAGACTATATTATACAGTAATTGACTACTTATTTATACCTGTTTCGTACAAGTAATTTGTTTCCATTTTATGTTTATTTTTAAAATGACATTTCTTTTCTTTATTATAATTCAATTGTTGCACATTATTGGCTTCACTGTAACAGACTCATTCAATTGCAAATAACATAATTTTTGATTCTAAGAAATGCCACTTTGACCTGGTACTCAATAGCGGAAAACCAAAACCATAAAATATGACTATATATGTAATACAATTGAAATGTGTCCAGACATATCAAGTAATTTATTCTAAGATCTTTAACACTTAAAAACATTCCAACGCTTCTTCCTGGCCGTTCACTGTCCTTACAAAACAACCTTCTCCTTTCATAGCAATCCTGCAGCCAGGTGGTGCTGTTATAACCCCTGCATGGGAACAATACCTGCAAGAGACACCGTCTTTGCTTTCAAAATGAGTTCGCATCTCTTTAAAAGAACGATATTTTTTTTTTTATTATTTTATTTTATTTATTTATTATTTTTTTTTTTTTTTGGGGGGGGGGGGGGGTCTGTGCTTAGTGTAGTGTTTACTTGTTTGATTTAGTTCGATTGTAACGAAAGCTGATAGCTTAAAACATCACTCTCAAGTCCGTTTCCTGGGGAGAAACCAGTATTAGTGTCTATTTTGAGAGGCCATGAGATAGTTACCTTGGAAAGATCGAACCCAAAAGAGGCGGACACCTATACCTCTAAACAACTCTCCACCTTGGTTATTTTGATTACAGAACATATCAACTGAAACACACACTAATAAATCAACTGCAAACTGCATAGAGTTGAGCGATACACTAGTATGCCTCTGTTGTTGCTCTTGCTGTGAAATAAAAGTACCTTCTCGATTGTTTAAACTTAAACTTTGTCGGAAAATATGTTTCTGCCACATATTATTACAAAAATGCCTTTATTTTAAATTAAATGTAATTAAAAATACAAAATTTGTTGCTTAGACGGTAAAGGTTATCAATTAATTAAAATTCACAGTATCAATACTAAATAAATAAATTATCGCCCCAGATGTCTTGTAATCGGTCAAGCTTTAAATATAGAAGTTCACGATGATAACATCAAAACAGTCCCTTGTTTTGAGCCACAATAATGGGCGATTAGAGAAACGTTATTATCATTTTGACCTTTGTATGTACCTCCACGTGTCTGCTTTTTACAACGGAACGTTCAAAGACTCACTGGTGCTCATAAACATGCTCCTAAAATACAAATATTAATGAATCACTTGCATGTAGATTTCTGGGGCATAATTGTTATACTTTTCTTCCACATGTGTTTTTCATTGACCTTTTAACTGGCTGATTTTAATTTATATCCAAGAACCAATAATTCTTTACGTGCATCCTTTTTGTTTGGGAGGTTTGATGTTCATGTTGTTTATGTATTTTTGTAACATTCGTGTTATAGCAGATGAATATCACTTTGTATTAATTTGTCCTCTTGATATTGACATTAGAAGACAGTATATTAAGAAATATTTTTACATTAGACCAAGCATGAAGACAGTATATTAAGAAATATTTTTACATTAGACCAAGCATGTTAAGTTTAAAGAATTGTTTAAATCTCAAAATAAAATTACAACATTTAAGTTGTCAAAATATATCAAAGAATCTCTAAAACATAGAATTTCTCTTATTTATGATAATTAGTGTAATATGCTCATCCTCACATTATTTTGCATTTGCTCATGACAACTTATTTATTTCTATGTGTATACAACCTACATCGGTTCTGTAGTATGTGACTTGTTGAGTTCATATTTGTAAATGTGTTTCATATTATTTGACTATGTACTGTGATGGTATACGTCTAATAAAATTATGTTCTGTTCTGTTCTGTTCTGTGTCTTATATGTCCTTATAATAACAACGATATAACAATCATTGACTATGTTATAAGAAGAAAAAATGCAGTAGCATGCCATTGGTCCTTCACATCCCTTATAATATATTACTGAAATGTTCGTTGACGAACCAATGTTGTATTAACATTAAGTGCAGTAATTTAATTAGGACAACGATTCTACAGATTTGTGTCTCGCTTGATTGTGACGTTTTGTGTTCGTATTGTTTTCGACGCTTTGTTTATAAATGTGTTTGGTAACTTTGGACAAATAACTGAATCACACACCAATTGAAGCCTGCAGTTTTCACTAAATCTCAAGTGTGCCAAACCTAGTAACCCTAATAATCAATACCAGTAGGCGAGTAGCTATAGGACATTTTGGAGTTGCTGTTGTTGTTTTTATTTTTCGAGATATTTTCCCGATTTTTGAAAGATATCTGAATATTTTTGTATAAAATACTTCAGCTCTTCTTCGGTTGAATTAATGCAATTAAAAGTGAAATTAAAAAAAACTTAAATTTTGTTTGGCTCCAAAAGAGATGTTCAAAATGGGTCAAATTTAGGTCGATAAAAGTAGTTCTCGGTAATACTGGAGTAGAGATTATGCTGAACACTTCCTATATCTTTGTCTTTCTGCTCAATAGTGTGTCATATGTTAGATGTAGCTCGCTCGGGATATATCAAGATTCACAAATAACATTTTGAATACTCTTTTTAATGTTTTCTTTTCCTGTTTTGTACAATGATGTTGTCATTTCTAGAACGCTAACCCTAATTAACTCTAACTTGAACGTGAACTCTAGATTAAATCGGGTTTGTTCGACGTATCTGATAAACGTTTTAACATAACATACAGAAACAAACTCTTGTTTTGAGTGGTTTTATGGTACCTCGGAGAAATCTGACATAATTTGCTCAAGCCCAACTATTTCAGCTGCAGGAAGTGTATGGTTTTCATTCTTCAGTACTGCTTCTAAAGTTAATATAGTTATTGTTTTGTTCTACCAAAATTTTATGTATGTGTTTCTCCCTGTATGAAGCCCCAGTTAGTCTTTGTACGTGTACATGCATGCTAGGATAAACGTGAGGTTGAGCGCTCTAAAGCTAGGTTCAATCAGTGAGTTTTAACTTAATGTTTCTTGACTGTACAAAGATGGTTAAACCGATTTTAGACAATGACGATATTTTGTTACGTGTTTTTTTTTACAAGATTTACTTTTACGTTTTTTCTTTATTTAGGATTGTTGGGATAAGAGTGAGGTTTGTGCACGTAAACTGGTTTAAACACCAGTAAATTTACATTTTACTGACCGTTCAAAGGCGGTACCTAACAATCCTTGATAAACATTCCTAGTTTTTTATATAGTATATATGCACCGTGCGTGTGGAGTTTTGTTATGTTCTTCCACGTTTCTTGTTTGTGATTTTTTTGCTTTTTGTGTTCTATGTATTTGGCGTTTACCCAGTGCCATTAAACCGGGTTCATGTTTAACCTTTTTGCTACTGAGCTTGATTCTGTAGTTTTTCACGTTTAGTATTTATGTTTGTTGTCTTGTGGTGTAGAGCTCCTTGTTGACTTTTTGTTGTCTTGAATCGCTTTTTCTCTTGTTTGGTGTCTAGTAGCATGACGCTCCTTGTTGACTCTTTGTTGTCTTGAAACGCGTAATCATTTGTTTGGTGTCTTGTAGCGTTGCGCTCCTTGTTGTTTTTTGTTTGGCTCTTGTTTTATGTTTATTGTATTTTAGCGTTTTGTTTCGTTCGTATTGTCTTTTAGCACTGTGCCCCTTGCTTTGTTTCTGTTGTATGTTAGCCTGTTGTCTCTTATTTGCTGTCTTGTAGCGTGGTGTCACTTGTTTGGTGTTTGTTATCTTGGAGAGTTTTATCTCTTGTTTGGTAATTGTTGTCTTGAAACATTTTGTCTTTTGTATGGATTTTTATTGTCTGTTGTCTTTTAGCGTTTAGTCTCTTATTGGATATTTGTTATCTTGTAGCGTTTAGTCTCTTGGTTGGTTTTTGTTGTCTTGTTGGGTGGTGTTTCTCTTTTTTTCAGAAGCCGCTGGCTCAATTTCCAAATATTTTCATAGAAATGTTTCTGAGGTGACCCTGTATTAAATTCCATCACCCAATATAGGGAAGAGGGGGGGGGGGGGCGAGCTACATTATATGCATACAAGGAAATTTCGCACCTGGTCTGATTTTTAAATAGTTTCACAATGTTCCTTAGGTGATCCTTTATCAAATTATTTCACCCCATTTTGATTCGAAAAATACATGGCCATCTTGTGGCGGGCTACTTTTCTCTGTAAATCTATATGGTAATCTTTGAAAATCTTTTCCTCAGAAAGCGCTTGCCTGATTTTAAAATAATTTCTCCGAAATGTTTCTTAGGTGGTCTTCTTAAAAAATATCTTCACCTCATGTTGATTCGTAAAAAAACATGACCGCCGGGGTGTGGCTACATTTTACTATATGTCCATATGGAAAACTTTGAAAATCTTTTCTTCAGAAACTATAAGCCCGATTTCAAAATAATCATTACATAACGATGTAAAAGATTGATAATTTTTAAGTTTAATACAAGATAATATCGAGTATAAATCCTTTTTCATGAGCTAGTAGTTTTGTAACAAACTACCCACTGTTCCGCATTTTCCGATAACTCGACTGACTTGCTTCCCTTTGCGTTGCTATATGCGCGTAATTGCTCCCCTTGGAACTGGTTCTCGGTTTTGATATAGAGAGTGGAGATGAGATAGGAGCCAATAATAATATAAGGCTATGACAAGACCAAGTAATTTCTTCTTTGAAAAACAGAAAAGCTTATTTAATAGTGTATCCATATTATTCGCCAGCTGCTGTATTCAAAATATAACTAAAAGCACATATATATGATATATGTTTTATTCTTTATACATCATAATAGAAATATGCTTTACAATAGCTTAAACTCTGTAACAAAATATAACAAAAACAAACAACATTATAGAACTATTTAAGTTGTAACTATACAATCAACAGAACATAAATTGAAAACAGGTCAAATTGAAAAAAAACAAATGTCAATAATTATAGATATAATAACGTATATAGCTTACCTAAATATAGTATTATACTATAATGCTTACAAGACTTCATGTGACTTGCTCCGTATTTATAGGGTCAGACTTCAAAATAATATTTGTAAACAATATTATTGTGATAAAAAAAATCATCATAAAATCAAACAAGAGCTTGATTGTTCAAGATATATTGAAAAATGTTACATGAAATGCTCAATTTTGCCAAAAAGCATAAGTAATGCTATTGAAAATTGAATGAATTAAGGCTAAAATTACAAATTCTTAATAAATCCTTTTAAAATGAGTACAGTACCTATTAGTTGCTGTGTGCCCAATAAAATGAGAGAAAAAAAAATTAGATTTTTAGAAAAACAAATGTTGCCATTAGCTATAAAATCTGTGAATGAGTACCTTTTAGTGATGTTTGAATAAACTTACTAAATTTATTAATAAAGGGGTTCTTAACATTGGTTGCATATCGTGTGTTTCCATTTTGTTTTGTGTTTTGACTTATACATTAATATAATTCAAATAATATCTATTTTTATGAGAATTTCCAATAACTCTGGGTGCTAATTAGTTTTCCTAACATTTGTTCATGGCAAGACTATATAGGCATGTGTACATAAATGGCCAAATGGCAGCATCAAAATGCAAAAATGTTTACATATAAAACAACACCCTTGATAACAGCTGTCCTTCAGATATTACATATGCAAAAATTATAGTAAAAATAAACAATGAAAACTAAATCATATCTTTATGTAAGTGAATATTAACAAAAGTAGAGTTTTTTTAACCAAATTTACTCAGTTAAAGCTGCACTCTCACATTTTGATTTGTTTTGACAATTTTTGTCTTGGAATGAGCCAATTTATGCACAAATGCATGGAAACTAGTGATGTAAGACTGCTAAAAAAAATCAGATCGCAGATTTTCTTATTTAAGTTCACAAACTGATGTTTTATGCATTTTTCTTAAACCATTACTAAGGCTTTTAGCCATAAAACATTACCTTTCAAACAGAAATATGAAAGCTTGCCAAAAAAATAAAAATAAAAAATTTGTCAAACCAGTTAATCTGTGACAGTGCAGCTGTAGGGAGAAAATAGTTCTGCAAGAGTCAACATTATAAAAGGCATTATAGTAAAAAGTATATTGGTCATTCCAGATACAGAAATATGATAAGGTCTTGGTGAACCATTAGAAAGCTATGGCTGATCAAAACTATGTCAAAACATTGTAAACTAACAGTAACTATTATAATGATATACATTGTGATATATAAAGTATAATATTATGGTAAACGCAAAGATTATTGTATTATATACAATATTGCAGGAAAGCACCCAGGTAAACAGACTATATGTATATCACATTCATGACATTGAAGGCAAGCATCGGTGGGGTGATTTTTTATCACAATGGAGATAGATACATGATAAATATCTTATAATTATGAATTTGATTTATTGTGTAAGTGGATATGTCACAAACTTATTAAGGTTTGATGTTCTTGTTTTGTTCCAAAGACAATGGGACAATTCATCATGCCCAGTAACTTGTACTAAATAATAAAATATTTCTCAAGTGACTATTTATAATTAAGGATGAATATTTCTTTCAATTATATGCTTTCCAGAGGTTTATAGAGATTTATCAGTGAAATAAAAATCATATTTCACTGTTTCAAACAGTGAAAATATCAGTATGATATTTTTGACTGTTTTAAATTTTAGCCCATTCTTGTGACCAGATCAAACATCAGCGCGCTCGGGCTGGAACACAATTTTAACGACGTTGTTTCTGAAATAATGTTCCTTTGGCATACAATTTGTCGCTATTCTAAAAATCAACAATAAAATGTCATTTCCTTTTTAGCCATATAATAAAAAGAAAAATTGTTTGTTTCAGTATAAGATCACAAAATATTTCATCTTGTGTACACCAAAAGTAAATATATCACTCGTTGCTATGCCTCTAGTGAAATATAGCATTTGGTTCTCACTCTATGCAATTTACTGCAGCCTTACATTGGAACAAACAATTATCCTCTTTACTTATTCACATCAGCAAAGATGATTTACACCTAATGATAACTATTTCTTAAGCCGAACATATAATCATGACAATTTATACTTAAAGGCCTAGTTTAATCGTTCTATAAGTGAATCGTCTCCCCCCCCCACCCCCACCCCCAAACCGTGTATTTGAACATTACCTCTGTTAATTGATCTTAATCTTATTGCCTTACTGTCTTATCAGATCTCCAATCTGAGTATCTTGCTGTGCAGTCTGGGATGTTTTATTATAAAATTGGACCCTAATGGCCCTGAGCCAATTAACAAATACACAGGAAATTGGCCCCCAATGTGACACCAGTGCAATTAGAACGAGATGCACAGCAGGGGATTTTCATGCCAAACATTCCTTAAACTAGGACTTTAACGCTAAATATTCAACTCAATTTCAAACATTTATACAGAACATAATCTCATGCTTAATTTTTTGAAACGGTATTGTGTTGGTCGCTGTTACACAATGAATGCTGTTAGGGTTTGAGTTAGCCTAGCTGTAAGAGGTAGTTGCTTGCAGCAAAATTATTGCTTAATTTGAATTAGGTACAACAAAAAACACTTTTCATTATATTTAAATACTATTTGAGCACTGAAATATTCAATGATTCAATTTTTAGGATAATAAACTTAATAAAAACCGGAGTACAAAAATTATCAACAATAATCATTCTTTGGAAAATATACTGAAATAAAGAATTTACTACCTGACAAATCTGACTAGAAATAATGAAGTTTGCCATATCAACTGAACAGAGAATTTTTATAACAAACTATTAAATAACTATTAATTATTAGCCCTTAAATACAGCATCTGCCTCGCCCAAAAATACAAAGGCCTCCTCTATAACAGTGCCAATATCTATATCAGTAAGCGGCCCCAGGCCAAAAAGTGATATAGATATAAAGCCCACTTTTTAAAGAATTTGGCTAATTAAACAGGGCCAAAAAATGATATAGATTCGAAGCTGGAAATTCAGAAACAGCAGTAAATATATTATGCATTTTAAGGGTTGTTCTTTGTTATATGTTAATTTTATTTTTTTGAAAATTTAGAGTTTAATCTATTAATCCTTTAAGTGCATGAAATTATTTAACAAATTATCAATAAATAAGTGAATTGCACGAGGCCGAACATTATTTTTTAACATATAATACTGCACCGTGACAAATGCAAACAAATATAAATGCAAACAATATGCATTACCAAAAATCTAAATTTTTGTTCAAGTCGGATATATATCAGGGGTGGAATTCATAACTCATCTTATGTAATTTCCTAACTTAAGTCATTATCTAAAGTTAAGTATCTCACTTACCATGTAATATAATAACTTCATAATATCTCAAATACTTAATATTATCATTGATTTTAATCAAAATACATACTTTCATGTTAAAAACACACGAATTATTTTCTTCTAATTTGACTATGATAATGAAAAACTTAGGAAATTGACTTAAGTTAAGAAATGACTTAAGATGTTTTATGAATGCAACCCGGGCAGTGCTCCAGCCAGGATTTAAAAAGGGCAGGGTGCTAGGTGAGAAAGGGCGCTTTTGATGCATATTGAATGAGCCTTAATGGGGCTCTTGCAAGGCCAATGTTCAATTCTAATAATGTATGTTTTGTAACTAATACCAATACTAGTAGTTTGCTATGAATACCTTAGCTGTTATCTTTACTTTAGTGTATAAATAATGTATATTTATTATTTTTATTCTTATTTCTGAAAAATGACTCTGTCAAACAAAAGGGGACAGCAGGGTGTAGTAAAAGGCAGCAGGGTGCTATAAAAGGGCAGTGGGGGCCCCACCCTGCTATTTAGGCCTAGCTGGAGCACTTCAAAAATTCAGTACCATTATGATAAAATTAACAAATTTTAAGTGAAACATACACTTATAGACTTAGATCTAGGTAATTTCAATAAGGATTTAAGTCGTTAGTTAAATTATCTTAAATCTGTATAAATGCCACAAGTTTTGATTTCGTTCCCTTCATTTTCGTGTTCATTTTTGTGTTCATTTTTGATACTGGCTTAAGTTCATGCACTCAAATATGTAGACAAATAATGAATCTATGACACTAAGATAATTTATGTATGACTAAAATGTTAATTAAAACGGCCCCATGAGTATTGTATAGACATTATGTACAGAGGAAGGATCATTAATTACAAGTGTATATATGTGATCAGAAAAATCAATCATAAACAGTTCATTCATCTTACTCTTAATCTTACTGTGGGATAAACCAATGGTGGAGTACGGTCAAACCAAATTGGCTCGAATTCCTCTTTGGCTCAAATTGGTTGTAAAAGACTTGATTTCTTTAAACTAAAGGTAAGCATTCCACTTGGCTCGAGTTTTTCGAGGCTCAAGGTATTTCACCGGTCCCTGGGAGTTCAAGCCAATGAGGTTTGACAAAATTTATTGTTTACAATTGAAGTTGCAAATAATCAATTTGATTGTTACCTATAAATAGAATCATATTATTTTAGAACAACAATATAAATTAGGATTAAAGGTTTACCAAATATTCTCAAAAATTAATTGTTAACAATTTTTGTCAACGATTATCAATTGCATAACATCAGAATCAATTATGGCTATATGACTTTATTCTCTAAAATCGGAAAAAAATGCAGAACAACAGAATGAATCTTTTTCTATTCAGCTAAAAGCTAAATCATATTATTGAAAATTAACTTTAAAATAACAAGAATATAATATAAATAATTACTATCATGTTCATTCTTTGTTATTAGTGCACGAATATGAGTATTTTATACATTTTATGTACTTTTGATTACATAAGCATAAATTGATCAGAATGATTTGATCGATTATTTTCGATGATTGCTCATGGTTTAAGATCGATTGTCGATCCCTACTGTACATGTCTTCAGTAAAAGTAACAACTAAATCAAAATAAATGACAAACATTCATTAACGAAACGAGAAAAAACATTATTGAAACATAATAATTTCATATTTTCAAATTCTAACTATTTACCAGTTTCAATTAAGAAATACTATCATTTTAATATTTCTTATACATATGATAAATACATAATATTATACTTCATGCAATTTTATACCAAAAAACAAAAATGACAAAAAAGATCTATGAGTTTGTTTCCATATTTTGGTGAAATAATAGAAATAAGATATAACATATTCAAAAAGTAATAGTTATATGTATATGTATATAATTATGTACAATAACAAAACATCTCACTTCTCCAATTCCATAACACAAAACATCAAAATGCTTAAAAAAAACTATATTTAGAAGTTTAACTTTTTTTTTAACATGGCTAATAAAATATTTATTTTTTTTATTATTCATATCCAAACTTTTCATTATCAATTTATTGCTAAAGTAAGAACTATCCAATTTTTATATAATACAACAATCGAACTGTTTCCACGATAAAAACGAAGATCAAAGTAATAATTTAAAGGGACAAGACACCAGATATTCCAAAAATCAGCATATACAGCATTTCCTCAAAACAAGCCTAGAATTATCAATATAAACTAGTATGAGGCCGATAAAACATCATTTTACACGATTAAAAGAATCATGTCTCAGCTGAATTTACTTGTTTGAAAATAGCTTATAATGTTTTCCCAGTTCATAGTGTGCATATTAAGCATGTGAATCTCACATGATCAGTATTTAAGATACACATGCAAACACTATTTTTAAAATTACTGGAGTTTATGTGGTAAACAAAAGCAGCAGATTTCAAATTGGAAAAATACACAAAAAGTGCAAAAGATACGTGTGTCGTAAGCGATATTAAAATCAGTCAGAAAGATTCAATGCATTGTACACAGAGATATCAAATTGTATGTATGTTTTTGACAATTTTCTTTTTTTTCTTGCAATGGTATCATCTGGTGTCTAGTCTCTTTAATTCACGATAAATTTAACAAAGTTATAAATTCATAAGCACCAACTTCATCTGAAAAAATTAATAAAAAGTGAGAAAAAAATAACATGTATTGTGGAAATGATCAATGTTTTGAAAAAATAAAATTAATTTGCAAACATCAAGAGCCTTTGATTCAAATTCATCACAAAATAACACATCTTCATTAATGATCAATGTTTTGAAAAAATAAAATGAATTTGCATACATCAAGAGCCTTTGATTCAAATTCATCACAAAATAACACATCTTCATTAATAGTATGGTATGTATTGCTCAAACGTAAGCTATCATCAACAATAATAGCCAATTTCTGAGATTAATATCAGCAGGATATTTTGTAAATTCTAATTATTCAAATATAATTTAAATTATAATTATCATTTTTCTTAAATGCTGAAGGTTTGCATTAATAGAATTAAGTATTATCAAAACTATATTGTCTTGGGGTGAAGGACTACAGCAAATAAATGCATTCAATAGAATTGCATAATACATTGAGAATTAAAAAAAAATATTTGCAAATTTTATCATGTAGAAGGATTAAGTTATCTTTTTTGTTAAGAAAATCAATGCATCTTACATAACTAGTTATGGAATAGGCATGATTTCAAGATTTGTTTTGTACAATATGACATTTATAAAGAGCATTTTTCATTGTTTTTGTATATATATGCACCTACTGCTTTAAGCACCACCTGTCCCTGTGATTTCATCATACTTTTTCATGAGATTTAAAATTCAACCTTTACCAGTAATTTCATTATACTTTTTCATGAGATTTTAAAATTTTCAATTTTATGAGTATGGTCGGATGGAGTTATGTGTTGATATTTTAGGAAGTAAATTTGGAGGAAAATTTATTCCCTTTTTCAAATATTTTTTTCTCCAGTCATCTGCACTTCAAGCAGTGGGCTCAAGCTCTGCGATGCGGCTTGTGTCGCTGGTCACTTGGCTTTGCTGTGCATTGTCCATCATGGCTGCCGAGCGTCGCCTTCGGTTACGGACGAATCTCAGCACACACAGAACTATTTGAGCCACCCATATCAACAAGGCCACCCAGGCACCAGTCTAAATGAAATAACATATAAATGGCCAATGGTTATGGAAGAAACTTCAGCACACACAGTTTTATTTGTGCCATCCATATCAGCAAGGCTACCCAGGCACCAGTCTAAAAGAGATAATGGCCAACCTCAGCACACACACTAATATCTGTGCCACCTATTTCAACAAGACTACCCAGCCACCAGTCTAAAAAAGATAACATATAAATGGCCAACCTTAGTACACGCACTACTATCTGTGCCACCCATTTCAACAAGACTAGCCAGGCACCAGTCTAAATGAGATAACATATTAATGGCCAATGGTTAAAGTAAACATCAATGCAATGGTGAGTTTGTGTATTATGTTCTCATATAATTAAATTAATACAAGTCTGAAATCTTGTTAGAATTATTGCAAATCACAAGTGTAGCCATAAATCTTACAGAAAACTAAAGATTAAAAGTAAACAACGATGACGTTTACAATGTTGTTAACTTTAACAAAATTATTTACCATCGGGCCAATTATTACCAACTAGAACTCCGCGAGTCGGATGTGTCGCCTGACGAATTATTTACTGTCGACATTATAGCTGTTAGATTGGCATTTTATTCATTTATAGACAATGATGTTGCCATTTAACTTTCAAGTGTAGGTGGCATTTGAACCCTCAATCAGATATACCTACGGAATAAGTTTCAGGTTGAAACCTCCTATAGTTTACGAGATATGCCACGGACAAAACCTAAGCAAGAAAATTAACAAAGGGCAATAACTCTAAAAATATGGCAGCAAGAGTAACGGTTCTTGTGCACTGCACTTGCCCTCAATGAGATCTATCTAGCTATGAAGTTTCAAGTTGATACCTCTTATATTCTTCAAGATATGCCCCGGACAAAACTTTAAGCATGAAAATTAACAAAGGGCAATAACTTTAAAACTAAAAAAGCAAGAGTTACTGTTATTGTGCACTGCACTTGCCCTCAATGAGATATATCTAGCTATGAAGTTTCAAGTTGATACCTCTTATATTCTTCAAGATATGCCCCGGACAAAACTTTAAGCATGAAAATTAACAAAGGGCAATAACTTTAAAACTAAGAAAGCAAGAGTTATTGTTATTGTGCACTGCACTTGCCCTCAATGAGATCTGTCTAGCTATGAAGTTTCAAGTTGATACCTCTTATATTCTTCAAGATATGCCCCGGACAAAACTTTAAGCATGAAAATTAACAAAGGGCAATAACTTTAAAACTAAGAAAGCAAGAGTTATTGTTATTGAGCACTGCACTTGCCCTCAATGAGATCTGTCTAGCTATGAAGTTTCAAGTTGATACCTCATATATTCTTCAAGATATGCCCCGGACAAAACTTTAAGCATGAAAATTAACAAAGGGCAATAATTTTAAAACTAAGAAAGCAAGAGTTACTGTTATTGTGCACTGCACTTGCCCTCCATGAGATCTATCTACATATGAAGTTTCAAGTTGATAACTCTTATATTCTACAAGATATGCCCCGGACAAAACTTTAAGCATGAAAAATAACAAAGGGCAAAACTCTAAAAATATGGAAGCAAGAGTAACAGTTCTCGTGCACTGCACTTGCCCTCAATTAGATCTATGTACATATGAAGTTTCAAGTTGATACCACTAATAGTTTAGGAGATATACCCCGGACAAGCAAAAATGGGACGTGGACGCCGCCGACGCCGCCACCGCCGACACCGCCGCCGCCACCGACGACAAAAGTAACCCCTATATGTCATCTTTTCAGGCGACACAAAAAGTGGACTATTACAAAATAATGTTTCTAATGTACATGTAACTAATACCTTACCTAAATATCAAAAACATTAAAAACAGATGTCAATATCTTCAGTTTTAACTCAAACTTCCAAGGGCCATAACTCTCAAACAATTTTGCCAATGTGTTAAGACTTGCTCAGATATAATGGTATTGTAGACAAAGTGAACAAGTGTTCCAAGTTTCATGTTAATGTTAATGTACATGTTTCTTTGATGGTTTTTCAGTAATGCCCAGCCCTATACTGTTTTACTCAATTTTCCTAGTGGCCTAACAAAAAGTTTTGCCATTGTGATAAGACCTGCTTCAGAAGTTAGGGTTTGTGTCAAGGGCATAAGTCAACAAATAGTTTTGCCAATGTGATAAAACTTGCTTCAGACAAATATAAGGTACCGGTATTGTTGTCAATGTGAACATTTGTACCAAGTTTGATGTTAATACATGTATCTTTGATAGTTTTTCATCTATGACCAAAATGTAATAGTTTAAGCAGTGGGTATAAACTAAAACACAGCACGCCCCAATTTCTCAAACTTCTTAAGCATAACAAGCTTAAATAGCTTAATTCATTACGCCTTATTTCATATTTAATCATGATTTAAGTAAATAAAACAAAGCTTATGGTGGTGAGCATAACTATTATATCCCTTGGAAGTCCAAAAACTGTTAAAGTGACACTCTTATTCAAAATCAATACGTACATAATAATGTATAACAAACTTGGCTGATAAACCTTTAACTACTTACTAAATAATGTATTTATGGAAAATATTAATTACTGGTAACAAGATCGTAATCGTATATTAAATAGCAGAACGCGCAAAAACATTAAATAATTGGTGAATGCTAAAAGATTAACTGTGATCTACTATAGTCTCCTAAGGTAGAAATACCTTGTTTTATGCACATTTCTTTGAAATTAAACTTGGCATCCTTCATAAGAACCATTGTTTTCGAGATTTATTCATCCTTTTTGGAATATTAAAACATTATTATAAATTGTGGTAAACCTTATTTGGGAGTAAGAGTGCATCTTTAAGAGTGTAAATATTGAACAAATTATACCTAAACAAAAAAAATGAGCTAAGCTTAATCCTGTTATAGGGGACTTAGGATGTTTCGAAAAATTGGGGCCTTGACATCTGATGTATACATACCTGAGAGACACTCAACAGTTTGAAGTAATTCCCCGTGTTAAACATCTTCCCCGTCTTCTCATACTTGAACGACACGTTTTCCTTGTCATAGCAACTAAAAAAAACAAGCAGAAGAATCAAGATGAAGCAACAAAAGCAGTTGTTTATATAAATACGAACTAATTCGGCATGAGAGACCCTTAGTTTATACTGATTTCTTTTAGCTGGATAGTGACAAAAGCTAAAAGCATATAGAATCATGTTTTCTTGCATACCGGACGTGTGTTTCCGGTCATGTGCTGGAAAAACTCGTCTTACACCCCCCATGTAAAATGAGTCACGCCCAACAACGCGCCACTTCTTATTTATTTTATTGTATGGTTTATGAAAAGTATATTATGCAATTTCGATAAAGCGCAATTAAAAATATAAGTATGCAATACTTTTAATTAAAATTGAAAATGAATAATCCTAAAAGCACGATTTTTAGAGGAACAATTTGACTTCAATAGAGACTTAAAATTACTGCGCTTTATGACATCAGTACACAACGTTGCACGCGCTTTTTGGTGAAATGTACAATAGTGCGTTTTCTACGTCAATTTTTCCTCAAATTCGTAATTTTAGGTATGCAAGAAAAAATATCAATCATGTTTTTACGGTCCAAATCGAAAAATCTGATTTTTCTATCTGTACCGGAAACACATGATAGATACTTATAAGAGGTTAGAGATGGCCCTAACAATGTAGGAGAATAATTTCTAAAAGCCTGAATACAATGTTATTTTTATTCGACCAGATATTGGTCTATGATATAGACAAATTGGCATTACACCGATGAATCTTTGTGCTCATTTAAAAATGCAATTAATTTGTTTAAAGGGACTGTAAACCAGATTGGCACCAAAAAAAGTTTTTTTCTGTAATGAACCTCAGGACAATTATTTACTAAAATGTTTTACTCTTTGATATCGTAATTGTAAAAAAAATATGCCAAAATGTACAAAAAAAATTCGAGTTGGAGTCCGGGTTCGAACCAGTGTCGCCAAAATTGCAGTCCAGTGTTGTATCCACTGTGCTATGAAGGCTTACCCTAAGCGTTTGGAATATTTAAGCTATATACCTAACTTGGTAGTGTCACGTTGATAACATCGACTAGCCAATCACGCATACGGAATGAATTCTACTAGGTAGACATACCTAGTAATCTTTTTCAATGGAAAAATACGAAAAGAACTGCGAAAAATAAATTAATTGTAAACTATGTGGTACTTCAATTAGTAAGTTTCAATGCATTTTACACATAGATACCAAGTTTTTGTCAGTTTTCGACAATTTTCTTTTTTTTCCGCTATTTCATCATACGGAGTACAGCCCCTTTAAAAACTGTCAGTCCAATCAGTATACATAGCACATGGCCGATTACACTAATTGTTATTTTGAATGCTCTCTGTAAACTATTTAAAATTTTAAATATTAAACTTACTGTTTTAAGAGATTTATGCTACATTCGGAGTCATGTGTTGTGCATATAACACTTCTTATTTTACAAACCAAATAGGCTTTATAAATATCAAATGAATACTTTACACTTATAAATAGCTTTTAATAAATTGTAACCTTAATTCTGAATCAAATTTTTCTTTTAAACTACAGAAGAAAAAATATAAAATTGAAAAGCGACTCTAAAGTTAACTAGAGCAATAATATAAAGTATGCAATCATTTATATTTGTGGGCTTGACTTTCGTGGTTTTTCGAAAAAGGATAATTTCGTGGGTACATAAATTCATGGATTTTCATTTTTTGAAGAACAAAAAACGAAACTGCGATCCTAAATCGTCTGCAAATTCACCATGCACCAACCTCATGTTATGTATCATATATACGTCATGCAGTTTATGACACTACAATGGGACAATATGTCAATTATAGCAGATACCCATGTCAATTATCGCTTGATCGGTAATTTAAGGGTCATTATATATTAAAATAAAGATATAAATTAGTAAAGCCATTGAATGTCAATTAAGAATTTTTGCAAACTGTGAAAACACAGGAAGAGCATTTAATTAAATAATTGATTAAATATTTTATCAAAGAAACAAAATCAAGTGGTGATGCCGAGACACACTAGATGAATAATCAGAATGTTTTACATGTGCCGCACAGGAGGTTGACAATCAGCTTGTTTTAATGTTCTGCAATGACTGGCAATGTCATACAAAAAACTGCATGCAAGTTCGAATAATTGACTTTAATTTATCATCATTGAGGTTAAAAATATAAAATATAAAACATAGTTAAAAATATATAATTATAAAACATACTAGTTTTAAAATAAACAATGATTTGGGTACCTACAAGTTGCATACTGCGACCATGTATAGTCGTGTGAATACATGTATACTCTTTTACATAGCCAGTATGATTTCAGAATTAAAGGTAAAATTTTCGTTAGGATCTTGAATTCATTGATAAGCCAACCCACTAAATACTCGAAAATTAATGTCCCAAGAATATGTATGATTTCACAGTAAAGAGATAGGATAATTGTGTGGTTCCCTGCAAGTTTTGGCATAATTTGATATTTAATTGGAAAATTGCGCCAAATTTTAATCAAATGATGTCATACCGGAAATTATTTTAAATTATGTCATTGAGTTTTCTTCCCGGCATTATGTGAATTAATGCTTGTTCTATTATTTGACATTCAAACGGTAATGCATCTGAAAACATTTATTTTATCCTTTTCTTATAAAAAATATTTTGGTTTTTGTTGGTGAGGTGAAAACCCAGGCCAGTAAATAAGTCAATAAAAATTAGTAAACCAAATCCTTAACCACTAGGCAACAAGGACTTACACAACATAAATGGATATTTTCACCTTTTAACAATACATTGATAACATCCCACGATAATGTCAATCACCCAACAACACATCGCTGAAACCTGTTAGTAATGCTATTGAAGGTTGAGATCTTTAAAGAGGATATTTGAGCAAATAATCAATATTTCCAGCTGTCAGTTCCTACCTGAGTTTTAACACTCCTAATGATTTGCCACGCTTTAATTGGTAATAAAAAAGTGCATTTACAATCCATAAGTGAGTCATTCAAAGAGGACAATATTTAAAATATAAATTAACTTTAACAATATTATGTTGTGTAAAGTTAAGCAATGAAAGCCAATAAGAATCTGAAACAAGAGGGCCATGATGGCCCTAAAACGCTCACCTAAGCAAAGGGCCACAACTCTGTGATAAAGCATTCATAAAAATGTTGCAATTTAAACATGTCTTTACTGATGACGATGCCTTGTTTTATATTTGTAAAGGGTCATGCAATAAAGCTACCTGTAACGTTTCATTAAATTTGGCCTGGTAGTTGCAGATTTTTTTTTTAAAGCAAAACAGTAAGTCGGCCATTTTGTTGTTGTTGTTGTTGATTAATCTCAATGCCTTGTTGTATTTTTGTAGAGGGTCATGCAATAACGCTTCCTGTAAAGTTTCAGTGAATTTGGCCTAGTAGTTTCAGAGGAGATGTTTTTTAAAGCAAAACAGGAAGTTGGCCAGATTGTTGTTGTTGTTGTTGATCAATCGCGACCCCTTGTTGCATGATTGTAGAAGGTTACCCAAGGAAGCTTCCTGTAAAGTTTCTTTGAATTTAGACTGGTAGTTTCAGAGGAGATGTTTTTTTAAAGCAAGACATGAAGTTGGCCATTTTGTTGTTGTTGTTGTTGTTGTTGATCAATCTCAATGCCTTGTTGTATTTTAGTACAGGGTCACCCAAGGAAGCTTCCTGTAAAGTTTCATTGAATTTGGAGTGGTAATTTCAGAGGAGATGTTTTTTTAAAGCAAAACAGGAAGTCAGCCATTTTGTTGTTGTTGCTGTTGTTGTTGTTGTTGATCAATCATGACCCCTTGTTGTATTTTTGTAGAGGGTCAAGCAAGGAAGCTTCCTGTAAAGTTTCATTGAATTTAGACAGGTAGTTTTAGAGGAGATGTTTTTTAAAGCAAAACAGGAAGTTGGCCATTTTGTTGTTGTTGTTGTTGATCAATCATATCCCCTTGTTGTTTTTTTGTAGAGGGTCACCCAAGGAAGATTCCTGTGAAGTTTCATTGAATTTGGCCAGGTAGTTTCAGAGGAAATGTTTTTTAAGCAATTGTTGACGGGCGGACGGACTGACTGATGGATGGACGACAGATCAAAACAGATCACCTTGAGCTCTTCGTGCTCTGGTGAGCTAAAAAGGACCCTTGTACGAAATTGAGTTTGTCACTCACATAAGTATTCAAATACATTCGAAACCCATTGGCTTCATATCCCAGTGACTGGCCAAAATACTTTGAGCATCGCCAATATCCAGCCAAGAGGGAATGCTTACAAAGAGTAAAACAAAATCAGTCATTAACACCCAGTTCCAGCCAAAGTGGAAGTCGAGCCAAGCAAAATCGAGCCAACAGATTTGGACTGTATAAGGAATCTGCCCCAGAAATAAGGTAGTTCTCTGATTATTGCATTGTCCTAAATGTTAACTTTAAATGATTATGCCCGCTGATGCCATAAAATTTTGGTATCATTATTAACTTTTTTTTTCTCCATACAAAACCTGTTCATTTGATACCAAAATAACATTAGATCAACAGGCGCCAAAAATTCACATAATTGTAGGTCTGATTCATTCAATAATAAGCAGCATGAATACAAATGTAAATTGTATGATAACTGGGGACATCTAATTAATGATTGTATTGTGTGATTGACTTTTCTATTCAATATTTCAGTGAAGTAAGGATATTTACTTCTATTAAAGTATTAGTTGTCAGGGGCGTAGCTAGACCGTTTCGAAGTATACGCACCATTGCGATTGAAATGGGCGGAATGGGGGTCAGGGCCCCCCCTCTCGGTTTAGTCATAGGTCAGAATGATACTGTATAGCAAAATAAATTTCTTATCAACGAATATTCAATTCAAAAATGCTATGTCTCAAACAGCTTCATAGGCAATTTACAAATGGACATTTTTCTTAAATAATGAAAATGCATATGAACGTTTGTTAAAAGGTTTTCCTAAGCTCATTTAGCATTTTCAACACAAAACAAACTTCTAATTCATAGCAAAAGGTCGTTTAAAGTATGCACTGAAGGAAATTGTCAAGGATTACTCCAAAAAATTACACCCGAAAGAGTAATGCAATACGTCGATGCTTCTTCTGGGCGAAGACCTGCAATGTTAGAAAAGATATACTCCAGAAAAAAGTCAACGACAATTTCTGTCGTATTCATAAGTATAAACACGAGCTGCAGTGAGCCATTAAATTTTACCGAGTCGTGAACATTCATGAAGCATACTTTTTACCCGCAGTGTATTCGACAATTTTGTGAAATGGGTCTTGTCAATACCTGTAGAGAATATTTGTTTATCTGATATATGAAATAAATAGCTATCAGCACATCTTTAAAATCAAAATATATCATGAATATGAACAGTTAAAACAGACACCTCTTTCTTAAATGTGTGCTTTATCGTCCTCTAGTATTATTTAATTATGCCTCACAAATAACCTAAACAAAATGTACCTTCTTAAAAAACTCATAGAAATGTTCTATTTTGCTGCTAAGATGTTTAGTTTATCAGCATTGTCAACTGCTTGAAGATTATCTTTAAACTTGTCAAGATGAGGAGGTTCAAGGTTGGCGTTTGACATTTTGAAACTTGCCGCTTTGTAAACATCGTTCCGATATATTCAGTATTTATCGACGATTCATTCATGACTGAACAATAAGGGAAACTAAAAAAATAAAAATAGGCGTTCCTTCAACTAAACCGTAAACGAGGCTCTTACTGAATAATAGGATTTTTTAAAAAATATTTTATTGTCTCACATATTCAAAATAGGCGGCCCGCGAACGCTTCACCCCCTTTACCCTTCAGTTTTTATTGCATTTTTGGCCCCAAATATGTTCTGACTTGTGCGACGAATTGTACCCACGGGCGTATTGTGCCTAACGGTAGCTACGCCATTGGTTGTAGATGTCTGTTCAAACATAGTTCATTTTTTTTTTTTCAAGCAAATCATTGCATTATATCAGTGATTTTTTATTTTGAACTAACATAATTGATCTAATCATCGTTCGTCATGGGCTTGTGTAGAAAAACTTATTATATGCTTTCTGGTTGTTAATAGAGATTATAAGTGAAATAAAATTGATATTTCATTGTAAGTGAAAATATCAAATCAATATTTTTCATGGTTTTAAGATACAGCCCACTCTCAGTTCCGAATCAAATGTCAGCACTCACAGGGCTTGGACACAATTTCATGAAGTCATTTCCGAAATGATGTTATGTGCATATACAAATTGCTGTGTTTTTCTTAAAAAGTGTAATAACAGTACACTCAACGAGTTAGACCCACTTTCCGTTTCCCTCCACGGATTTTTGCTATCGCGGCCAACACAATGATTTTATCGCCTGTCCGCGTTCCTCGGAGTTTGAATTTAAGGCCCTCGGAGGGTGATTAGTCGACCGAAGAATAACGAACTCGGCGTTCCTCGGAGGGGTTAACTCCGCGAAACTCTGCGGACACTAGATAAGAATCTACGCTAAAGTTATATTTATTTTATTAAAATTTTCAACCGATTACGACGGCTCCAGTAAATTGCTATTATTCTTTTTCCTCTGCCCGTTTTGCATGAAGTTAGCTTACCACAAGAATGCAGTCGTATTTCACTTGTTGCACATGCATCTTATAAACATGTTTTTTCTTATGACTGATAAACAGATTTCTTCCGAGAAATTCTAGGTAACACATTTTCGGAAAATCAGGAGGTCAAACATGCATTCAAAGTTCACAGCGCATGATTTTGATGGCCTTCTTGCCTCGTTTTCTGTGGAAAATTCCATGAAACGTCATAGCTATTTTTAACCACCAATAATAAATAGTATTTTCTACATTGTATTGATCACGCGCTTGACGTCAGAGGTCATGGTTCAGAATCGTGTAAATAGTCGGCTGCTTAATGATGCAATAACTTAGTGGATATACTTTAATGATTCAATGTTTATAATTAAAGACAATATTCAATTGGCGTTTACGGACATAAATACAAATTAAACGTTGGTACATGTAAGAATCTTTTACGCTTAACAATGTGCATAAGCATATAAATAAATAACTTCTAAGCAAGAATGATTTCTTGCTTATCTGATTAGACTCGGAGTTCCGCCGCGGGATCATAAAATCGGACGATTCTCAACGCTATCGTTCATATTAAACTTGGCGGTAAGCCAGCCACTCGGAGGAACTCGGGGGGATTTTAGCGAGGGCAACAGTTTTACCCACGGAGGAAACCCGCGATCATCGACTTTATCCCTAGGAGTGAGCGAGGAAAGTGGGTCTAACTCGTTGAGTGTACTGTACATGACTTTTAATTCCAATTTTAGGCATATAATAAAAGAAAAATTGTTGGTTTCAGAGTAAAAAAGCAATACATGTATATTTCACCTCGTAAACACCAAAAGTGAATATTTCACTGGTAGCTACACAACTCCTGAAATACATCATTCAGTGCTCACTCGGTGAAATATAGTGTTGGGAATCAGTTCCAATTTTAATATCAATAACCGGTTCCACTCAAGTAATCGATTATCAATAGTACAATCGTTTTATACATACCAGATAGTACCTGAATATTGTTGTTTTAGCTCATGTACAGTATTAAACTCCTAATCGTTATAATATATGCATATACGTTATGTCTATGATTGAAGTTATTAAGTGTTGTTGTATTAAGCTTATTAATTTTCGTGCTCATTGTGGCTTTTATTAAAGATGACATCTGAACACTTACTAATTTTTTATTTTTTTCAATGATCGATTATAACAAAATACAATCGATTGTTGCTGATTTCAGGTCCAACCAATCGATTTTCGATTATAATCAATCATCGGAACATCACTAGTGAAATATATTATGATCTTACACTGAAACAACAATTATCGTCTATATCTAAGCAACACTATATTACACATAAACATACGCACTGTTTGATCTGGTTCGTCTTGGTGAGGCCATTACAGAACTGCAGAAAGCCCACCGAGATGATACAAGCAACGATCAGTGTGCCCACAGCCAGGACAGCATTCACCAGAATGAATGGCATCACCCACATCTGGGAACTGAAAAAATGATTAAGCTGGGAATTTATACAAAAGAAGACAGCATTCACCCACATCTGGGGACTAAATAAAGATTAAACTGTGAATTTACATGAAAGAAGACGGCATTACCCACATCTTGGAACTGAATAAAGATTAAATGGTGAATTTACACGAAAGAAGACGGCATTACCCACATCTGGGGACTAAATAAAGCTTAAACTGTGAATTTATACGAAAGAAGACAGCATTACCCACATCTTGGGACTAAATAAAGATTAAACTGGGAATTTACACAAAAGAAGACAGCGTTACCCACATCGGGAAACTCACTCAAAATAATGACTAAACTATGAATTTGCACCAAAGAAGGCATTTAAACCCACATCTGGGAACTGAAAAAAACTAACACTGTGAATTGATACGAAAGAAAACCGCATCACCCATATTTGGGGACTAAACAGAAATAACACTGGGAATTTACCCCAAAGAAAATGATATTACCGGCATCTGGAAACTGAACAAATAAAACGGGAAATTTATCCTACAGAGAATGGCATTATCTACATCTGGGAACGTATACAAAATTGAACTGTGAATATATCCTGAACTAGAACTCCACGAGTCTGATGTGCCGCCTGACAAATTATTTACTGTCGACATTATAGCTGTTGGATTGGCAACTATGTTGCAATGATGTTGCCATTTAAATTTCAAGTGTAGGTGGCATTTGAACTAAAGGTAAAAACGTTAAGCCGGACAAAAATTAACAAAGGGCAATAACTGGAATCAAGAGATCCGGTTCTTGTGCACTGCACTTGCCCTCAATGAGATCTATCTACCTATTAAGTTTCAGGTTGATACCTCTTATAGTTTACGATATATGCCCCTGACAAAATTTAAGCTTGAAAATTAAAAAAAAAGGCAATAACTCTAAACATATAGATGCAAGAGTTACGGTTCTTGTGCACTGCACTTGCCCTCAATAAGATCTATCTAGCTACATGTATGAAGTTTTCAAGTTGACACCTGTTATTTTCTTCAAGATATGCCCCGGACAAAACTTTAAGCATGAAAATTAACAAAGGGCAATAACTCTAAAAATATGGAAGCAAGAGTAACAGGTCTTGTGCACTGTATTTTCGATATATTAAAAGAGTGAAGTCAATTGCATTGTGTATTTTGCATATTTAATAAAGCGAAGAAAAGTATAACCTGAAAGCTGCATGCATTATAAAAAATGAAAACCTCACTGCAAGTGTTTATCATAAAATTCCTCTGACATTGTATATTCCATTCATGACTTTTTGATAAATGAGTCATACTGCCCATACATTTTACAAGAGCTGCAAAACTGAACAAAGACCTAAACAATAAACAAACGAAATAAGAAGAAGACTTATCCAACTTTTTGATGGAATAAAAAAAAAATCAAATTAATTTGCGAAAAGAAGTATTGAAAATGCTGCGGATTTTAAGCTCCTAAATTGTTAAAAAAAAACAACGCTGCAAATGTTTATGATAATAGCCATCTGCATTTGGATTTTCTTGGTCTATGTTTGTCTCTTTTAAAGATGCACTCTTACTCCCAAATATGATTTACCACAATTAATAATATTGTTTAAATATTCCAAAGAGGATGAATAAATGTTGAAAACAATGGTTCTTATTAAGGACACAGAGTTTAATTTGAAAGAAATGAGCATAAAACACGGTATTTCTACCTTATGAGACTATAGTAGACCACTGTAAATATTTTAGCATTCACCAATCATTTAATATTTTTTCGCTTTCTGCTATTACACAGGTACAATCTTGTCATCAGTATGAATTTTTTTCTATCAGTGCAGTGGTCGAAATAAGCACAAGCCCGCAAGCCCTGCACGGATAAAATGACACCCAGGCTTGCTCAAATTCTGAATTCTATATAGCAAGGCTTGTTCAAAAATATTATTCCATGCAATAGTATAAGAATTCGGGCTTGTTCATCCAAAAGTCTAATTTCGATGACTGTCAGTGCATTATTAAGTAAGTAGATAAAGGTTTATCAGCCAAAATTTATGTTTGTTATACATGTGTATGCATTGATTTTGAATAAGAGTGTCACTTTAAGAGTATATATTCAAAATATATGCAGTTAAAACTAGTTGTAAACACATTATAATTACTTGTCAAATCTCATTTGAAAAGGAGTGGTAAAAAAACTTACACGATGTGTGGTTAAACAACTAAATGAATTTGCAATTTTTACAGACTGAAACACATTATTTAACTACGATTTCATGATTGAAGGGTTTCAACAATCAAGCCAATTTTGTTTAGGCCTAAAACATTGCTTGTAGCCTACAAGTTGTTAACGACAATTGTTTGATTCTACTGCGCAATCGAAACATTATGTTTTACATTACATTTAACAAGTCTGACTACAGTCAATCCTCGTTGGCATGAACTCCCAGGGACCAGCGAAAAAAATGTGAGCTTCGAAAAATTCAAGCGAAGCCGAAATGTTTACCTTCAGTATAAAGAAATAGGTCCTTAACATTCAGTTTGCGCAAACGAGGAATTCAAGCCAAAAGATTTCGAACCAACAGGGCTCAACTTTATGTATCCAGTGCCAGATTTGTGGGCTTCAGCTAATTCTGAGCACTGCATTAAAATATCTTTGATATAATGAATACTGTAATACTTTATTACCCAATCTCTGGGTCCTTTCTTGATCGAAGCACAGCATAGAGGTTATAGAGCCCTGTGCCGAGCCCATAGAATATCAACCCAAACACGCTGAAGTAGATTGGAAAATTGCAGTTCATGGCACTGCTGGGTTGAAGGGTGAAACTTTTGTCTGTCCACTCAGTACTGGCATACAGTATGCAGTCTCCTTGAAAAGTACTCTGAAAAAAATCAATAAAAAAGTATAAATATTAGACATGTGAACTCCTCCGGTGGAAGGTAAAATCTATCGCTTTTGAGACCTCCCCACCCATCCCCACCGCTCTCCTGAATTTATCTACCACTTTTGAGACCCCCCCACCCCTCTCCTGACTTTATCTACTGCTTTTGAGAACCCCCCCCCCCCACCGCTCTCCTGACTTTATCTACTGCTTTTGAAAACGAAATTGCAATTTTGGCCTTAAAATTTCATTATGAAACCCTCAAAATTCTATCAAACATGATAAAATACACCTTAATTTGTTACTTTAAGGGAAATGGTGTTGTAAACAACTTGTCAACACACCTGACACCCCGGCGGAGAATGTTGCTAAGTTATGGTCAAGATCACAAAAAAATGGTTATGACCTACTAATAGAATACCTACCTACTATAGGAAACTACCGGAATAAGCCCAGCAGACAACAATTAAATTATCAGGCCTTTTTCTGCCCATCCCATGGGTCAGAATATATGACCAATTCCCAATGCCAAATATGTATATTCTTTGTCAATTTCAAAAAAAAAAAAACCAAGTGAGATGAAATTGCTGTCAGGGAAAGCTTGGCTTCTCAACTTACACCTTAGCCAAGGTTTTAGTGTGGGAACTGTCAACAACCCACTTGGAACAATTGCTCATTTACAATTATAAATGCATTTATCAGCACTTTTGGCTGACATTCGGGGTACTATACATAAACTTCATAAACTTCACAGATAAATGGTGCCCAAAATCATGATTTTATTTCTAATATTGCCAAAAACTCAATTTTTGCAAGTCCTATTTCCCAAATTAACATAAATAAAAAGGCCTGAAATTTCTTCCCAAACCTGTAAATTTTATATTGAAAACTTTCCCAATTTCTCTAAGGTCTTTTTGACAATGTTTTTGTTATTTGTCTCGGAATGAACCAATCTTTGCTTGAATGTCTGGAAACCAGTGATACTAGTCTGGTGACAAAATATCAGATCACAGTTTTTTATATTTATGTTCAAAAATTGAAGCTTTAATTGTGGCTAAAAGCGTTACTAACGATTTAACAAAAAATGAGTTTTTCAGCATTAAACATAAATTACCAAACGTAATTATGAAAATCTGCGATCTTATTCTTTCCTTTGTCAGTAAACTTATATCACAGGTTCTCAGACATTTACGCAAAAATTTACTCATTCTAAGCCGAAAAAATATAAAAAGTTGTCAAAACGGTCCGTGAGAGTGCAGCTTTAAGAAACACAAGATTCAAAGCCTAAAAGACACCCATGTCACAATATAAAGGTCAGATAACAGATGAATTAAAACTTCCTTATTGAAATATGCTGTAGTTACAGCCTTGGAATGGTCATTGAAACAGGATATCAGAAAACAACAGTTTTCAAGTACTCATTCACACAAAAGACCCATTTATCAACATGTTTAAAAGAATTGAGATAATTAAGTGTACATGTAAATATTGAAAAAATGCCTTTACATAAAAAATTAACACATAGTTACCAAATAGTTATAGAATTCTCTGACAACATTTATTATTAAAGTATAAAAAGGCAACTCTGAACTGTTAATATAAAAAAATGCATCAAACATTGGTTATCTTATTCAAACTTAACACACACTTCATTTGTGAATATTTATATGTAATGTTTACAGGTATACAATATATATATTTAACAAAAATTATCATTTAAGCATTGATTTTTTTTTAATGCTTTACCAGCTTGCACCTTCAAAACTTGGAAAACCTCCAATTTTATTAATGTTGTTTTCTTACTTTATTTTTCAATGGTGCAGTTTGATGTAAATTTCATAGCTTGATGACAGACTCCAGCATATATAGAGATTCAGAAAATATGTTTTGGTCTACTTTATTTTGCCTCTACCCAAAATCCTGCTTGATTCAATAGTTTAACAAACGGGCCAAGATTGCCCTTTATTGCTCACCTGATTGGACGAAGGGTTCTAAAGTTATTGATTGGACAACATACTGGACACTGCCCACGCATATGCCTGAGGTGAAACTATAATTTATCTTGGGTTTTTTAAACAGGTGTATCAATACATGAAAAATATGTATTTGTTTAAAAAGTTACGAAGGGCCATAACTCTTACAATATTAACTTGTCACAATAGAGCAAATTGTTGTTGTGAATAAGTTCATGAAGTTTAAAGTTGATATCTTCAATGATTGTAATAAAATAATTGTAAATGTTAATAATGTTATTATTAATACCTAGAGCTATCACTGAAGGTGATTAATACCCCTGAACGCCGCCTTGATATGAAATTGCAGTCAACTATTTGGAAAGCCAACCTATAAATGACAACTTTATTTTATGGACTATCGTCAGTTATTCATTTTTTGATTATGTTTTTAAAAGTTAGAAAAAAGGCTTTAAACAATATCAGTGATGCTAATACTGAGATGTTAATACTGATATATTTGATGTTCTAAAGCACAGAATATACAATTGCCTATGACCATCTATAAATGAGTTAAGTTACATTTTTTTAAGTTATGCTCCGGACAAGAAAAAAGTAACAAAGGGCAATAACTCTGTAATTGGCTGAAATAGAATTGCGGTTCCTGTACACTGCACTTCCTCTCTTTATGATCTATCACTGTATGAAGTTTTATTAAATTCCATCCAATAGTTTTCAAGTTATGCTCCGGACAAGAAAAAATAACAAAGGGCATTAACTCTGTAATTAGCTAAAATAGAATTGCAGTTCCTGTACACTGCACTTCATCTCATTATGATCTATCACTGTATGAAGTTTTATTTAATTCCATCCAATAGTTTTCAACTTATGCTCCGGACAAGAAAAAGTAACAAAGGGCAGTAACTCTGTAATTAGCTAAAATAGAGTTATGGTTCTTGTGCACTGCACTTCCTCTCATTGTGCTTTACCATTGTATGAAGTTTCAATAAATTCCATCTAGTAGTTTGCAAGTTAATGTCCGGAAAAAAAATTGACAGCAAAAAAAAACAAATAAAGGGCAATAACTCAGTTATTAACTAAAGTAGAGTTATGGTTATTGTACACTGCACTTCCTCTCATTATGCTCTACCATTGTATGAAGTTTAATCCAATTCCATCCAGTAGTTTTAAAGTTATGCTCTGGACAAGGTAAATTACAACGGACCAACCAACAAACCGACGGACCAACTGACCGACCGACCGACCAACCGACCACAGGGTGACTCCAATATACCCCCTTCAAACTTTGTTTGTCGGGGGTATAATAATAATAATAATTTTGAATAAAGGGTCAACAAGGAGCATTTCTGTGAAAATGTTTGGAAATCTGCTGAATGGTTTCCGAAGAGAAGATTTTCATATATAGTGAAAACTAGCCCCACCCCTGGCGGACATGTCTTTTCTTATGAATCAAAATGGGGCGAAGGAATTTGAGACACGGTCACCGAAGGTTAATTTCTGTAAAATAATTTGAAATCGGACCAGCAGATTCTGAGAAGATTTTTTTAGTTTAGTTTTATCCTTTTGGTGGCCATGGCAACCAGAGTTCTTCATGGAACCACGTTATTTGAAGGAATCTAGAAGAGGTCCCCCAAGGAACATTTTTGCAGTTTGGTTGAAATTGTCACATCAGTTTAGGAGTTGTTTGAAGGAAAATGTTGACAACTACAGATGACAGAAAATCTCACCGACACATTGTGCTTAGGTGAGCTTAAATAACATAAATCATGTACCCATATCATATATATCCAAAAGTTCCTTAAAAAATAACAGGGTTATCTTAAATCTGTATTCCGTTCTGCTAGTTGGCTTGTGCTTTACTTTAAATATTTCTATTTTTATATGTTCGCCCGGATATCCTTTATACCTACACATACAGCATGCCATAAATGTATCTTTGAAAAACTGGACCACATGATAGATATAAACTAAAGTTTTATGACACTACCTGTGGTGGGATCAGACATGTCCTGACATAGTCCATATAAACAGCCACTTTAGAGTTAAAAAAGTTCCTTAAATGTGCATTATTGTGGCTAGTCCTGGCATAGATTAAAATAATAGACGTGTTATACTGGATTCATCTAATCCCTTACAACTAAACGTGTTTTTGCAAAAACAGGGGGAGGGGTTGAAAAAATATTGAAATTGTATAAATTAGTGTTGTGCCTATGATCGATTATAATCGACAATTGATCGGAAAGGCCTACGCCGGCAACAATCTATAGTGAAATTAGAACAATCGATTATGGAAACAAGGGACGTAGTCGCTACTTACTTATTTTCTTTTTTTTGTTAATTCTAGTTAATGTTAAAATGTAAAGGTGTTACTATGCTATAGTTATTTAGTCAGATTCTAAACAAGTCAGTAAGTCAATACAGACCCCTATTTCAAATTTTCTTTGTAATTTACCTACTAAAGAATTGGTTCTCAACTTCAGATGTTAGTGGTTGAAAAGTGATTTTTAAAACATTTTACGGTTAACTTGTTACCATGTAATAATTTAGTTTTCTCAGTTTTCTGAAAGAAAATGTTCTTGCAAAACATATAGAATATACAACTGCTTGTTGTTATTCTTGTTACTGACTGAATATTAAAAAGAATATTTAAGAATTTAAAAAAAAATAGAAAATTTAGTTAACAATGCTAAATGTAAGACAACACTTAGAGCATGTGGTCTCATGTTCTGTAATAGTAACTTGTAAACACTAAAGGAAAGTTGCGTTTTGAATAAATTATGATTTTTACAAAGCAATGTACAAACAATATTGTAAGGGAACAATGGTGCTTAATGGATCATTGATCGGTTTCATAAACCGATTATCGATAGTAATTTTTGTGTCCGATTCCCAACACTAGTATAAATTAAAAATTTAGAGAAGTATTTTAAGTTTGAAATAGATAATAAAGGTTTATATACATATTTTACAATGTAAATGCAAAGATATTTTGCACAAAACAAGCTTTAAATGCAGGATTTATCTTTCCAATAAAACAAAACTTGACTGACACAGACAACAATTATGCCAATCGTAACAACATGTCCATCTCCAGCACACTTTGAGATAAACCTCGTAAATACAATCGTTACATGTCAGCCATCCCCAAAGTGTTCCAATTGTTGTAAAACTGTGAACTGCATCCTTGCAGGTGTCTTCATTTATATATATGGTTATGTTTTGATGGTGTGAAATGAAAAAAACACACATCAAACTCATAATTATTAGTTGGATATTCAGTTTTTAGTGTACGGAACTAATACAAAATAATATTATCTGGTAACATTTCATGTTTTTATGATATTTTATTAAAGCAATATGCTTTAACCCAGAATCCCGATCGGAATAACTATCCACTTTTGGTACAAAACAATTTGTATGTGAAGGATTTGCCATTTCAAAAATCGTAAAAAAATCTGTCATCGTACAATTATTTGGACTAGTCTTGGCAGTGAAATGGTGTGGAAAACTAGCTCAGTCTTTAATGGAATGTCAACACAAACGTCTTGAACATTCCAGAGAGAAAATCTGATTACAATGTATATGAGCTTAATTTGTGTAAAACTTTTTTTGATAAATAACAATATTGCTAAGTGAAACAGTCTGTAGATAACAGAAAAATAAAAATATCACTGTCAAACAACTTAATTTTAGTGAAAACGATTTTCTTTTATTATTAAAGATTTTTTAATGATTACACTTAACAAATCTTCATATCTATTAATTCCAAAAACAAATTTCATTTCATTTCAATCATCCGAAAATATATTATCCGAAAACGGTCAGGTTAGTGTATAATTACCCTATTTACGCCTATGGGAATTGCTATCACAAAACCGGCAACTAAGGCACCAAGATAAAGAGTTGCTTGAGCCAAAATGTGTATATCACAGACTGCCATGACTGCCTTCTATTTAAAATATACTGTTTTGTGTATTTGTTGTTGTATTTTCTGTATTTCAGTAATACTCCTCCCTAAAGGCAGCAGACAATACCTTTTATTAGAGAGAGGTGCAGTCAATGGTGCAGTGCGTTCAGTAAGGCGAGCGTTAGTCTGGAGTTCCTTCCCCTAACACTATCGTTATCGGTTTGAAATATCAGTAAGCAGGGAACCAGACTAGGCGAGCGTTTACAAAACGCTCGCAAACGTTTTGTTTTGTATCTCTGTTGCAACGCAGCTCATACACGTTAAGCGGGAAACCAAACAGAGTTTACAGTCAATTGCCACACATTCATTCATGAATAACCAATAGCAGGAGAGATATTTTCTTTGGTCTATTCCGTCACTTCAAAGACTACTTGAGTGCCTCTCTGGAAAATACTATTGCCGCAAACGTTTGACACATTAATGTTTACATTACACACCATGGTCGTTATATTTACTTAAATCTGGGCGGAGGACCCAGCTTAAATATATTTTATTTGTATTCTGCAATTAAAATAACATAATTACTGTGTTGGAATGGACACCGGATATAGCTCAAAAAGTGATAAATCGATAAGCGTTTGATTTTGACACATGGAAAGTTTTCTATCATTTTTTGCATTTTATGGTGATATATTTATCAAAATTGGAGAGTTTTGAATAGCTTGATCCTGTGCAATTTACGACTTTGATGGAAATGTGTCTCCTCTTTTGTATAATAGCCCAAATCTCGCCGAAAGTTCGATGATCGCTCACAAATGTTCATTTATGTGGTACGATTTCAAACATAAATCAACAAATTGAAAATAAGAATAAAAACTGAATCGAGCGATTTCATTGTAATTACATTATCTAGTAATGTGTACGATATCAATACGATGTGTTTTTGTTGTTACGGAGATATTCATACCTTTTGATGCCCTGGCGGTGTACTGGGGATAGATTAAGCAAATAAATAACTGCACAGGGGATAGCTATTAAGTGGACTGAGGATAGTAACGATGTATTTAGAATTACGAGACTGTGATAATGATTACGGCCATTTACCTATACGCGAGCTCGAGGGAAATGGTTTGATGTTGTCCATATGGAGGGATGAGAGCAAGAAAAATGTTGCTGTTTTTTGTATCTGTATGCACTTAAAACTGTTTCATTCATACAGATTAGTCAACCATGGTGTGTTTTCACAAGCATTAATGTTCGAGTCGCACATATATAAACATTTGAAATACGCCGGTAATCTGATTTATTGACGAACAAAAAACATATGGCCGTAGAATTTATGTGATGTTTGCTATTCATATATATTGCTTCGTAAATCAAGTAGGTACGTTTTTGCACACAGACAGTCTTCAGTAGGGAATGAGATATTGTGATCATAGTGGAACACGTGAAGCTTTTTTTAAAGCTTGAGTCGATGTTGCTATTTCTTAGAACAGAATAATGGTCTCTGCTCGTTCACTTCAGTGAGAAAGTATGCATTGTGACCAACTCTGATATTTAAGCAGCTTGCATATATACGTCCATTTAGGAGAGCATGGATCAAACTCATTGTTAACTAAAGTTTGCTCAATAATTTATAATTTATTATATTATTATGCAGATTATTTGAAAGTTCGAAATAGACATACATGTATATTGTATATTAACAGTGTTACTATCTTTTTTGTCCCATTTTACATGCTATCACCAGGACACATTTCTCAACTTTGAAACTATCCCCAGTACATAATACGGCTATCCCCAGTACAGTACTGTGAACATTTCTAAGAGCATATCTTTAACAGTTTAAAAGTTACACTGCAATTTCTTACAATAAAAATATTTGAGCTTATGCTTGTGAAATCCTTCGATTCAGATTTTTTATTTATTCGATATATTTCCTAAAAATAACAACACTTGTCGAAATTCTGTAAGTTTTGAGGTGATCATCTCAGATTTGAAGAAACATTTTTCGAGGTCTGCTAAATCGTAAGCACTTTAAAGTATAACATAGGCCAAATTTAGCATTCAGCTTTTAGTTAAAAAAAACTTGCTTCATTTGTGGATACTGTAGATATGCGTTAACACAGCAAGATCTTACCTCTGGTAATTTAAAACAACAGCATAATTGTCTGTTTACTTATCACTTTTTGAGCTATATCCGGTGTCCGTTCCCACACAATGATAATGGCTAAGGTCACAAATCCGAACACTTTTGGAGTGTTTTAACAATTATCTTGGAGGGTTATTGTTGTAGAAAGTTAAAATGGCGTAGGACACATCTTTGTTAATGTGTCATCATCGGTTAAAGTACAAGTTCACAATCTTATTAATTTTATGTCGAAAATCGATCTTTTATATGGACAGTAAACTGACCACCATTCTATTTATTTATGGAAGGCACAAATACAGAACACTTAAAAAGTATTTTTTTTTTCTAAGATAATACACCATTCTAAAAATAAATTTGCTGATTTCTGAAATAAGGATGTAGAAACAGATGAGTGCTTTAATTAAGTCTGAATTGAAGACAAATCGAAAACAAAATAATATCAAAAATTTCATTGGTAATTAGCTGCCAAAAGTCAATCGCTGTTTTTCGAAACATGTGATTCGCAAATGTAAAGCGTGAGTCCATTTATAAATATCTTGAATGTAGGTCAACATAACTGTTATAAGCCTCAAATACGCGCACGTACCCTGTGCATCATCCCAAGTTTATTTAACAAGTTTATCCAAGTTTATTTTCCTCACGTGCTACATTTTGATCTTTAAGCAGATTGAATGTTTTAGAAAAATACTCAACAAGATAAAACTTCGCCAGGGTTGCTAAGGCAAGCCTCTGAAACAACGAATTATCGATCACCTGAAACGCATGCGTGTTTTAACAGAATTCGGGATTGTATCCTGTTTAGCATCTTATAGCATCCTGTTTAATATCTTATAGAATCTATGCGGTAATTTTGCCATCAATGTCTTAAAGTGATTAAAACGAATTCTTCATTTGACGAGTTTGTAATCGTGGTAATGTTTTACAAAAAAGTTCTAAACACGTGTTTTCACGAACGTTGGTTTGTGGATCCAAGTATTTCAAGACAAGTGCTGTTATGTGCCCACAATTGGGTTATTGAGTGTAAAGCTTATCAAGCAACGAGACTATTGCGCATATATACATATATTTACGTTCTGTATTGTTTATTTTTAGCCTATACGTATCTTTTTTAAAGATGTTTGAAAGGTTTATTCGACTATTGAAATTTTCCTGCAATCGATGATGAATTTGTTTAATAGACAGGAATTTCAGGTATTTCAATTGAGTGTTTTAATACTCTAAATGCATTTAACATCTTATTAAGACGATAGTTTACCAATAATCAATATTATTATTTTGCCGGGTTTTTTTGTAATTAGAATTAAGTGAAATGAAATCGAAACCAAAACGTTCAAAGAGCAATTAAACAACAATATTTCATCGGGTTTGAAGTTATGGCAACACTAAAAACAATGAGTAGCCCAAAAATACACCAGTGCCAATCTAGATAAGATGTTCTATACAATGGAGCCTGTCCCGGACCCCCGCTCCCTGAAATTGATATGATCCAGCCTATTTTTGTAGAATGTTCTACGTTACAACGGAGTGTGATGATAACCTGTTTTAATACATTTTCACACTCATATTTTGTTTTCAAAAAAAGAAAATTCGGGTTGGTCCGTATATTTTTGCCTAACCATGATATTTTGTTTGTTTCTTATTTATACCTTGTGTCAGTTTTAGCATGCTGAAGTCTCCTTTTCCATTTCTTCTAAAACTGACAAAGAGATCAATAAAAAAATATTTGAGCAATTAAAAAAGGATTTCAAAATTATTTTAGACAAATAGACAATTTAAAAGACTTATAAACACTAGGCCAGGACAAACATGCACGTGTTCTATGTGTCGTTTTAATAACACTGTGCACAATATCATAAGCTACTATATTTAGTGCTTTACATTGCTGCTAAAAAATAAATCATTTTTATGTAACTGTTATAATCATATCACACGCATTTTTTTGTAGAATTAACATTTTGAGCTATATGTATCTTCATTCTCAAGTAGTTTTAATTTGCATTTTAGACTTAATGAACATTGCTCTAAAAATGTTGTTTTGCTTTGGTAATATTGCATATGTGTAAATTTATAGAATATGCGTAGAAGTTATCAAACCATTTGCCTCTAATCTCCATTGATGTAGTTTTTAGCATGATCAACCATATATATCCTACATTAAATTTTATTTCTTAAAGCTGCACTCTCACAGATGGACAGTTTTGACAACTTTTTTTTTTTTTGTCTTGGAACGGGCCAATTTTAGCGAAGATCCATGGAAAACAGTTATATAGTATACATAAGACTGCTGGAAAAAAAAATAAGATCGCAGATTTTTATATTTGAGTTCAGAAATTAATGTGTTATGCATTGTTCTTAAACCGTTAGTAATTTTCGAACAGAAATATGAAAATCTACGATCTGATTTTTTTTGTCAGCAATCTTTTATCATTGGTTTGCAGATATTTACGCAAAAAAAATGGCTCTTTCCGCGACAAAAAAATAAAAAAAAGTTGTTTAAATGATTTATCTGTGAGAGTGCAGCTTTAAAGTGCATTTTTCTTTTGATTTGTCACATTTTCCTCAGATATGTCTGCTGCTTTTTGTATCGTATTTGGCAATCTGCTTTTGTTTCAATCACATATTTGCATTTTTGGAATTTAGTCAAACTATTTTTCCAATATTAAATTCAGACATACTTATGTAAGCACATCGTCTGATTAATCTTAATACTCTTGCTATCATCTATTTGGAATCGATGTATTTATAATCAATTTTTATATGATATCAATTTATGTCCTAACTTTTTTGGTACTACTATTTAACTTTGAACTATTCTTATTTGAATAAATATATCGATCTATACAATCAGTATACGTATCACTGGTATTGTTTTAAAGCAAAACAAACCACTTCATTTTTAAGTTTTCTTAAAAATATTTCTCAAGGCAATAACAAATGTTTAGGGTCGAAGTAAAACCATACTGTACTGTATGTACTGTACGGTATGGAAACCAGAAACAAATACTATTCTTTTAACACCTTTAGTAGTATAATTCAAACAAAAATGCCCACTACTTAACTTATCATGTTTAAATAGCATAGTTTATATATATATATTAATATATATATATATATATATATATATTTCTTGCATTCATAACTGATAAAATGTATGTGAAACGGATCTTTTATTTTATAAAAACTGGGACTAATAATAGACATAGATATTTGATCTACCCAGTTTCAGCTCCGATGTCAAAACAGCTAGTTGTGAGTTAATTGATGTTTCATTTTATGTATATCCGACGTTGTTAAATATTCTTATGTCTTATATCGTAGAAGTTAGAATCCCATGATGGATTTTTTCCATTATGTGTAATAAAGAAATAAAAAGTAAGGTTTCCCGAAAGTACGGTGGTTTCCCAATGACGTTCTGGGTGTACATTAACTATTCGATAAAAATATCGAATACATCGACCGGAAGTTCGTCATACGGCAACGAGCCAGAAGGTGCGCTGGAAATTTACTGAGCATTTCATCATAGTTTTTCTCATATGAACAGCGTATTCACGACTTATTTGAACGTCTATTTGCAAATTTAATTCAATATTATTACTGACGCATTGTTTCAGTATATATCTTCAAGAAGGAAAAGAAAATTCACTGACATTGGCGGGAATAAATTAGGATCAAGGCCGACGACACTCCAAATTTGCGCCATATTGGCCATAAATCTGATACAAAATTATCAGCGGTCTAACGTCTTTTATGAAGGTTTTGTGCGAAAAAGGTATGTAACAACATATATTTTGTTCTTCACAGGTTGACATGATGCATGACAAAATATTAATTGTGTTATTTTGCCAAGGTCATAGTCGTTGCCACGTGAGAGATTCTAGAACAAAAATGGGATTGTTTGTCACGAACATGTTGACAGCTGTTCTTGAATATATGCTTAATTAACAGTCAATACATTTATGTTAAAATTAGTTTAAAAGATCCCATGTCGTTGCTAAAAGTTTGCTAGTTATTTTTTTTTATGTGGTCCTGGAAATTATTCATTTTACTGATTGATTTGTTTTTTAAAAGAAATTAATCCCATTCTCACTTTGGATAAAATTAAATTTCTGCACTTTTTCAATATTTGAACAGTGGTCTTGTGTGTAAATGCTTCAACAGTTGTGTTCACACTCTCAGACATATAAACCACCCCAGACATGGCGCACCAAGTTACCACAAGTAAAAAAAAAAAGCAGTAAAAACATGAGTCATGGCATTACATTACATCTGTTCAAGAGAAAGAATAGGTTAATTGCTGATGATCAGAAACACATACAGTAAAATTAGGACTTTCTTAAATCTTTAAAAAGAAGTGACGTAAAGGGACTTTTCCCACAAATTCCATGCTAGCCCTGTACTATAAGATTGATAGACTGCAGTGTAATTGAAAACAATTTTAATAAAAATTGCTTAAACCTCATGTAATTGAAAACAATTTTAATAAAAATTGCTTAAACCTCATAAGAATGAGTTATTTAATGTGTTCTCTTGATTAAAGCCTTTTAAGACATTGAAATTTCTCATCTTGCAGGGCCATTGCGCTGGCAAACAAGCACCATTTCGCGAAAAAGGAGTAGAAATTGTGGTTTACCCACAAAAAGAACTTTTATGAAGTTCATAGATTTTTGTGACTACCATCTATTACCCAGAAGTTGTAACATTTGTACGAGACATAAAGACGGTGAAAACTTGATAGCGCAATCATGGCTATGGTCAACGTCAACAGTGAGGTCACTGACCAGTTCTACCGCTACAAGATGCCTAAAATCATAGCGAAGGTTTGTAAATTTCTAGACTGCAGTGGGTTTTTTCCTTAAGTGGTATGGTGCCAGGGCCCTTTGATACAGGAAAATAGCATTGTATTGACAAAAGGAGAAAAAATCTTATCCTTGATTCATATAATCTTTATCTTGTTTTCAAACCCTTGATTCAAGAAACGTATTGACATATTAATAAATTATTATTATTTTTTAAGAGGATTTTTTTTTTTTACCTGGTCAGGGGGAAATTGCATATTCTTTTTCAGGAGAGGAATGGGGCTGACTTTTGGCCCAAAAAGGGCAGAAAAAACAATGCAGTGGTGTTCCTTTTTAGTTTTTGATGGGAGTTTTTTTCCCACCATATTGTAATGTTAGTGCCTTTTTTGATTGGGATGGAAATAGCAGGATTTTTAATAAAATAAATGACTCCAGGTTTCTTTAGTAATAAACTCCCCAATACTTACAGTTTGGAGGTCTGATTTCTTATGAAATAATAAAAAAACACTGACATTTGGGGAAAAGTTAATGAGTTAAAAGCATTTTCACATTCTTGAATATATAAATTAGCATGGGGAATCCTAATGGAGGGGAGGGGAACAACACTGTTAGATAAACATGTTCAAGTACCTTTCATATTCATTTTGATTTCTAAAAAGCCAATTGAAATGGAAATTATTCAGGAAAACCAACTGTTACTTAGATGATATGGTAATCAACAAATATAATCAACTTGTATTATTCAAGTTTGAGTCACTCATTTAGAATGAAACTGAAAGAAATGTCATGCCATTAATAAAGTTATCAACTATCATGTTTATCAAAATGTTTCAACTCTTTAAAAATATTTTTTCACCAATGACATTTCTTTTTAGAATGATCAACAGGATATCAGTATTTATGCACTTTGCAGTGTACCATACATCTGTTGAAAGTCATACTTGTGTTGTTATGTACTTGTTAGCCTAAGATAACGTTTTTCATTTTTAGATACAGCTATATAGGTCAGACATGATAATGCCTTGTATATTTCACAGGTTGAGGGGAAAGGCAATGGCATCAAGACTGTGATTGTTAACATGGTGGATGTGGCTAAAGCTCTGTCTAGGCCTCCAACATGTAAGTTCAGGCCAAAGAAAATCGGGTCCCTTTGATAAGTTTCCAGTCCCCTATTTTTCTAAAAGTTTCAAGATCCAGTTGTTGAATAAGTACAAGACTGTAAACTTAATCAAATTTTTATTTTGTATACAATGGCTTGTAAAATAAAATCGATGCCAAGCAGGCCAAAAAAAGGTCCCCCTGAGTTTCCGGTCACCTATTTAAGGCTTAAACATCCAGTTGAATTAGCAATTTGAGATTTTATACAGCATGGTTTGTTAAAGAAATTCATAAGGATTAATGAAAGAGGTCGGGCTTGTTATCATGTAAGTCGAACATCTATAAGGCCTTAAAAATACATTTGGTTTGCGTTACCGGACCTTACCTACAAATTAGGCCCTACTGTTTTTATAGTCACCTGGTAAAAATAGATAAAATATTTTGTTTAATGTGTGTTTAAATATATTTTTTAAAAGCTTTGTACTGAAGATCACTTTAACACCATTCTCCTATTATGATGTTAACATTCTTACAGTCTTAAAAAAAAGTAGCTTACATATGTACCTACCCTACCTGTTATTGAAAAGGATGTTGCCCACCCTTGCAAATGTGGGCGGAATTTAACCTGAATCTATTCTCTTTTCGGCCTTAAGTTTCTATACTGGAATTTTTTTATTGTTATGGAATAGATAATCTGCCTAGTACATGTACACTCATGTTAACAATGTTTCCTGTTCTAGATCCAACCAAATACTTCGGCTGTGAACTTGGCGCCCAAACTCAATTTGATTTGAAGAATGATCGTTTCATTGTCAACGGTTCTCATGATGCCAACAAGCTGCAAGGACTGCTGGATAACTTCATTAAGAGATTCGTCCTTTGTGACGAATGCTCCAACCCTGAAACCATATTGGTAAACGTTGATGTTAAACTTTTCACTAAATTAATATTGAAGTAATTGATTATTTTGTTTGGCCCTGGGGTCATTTTTAACACTTGACAGTACAGGTGATGGACTTCCCTGTAGACTGAAGGAGTGACTTGGATGTGTCTTAACGTACATGTACAATAATCATTATGCCATAGGGGGTTGTTTCAGAAATATTATCGTAACTATTAGGATATCGTTATTGAGATGCTTACGAGCTCCTCATAGCACGCGTAGAATTAGCCAAAAAAAGTAACAATTTTTTAGCTATGACAATTTAATAAAAAGCATTTACGAGGAAAACTCGAAAGTTGCAATTAAAGTTATGATAGTGGTACCTACGACCGTTAATGTTAAGTAAATAATTATCTGTAAACCAGTGATAAAAGACTGCTGACAAAAGATCAGATCGCAGATATTCAAATTTCCATTCGAAAATAATGTTTTATGGCTTAAAGCATTACTAACGGTTTAAGAAAAATGCATAAAACATCAAATTTTTAACTGAAATAAAAAAAAATTGATCCAATTTTTGTCAGCAGTCATGTATAACTGGTTTCCATGCATTTTTGCATCAAATGGCTTGTTCCAAGACAAAAAGTCAAACATTTGTCGAAATAGCCAATCTGTGATAGTGCAGCTTCAAAGCCCTTTTATTCATTAAATATATATCTAATGTACATTTAAGTGAATATTGGATACCTGGTGACCCCATATGATTCTGTAATCCCAAAAGCATACAAACAAAAATAAACTACAAACCAGCCTTTTTGGCCTTAAAGGTACCAGACACCAAATGATACAATTGCAAGAAAAAAAGGAAATTTGTCAAAACCTTAACATTGACACCGTTGTGTATAGCGATATGAACCTTACTAACGTATCACATTGCTTATGTCATGACTCATGCAGTTTTTGCGCATTTTTGCAATTTGAAATTGACTGCGGTTGTCTATCATATAAATTTCAGTAAGTTTAGAAATAGCGTCGGTATGTTTATCTGTACTCATAAACATAAGTGATTTAATTTGTGAAACTGTTGTACGCTACTTTTAAATGGGGAAACTCGGATGAGACAGCAACACGATAGTTGCATTTATTCTTTTAATCATGTATTGGACCATCTGGTGTCTAGCTCTGTTTAAGATGAAATGATGAGATTAAATTGTGCATCAGATGCCTCAAATATTGAAACCAGCAAATAGATGTATTGATTTTTTTATGCTACAAGTATACATGTTACTGTGATGTTCATTTAGTTTATGATTTTTTGCAATCTAAAATTATCTTCAAAACCCACAGAATATGATTTTGTTCCTCAATTATTGTACACAATTATGTTCATGTTTCATTTTTAGTGACACTCAAAACTTATAACATAATTCAAATTGGTAAATTGCATTATATGATAAAATTGTTGACTCATACCCTGTTTCTTGCAGAGCGCCTCTCAGAAGAACCAAACCATCAAAGCTCGGTGCATCGCCTGTGGTCACCAGTCAATGGTGGACATGCGCCACAAACTGACCACCTTCATTCTGAAAAACCCACCAGATGTGGTAAGAGGCTCTCGTAAATTGTAGACAAGAAACCTTGTGTTTAAATAAAATGACCTATTCAGTCTTAAATCAGATTGCTAAATATTAATTCTAGCCTACAGCACTAGTATGATGACTTAATGTGTCGCTTACATGCCATTAGCCATTACAAGAAAAGGTGCTTTATCATTTGAACAGTAAACCAAGTTGCATTATTTAAATGAATTAGAATTAACATTTCAGATAATGAATGGTAAACTCACTTTACCAGTTGAATAAATCTGCCACAGAGATATGTCATAATTGTGTCAGTGTCATATATATAGTTAAGATTATGTTCAGATATTTATCTTATGTACATAGTGGGACCATTGTAGGTATTTAATTTTTGTTTTGAATACACCTCGCCAATCTTCTCCCCGATTTCGCACGTAGTTGAATGATGCCATTTAGGCTTGGCATGGAACAAACCATTAATTTCTGTGAGAATTGCATTTTTATGATGATTTTTTTTCAAGATCGCACTAGCTTCACTTTTAAGTCAAATTCTTTTTTCACTCCTGTAATTGCCTAGAATGAATGTGGGTGTAACCTTTCCTTCAGGACCCTGCCACCATCACCCCCTCAAAGGGCTCCAAGAGCAAGAAGGGCGGGAGGAAGGGTAAGAAAGGGGAGGATTGTAATGGTGATGATGGGGACAACGACCGCGCAAGCCCAGAAGTCAATACCCAGGAGCAGATGGCCAACCAGCGGGCATCTGGGGGCGTCATTGATGCACCACCAGAGGTGAATGGGGCATGGCAGATATATTTCTAGGATTAAGCACAAGTGAATGTCTGGTACTGATGTTGGTGTTTAAAAAACTTTGTTCAGCATTATGGCATTAGTGAAGTTCCAAGAAACAAATTTAATAACAGACATTTGTCCGTTATTGTTTCTTATATCATTCTTAGCAATGTGCATATAATTTAATGCAGGACTTCTTAATGTTTGAAATCTAAATCGGTCTGGGCCGGTCCACTCCGATTTTAACAACTGAAGAGAATAAAACTGTTTTCCATCTTCCTTGTACAGATTGTTGTGGACCTGGATGATGACTGGGGTGGGGAGGATGTTAGTGACGAGGCCGTTGCTAAGCGTATGCAGGAGTTGACTGACGCCGCCAAGACCATGGCCATGTCTGAGGAATTGGAGAAAACAGAAAATGAAAGGATGAACTTTTTCTACAGCTTTGTGAAGGTAAGCAGTGACGCTTATAGTAAGTTTTGAATGGTTTAAATAATATCTTAGGTAAAACAGTCATCATAACAAGACTATTGAATGAATAAGCCCGAATTCTACTATTTCTAATAGTGTTAGCCATAAAAAAATTCTATATACCCTGCTATGTAAAATTTGGGGTGAGAGTGGTTTGTTGACATAGGTGTCTGCCCCTCACTCAAAGAAGAGGTTGTAGGTCCAAGCCTTTCTCTAAATGGAAACTGGTACTGGATTTTACCCAGGAAACAGACTGGAGTGTGATTCTCTAAGCTGATCGATTTCGGCACAATCAAGTTCAAAGAAACTTGTAAAAACAATGTGAAGTCCAAAATTTGAGCCAGCCGCGAAAGCATTTTACCAATGGGCTTGTGGTAATTTCGACCACTGGTCATAGAAGTAATAGCTTCAAGCCTTGGCTTAACATCAGTTACTTGTCTATAACAACACCTTCACATGTCTGGAAGTCTTATAGTATCTGAAAATATGAAACGTTTAAGGTATGGTTCTTTCTCTGATAGCTTCCAGGATAATGATCAAATATATATAAGAATCTGTCTTGTGCAAACCAAGAAATGCCTACATTGTAGTCCGACCATCTAACAATAAGATAATGATCAAGCTATTCAAGTGTACGAAATGAAAATTCTTCACCAAAATGTATTCAATATTGACAGGAGAAGATCAAGTCCAAGTCGTTGGCGGGTGCGGACCAGGAGGTGTTGGTTGAGGCGGAGAGGTTGGAGGTGAAGGACAAAGCTGCCCTTGTGCTCGTCGAACTTCTCATGGATCAGAAAGTCCTCACTCAGATCAAACAGCACAGGAAGCTCCTACTTAGAGTAAGCCTATACTCTATACAGTTGGTTGTTACAAAGATTTGCAAAATATGCGAGACATATCAATATCGTATCCTGTCCATTTAGCATCACTCTTATATTAGAAAAAAATATGAAAGCTGGCAAGGTGATCATGTCTTTTTTAAAGCTCAAATGTTTATTTTGCAGATTTGTGTTCATATTATTCTGAGCTATAATTAAATGTTTCGTGAAAATGGAAGCGAGGTTTAAAAAATCAAGCAAACAGTTTGTAGAAATGACTTGCCTTATTTGAAAAATAACAGTCTGTTTGTGGTTAAAAGATTCCCATGATATATGTCACACTTAAAATATACATGTCCAGTGACAAATACAAACCAGTTATGTTAACTTCACTGTTGCAGTTTAAATTAGTACGGGCCCTGCACTTGTAAAATTTGATGCTAAGCAATAATATAAGAATTCAGACTTTTTCATCATACACAAGTCTAATTTGGATGACTGCTCTTAAATTTTCCATGTTTTCCATTTTAGTTTTGCCATAACAACCAGAAGGCACAGAAGTACTTGTTGGGTGGTATGGAGCAGCTGATTGGTAACGAGTTCAAGGCCTCCCTTCTGCCGAAGGTGCCCCACATCTTCAAGGAGTTGTACGACAACGACATCCTTGAGGAAGAGGTGCTCATCGACTGGAATAAGAAGGTATGTGGAGAGTGGTGAAATGGTTTGAAATTTCTCAAGAATAGTATCAGGAGTCGTTCACTAAGTGGAAGTCTTGGTGGTTTTATTTTTTTACTCAAAACATTGACAGGATTCTCGCAGTAACAAAATGATGAAACTCAAAAAATGGCTACAGTATTTAAATTCTGGTGAAAATTGGCCTTATTTTGGTGCTTTTCATTATGGAATGATTTAACTGACCTTTTAAGTCTAAGCAATCTTGATTTTTAAATTACTATAGTATTTTCGGGTTGTTTGCAGGTGTCGAAGAAATACGTGTCTAAGGCAGTTGCCCAGGAGATTCATGACAAGGCGACACCATTCATCAAGTGGTTGCAGGAAGCAGAGGAGGAGGAAAGCGACGACGATGATGATGAAGTTGAGGTATGTAATGTCTAGTGTCTGTGATATGTCATGTATATAATAATAAACATATACTGCAGTCTGAAAAAAAATCTCAATTCATTTTGGCTTGCCATCAATAAGAATTTATGGACCCTTTGTACACACAATTTTAGGTGCCCCCGCTAAAATCTGATGACTTTTCGCTCTGACTTCATTTATTCACTACTGGTGTTTAGTATGAGCTGATGTCCCAGCCTAAATCTGATGTTTCGTTCTGAATACTATTCACTACTGGTGTTTAGTATGGGCTGATGTTCTATTTTATTTCAGCAATACTTCACCTTATAAGCAAAACAATGTTTTTCTTTTCAGGTTGCATTTTCTACAACTGGCAAAGTGGGAGCACAAACTGTAACCCCTGAAAAAACTGCATCTCCAGCTCTGAACAACGGCACTGCAACTGCCAATGGTGACGAGGACGAGGATGACATAGATATTGATGCCATATAAACATTTAACTGAGGCTTCAGCTACTGTACACATATTCCATGCGAATTGACATTACTAAGTGCTCTGCACTTCATGGTTGGAACATCTTTTGTGGTATTTTTATTCAGATACATTTGACATCACCTAAATGTTAAGTACATTTTGTATTTATGAACATTGCTTTTAAATTTGAGCAGAATTGGTTTGAATATTGTTTAAGAACCATTCTGATATATAATTGGTTACATTTGTAAATGTTCATCATTTTATTTGTGGTAATTAAACAGTTTTGGTGTCGGGTCTTAAGTGTTTTGGTGAAGTTAAGGGTGGCTGAGGCTGACAGTTCTATAAAAGATCAGCATACAACAGTAAATCTGAGTAGGTTTAAGTCTGTAATAGTTATTTCACATACTGTTCATTTTAAAAATCTTTACTTTGCCTTTTCCCGCTATGTCCGTTACTCAGATAAAGGATATTGTATTGTCAATTGTTACTTAGGGTATGGTTTTATGTCAAAATTAATTTCAATCGTTGAAACATGTTAATAGTATATATCATACATCGTAACATGTACACTTCACTCCAAAAGCATATAACATCTACATGTAGTATAGTATTCTTTGCTTTGCACTTGTTAGTGTCCATATATCGATTATAAAAAAAATAAACGGTAGAAAAGTTCATCATTAAGGACTATCGATAGTGGTTTCATTGTATTTGATTATTGAAAGTTTATTTTTAGAATCCTTGAGGGCTGTCTTTTGACGATTTCGGCCCAATTTCTGTTGTTGTTTTTTCTAAACACAAATTTTCCCAAAATTTCTCGCAAAAATAACTTCTTTTATTTCCTCATTTTTTTATTACAAATAGAGTTACTTATTGCTAGATGAATAATGATAACAAAATGTCTTTAAGAAAGCGTTTGCACAAGGTTGAAAATATTCTAATAATTAATTGATCATTCATTGTTGTTGTTTTTTCTTTGATCATCGCTGAAAATTGTTTCATACGCATACCATCTGTAATTATACTTGCGCTTTTATTGGAATAAAGCACTTCATCAAAATGAAATGCTAATTGGTTAAAATAGCTTTTTAAACGTTTATGGATGTTCATGTAAATAGTTCGTTATTTTGAAGAGCATATTGTTTCACTAAGCCTCGTTCTTTAATGTATTAATGGTATTTCATTCCAAGATATTATCATTCTCTTTCAATGTGATTAATGCTTTTTGTAGTAATGGAAATTTCAGAAACCATTTATCCTCTTGTAAAGATCTTGGATCTGTTCTCGACTTGTTTATACAGATTTCTTGTTAGTATTTTGTGTCGTGTACCATCAGAAACTTTGTTGTGATATGTGATGTGAATGTGATAAATAAAATATAAAACGCAAATCAAATGTCTGTTTCCTCAATCATTAAAGGGGCTAGTCACCAGATGGTTTGAAAATCGATAAATACAGTATTTGAATTTCGTCAAAACAAGCCTAGAATTGTCAATGCGAGCTAGCAGGAGGCCTATGAGAGGTCACTTTACATGGTTGAAATGATAAATGTTACCATCATGTTGCTGTCTCATGTGTTTCCCTGTTTAAAATAGTGCATAACCGTTTCCCAGTTTAAATCATATCTTGAGTACAGATGAATAAACCGACGCTTTTTTTAATCTTAGAGGAATTTACGTGTTAGACAACCCAGTAAATTGCTAATTTTAAAAATGCACAAAGGATGGGGTCATCAATAAGATTCAATGCGTTGAACGGAACGATGTAGATTTTATGCAGGTTTTTGACTATTTTCTTTCTCACTTGCAATTCAATTACCGTCTGGCCGAATTTCTCGAAACATCTTAAGTCCCTTACAACTGGATAAAGCTAAGCTCACTATTTTTTTTCAATAATTTGGATAATATTTACTTCTTTAAGAGTTCTTATACTTTAGCTAAGAATTATCTATATGTTAATTACATTAAACCATTTTTCATTAATCAAAATTGCATTCAAGTATGTCTTTTGGCTAATTGAAATAAGCTACTTAAGCCGATTAAGCTTAAGAACTTTCGAGAAATTGGGGCCTGGTGTCTAGCCCCTTTAAAGTCCATTGCCAGATTGAAGAAGTTTTAATACTGCTTTATCGAAAACAGTCATCGATGTTAAACGGTTGAAAGTCTTGCATTAGCGCTTGGCATACCAATTATCAATAAGACCTGCCTTAAAAAAAAATCAGAATTTGAGCAAACCTGTTTTATCATTTGACCAGAGCAGGTCGGTGCTAGGTTTGATGACTGAAAATGTGTTATAAAATTGTTCATGTACTAGCGGAAAAAGGTGGCCGTGCATCTTAAAAAATGCTAAAGATTCAGTGTTGAGATAACATTAATCTACCGGTAAAACACCTCAATGATTTTTAACGCAGACGGGCTCCACCTGTAACTTTGGGATTCAATCATACATTGTATCCGACTTTTTTTCTTGTGTTATTTTTAAACTGATATTTTTGTCAAGCACGGTTTCGTAATCGGAAAAACATACATGCCACATCCCCCGGCTGGGGTAAAATATATATATATATTCAAGGTTGACAGTGGAAAGCATGGAGTTTTAAGTTCAATGAACACATAATCTGTAGCTTTTTGTTCCATCAAAGACCATGCTTTAGACCATGCAAAGAGTTGTAATTGGAATGTATTGCTGAATTATTTAATGAATGATAAAGTTAAAAGTGAAAAACATTATATTATCTTGCTCAGTGCTTTAAGACTTGACTTAAGTGAATGTGTTAAGTAAAGTTTATAAACATTCAAGTGCTGTAAATTCACAATGTCTTGTTTTTCTTTATAAAATGCTGATGTATTATATATTTACGCAATGGGTTGACATGATGATTTTATAATATGATATTTATTCTTATCTTGTATGTATATAAGATCAATAAACAAATATAAGCGGATACTCTTATTCATTTTTCTGCATTTCATAAATGTCGATATTGCAATAAATTTAGCTGCGTAAAAATTCCCAGGTCTTATATCAAAATCCCCTGGAATTCAAACCAAAATCCCCTGGGAAGCCTCTCAGATATATGGCATGTATGGATAAATCCCCCTTTGTACGTTTTTGTTTATTATTCTGAGTGGGATTGAAAAATACGTGAGTAATTTTAAGCACGCGATCTGCTGTTTCTGGTGAACGCATATTGCCGTGGAAGAAACTCGGTGAACAGAACCATTTACAAGCCGCAGCAAGTGATAACCAACTCACGCCAGCATAGAACTTCTACTTATGAACTACCATCTTCATCATGAAAATCATTTTTTGTCAATCAGTGACTGAGACTGAATCCATCCCTTTGAGTATGCGGTTTAAAGTGGCTTTTACGGAGAACTGGAAAGGTTGGTACGCGGTACGCAGCAAGTTTGCCTAATTCGGTCCGCAGACTCTCAAAATAGTTTAAGGATTCTGATAGAAAAATGAAGGAGTAAACTCTTTATACTGTCCAGCAGATGCATGCAATAGCATGACCAACATTTATTGTAATGAGGTGATATAACTGTGCTTATGTTAAGAGATGAAGGTTGCATTTCCTTGCAAGATTATCATATGTTTTCGCCAACCCATTTCTATTGTTTCAAAATAGGAAACTCAGTGAAGTGCACAGTGTTACGTTCTTGATGCTTCGCTGTTTGGAATACCGCCTTATACAAGAGAGAGAGATATAATATATACATGTATAGAAAAATGAAAATGTATGCATGCAATGTGCCGGGAGCGTACTGTATTTAAACAAAACCACGTGTGTAGACCCGGCATTGTTTACTGATATGAAGGCATGCTTCCCTGTATGTGTTTTTTAGAATGCACGTAGAAGCAATTTCCAGCATACCTCAACTGACTAAGATAAATGTGTCCTGGTCCTTGACTGAAATAATCCAGCTTGAACAAGAATTGATAAATTGATATATTAATAATACATATGACAGCAAATTGTTAAAATATAAAATCTACACTTTTTATATAATTATAAAAGACCAGAGAATTGAAGTCAATAAAACTGTGCATACATGTACTATATTTTCTATAAGCGAATAATGTGTTTACCGAAAGTGTTTATCCAATTTATTTCAAAGATCTCAGTTTGTTTGTTTACATGTCAGAACGTTTTCTTGTTTACATGTTCAACGCAAACAGACAGACCCTTAAAGTGATTGTAAATAGACACGACCCGAAGGATGGCGCAGGTTTTCTTTTCAATTTTAAGTACTGCAGATATTACATTACAACTGGCATCAAATGGGCCTTTTTGTATACATAAAATATTGTTTTTTTTGTTGCATAATTATTGTTACCTGTGTCACCCATAATTAATTGTTCGTAAACATCGAACACTTCCCCCCCCCCCCTGCATTCTGAGGCCTAACGAAAATGTTTTGGATGACCCGACCCTACCTAATAAAAGCTACAGACCCTTATTGTCATTTATTTTTACAGAGAATAGAACTCCATAACAACAGCAATATATGAGTGACATTTGAAAATGATCTGGGCAAAGTGTATTTGGAAAAAACAACAACATGTACCTACCCTACTTAATAATTTTGGGGATGTTACCCTAAACACACATATGTTTTAGGCCTAGTATAACAACAATGCCTTCTTTCGTGTACATGTTAACAGACCACTACATTTGCGTACTGAATGAGAAAAGTCAAGGCTAGTATACTACGACGATAACATTACAGCATGACTATATGAGAAAAAGATATGCTAATACATATGTTTTTTTTAGAACAGAACATGCAATTCACGAAGATACGAAGCAAAATATAAAAGATGAGACGGGCATATGTTTAACAATGCTTTATGAACATGTGAGCCGTTTATTTAAAGCTGCACTCTCACAGATATACAATTTTTTTACAACTTTTTGTCTTGGAAAGAGCAAATTTTTGCGTAAATATCTGCAAACCAATGATATAAGATTCAATGAAATCAGATCGTAGATTTTCATATTTCCTTTCGAAAATTCATGTTTTTTGGCTTAAACCGTTACTAACGGTTTAAGAAAAATACATAAAACATCGATTTTTGAACTTAAACATAAAAATCTGCGATCTATTTTTTGTCAGCAGTCTTGTTTAGCTGGTTTCCATGGATTTTTGCAAAAATTGGCTCTTTCCAAGACAAAAATAAAAAAAAGTTGTCAAAACGTTCAATCTGTGAGAGTGTAGCTTTAAAGCTAAATCGTATACAGCTATGCACATCTATGCCCACGAAGGATGGCATAATTACGATTCCTATTGTCCGTCCTTTCATGTGTCCGGTTGTTACAATACACGTACAATAACTCGAAAACGGTTTCACATAAGATCATCAAACTTGAGTGGTTTGTTGTCCTTGACCAGGAGATCACATCTATTGTTTCAAGTATATACTAATTTATTCTTTCTCAATTGTGACGAAAGCTGATGACTTATAGAATCACTCTCGAGTCTGTGTCCTTGGCAGAAACCAGTACTTTTACCTTTTAGAGAGGTCATGAGAAAGTACCCATATTGGGTATCGAACACACGACCTCTTGCGTGATAGGCGGACCACTCTCACGTATCAACTCTATTGTATATGGGTCACTAGTTCTAAGGTCAAGGTCACGGTCAACAGTCTTATGAAAACATTGTCTGCACAATTACTTGAGAACGGATTGATCTATTATCATGTGAAAATGACTTCTGTGGGGGTTTGCCATTGGCCAGTACGTAGTTGACCCCGTTTTTGATTTTAAGGTGAGTAGGTCAAAGGTCTATATTCAATGCATTTTTTTTCTTAAAACACCTCAACTGAATCATCTCTCACATGTTCCTGACACAGCGGCGCTCAGGGGGTATAGTATACTGTTGGACTTGTTATTGTTATTTTTCAGATAAAGACTCCTGTATTTGACGTTTGGTGCCGGAATTGGGGGGGGGGTCGGATAGCTTGGGCCATGTCCCCTCCCAGATGTCTTAAACATAAAGTGTAATCAGCTAAGAGGATTGGTGTTTGGAGGGATTAAAGTTTAAAAGTGCAAGATCGTTGTATCTGAGGAAAAATGTCACTATTAAACTTATTCATGTTAACTTATATAAGCGTACGAAATGGAATCAGTGGAACAAAAATGTTACGCAATCCGGCATATCAAAGGTGTGGGGGGGGGGGGGGTCGGGGCGGGAGGAGATTGGGCGGGGGGAGGAGATATTGACACCTTAATTCCTTGTCACGTTTGGTTTATTAAACTATATTGAAGATCATTCATACAGCAGAGCATTACTAGTGTTGATACCCCACCTCTCACATCTTTTACAAGTTGTCACAATTTACATTTGAGCAGTACATGTGTTTTATTGTTCTTTTGTTAAAAATGTACAATTCAAATATACCGTTTTGTCCATTTCAAGATTTTAGTAGACGGTAGCGGTTTTTACAAAATCTCGTGCACTGATGCGGAAAGTGACGTTTGTTTCCTCCATGTTGAATATAAAGATGGGAGTGAGCATTATTTAGGAAAAAAGCCCCTGAAACCATTTGACAGCGTCGATTATTAAACTATCCAACTGCCGGTCATTTACGGTAATTGATCTCCTTATAAGGAATTATTCACTTGGCATGTAATTATTGTAGAAGTTCTGTTTGCAATCCAAAAACTATGCATGTCAATATGACAGATGTGAAATGTGTCATCATTTATCGAAATGAGTTTATATCTTAAATTAATACTGCATTTTTTAACTTGGAAAAAACAACATGTTAAATAGCACTATGACTTTTTAGAGAAACCCCAGTTTTCTGAAAAATACATAGTCATGTACTCTTAGTCAGTTGGTGACAACACTATTAAAACAAATTAATCTTACCTGTGTTCGGGCTGTGAATTGAACATGGGTTGCCTTTATTATATACAGAATTGCCTTCCCTTTAGTTTATTAAACCTTTCAGTATAGTGCACAAAGTGCGAAGCTTGAAATCCACCCCCACAATTAGTGGATAATAAATAGTATGCAAAGTGTACAACAAGGTGCAGACTTGAACCCACAACAGTCAGAACACTTAAACAGAGCTCTACTGACTGATCTAATGTTCTAACCAAAGCACCATACAACTGTGACATATTCAATACTTACAGTACCATTTTTTTAATGCTGACTATTGTTATTTGTTTGAGAATACCGTATTGAACAAAATATGTTGTGCATATCAGTGAAATGGTTGTAAACCTGGGATCAAGATGATAAAATTGCTGTTCTTAAACAATTTTTTTTAATACTCAGAGTTACATGTGCATACAAGTTTTAAGAATGAATCCATTAAAATTTTCTTGATCCATCAGCTTTGACTGGCACAAAATTGCATGAATGTGAATGTTTGCATGATGTTTATTGTTTTATAGGCTGGAGAGATGGAGACGGACGGAGAGGTGTCTGGAAAAATAGCAGACAGGTAGCCATTAACTCTAAAATTCAAAAGCTTAAGACTTACATGAGAAAGTCAGCAAAAACAGTAACGAAAAGTAATGCACCAGTCAATTGTAACCACGCCCCCCCCTCCCCCCCATATCTGGGGGTATACCGAGGATAGCCAGGAAAATGGGCCGTGTTTTTACCTTCCAGGTGGCCCCGCAGTGCCAGGTGAATGCGGCAGTTTTGTCTTCGCAAAAATACAGCCAAACCTAAGGTCCCTGGGGTGCGGGGGCATTTGGCAGGGATTTACCATCTTCTCTTTGCTGCAGGGGGGGGGGGATTTTACCCGGGGTTGGCTGGGCCGAAAGTTCCTGCTATTCCCCGGACCTGGGGGGGGGGGCAGTGGTTACAATTGACTAGTGCATAACGGATAAGATCCCTTGAGCAAGTTTGTTTTGATTTTGGTTGAAAGTAATTTTAAAGATATATGTGGCCTATGGTGGTTTGTTATGCATGTAATTTTGTCAAATCAAAATTGGAAGAGGAACACTAATTTTGTGATAAAGGTTCCCTCGTAAATGAGATTATAGTGTTGATATTGCATGCATGTTTTATAGCGATGGAGGGTTAGATACTGATGGTGATGTGTCCGGGAAGATGGTGGAGAGGTTAAGAAACATATACCCACCTCTGTATTCTGTAGATATCCTATATGTAACCTTCTTGTAATGCTTACACATACCTCAGTCACTCAGCCAATAAATACAGGAATGAAAAGTAACAGAGAAGGTCCCTTGAGCAAGTTTGTTTTGATTTTGGCTAAAAGTAAATTTAAAGAAATGTGGCCTATGAAAGTTTGTTATGCAGGGCTCATCCTAGACAGAAAATTTAGGGAGAAGTGAGAAAGGGGGAGGGTGCGGGAGGGGGTTTCCCCCTCTTGCAGGTCGGAAAATTTTGAGATTTTAAATGTCAAATGGTGGGTTCTGGTGTGCCCTGGACAACTTTTCTATGCAATTAAATAGGTGTTTTAAAATAGTCATACTGGTTTTTAGTTAGATTAATTTGTTGTATATATCTTTAAAAAAAAAAAGTCAAGTTTCAAACATTTTATTACATGCAAACCTATCATGCACACATAAATATATATCTGAATTTAAATACATGATAAATAAATAAAATAAGCTAATAAATACAAACAAAACTAGCTGAAATCAAACAACATGACATCAATTGTAAAAAACAAAAAAGTAGTCAATATATCATCACATCCTAGTTCTCAAAACAAGAAGCACTATACACTTGATCAGTCTACACAATGTAGGTCTAAAGGTCAGCCGAGATCAGCACCTATGGCCCCAGCAAGCTGGAGGTGGTACTGAAATTCCACCTTGGGAAGCTCCCGCTTGGCCAGGTGGTAGGCAGTCTTAAGGAGCTTGACCCCAAGCTTGTCATCCTTGGACAGTTTGGCCAGTACAATTTTCTTCATGGGTTCCTGGGAACTCAGAACTGTCTTTTCCAAGGTGGCCTTGTGCTGATTTGCTGAAAATACACAAAATATTTCACAGTATCTCATCATTTTCAGCTGTCATTTAAAATAATTTGGGCATATATTACAACATGTTTTAAAATATATTAAGCCAGACACCTTAAAATTAATACCACTTTGAATTGATTTATCTGCGGACTAAGCAATGCTTCTATTGTTTTAATAAATACTTACACCAGCCATGTCTCTGATGATTGGTTGTTTTTGCTGGTTGGTCATGTCCACGGGCGTAGGCGTTGTCCAACTTAGCACCTCTACAAACTTCGCAGTGCCAATTTTTATCTGCATCTTCGTTGTACCAACTGAAATTATTTTGATAATTTGACTTTTTGAATGATTTCTTATTTGAACTGTCGATCATGTCATCACTTTCAACACCGTCAGCTTTACGTTTCAGGCCTGGGGAATCCCGCAGAAGCCACGTAGAAAGCATGATTACTATTCAACAGAATCCAAAATATCTCGTATATAGAATATTGATGTGAACCGTTCGAAGAAAAAAAAATAATGGAAGCATTTCTGAAATAAAAAAAACAACAAACCTGGAACTGTGATTTGCGCTTGCCCTTCTCGCTAACTTCGCGATAATCACATCCAATTAAGTTCATTTGTCATCAGTGCACATCGTTTAAACCGCTATTGTCATAAAGTATAAATCCTAATTGGCACTAATTGACATTTACAAACATCGGCAAGTGTAAAAATTAATCCCTTACAATTTTATTACATCGATGACGTAGCACATGTACACAAAGTCAATGGTGCAAACACGTGCCTCGATTGAATAAAACAAGCGTTCTCATTGGCTGAAGTCAATGGAGCATATTTACTAGGTTTAACACGATTGGCTGTTTGTCAATCGAGCTGACAGGCGGGAGGCGGAGTCGCTCTGTTTTGACAAGCGTTAGTTCTTAGCGATATCGACTTTTTGATCTTTGAAAAAGTCGGCGAAGTTGACTTCGCTTTGATCTTAGAAAATAGCGAAGTTGCCGCGGGCAGGGCGACTTAATCGCCTAAGTCGCCTGGTAGGATGAGCCCTGTTATGCAAGTAATTTTGTCAAATCAAAATTGGAAGAGGAACACTAATTTTGTGATAAAGGTTGGTCTCATAAATGAGATAATAGTGTTTATAATGTATGCATGTTTTATAGCGATGGAGGGTTAGATACTGATGGTGATGTGTCCGGGAAGATGGAGGAGAGGTTAGGAAACATATACCCACCTCTGTATTCTGTAGATACTCTATACATAACCTTCTTGTAATGCTTAAACATTCCTCAGTTACTCAGCCAATACAGTAACGAAAAGTAAGAGATAAGATCCCTTGAGCAAGTTTGTTTTGATTTTGGCTAAAAGTAGTATTAAAGAAATGCGACCTATTGTGATTTGTTATGCATGTTTGTCATATAAAAAATGGAGGAGGACCATCAATTTTTTGACAAAGGTTTTCCTCATAAACGAGATAAAAGTGTTGATATTCTATGCATGTTTTCTAGTGATGGAGGGTTAGATACTGATGGTGATGTGTCCGGGAAGATGGTGGAGAGGTTAGGAAACATATACCCACCTCTGTATTCTGTAGATATCCTATATGTAAACTTTTTGTAACACGTATACATACCTTTCGTATACATACCTTTCGCACAAAGTTAGAAAGGAACCCAAAACATATTTTAAGTTCAACATGCCATTAATTCACAATAAAAAAGAAAGATTTTATTTAAGGATTATTCAGCACAGAAAGTCCTATAGTGTGCATGGTTGGTTTTGCAAGTTATCTTCCAGCTTTAAATTTCTTATAGTCTAAATTGATTTTGCATTTTATGCATTAAATTTTGTAATTAATTCATTAATCATATTTTGAATGAAAACAGATTTGCATACACTATATTTAACAACTCATGCACATTTAAGATATTAATAAAATCACAGAGCATGCAAACAATAAAACCCAGTTGCATACTTAATTAATGTTTCAAAATGACTAAATATACTGAACAATACTGAAGGATCTATAAATATAATTTTGACCTGTGATCTTAGAATTCTTTTCAGAGGCACAGACTGTATGAAGTTTGAACACAACATGTTACAAATTCTTTCATATTTATAAACTCTTGCACATCTTCACATTTCATAGTCATTACACAGGGCCTTTTCACCTTCTTTATAAGGGGCCGTAAGTAATTCAGCTACTTCCAAATTGAAAAAAGGTGCACACATTGAATTTTCCCATTTGTATGTGTAAATGCTTAAAAATTGCCTAAAATAAAGGGCTAAAGGCCTGTCATATTGGTAGATTGATCTGTGTTTTTATCCAGATATTCCAGTAGACTAAATAGATGGATCAGTGTGTTTTTATCTAGATACTCGAGAAGACTTAATGTTCATAAATTCTCATTGCATTGTTCATGAGCTCATAAAATATGTGGTTCATAAATTATCATTGCATTGTTCATGAGCTCATAAAATATGTGGTTCATAAATTCTCATTGCATTGTTCATGAGCTCATAAAATATGTGTAATTTAAATTGAAGATTTTATTATATTCTGGTTACTGAAAATCAGAAACATGCACACACTGTACATTCATCAATACAACCCTCACTCGAAAGATATGAAATAATCCCATGCCCTGTGTCACATATATGTATGTAGATAGCACTTTGTTTCATACATATATATACATATAAATTGCACCAGTTAATTGTAACCATGGTCGAAATTTAAACCCAAGCTCGCAAGTTTTCCATTGGTAAAATGACCTCCAGGCTTGTTCAATTCCTGAATTTTATATAGCTGGGCTTGTTAAAGTTTGATGCCAAGCAATATTATAAGAATTCAGACTTGTTCGTTCAATGTTTCATCTCCATGACTGAGAGTTCATTTGTTAATAATTATTTCAAAATGTTACAGGATATGCGCTATTTTGCAAAAAAAACTTTACGTAACATAGTTTTAGGCTTGGATTTACAAAATTCTGTTCAAAGGAGTACCTGCCATTCTGGCTGTTTGATATTTGTTCATAAAAGTAAGTTAAAAAGCTTACTTTCAATGAAGCTTAAAAAATTGTGTTGCTGACACCAAATCTGTGAACGAGTCCCTTTAAAGCTGTACTCTCAAAGATTGAACGTTTTGACAAATTTTAAAAACATTTGTCTTGGAAATAGCCAATTTTTGCTTTAATGTTGGACTTTAATATAAGACTGCTGACAAAAGAGCAGATCGCAGTTTTCGTATTTACTTTTGAAATAATGTTAATGGCTAAAAGCGTTATTAATGCTTAATGCAAAATGAGATTTTTGACATAAAACTTTTTAATGTAAATTTTGAAACTTTGATCTGATCTTTTTCTCAGCAGTCTTATACCACTGGTGTCCAGACATTATTGCAATAATTGGCTAATTACATGACAAAAAAGATAAAAAGTTGTAAAGACAGTCAATTTGTGAGAGTGCAGATTTAAAGGTACCTTTCTTCAATGTGTTCAATGTATCTTGCCTTGTCACCTGATGTTCCATTGATGTTTGCATGCCTAGCAAGGATGCTGTTAGGTCTGTGATCAATAATGTCTGGTGCCTTGTCGCTGGATGAGTCGGCAATGCCCCGCGAAGTGAAAACAATTTACTTGAAGATTAATTTGGAATACCTCATCAATTATGACAGGGTACTGTTCATATTTGTTTAAATGTTGACAATTGATTTCTTGATTTTTTTGGTGAAGTTTTACGTTTATTGTACATCTGTGGTTGTAAGGTTACAGCATGGTATGATCTTTAAAGTTCAGAGGTTGGTAGGTCTAGATTATGTTAATGGTTGATTTTTGTTTGACACTGAAAGTGAAGGTATATGTTTTAAGCTCTTATGTTGTGCTGAATAAAAAATGTTAGGGTATTGTTAAGTATTGGTGTCGTAGACGACAACATCAATGTAATTGGCATCATTTTCGAAAAACATTCATAAATCTTAAAATTTAGTCAAGATATTTAAATGAAACTTGGTACACATATGGCTAGAGGCAATACACACAATCATGTATGTATGGCAAGGCCCATAACTCTTGCTTTATTAATTGCCTAATTATGCCCCTTGCTTGACTGAGAGAGAACAAAATAGACCAGTGTTTGTGTTTACTCCTCGGGCCTTCTGTTTTAAAATGCATGTTTAAGTGCTTTGAGAAAAATATTACCAAGAACTCTGGGAACAGTTTGGATTATAAATGCGTTCCTGCCAGTTAAGTGTCTGGTAAAAAAAACTGATATCATGTAAGATGTTTCAATATTTCAGGGGAGGGGGGCCGGGGACAGAATTTGAGGTTTCCTGCATTCATTATCTCGTGTATTTATAATAGTCATTCTTTCAAATAACTTCTGCTTTCATGTTTGCATTTTGTTTCCTGTGAAAAGGATTTGTATTTTATTTTTCTTCAACGAACAAATCTCATTTCTAGCTAAGTTTTAATAATCTGTCTTTTTCATAGTTTTGTGTCACTTTTTTCAAAATTGTAGGGCTTTGGCCCCATTCAAGAAAGGTGAAAAACACACTGAAATATGCATGTGATATGTAACCAATCTCGTCAAATAGCCCTCTTTTTTCTGACATACCAAGTGACCACTCCAATTCATAACCGACAACTGACTATCATGGGTTTGGGCCAGTGCTCAAAATTTCCAAAAACTAACCTCAAATGCCAGGTAGTGCTAGGAAAGGGAGACACTGGTATTCTTTTTATTAACTCACCTTATTGCCAAGATTAAGGTTGACAAGTTGTTGTAGATACGTGTCTAAGACTTTTTGCCAGTTTATAAAAAGGGCGAGGGAAGGGAGGCAGCTGCAGAAAAAGAACAAGTTGCTAATGGGGGAAAAAAAACACATAGTTGCCAAACATGTTTTTTTAAAGTTTGTTGGTATACATTTATGTGTGTACAATAACTTATTATAAGATTTCTTAAATAAATATTTGATTATTAATCATAAGTAAGGCCTAAAAAAAAAAATTGTGTGGTTAGGGTTACATCCTTAAAAAAAATAGGTAGGGTAGGTAGGCTTTTTATTTTTTTTTATTTATTTTTTTTATTAGGTTTTATATAAGAAAATAATTTTCATCATTGGAGAATGGTGTTAAAGCTATCTTCTGTATAAGCATTTAAGGTTTAAACTTAATATTAAAAAGCAATTTAAAAAAAAACGAGATTTTTTTTTTTTTTTTTTTTTTTTTTTTTTTTTTGTTTTTCATTTTTTTTCAAACTGACTATAAAAACGGTAGGGTCGGCGCCTATTCCGTAGGTAGGGTCGGGTAACCCGAACCAAATGTATTTTTTTTTTAGGCCTTATCAGTTTCGGTATGGCAAAGGCATGCACATGTTGGTCTCATAACGGCTTAGGGGTTGGGGGTGTGTGTGGGGCGGGGTGACCAAAACAGGGCAGGGGGACATGCCCGTACTAAAACTGCCTTGCCAAAACCCTATTTGTGTCATGTATAGTGCTGTGAAGTTATAGTATAACTGTCCAACCTTTAGCCATATCTCAAAAATATGATATTCTTGTAAAACTAAGTACATGAATATGAAACAAATAATTCAGATGTGCATTTTGCATATGTAGCAAATCATTGTTGACTCCTTGTGGCGAAAAATATTTTTTTAGTTATACCCTGAGTGCGAGCATTGGCATTTTCACTTTCTGTGTTCCTGATTTGGTTTTAGTATGATGAAATGGTCATCTGAAGTAAAGGCTCCAGCACTTTTACTCTTTCTGAGAAATTAGTCTCAAAAATAGTCAATAGGAATAAGTCAATAGGCTTTTTAATCGTTAGTAAGTAAAAGTAATATATCTTCACAATAATCTGTCTGTGCAGGGGTGTTGGTCGTATGATAAAGAAAGTTGAAAGAGTTTGAACTGATTCTGAAATAGCATTCAAAAAGGTAGAATGCTTTATCTCACCCTTATTGTGAGGATGAGAAAGTTCTACTGGTATTGGTTTGAACTAATTCTGATATAGAAGATCTTAGCACTCGCCCAAGTGTTTTTTGGGGGGGGGTTCAACAGGTGCACTTTTTCTGGCCTTTTCTAGTTGGACACTTAAGTGTGTGAATAACTCGTATCAGCTTATTTCCACAATCAAGATGAATTAAATAAGTGTAAACAATACAAAAATGATTAATATTCATTCTTTTTAAAGTAAGCATTAACTATTCAAAATAGTTTCCTCGTGAACTGCCATTATTAATAGATGTTGTTTTGGAACATTGACTGTAGCAATGTTCGATTTTTTTCGCCCAATATGGATGTCAAGAACCCTCAGTTATTTCCGATGCATGGGAATTATTGGTTTGTTGCTATTGATTTCTGGCACCATATCACGTAATCAATATTGTCTCCCCATACCAGTCTCCCGATAGATTTGCCCATATTGGAAATATCCATAATCGGATATGTCCATTTTTCCTATATAGGGGCATCAGCTTGCTTTAATTACGCATATTGCCCAGTGTTAAGTTGTTAACACAACTTCCATTCAAGATTACAAAAAAGCGTTTATTGGTATTGCACATGTACTTAATGCCGGTTAAGTGAATATTCTTTCTGGAAGCTCTCAGAGTGTGTGAGTAAGTGAGTTGGGAGTCTTTACAGTGAACATGGGTATTGATTTCTAGGCAGACTCCCTTCCCAGCTTAAATTGGATTTCTCTTGTTGATTCAGAGTGCATATTTTACTGGAACAGTTATGTTAGTAAATCTGTGATCTTAGTAAGGATTTTTATGGAATGGATAACAGAACTTCTGTGTTAGCCATGATTGAATCAGAAACTGCCAGGATCTACAAACTGTGAGTAATACTCTGTTGTTAGTTATATGCAACACGTTTTGGGCTTAAAACAACTAGATGGTATTGATTCTCCTGTATGATTCAGCTGCAAGAGGTCGGACATGCTCGGAAATGTTTGAATAAGAAATGTATTGATGGACATGGCTCCTGTAGGTTGCAGAACATATTTTCATCATGTAAAGCTGTCTTGTAAAATGTGTTCTCATATTTTAGGGTTTATAGGGTAGGAAATGGCTAACAGCTGCAGAGCTCTCTTTTTCGAATCTGAGAGCATTATAAATTATGAGCATCTTATCTAAACACAGGCCTTAATCACTGCATCTTATAATAACTCTTGATTTTTATTTCTTGAACAATCTTAATTTTCTTATGACAGTATCAAGCTAAGCACACTATTTTAGTTTTGGTAGAACTGTTATAAGTTCTAAGACTTGTTTAACATTGAATGACACTTAATTTTAAATATAATCAATTAGCTGTTAAATTGTTTAAAAAATCATGTTGAAGCAGATAATATCTGGCTTTAATGAAGACAGATAATAAAACCAGTGTTAAGCTGAAGATTATGTGAAGAAAATTCGGGCCTGATGGCAGATAATATTGAAGTGATGATAGACAAGTTTTGTCATACTTCAAATAAAGTCAAATTCAGGCCCAGCTAAGCATTTTGGAATACTGTGTACAATGTTGCTTTCAGAATGTTAAAGGGATTCATTCCTATTAATAGGGTCATACATTGTTATGGTTTTTTTTAATAAAATGTGAGGAAAATGCTTGATTCAATGATAAAACATCTTTAAAAGTTAAAAAGAAATGAAATAAAATGCTCTACCTTGCTAAAAATGTTAGAAATGCTATTGTGAATTGAATGATGTTTAGAGCAGGATAAAATTACAAAATTCTGTTTTTGAATGGGCATCTGTCAGTTGCTTTTTTGTGTTTATTCATAAAAGTAAGTTATATTTAACTCAATTTCAACAAATTAAAAAAAAAACCTCATTTCTAACACAAAACTTTGGACAATGTCCCTTTAAATTTCAATCTTCAATTGGAGTAAAGTGCAACATGAATGTCTCATATAATTGCAATGACTAAGACTGTGTAAATGTCAGAGAAATAATCAAGTGTGATATTTATTGTTCCTAAGGGCAGAAGTTTATTGACAGGTAAAAAACTTAGTAAGTTCAAATTAGAACTGACTTTTAATTTCAATGTTTTTGTATTGATATTTTCACAATAATGGTGAAATTAACATATATTGTAAACAAAGAAGAAATTTTGGTAAGTAACATGTACTAACAAATTCAATTAAAGGTTTTGTAGATGTATGATTTGTACTGTTTCAAATAATTCTGGTATCAGACATTAGCCATTTATAATCAGGGCCTTTTCCACCCATTTTGGGAAAAAGACCCTAGACATTTTGTGAAAATTTGCGTCACGAAATATGCCTAAATTGGGAAATTTTACAGTTAAAAGAACAAGCTTTTCAGTATCCTTCAAATGAGGAAATTATTAAATATTAGTTTCTTTTCCCTTTCAAAAGACCTGAAACAACTGAAATATCAATCCTTGGGGTGTAAATATCTATTGCAATAAATCATGACAGATAATATTTCATACTGATCTCTGAATGTGATGGAAATCAATGATTTCTGTTACTTTTGATTGGGATTTTTTTCTGAAGATATATATATATATATTTTTTTTTGGGGGGGGGGGATGGGTCCGTTAGTCGGACCCGGTCCGTTAGTCGGACCCGTGCCTACTATAGATAAAGCCCTGATAATGTAGTTAATGGTAAAACGACATTCTATGATTAAAAAAGTTCTGTGAAATGTCATAAGATTCTCTTGAGTCTAAGATATTGGGCACATTTAAAAGATCTAAAATAATAATCCACGGTCTGTATTCAATAAACACCTTACATTGAACTTACAGTTTCAATTAGAAGTATTTTGATTGGCGTGTATATTTAGCTCACTGACCAAAAGGCTGAATGGAATCACTGAGGCACGTCAAAGTCTAAGGATAAAGTTTATATTGAATACTGACTTTAAGTTGTGAGTTTTCTTTTAGAAATATTTTTTGCTTACTTGAGTTTTTAGCTCGACTATTCGAAGAATAAGGAGAGCTTAATACTACTCACCCAAGCGTCGGCGTCACCCCTTGGTTAAGGTTTTGCGTGCAAGCACACATAGGTTAATATCTCAGCAACTACTTGAGGTATTGCATTGAGACTTTATACAATGGTACTCAACCATCCAAACTACTTAATTAACCAAGTTTGATAACTCTACTTTGCATTTAATGCCAATAATAGGCCTTTATTATTTGACTTAGAAATTCTGGTGAAGGTTTTGCATGTAAGCACACATAGGTTAACATCTCAGCAACTATTGGATGAGTTGCATTGAGACTTTAAAAAATGGTACTCAACCATCCAATCTGCTTAAATAACCAAGTAAGATAACTCAAGTTTGCATTAAATTCAAATAATGGCCCCTTTTTATTTAACATGGAAATTCTGGTTAAGGTTTTGCAAGTAACCACTTTAAAGTCAATGCTTCAGCAAATACATCATGTATTGCATTGAAACTTTACACACAGGGTCCCAACTATTGAACCTTCTTATTTAATCAAGTAAGATAACTCTATCTTTCATATTATATAATTGTTGCCCCTTTATTATGCGACTTAGAAATTCTTGTTAAGGTCTTGCATGTTAGCACACATAGGAGGATAATATCTCAGCAACTACTTGATGTATTGCATTGAGACTTTATACAATGGTATTCAACCACCCAACCTATTTGAATAATCAAGTTAGATAACTGTGTTTTGCAAATAATGGCCGTTTATTATTACACTTAAAAATTCTGGTTAAAATTTTGCATGTAACCACATTTATGTTAATATCTCCGCACATCATGTATTGCATTGAAATCTAATCTAACAGTGATCCATGCATGTTTCGCCAAATTTTTTCAATCCTTACACTGAAAAGTGGCGGAATAGTCGAGCGCGCTGTCTCTGTGACAGCTCTTGTTATGAATAAGATATTGGTGTGAATTTCATAATCAATTCCACGGTAACTGCTAATGAACAGTTGCATCAGTTTTTTCAATAAGAACCAGCCGCAAGCAAATATAGCCTTCTTAAAATAAATTTTGTCTGATTCATGGTTGTTCAGATTTGTCCTGGTAAAATATGATAAAGAATCTTGAAAATTGATCTGTTAAGAGAAATTGCTTTTCTTGATGGCCTGTCACTTCGCTTCTGATTTGTTCAAGCAATTTGTCTTAAAAGCACTGCTGCATATGTCAAATCTGCTAAGCTGTATAAAACATTTCCTCTATTGAAATTATAACAAAATTTATAGAATGTTTTCTCTTCTCCTTTACAGTAAACGTATAGAGGAGATTGGGAAGATGTCGTCTCTCTCCCAAGAGGACATCATGGCGAACACCAAGACGGTGATTCAGGGTCTGGACACCCTGAAAAACGAGCACCAGCAGATCCTCAGCGGCCTGCTTACCTCCCTCAAGTCCGTGAAGCAGGAGAAGGGAGACACAAACCTCATGGAGGAGAAGACAAACATCCTCAAGAAATCCCTCGAGACCATTGAGCTGGGTCTTAGTGAAGCTCAGGTAAGGTTTTGAATGGGTAGAAAGCAGTGATAGAAATAGCAAAAGCTGACAAGGCCTGCACTGGTAAAATGCTATCTGAGCTTGCTCAAATTCTTGATTTTGTATGGTAAGGTTTGATGAAAGATTTGATGCCAAGCACTAGTGTACAAAATTGGGCTTGTTCATCCAAATGTCTAATTTCGATGACTGAAAAGGGGTGAATTGCTTCAAAATGTCAAAAAAATTACAAGGTCTTAAGAGATATAGTTTCAGCTACTTATGAACAACACATGCTATTTTGTGATATGATACTTTAAATCAATATGAATTTTGATAAAAAAAACTTGCTTCAAAAATTTTATTAGCTAAACATTAGTTCAAAGAAGAAATCAAGTTACTGCCATAGACTTGAAGTTGTCATCTACGTGCAAAAACTTGAACCTTGGCTTAAATACAAAATCTTTCACTTCAAGCCTTTCTCATGAAACTTTGTACAAATGTTACATGTTACAATACACACTTGTTTTGTATAAACAATATTCAAGACACACATTTTATCTTTCTTATTTAATAAAAGCAGGTCATGATGCCGATGCAGAAACTTTAACCAAGGCCATAACTCAAAAACTTCTTCAAGATATTCTCATGAAACTTATTCCATTCTTACTTGTTACAATATGCACATGTGTAAAATATTCAAGACATATTTTATATCCGTCTAATTTGGTAAACACAGGTCATGATGTCTCTAGCCCAACACCATGAGCATGTGGAGGCAGAAAAACAGAAGCTACGTGCGAAGGTCCGTCGCTTGTGTCAGGAGAACGGCTGGTTACGAGACGAACTAGACGCCACCCAGCAGAAACTGCAGCTTAGTGAACAAAGGGTGGCCATTCTGGAGGAGGAGAAAAAACATCTAGAGTTTATGAACGAGATGAAAAAATATGACACAAATGAATCTCAATCGGTGGGTATTTATGATATCAATCAAATGAAACTCAATTGTTTGGTATTGATGATATGACACAGATGAACCTAGTGTGTTTAAATGATGTGACACATGTGACACTCAAATGATAGGTAATGCAGATACGACACAAATGAAACTCGTTCAATGGGTATCAATGATATGACACATGTCACGTTACACCCAATTGATGGGTTTTGCATGAGGATATGACACAAATGAAACACAGTCAGTAGGTATAAATGCTTTGAAAAAACATCATTATGGCAATGGATGGGTTGAAAGTTTTAACCTGGGTACCAGATTGTCAATTTCTAGCTGGTATCTTTATTTACATTTCATGCTGCAAAATGAACTTCAGATAGAATAGTAAATACACAGTTTCTTCCCTATTTAAAAGTTTCACAAAGGAACCAAATTATCTGAAACAAAAGCAAGTACAGTTCAGAAGTTACTTTATCATTTGCAAAATGAAATGATGAAAAGGCTGTCTGATTATGTGAGCTAAGTCACAAAGGTGGGGAACATCACAAATGAAAAAAAAACACATTGAGAACAAATATCCCTTTTAGGTATTAATGCTTTGAAAAAAACATCATTATGGCAATAGATGTGTTGAAAGTTTTAACCTGGGTACCAGATTGTCAATTTCTATCTGGTATCTTTATTTACATTTCATGCTGCAAAATGAACTTGAGATTGAATAGTAAATACACAGTTTCTTCCCTATTTAAAAGTTTCACAAAGGAACCATATTATCTGAAACAAAAGCAAGTACAGTTCAGAAGTTACTTTATCATTTGCAAAATGAAATGATGAAAAGGCTGTCTGATTATGTGAGCTAAGTCACAAAGGTGGGGAACATCACAAATGAAAAAAAAACACATTGAGAACAAATATCCCTTTTAATCACTTTAACAAGCAGGTTCCAAGGCCAATTAAAAAACAGAAAAGCACCAGATGTGAAACTGCTGTATTGTTTGAAAACCATGTACTAAAATCGTACCCTGGCACCCTCCAGACTGTGCCCGGTAAATAAATAATAAATAATGTCTATCTGATTTTTGTGTTGCCTGGAAGGCATCAAAGACACATAGGGATTTTATGATTTGTTGTGAAGTCTTCAAACTAGATATACAGATTTGTCATAGACGGTAAATGAGTTAATGACCTATTCTCATTTTGGATTCCGTAGGCCAAAGGTCAGGTTCATGGTTACCTTTACTGGAGAAATGATGGGTGCTTCTGGAAGATGACATCTGATTTGCAAAATTCCAGTTATTTAGAAAAACTCCCACAATTTGCAAAATTCAAACTCCTTAATATATATACATATATTTTTTCCATTTCACAGACTGAAGAGAGCAAAGACCAGTCTGAATCAAGCACGTCACAGAACCTCGACCTCGGCTTCCCAGAGGATGATGACGAGCCTAACAACCCAGAAGGTACGTGGCTAGATAAGGGTAGATTATTGTCGTATATATAGTTTAAAAATGTAAAAATATGAAAATTCGTCTTATTGAAGGTTCTTCAAGTATTCAAGGGTTAAATTGAGCTGAACTGATTTATGTTATGAATTAAGATTAAAGCTAGGAACATGATTGAGTTTTCATGAATTATTCTGTGCAAAAAATAAAATGTTTCAGAATAAATATACCTCTAAGAAATGCCACCTTCTTTCTATTGTTCAAACAACCCTTGTTCAATTGCTGTTGTCTTCGTCTCCCTTTTTATCATTGATATATATTTAATTGCCTCATTTACCAACAATTTGTTTGTATTTCAGCCCTGTCTCCTTCCCAGCCCAGTGCCATGGCGCAGGCTGCAAGCGGAGGGTACGAGATTCCAGCGCGACTACGTACACTCCACAATCTAGTCATCCAGTATGCCTCACAGGGTCGTTACGAGGTAGCTGTGCCCCTGTGTAAACAGGCGCTTGAAGATTTGGAGAAGACAAGTGGTCACGATCATCCGGACGTGGCTACTATGTTGAACATTCTAGCTCTTGTATACAGGTATGGAAGAAGGGGTTTTCATACTCGTCTGCTAACATGTTAGTATGAAGTTTTTATTATATTCCCATCATACGACATCTCATTTTATTACTGCTTTAAGCAATGTGGGTTTAACAAAATTGCAAGATTTGGAGCGGTATTAATTGCCATTATAATAATAGTGATACAGCTTTGAAATATGTCATGTTTGATTTGAGACAATCATTTTATAAAATCCTATCTATTCATCTTTACTTTCCAATAAAAAAAAGATAGTTTTTGAGTTACTATTAATAAAGTGAAGTTGTCTTTATTATTGACGACCATGATTATTAACAACAAATAGAATGCAGGGCTGTGTGTAATTAGTAATGTCAACTGAATCTGGAATAAAATCAATCTAGTTGATTGAAAAATAACATTATATTTTTATTCCTCTAGTGTATTGAGTAGAGAAATCCTGACGTTGATATTGAATGAACCTCAAGAGGTTTTAATGTCATTTTCAGTTTTTCCATCTAATTGGATTAGTGCGATGTCATTTAACCAATTGTTTATGACATTTCAATTATGGAAAGTCTTTTATATGAACATATTTTGTCGATAACCATTCTTTAACAATAGATACACAGCTGCAGAAGATATTAATAAATTTTAATTGTGAAGAATACTTATTTTAGATCTAAACTTAAGGATCGGTCACATTTTTTGTGTGTTCATGCCGTGTGAACGCAGTCACACATGCACACGTGCCATATTTCTGAGAGACTTCCTAGGGGATTTTAGTCTGAATTCCAGGGGAGTTTGATATTACACCAGGGGATTTTTACGCGGTGAAATTTTGAGCAATATCTGCATTTATAATATAAGAATAAATACAGAAATACACTCCAATTACTATAATTTTTGGACTTAGTTTTTATGGTCCTTCATGGAATTTCACACTCATAATATAATGGATGCTTTCCACTGTCAACCTTGAGAAAGTTTTTAAAATCCAGGGGATATGGATCCCCTGGCGGGGGACCAGGGGATTTGTCGAAATTCCGGAGGATTTTTCCACCACGCGGGGGTATATGGCATGTATGCACATGCTTGAAAATTCCCAAAGAACCGCTAGCACATTTCTTTTATTAGCTCGCATCCCCTTCTGGGTTCGTACAGTATAAACACACAAAAAAATGCAATTAGTCCTTTAACATTGAGATATTTTTCATCTGAAATGTATGTTGCATATGCTGTATGTAGGGACCAGGGAAAATACAAAGAAGCGGGTAATCTACTGAACGATGCTCTCAAAATCCGCGAGAAAACTCTGGGGAGAGACCATCCTGCAGTGAGTGTTGTTAATGTGTGAAAAATGTGTGCTGAACATTGAGGAATGCTACAGAATAAGGGCTGGAGGCTGGGCTTATCAGCAGAATAAAAGCTTGCATATTTTAGAAGATTTGTTTTTCCAAAGTATTTGTCATAACCTTGGTCTCGTCAGCATCATCATCGACATTGTATTCTGGCAATTACTTCAAACCTTCAAACCAATTACTTTGAAAGAAATTCAAATGAAACTTGGTACACATGTTGCCAGAGACCTTACATCTATAACAAGGTCCATAACCATTATTTTAATAATTATCAGATTACGCCCTTTTGTTTAGCTGAAAAAAAGCAACAACAGATGAGCTTTGACATGCGCAAGCAGCTCTTCTCTTTTGATTTTTGATGCGGGGTATTCAAAACAGATCTGAAGGATCTTTCTTTTAAGAGAAAGAGATAGCTTATAAGCATCCAGCCCATATTTAATGCATTCCTATTATCAAATGCAGAAAACTGTCTGCCTTGGTCAAAAGCAGATTTTTTTACAAAAACCTTGCTAAATGAAACTAAGAAAAAAAGTCAGCAAACCTTTCGCTACTTTTGACCTGGGTCAGTTTTCTGTACTTGGAGATTGTAATGAAATATTATGATTAAGAATTATCATAGTCAAGTGCAAAATATTTCAGAGACCAGGGAAAGTATAAGGAAGCAGCTAATTTGTTAAATGATGCCCTAGGCATCCGCGAGAAAACGCTAGGACCCGACCATCCGGCTGTGAGTTATACAACCATGTTTGTGCTACACACCCAATTGCATGTTCTTCAGAGTTATGGCCCTTGTTTTTATTAATTTATATTTTGTGGTTGCCAATCTTAGATTTTAAATCTCAATTTTGTTTCATTTGGCTGATAAAGCTTTTTGTTTGTTTAGATATTTGGATTTTAGGTTCTTCTGGTCTGTCAGATGACTTTTGACACATTTATGTCTAAACATCTGTTTCTACAGAGCTCCTGTCTTTATTTGACAAACAAAAAAATTCAATGTCAGATTTTGTTTCTTTTGGTGTATTTAAAGCTTTTTAAGTTGTTTAGCTAATTATATTGCGAGGGAGAGGCATCCGTTTGAATACTTGAAAGTTTAATTATTTTTGTCCATTATTTTTATGTAGCACAAACAGTTGCATGTTGTATTCTGGCATGATGCTCTATTTTATGCTGTAAACCCCAAATTATGCAAATTTGTAAAATTCCAAGATTTTTTTCCAAAAAACTTAATATTTAAGAGAAAAAACAAATTATTTGTAAAAAATTAAAATTTGCTTTTGTTAAATAATATTGGACACAACTTTGTAACAAAGACATTTGTTTGTACAGCATGAAGTTTTTTTGGCTGATTTTCATGTCATTTATTTTCAACATACCGGTATTCTTTTGGTTTTCTTTTCAATTGTTGTGGTCAAAGTTTTGTTTATTTTGAAAATACATGTATGCATGAACTGTATTTGGGTGTTTATTTCCTTAACAATTAAAGCTGCGCTCTCACAGATTAACCGTTTTAACAACTTTTTTTATTTTTTTGTCTTTGAATGAGCAAATCTGGGGGAATGTCTTGAAACTAGTGATATAAGCCTGCTGACAAAACATTAGATCACAGTTGTCATAATTACTATCGAAAATTAATGTTTGATGTCTTAATGAAAAATTAGTTTTTTTGGCTTAAAAAAATCAATTTTATTAAAACGTAAATATGAAAACCTGTGATCTGATCATTCATCAGTTGTTTTATATCTCTGGTTTCCAGACATTTACGCAAACATTTACTGACTCTTAAGACAAAAAAAAAAAAAGTTGTCATAACAGTCAATTTGTGAAAATGCAACTTTAAGTCACATAAATTTCTGTACATGCAAGTTTTCTCAGTAATGTGTTTTACTGTTGGAAAGAGTTTCATTGTAGCCATTTTCATGGATCCACCAAAAATTAATTTGACATTTCTTTAGGATTGTCATTTATATCATGCGGGTTATGTTGCTTTTGATTGTAGATGTATTTCTCATATTGGCATGTTTATGTAGATAAGGGAGCCTTTAAGAAGAAGAAATGTTATTCGAAAAAAAAGATAATATAGAGAATATGTAATAAGGATTATACTATAATGTTTGATATGAAAGAATAACTGAGCTGTATAAAAGAAATCCTTTATTAGCTTGCCTCATCTTTTATTCGTAGAAAAAAATGTTGAGGCATTCAGTGTTTTGAATAAGAACCGGCTGCCGGCCAAAATGGACGGTTCAAATGACAATTGGGCCGGTTCAAATTTGAAAAACTAAATTAATTTTAAGTAGAATAAGTAGAAGCTGGTCGGTTACTTTACTATTTGAGACGGTTCAACCGAACCTTATTGAGAACCCTGGGTATTGTCATAGCATTGGTGGCATTGGCAAGCCAACACTTTACCCTTGACCATAACTCAAAACCCATTCATAATATTCAAATCAAACTTGGTACGTTTTTTGCCAGAGACAATACTTACATGTCTAGCAAAGCCTATAACTCTTATATAAGTGTTGAGTTATGCCAATTTAAAAACAAAACAAAACAGAAAACAAATAGACGAGCATTGGCATTTGCTCAGCGGAGCTCTTGTATTTTTTCTCATAATTAATGTTAATTAATATCATTTGAGTGTAAAACTAAAATATGTAACATTATTATTGAGTTTGGGATACATTTTTTGAGGAATGTCATATGAAATGTCTTAGAATCAAAGATGCCAGTTGATGCTTCATGTTTAATGTGAGGTCCGTAGCTATAACTATGGTTTACTTTGCTATTTCAGGTGGCTGCCACATTAAATAATCTAGCTGTGTTATATGGTAAACGTGGAAAATACAAGGAGGCTGAGCCTCTCTGTAAACGTGCACTAGAAATAAGAGAAAAGGTAGGTTGGGCTTGAATTATGTGTTTATACAGCTTAATACACATCGTCCAATACCCTTGATACTCTACTGTGCTATATTTCGCTGTTTACCATGGTTGATTTGGCTAGAAAAATCTCATAAACATGAATAATTAATGAAGCAGTTACATTGTTTCCACCAAGAACCAGCTCAGAAATATGCACAGACACTTTTACTTAAGTTTTCCTGTAGAAAAAGTATTCTGGCACAAGCTGGAGTTGAACTTGTAATTGTGAGATGACCCCAATTTTTAAAACAGCTTTCTAGACCACTCGCCTGTGGGGACAACTGACAATATAGGGTTACTGACATGTTTTTAATTGTAACTTACGGTTTTATTGGAAGAAGAGTTGTCTCCCCTGCCTCATGCATATTCATTAGTACGAGATTTTGTCTGACAATTCTCCAACTGTATGTAATGAGTGTAACTGAAAAAGAACTGTGGTTGCCGACGATGCTTGATACTTAAAATTTTATAACTTCAATATTTTTCTTATAATTTCCCTTACCTCTTCTTAATTTTATGGAACCGTTGAATGACACATTTGTTAACTCCTTAAAAAATAATATTACGTAATTTTGTAAGAATTGTGAGTGTCTGGTTAATTTTTCTGTGGGCCTGTTTCCAAATTGGTCTTCATTAATTTTGTAAATATGAATATATAAGAGAAATGTTAAACTGTCATTAATTCTAACAATTGTCTGTGTTTTTTGTTTTATCAGGTTTTAGGAGCAGACCATCCTGACGTTGCCAAGCAACTAAATAATTTAGCATTGTTGTGCCAGAATCAAGGGAAATATGAAGAGGTAATTCATTATTCCGTTGCCATGGTTACTTGATGAAACATGATACAATCATTAATCTACGAAAAAAACAAACTCCAGTTGCTTAGTAACTTTATAAAGAAACAAAACAAAGATAATATGAAAAAGGATAGTGCATATTCACTTTTTAGGCATATGTTTATGTTTAATTGATCAAATTTACAACAAGTATTTAGATTTGAGAATTTGATCATTGATATGGCGTTCAAATCAGATATCAACCACAATAATTTCCTACTTACAAATAATATTAAATCACATACATCGGTTTATGTTTTTGTTATGTTATCATGTGACTAGTAAATCTCTGCATTGGTTAAATAGCTATGCACATTTATATCAGGGTGGTTCCCATCACGTGACTAGTAAATCTCTATTGGTTTAATGGTTATGATTATTTATATCAGGGTGGTTCCCATCATGTGACTAGTAAATCTCTATTGGTTTAATGGTTATGATTATTTATATCAGGGTGGTTCCCATCATGTGACGAGTAAATCTCTCCATTGGTCAAACAGTTATAAATATTTATATCAGGGTGGTTCCCATCACGTGACTAGTAAAATCTCTCCATTGGTCAAACAGTTATAAATATTTATATCAGGGTGGTTCCCATCACGTGACTAGTAAAATCTCAATTGGTTTAATGGTTATGATTATTTATATCAGGGTGGTTCCCATCATGTGACTAGTAAATCTCTCCATTGGTCAAACAGTTATAAATATTTATATCAGGGTGGTTCCCATCACGTGACTAGTAAATCTCTATTGGTTTAATGGTTATGATTATTTATATCAGGGTGGTTCCCATCATGTGACTAGTAAATCGCTCCATTGGTCAAACAGTTATAAATATTTATATCAGGGTGGTTCCCATCACGTGACTAGTAAATCTCTATTGGTTTAATGGTTATGATTATTTATATCAGGGTGGTTCCCATCATGTGACTAGTAAATCGCTCCATTGGTCAAACAGTTATAAATATTTATATCAGGGTGGTTCCCATCATGTGACTAGTAAATCTCTCCATTGGTCAAACAGTTATAAATATTTATATCAGGGTGGTTCCCATCACGTGACTAGTTAATCTCTATTGGTTTAATGGTTATGATTATTTATATCAGGGTAGTTCCCATCATGTGACTAGTAAATCGCTCCATTGGTCAAACAGTTATAAATATTTATATCAGGGTAGTTCCCATCATGTGACTAGTAAATCTCTCCATTGGTCAAACAGTTATAAATATTTATATCAGGGTGGTTCCCATCATGTGACTAGTAAATCGCTCCATTGGTTTAACAGTTACATGTATAAATGTGTAAATAGCGGGCTGGTTTGACGTCATGTCATTGGGATAATTTGCATATTTCTTATTTTTACAATGTGTTGTTTATTTCTTTATTGTATAGAAATAGTAAAATACTTCTAAAGTAAAAGTTGTTAAAAATTAATTAAGGTATAGAATGTACAATTATGTGAATTGGGATTCCTGGCAACCTCATATTAGTTTGTTATCATTTGAAAGGTTTTATGAGTAGGGAAAGAATGTGAGAAAAATTATACCTTTAAAATATTACAAACATTTTTGGCCTTGAAAGATTGCGGTGGCGGATCCATGGTCTGGTGGTAACACACTTTACTGTCAATCCAGGGGTCACAGGTTCGATTCCCTGCCGCGCTACTAAGAAGAATACTAATGTGTTCCGGGAGGAACATTAAATGGGGGTCCTGTGTGATAGTGCTATATACGGGTGAATGTTAAAGAACCAGGGTAGCTCTAACCAGGGTTACATTCTGTCTGTGCACTATGTTTATTTTAATCCTTTGTCAGAAGTTGATACTGTTCTTAATATAGCGGGGGATATGGCAGTTTGTGACTGCTCTTGTACATATCCATTATCAGCATTCAAATACCTTTCATGTTTTTTAAGATACATGGAATATCAAATTTCTAAATTACAACTAGTTAAGACCAGAGAAATGAAACCATATCCAAAATTCTGAGCTGTAGAACCACTGGAGATGTCTTTCATCGCTGGTCTCGTGGCATTTTGGGTACAATATTTCTCCTTTGGTAAATATTCCATCAATCAGTGCAGGCAAAACTCCCCCTTTGGATTCAAATTTTTTTTAAGTCAAACTTGGCTATGAGAAAGGGTCAAGCCATAATGCAGCCATTATAGGGCAAAGACAGACCTTAATAAGCTCAACAACAACATCAACATATACCTTTCAATGATAGCAAAATTATATTGGGTCACTAGTCATCAAAATGTAACATGATCACCAATGGCTTGATTAAAATATAAGCCTAATTGTACATTGGATATTTTAAGTGTTAATATTACATGAGTAAAAATGTTTATGTGTATATGTACTGCTGCTGTGCTCAGGTAGAGCAATACTACCAAAGAGCGTTAGAAATTTACGAGTCCAAACTCGGGCCAGACGACCCAAATGTCGCTAAGACAAAAAACAATCTGGTAAGACTCGGACATTGTATATTGCGTACATCTGGTGCCACATACATGTAGCTTCGTTGATTTGTATTGACATTCCTTGCATAGTTTTGAATGCATTCATGCCTAGATGTCTCAAGTGTATTGATTAATTATGAAACCTTTTAGGCTCTTAATCGTTCTACTAAAAGTCCTATTTGCAGTATTAATAACTAATATCCAAACTATTCAGTAGTTAAACGAGATAAAAGACATTTTCCATTATTTTTATTCTTTATCTAAAAAGTAGTACCAGGTAATACAAATTGCTCTTCTAGGTAATAGTTAGATGTCATGAAGTAAGTTCTTAATGATGAAGAATGGGTGGAGTGGCGAACGAGCCCTTCTTTATCATGAAGATATTACTTCAGGTCATCTAACTGACTTAGAATACAACTTCATCAGCTGACTCATTGTCAATGACGCAGGGAGCGTATATTGGATGAGTCGCAGTAGGCATACTTAAACACCAGGGAAAGTTGAAATTCTAAATCATTAAAGTCTATTACTTTATGATTGCCTATTCACAATTTCATTGGCTAAAAATGTAGGTTGTATTCTATATATACTTAAAGTTGATAAAAGTTTTTAGCAAGCTAGAACTTGGTCCAGATTGAGCTTTGGAAATTTATTTAGATAAACTTCCAACCACTTGAGGCAGAAAGGCATGCCACCTTTCCCAATGGTTTTAATATTTCATTTCATTTCACATTGTTGGTGTGTATGGATATTAATTTTTTGTTTTTACATTTCGCATCGTTTAATTTTAGCTGAGCATTTTGCTTTTTCAGTTTGCTAGTTAAGCACTCGGTCATGTAGATAATATAAAAAAAATGTTAATATCGGGAAGGAATATCATTGTCGGGCACAGTATTGGCTTTTTATTGTTATCGTCCGAGATAAGATCCCACCTTATTTGCTCTGCCAAGTTGTTTTTGCTAGAATATTGATTATCTTTTGGTCAAACGCCAAAATTGATCCTCATTTTCCTTAATGGCCTCGCAAAGGAGATTGAATTGGAAATGGATATTTCTGTCAGTCCTGGGCTAGTTATGTGGCGCCATATGTATATTTGTCGTAATCATATATAGCTTTATTATTGGTGTCGTGGTGCATGCTACTTTTATTTTCCGTTTTTACAGGTAGAAAAATATTACACTCGTGCGTTAAAAATATACCAGAAAGAATTAGGCCCTGATGATGCTAATGTAGCGAAAACTAAAAATAATTTGGTAAGAACAACTTGTAAGATGACTTTTTGTTATAAGCATGTCTGTTTAATAATCAAAGAATAAAAATCAGTTATTGTAATAGCGTTGGTGTTGTTGTCCGTGTTGGTGTCGTTGTGCAAAGACTTAAATGTTGGGCTTCAAGCTGCATTCTCAGAGATTGACATTTTTTTTAAGTTTTTGTCTCAGAATCAGCTTATTTTGGGATCAATGCTTTTAATGCAGTCATAAAAGATAACTCGCAATAGAATAGCTCTCAGTTATACAGAAAACTGTAGAAAAATCATTTTTCTTAAAGAGTTAGTAAAGCTTTAAGCTACGAAACACCGCTTTTCAAATGTAATTATAAAAAACTGCGATCTGATCTTTTGTCAGCTGACTTGTATCCAAACATTTACGCAAAAATTGGCTCGTTCCAAGACAAAAAATAAAGTTGTCAAAACGCTCTTTCTGTGAGTCTGCAGCTTTAACCTTTAATTAAAAAACAATTCAAGATGTTCAAATATTGCTCAGTTTACATATTGCCATGGAAAATACACAAATGGTACCCAAGGCCCCTAACTTTGGCTTTAATAATTGTTGAGTTATGTCCCTTGTTTGACTGAGAAAAAAATAAATAGATTCGCGTTAGCATTTGCTCTGCAACAATCTTGTTTGTGAACTGAATGCTTATTAATACGTGTCTGTGTTGTGACTCTTCAATTAAGGCCATCTTTAACTATGTTTTTGCTAGTTCCCATGGCATTTAGTTTCTGCTTTTGCTTAAATTAAATATTGGATATATTTCAATTCAATTTAATTTATAAGTTCAGTTATGTTAATAAGTGAATTTGATTCTTTTAATTCCATATTTTAATAGTAATTTATTCAAGATTATTTATATAATTGACATCGAAACTATAAATGAAGCCTTAAAATATTATGACGCACTTAAATCACTTTAATATCCAGTGTGTGTATACCATGTGATAAATTATGTCATCTGTGCTATATCAGAAGGCAACATTTTGCTTAAAATAAAAACTTAAAACAAAGATAACTTCTTATTCTACGCCATTTAAAATGACAAAAAGGGCAGTCTATGTGGATTAAAGAGCCCCGCCTTCGTTGTATTACCAAAATTTGATAAGGTAATTAATTTCTTCAGGCACTTAACCAAACCTGTTTTAAAAATAATGTTTTGACAGTGCTCCGTCAGACGGCTGTATTGTGAAAAGGTTTGTCGAAGTGTTTTAGGAAACTAAACACTCAATCAAACCCTGGTAAAATATAGAAGGGGGGTTCTGTAAGCAGCGTAGACTGGGTTATGTTTCATTTAAAATGGTGAAGAAATCGTAAAGTCATCTTTGTTTTCATTTTAAGCAAAATATTGCCTTCCGACGTAGCATTTATGACGCAATTTATCACGTGATATACACACACTGATATCTTTGTTATGCTTAAACGTTGCGCTAACCTGTTGAAATGAAAACGTCATAACCATGCCTTGTATATTCATTTTAGGCATCAGCATTTTTAAAGCAAGGGAAATATAAACAAGCAGAAGTCCTATATAAAGAAGTCTTAACACGAGCACATGAAAAAGAATTCGGAAAAGTGGGAGGTAAGACCTTAGAAAGAAAAAGAGAGTATTTTTGGAATTCCAGCGTTGCACTGTAAGTCTAAAATGGGTCCTTGATAATTGTGTCAGGGACTCAGGATTAACTGCCTTAGGAGTCCTTTAAAAAAAATTGTGTCAGGGACTCAAGATTTACTGCCTTAGAGAAATCCCTGGATTTGATATGTTCAATGACTTGTTGCAATGCAGTGAACTCTTCAAATATGGAAAAATCCTGCTCCCCTATAATCACAACCGTTATGCTGCATTTTGTTCTTTAAAAAAAAAAAAAAAAAGTTTTCCTCGCCCCCTTTCCACTCCCACCCGTTATGCTGCATTTTGTACTTCAAAATTATTTTTTTTTTTTTTTTTTTTAGGGGAATTTACTTGCCCCCTTTCCACTCCCAACCTTTATGCTGTATTTTGAACTTTGCATTATTTCTTTATTGCTGTAAATACACATTGGTCAATATTCTTAATTGTATGTTTTAAACATCTTTCAGGGGACAATAAGCCAATATGGATGCAAGCGGAAGAAAGGGAAGAAAACAAGGTATATTTATATATATTATTCTTCCCCTAGGAATTTCTTACACACCCTGGCTAAAATTCCTTGATATAAATAAATCAATACAGGCTTTAGCATCATATTTTATATTTGTAAAATAATCATAATTGATACCAACACAAAAATAGTGAGTTTAGCTTGATCCTGTTAATAAGTAGTGGTGGAAATTAACACAAGCCCGCAAGCCCTGCACTGGTGAAATGTCTTCCGGGTTTGCTAAAATTCTGAATTTTATATAGCAGGGCTTGTTAAAAATTTTAAGGGAATTCCAGCTTGTTCATCCAAAAGTCTTATTTTCGATGACTGTATAAGGGATTTTACTTGAGAAACTTGGGACAGAGGTTTACACATTCACAGATCGCATTGTTTACATAGATTTTTTGTCTGCTAAATACAAATATAGATATAGATCCATAGCGCCTGGAGGGTTTTAACTTTTTCTCTCAGTGTTTCAGCAAAAAATCTCCTTTTTTGTGGAACGTAAGGATAACCTAGTGGTTTAGGTGTCAGTCTCTCACCCAAGATATGGGTTCAAATCCCACAAGGGGGTCTTACTCATGATGGCTCAAAATAGACATCGATCAGCACTGGTTCTACCCAGAAATTGTCTGGAAACATGATTCTTTTAGCTTAAAACTATAGTGCAGACAATTGCTTTAGTTGCAGATAATTCAGTAATTGTTTGTGTACTGGTCTTGGGTTAAACATAGATGTAATATACTCTGTGTGGTTAAGCTAAAAGCAGAATAGACTTCCCACTGTGGCCTTGCATTTATTGTGTTTTTCTTACATCATATGAAGTAATTTCATGTAGACTTGTCTGAGATATACATAGATGTTATCTATTATTCATCAGATAGAGAGCCAATATCTGCACAAACATCAAGGTTTTTTTGGGGATGGTTGATCATGAACATTGTGTGCCAAACATTGATTATAACATGATACTGGGCTGGAATTTACAGCTGAGAAAGGATGAAATTGTGAACAGTCTTGGGAACGACCGTGCCAAAAAAAATAAGAAATACAAGATGACTAATGCTCTCTCATTGTTTAACACTGAAATGTTGTGTCATCCCAATAATAAAAAAAATGTGTAAGTTTTTTTGCTACTCACCACTGCGTCGTTGTCCATTTAAACTTTAAGGGCAAATTGTCATTATCACATATAAGTCCAATACCAGGTGAATAGTCCGATGCGCTGTCCTACGACAGCTCTTGAATGTTCGGTACCAACCAGATTGAAATGTTGTTAAGATATTGAATAACAATATCAGCTCATTTTCATTATTCAAAATTATATATCTTTTTCAGGGGAAATTGAAGGACGGTCAGACTGCGCCAGAATACGGGGCGTGGCACAAGACTACAAAAGTGGATAGGTAAGAACTACAATGATAAATGATCTAGTTATAACCATTAACCATTAGCAACTTTTTGACTCTTAAACAACAAGTACAGGTCTGTTTAAATGCAATATAAGACTCTTAAAATGCTTCAAAACCAGGAGCCTATAACCCCAGTGTTCCCAACCAACATGCTGCCATGGAAACTCAACGGGCCTTAGTTGGCCCACCTTGACCCCTGGCATAGTACAGGGATTTTCATTTTCAAACTGTCTCGCTACTGAACGTTTTTGTGTCCATGATGAAGCTTATTTACATTTTATGTGTAGATATCTTTCAATGTTCATGAAGGAAAATGATTGTCAGTTCAAATAGAATCAGAACTTAAAAAATTAATCCAACTGGGATTTTTGCACATCAATATTTGCAAATTGATGATAGATTCAATCAGATAAATGTGTGTGAATGTTTAGTCTTACATTCTTCTTCATCTGTTGGCTTTAGCTCTTTTGGAAATAAGTGAGTGAAAATGAAATTTTAGTTTGCTTACGATATGCCAAATTGATCCTATGTTAAGTATTTAATTGGGCATTAAAGGTGTCAAGTCTTCGGAATAAAAAAATATTACCTTTTCCCAAATCTCAAGAAAGCAGTGAATTATGATTTTTCTAGAGCTTAAAATAACAAGAATTATATTGTATGTCATGTATGGACTTGCAAACACTTATGGTTCTTTCTTTGTCATTTTCATCGATAAGGTCTTTAATGAAGGGCAATTTCTTGGAAAGAGAATAAGATTTGTTTTTCTATGACACTTTATGAAGGGCAATTTCTTGGAAAGAGAATAAGATTTGTTTTTCTATGACACTTTATGAAGGGCAATTTCTTGGAAAGAGAATAAGATTTGTTTTTCTAGGACACTTTTGGGGGGGGGGGGTTCCTGCTGGGTACGTAGGTTTTGAAAATAGAATCGGATGCTTAACATAGAATAAATTTGGCATGGCCTTCTTGATATGCTAAGAAACGTTTATTTCTGACAGAAGATCGTCATATAAATATATAAAGAAGTGGGAAAACCTTTGTATGATCGATGGCTGTTCAAGTGATTGTTGATCTAGCCGTTTACAAGGGACCCCATTGGTTGCCTGTATTCAATAAACATCTTAGATTTAACTTAAAGATATAAGTGAAATAGAGCTGTTTTGATTCGACTATTAGATTAATTGGTCAATGAAAACTCTCACATTTATAAGAGGATGAAAGATCAAATTTCAGAGGATCCTTATTGATTAAACAAACTAGAGAGTAGAGATGTGATTCATATCAATTTAACAGCTATGTGTAAAATCAATCCAGTATGCTTTAGTATATCTATATGAAGTGATTTGAGATTGTTAGAAGTAACTGGTAAGGTATACATTGTATTAAAGCAATAGAGGATATAACAATCGTTAAAGTCGGGTTTATGATATCAAAAACAACAGCATTAGCTCAATATATTTTCCTAATGATAAGCATTATTTGAGCACTTGCTGAATGTTGTGCATGTACTTTACAGCAACGCTACGCCTCCAACCTCGACTGCGTAAGCTTTTCATATAAAAAGTAACCACCTCCCTCATTAATTCTTTGATAATCCGTGACCAGATGGAGGAAGTTTATCTGGCAAGCAATAGGAAGAATACTTTGTGAAGGCTTTGATGAATTGACCGAGCTGAAATGGCGGTTCACAGACGTCTCCCATTAAACTGAAACTAATTTGAAACAAGAGCTCATTGGATTGAATGTCAACTCATCTCATCTGTTGTTTTGCAGTTGAAAAAGGGAGATAACTCAACAATTGATAAAGCCAGAATTATTGGCTTTACTTACAGTATTTATTGTCTCTGGCAATATGTGTACCAAGTTCCACTTGAATATCTTGAATGGTCTCGAGTTATGGCCAAGGTTATAGTTTTTGAATACCAAGAACAGTGTTAATTAGGCTATGACAATAACTTTTCTTCATTTTATTTACTCCTCTCCCATATACAGATCGTGTAACTCTTTTGCTTAACTTATTATATGTTAGATATAGTGTCATAATTTGGTTGGGATATGTGAAAGCAACTGTGTTTGATCTTATTATAATTTGCACAGTGTTCTACAGTACATAAGTTGATACATTTTGCGACCTTTTTGTGAGACAATACTGTTATGTTCAAGGTCTTCGCTTGCTGCTACCTGTTGTAAATTATTTGCAACTTGTGTTTGGAATAGGCTTACACATAAAACTCATGGATTTAGGGTACATATAGTTATGTTAAATATACCATAGATAGATCTTTCCCTTTGAAATGCTTAATTTTGAATCCTTGTATTAAAAGGCAATGTTTTACTGTAATTTATGACCTAGATTATGACCTACATTTCAAGCCAATGACATTGCCTTTGGGCCTTTTATTAGAATTGCGGGCCGTCATAATTTGCAGAAAACACTAAAATTCATCTACTCTTAGCCAGTTTAAAACCAATTGTGTAACATGTTAATGACTAAGATAAGAGCTCGTTCGCTTCGCTTACTCCGCTCTTCTTTACTATTAAGATTGGCACAAAATGTTTCATTACATTCTATTAGATAGAGAAAGCTTTTGTTCTCTGAAGTGTATCCATACATAGTAATTCACATACTCAGAAAATTAACTTGTATACATTTTCTAACATTTTAATAATCGTAGTATTCATCTGTGAAAATATCTCATTAATGCTTATTATAAGTCTCGCTTTGTGATTTAAAAGTGGTTATACAAATAGTAGCTTTAAGTTAAGTTAGCAACTGATAAGAATGCTGATCAGTTTCAAATTATTTAAAAAAAACTAGACACATGGTATCACAAAATTATCTTAGGCTTTTCAGGTTTTATGGTTATTAAAATACAATTTACAACTCTCAAAATATATGTTCTTAGAAACTTAGTAAGTTTTAATGTGAAACCGAGTGCCAGGTTAACAACGCAGGTAACTGCTCCAAATGGAGAATCCATACCAAGTGAACTAATACTAGTGTTGGGAATCGGTTGCAATTTTACTATCGATGATCGGTTCCACTCAAGTAACCGATTATCGATAGTACAATCAGTTTTCAAAATACTAGATAGTACCTGAGTTGTAGTTTTATTCATGTACAGTATTAAACTCTTAATATATGCATATACCTTATGTCTATGATTGAAGTTATTAAGTGTTGTTGTATAAAAAAAAAGTTCATTTCCTTTCTCATTGTGGCTTTCATCAGCCATTTTGTTAAAGATAACGTCTGAACACTTACAATTTTTTTTTTTTTTTTTTTTTTTTTTGATAATCGATTATAACTAAATACTATCGATTGTCGCCGATTTCAGGCCCAACCAATCGATTTTCGATTATAATCGATCATCGGAACATCACTAACTAATACCCCCCTTTCTACATTACAGCCCAACAGTTACTACAACACTGAAGAACCTTGGAGCGTTATATCGCCGACAAGGAAAGTGTACTGCCGCCGATATGCTCGAAGAGTGGGCCGTTAGATCCAAGAAAAACGTGAGTCCCGAGTGATTCTTTATCTCACCCTTTTTTAACACCCTCATTCACATCAAGTCTGGCCGCTTGAAATATCAGTTTATTCAGGAAGGATGTTTAATAAATATTTTGATTAAGTAAAGACATTTTTGTTAACAGTTTTTTCAGAAAATGTTGAACTTTTTCAGTTTGTTATGCTCATATTTCTTTTGTATCACATTACCATAGCGACTTGGATATAGTGTAAGTAAAAATAATGTAGTGCTTGCATCCTTTTCTGAAATGAAACCAACGAGATTGATAGTTATGCTTTTTAACCTAGTATATATTTTCAGAATAAAACAAGTAAATGAGGCCATCTTGATGTGATATTTTGTGGATATTTAGCATCACAAACTTTTTCACCCTCTTTGTAAAAGTGCTTTGAAGTTTTGTATACTTTTGGGTAAAAATTTAAATGAGAGTGTTGCCTTACGGTTTATCACTAAACATTTATAACTTTTAAGTAAATAAGTATTTTATAGAATTTGTAATTACAGGTTTTGATATCATATATCATAGGTGTAAGATGTATTCTGTATAAGGATAAAAGTTAATTGTAATAATAGGGGAGATTACTCTTTAGATTTGTGCATTATATAGGTTACGGGACTTCTTGTTTCACATAGATCCAGGCGTGTTATGCATTTTTAGATACAAAAAAAAAAAAAATTCTTGATTTATTTCATCATGTAATATTTTTGCAGAATATTGCTGCAATTTTTCTTAATATTTTATTTAGTCGAATGGAAGAATATTGATAGTATTGTGATGCATAACATGTCTGGGTAACTGTCTATTTTTAGTTAGTTTGTTTGTTACGAGTTTGTGTTGACTTTGACAGTGTACAGAGCTTTTGGTCCCTATGGGCTTAGCTTATGGTAGAAAGATATGATATTTATTTAAGATTGGAAGCAATGTGAGTTATATGGGTAAAAAATATAAAAATAAAACTGCTTCATACCTGTGTATGTATTTTCATTTGTGGGATACTCAGAAAAAATGCCCTGCGTTCAATAATATATTCACCTATATCACAAGTTACTAAAATGTACATGTACATACCCTGTTCACCCCAAATATCAGAATATCAACGATATTTACATCCTACTGTTCCACCCTAACAATTGCTGTAATTTCCGCAATGAGCCGCTCCAACTGTTCACTGGTTCCCCCTTGCACCTGAGCTGAATAATAAAAAAAGTACATATAATAACTCATCAATGACTAAATCTTCTTTCATTGAATAAAATATCTGAATAAATGAGTTTGTTTTACAATACAATTGTGAGTATATCAAATGAATGTTAACATATATAAATGTTACATGGTGTATGCTTGCATGTCTGCATCCCATCGCTCTTGCTCAAATATATATTAATTTTGATCTTAAGTTCAATTCTGATGGATTCCTTATTTCGACATAACCATCTTAGTTTTGTTAGGCGGCTTATACGCCACATTTTGGTTTCCTCATCAGGCTATAGACGTTGTAAGACAGAGCAAAGTGGCCGAAGTTTTGGGGAGCGAGTTTGCAAAAGAAAACAATAGGGATTACCAACGACGGTCAAATAGTCAAAACCGTGTCCGCCGCGACTCGTCAGACAATTTGTACGAGCGCGGTTATGGGGAAGGGGACGATGTGAGTATTGATAAACACTGGTTGTCTGACCTGGTGAGTATACATACAGCACAACCAATCAGGGACCATTCCAACACACTTGCTAGCCAATCAGATTGCAGTGGGAGGAGCAACCTGAGAGCTGAGCTCATCATTGGTCAATTTCACTCTGCTGTGTAGCCAATCAAAACCTTTGTTTGTGTGCATGCTTGTCAGAACCATAAAACAACAGAGAGCTTATTTTAGAGAAGGGCGATGGGAAAAATAGCTGTTTGATTTCTTACTCCTTTAGCAATTTACCATTAGCAAAATCTATTTTGCTTTCAATTTGTAGTTTAGTGAACGCTGCTCCCGTGAATAACATTTACATTAATGAATTTTATTTTACCGTTAATAATCAATAAAGATATTTTAGAAAGGTAATGAGGTCAGTTGTATTATCAAATAGATTTATCATCCAGTAAACAAAGAAGTTTAACAAAAAATGAATATTTTGTCAGGTTAGATTTTTGAATATGTTTGGCAAGCAAGGTGTTGGAATGATTCTCGAAAATTGTAAGCATTTCTCTTTCCAAGCATCTCCTTGCATTTTACGTCATATAATCAATTTCAAAGCTCATAATGTGTGTTTTAACCTTCTTTAACCACACTGAAACACCATCTTGCAAATTTGGTTGTTTCATTACATGGATATCAAGTTAATGTAAACACAGAGAATGGTTCATTTTTAGCTTATCTTAATAAAAAGTCTAGGTTTTGCCATAGCCTTGGTGTCATTGTCGATGTCCTCGGTGTTCAAAACTTTAATTAAGGCCATAAATAAAAAAAAATCAAGTTATTCAAATGAAATTTGGTACACCTGTTGCCTGAGAGAAAAGACACGTGAACCAAGGCCAACAACTCTGGCTTAAACCAATGTTTAGTTATGCCCCTTTTTTCAACTGAAACCAAAAGCAGTCGAGTGTTTGCGTTCACTTTGCTGTATTCTTATTTATTTTCCTTTAATTTGCTGCTAACTAGGGTTAGGTTGTTGGTTACCATAGATATATTTTTCTAAATTTCTTTTTATTGTTTTTATAGCAGTTGAGAATGATTTTGGTTGATTGTAGCTGCATTGAAGCATTTTGATTTTAAAATATCTATTCTTTGGGAAAGAGAAATGTTTGCAAGCTTTATATTGTCATTGAATGTTGTGCTATATGTATATATATATTCAGACCCAAATATTTTTCGGAAACAAAATTTGGAACGTTTTATTAAGGGCAAATTTTTGGGAAACAAAACTTTTGGGATTATAGGAATTGCATGTTTGAATAACATACGGGTCTATCAAAGGTTATTTTTGTGCCATTATATTTATTTGGAAATTATCATTATTTAAGTTTTCATTTTTAATAATCTAACCAATAACTTAAAAAAATAAAGTAAAAAATAAGGTGTAGAGCTCCTGAAATAAATTTCTTTCAATTATATACTCGCAAAATCATGAAACAAACAGTAATATTTTAAATATGTTCAACAAATAAAGTTTAATTGTCTATTAAGTGAAACAATGTTATAAAAAATCCTCTAGCCCGGAAAGCTAAAACGGAGTGGCTCATTGTCCAAATTACGAGCTTCTATACGAAGAAGTAGTGCTAAATTGGTCCAGAAACTTAAAGGAAAGGCGGATCCAGATAACGGAAGGTAAGGGACGTCTTCTACACTTCATAGGATACAATAGACTGTTGTTTTATGTCTTATCTGACCTATTCTTGTGTAGGAAACCATAAACTGATGTCTTATCTGACCTATTCTTGTGTAGAAAACCAATGACTGATGTCTTATCTGACCTATTCTTGTTGGGAACCATAGACTGATGTCTTATCTGACCTATTCTTGTGTTGGTAACCATAGACTGATGTCTTATCTGACCTATTCTTGTGTTGGGAACCTTAGACTGATGTCTTATCTGACCTGTTCTTGTGTAGGGAACCATAGACTGATGTCTTATCTGACCTATTCTTGTGTTGGAAACCATAGACTGATGTCTTATCTGACCTATTCTTGTGTTGGAAACCATAGACTGATGTCTTATCGGACCTATTCTTGTGTTGGAAACCATGGACTGATGTCTTATCTGACCTGTTCTTGTGTAGGAAACCATAGACTGATGTCTTATCTGACCTATTATTGTGTAGGAAACCAATTACTGATGTCTTATCTGACCTATTCTTGTGTTGGAAACCATAGACTGATGTCTTATCTGACCTATTCTTGTGTTGGAAACCATGGACTGATGTCTTATCTGACCTATTCTTGTGTTGGAAACCATAGACTGATGTCTTATCTGACCTATTCTTGTGTAGGAAACCATAGACTGATGTCTTATCTGACCTGTTCTTGTGTAGGAAACCATGGACTGATGTCTTATCTGAAATATTCCTGTGTAGGAAACCATAGACTGATGTCTTATCTGACCTATTCTTGTGTAGGAAACCATAGACTGATGTCTTATCTGACCTGTTCTTGTGTAGAAAACCATGGACTGATGTCTTATCTGACATATTCCTGTGTAGGAAACCATGGACTGATGTCTTATCTGACATATTCCTGTGTTGGATACCATAGACTGAAGTCTTATCTGACCTATTATTGTGTAGGAAACCAATGACTAATGTCTTGTCTGACCTATTCTTGTGTAAACCATTGCCTGATGTCTTATCTGACCTATTCTTGTGTAGGAAACCATAGACTGATGTCTTATCTGACCTATTCTTGTGTAGGAAACCAATGACTGATGTCTTATCTGACCTATTCTTGTGTAGGAAACCATAGACTGATGTCTTATCTGACCTATTCTTGTGTTGGAAACCATAGACTGATGTCTTATCTGACCTATTCTTGTGTTGGAAACCAATGACTGATGTCTTATCTGACCTATTCTTGTGTTGGAAACCATAGACTGATGTCTTATCGGACCTATTCTTGTGTTGGAAACCATAGACTGATATCTTATCTGACATATTCTTGTGTAGGAAACCAATGACTGATGTCTTATCTGACCTATTCTTGTGTGGGACTAATGTCTTGTCTGACCTATTATTGTGTAGGCGACCATAAACTGATGTCTTATCTGACCTATTCTTGTGTAGGAAACTATAGACTTGTTGATGTTTTAACTATAAAGTTACAGTGGGTTACTGAATAGTTCTGTACTCTCATGTGTGTGTTTGTTCATTATCTTCTTGATACTTCATTAGTTGTTAGTTGTTAACATGATAACCAAGTTATAGCATTAAATATGTATGATCATTCCTTATTAATCTTGAACATCTTCTAACTTCCATGAGAATTAGATGTTTTCATGTATTTTGGTTTGAAATGCATTTTACATACACTTAATCCCTTGATTGAATTCTCTACTATACACCAGTGTGTTATCGAGTATGCATTATATATTAGAGTCATCATTACACAATAAAAACAACCTAACAGTTTCAGTGTTAGAGAAGTTGAAATGGAACCAATGGCTGGCCAAAACAGGGGGTAAAGCCAATGATATACAGCCCTATTTGACCTGTATACGGGGTTCACTTAAAACATGGTGTATAAGAAAATCCAAAACTTGCATGGTTTGTGATTTAAATGAAATACATGTGACTCTCTACAAGAATTGTTGTACTTGTCACCCAAATTCTTTCAGTAGTACTTGACATAAAAAAACTCAACAAGCCCTGCTAAATAAAAGTCAGAATTTGAGCAAGCCCAGAAATCATTGACCAGCGCAGGGCTTTAAGGCTTGTGCAAATTTTGACCACTTTGGTACCAGAAAAAGATCATGTTTTTCTGGTGAAAACAAGAGAGAACAGTTTTGTTTCCCTACTTATACACCATGTTTGCCATGGTTCACTACTGCAGCTACTCGCTTCCCTTTCAACTGCATCTGCACATCAATCTTCATTGTTGAAAACATACGTTCTGTAGGACTACAGACTGGTGTAAATATGAAACATTTGAAAAGTTACCAAATAATATTAAAATCCAGAAGCCTATGAAGTAATTAACCAGTACAGGGCTTCTGGGCTTGTGCTAATTTGACTTATTTTCAAAACAACAAATAAGCTGAACAAACTGGCTTATAGGACAATGTACTGGGTTCTACTGATAACAACTGTAATTTTGGATAAATGGTTTTCTAGTGGGGAGACAGACTTTTATAGCCAGGGCCCAGAGCCAAGCTACATGTCAGGGAGGTCACTGGGGTCAGTTCAAAGGTCAGAAATGTCCCACATTTATGACCAGTTTTGCATAAAAATCAATCTTATATTCACACCAAAATGCAATCACACAATTATTAACCCAAATAAAAGAAAATGTCAAAGAAATATCCTCTATATTGACACTACTGTTTATAAGGCCAAAAAAATAAAATGTTTGTTTCCAACATCAATGACAAATGACATAGAGTAGGTAGGTCAGATAGAAACCTAGTGAAATTGTGTCTTCATATCATTTTCACACTGAAAATAGCTCTAATGTCTTGGTACATTGATGCGCTTGCCCATGCAAGAAACAGCACAAAAATTTACCACAAAGGAAAAAAACATTTAACTGCCAGTTATTTATTTTATAACGATTGTGAAACAAGTTGTTACAACATTATATTAATCACTATCGTTGGCACAATTTTACGCGAGAGTGTGGTCTTGTGTTGTGGGGGAAACCGGAGTACCAGAAGGAAACCCACTTGTCTGGCTTGGTGACTTCAAACCAAACTAACATGCACCCAGGCTGGGAATCGAACCTGTGCCACCTAGGTCAGAAGCGAGTGCGCTAACCACTGCCCTTACCGGACAATCAATAACATATATAAAGTGTCTCCTGGTGATAAAAAATAGAGATGAGTTCCAAAAATAAGTGCATATCGCGGAACTGGAAACAAACATTTGTTTTTGCTACACCTAAACCGAATCCCACCAAATAGCTTCACATGTAAATATTGTTATACACATGTAATCATCTTCAACTACACAGTCGTGTCATACTTTTATGCACTTAATAACCATATTGCTCCTTCCCCTTCTTACACATTCATTAAGAAGCTCTTTCCCAGAAATGCAGACATCCTCCACAGAATTCCTCTTGTTCAAATCCCTGTTACTGTTTTAATCATACAAATTTAGCCAATAATAATTATTGTAAAATTATTTTCTGTAGAAATAAATAAACTATAAAGTTATTGTTGTTTTTCTAATATTGTTTTCATTGTATATAGAACTATTTTAATGTTCTGTTAACTATGTATTAAACTGTATGTTGTTTTGTTGGAACTGTTTATTTGTCATATATATCAAGTTGATTATCATTTGTTACATGATTAAGGCAATGGATATTCCAAGAAGTTTATGAACAAGAGACATATGGTGGCATTCCTGCAGTTTATTGGAAAATCTTTGTTTGGCTTTGTTTGTTCTTAATAATATTTCTAAGGCCTAAAAAAATAGTTGTTTGGTACCTCTGTTTTTTTCATTTAAGTAGGTTAGATTTACATTCATATTTTTTATAAGCTGCAAATTCCTTTTGACCTTTTATGAATTTGTTTTTATCTATGTTTAGAAAACAAAAATTGGTAGACAGTGTTAAAAACTAAGGTCAGTCTGCTAGAAATAGTCTGCAGTAAAAAAGCATGGTTGGTGAGGTACCCTGAAACAAACGATTTTTCTAGGCCTAATGTCCAGATTTATTCCAGCCAATAGAACAGACTGTAGCTGTCACACGACCTAATATGGAATGACAATTTTTCTAGGCCTAACGTTACAATTTATTCCAGCCAATAGAACAGACCGTAGTTGTCACACGACCTAATATGGAATGACAATTTTTGGTACCTTTTCCCCTTGAGTACTCACTCACCTTAATTGCATCTTATTCTCATTTCAGCATGAAAAGGGCAAGCTCCATGTCAGTGCTCAACACAAACAGTAAAGACGATAAGTTACATGTAAGTACACCAGGAATAACAAACAATTAAAAAAATAGTGGTCATTTTACCATGGCGATTTAACCTAAATTTACTTATGATGGAAATTAACGTAAAATGTTACAGTAACTGTTGTTGCAGTCATCGAAATTTAACTTTTAGATGAACAAGCCTGAATTCTTGTACTATTGCTTGGCCTCAAATTTTTAAACAAGCCCTGCTATATAAAATTCATTTTACCAGTGCAGGGCTTGTTGGCTTGTTTTAATTTCGACCACTGTTGTTGTTAGGCATGCTCATCTATATAATACTTCAAGTTTAGTGTTGCCATGTTCGAAGTAGCTGGGTATTTCATTGTTTGTCTTCTTTGGCTTGCGATTTGTTACTATCCTTTCCAGAATGAGTTTACAAGTTGTTGTGTAGATTTTACAGGTCTTCCTAATGGAAATATGAAGCATTCAATATAATTTATGGCTGTAAGATCGGGAGTGGGTTCTAAGATCCATGATTGTTAGATAGTGTGACAACACTAAACAAAAAGTCTCCTACACGTTTTATGTTTTATATAGTGCATATGAATCAACCATGTCCAGTATATATAATTGCATTATATTATACCTAACATAAATGTGTCCCTTCTTTGCGTACACACATAACGTTAATCAGTCCGTATATCAATGTTTTTTAATAAAAATCCAGTTTTTATGACGTCAGCGGTCCATATGTTTTTGGCCGGTCCGCGTTAGCACCTTCGTTGGCTGACTGGCCGGTCCTTATAATGTCATATGGCCCTCAGTGGTGAGTTATATTTCTTAAATAGAATGATTAAAACAGTCCACACTTAAACAAGACCAGTAACAATACATACCTTATGTAGTAATAATTGAATACAAAGGTAGAATCTAAAAGTCTGTCTTACATAGATAAACCAGTCCTGTTCTCTGTAGTTCTTTAGTGAAATGGTGTACAAGAACCTCAAACATGGCTGTAAAAATCGAAAACCATTTGCGTACGTTATCGCCCCTAACCTCCAACTCCAGGGTCTAACACCAATGAACCTGTTCTTCTGCAAATAAAAGAAGCTCACATAATCTGGCCATGTGACAGTCAAAACGCCCTGCATGATTTAAGTATTGAATGTTTATTAATAAAGTCCTAGGGCCACTACTTTTATATAAATTGGTTTACAAAACCGGCGGGTCTAATTTTCCGAAAACTACAAAAAAAATAAAAAATGAATTTCACTTTTTTTTCAAAATTATTTTTACGAACGTATTGATTTTGGTGCGAAATGAAAGAAAAACGAACATATATGAGTACGAATGCAGAAGATCTTGACTGGTTTGTTGTTCCGTATTCGTATTCTCCAATTTATAGTACTAGCATGTGAGCCAGTCAACTGTAATGGCAGCGCCATTGGCAATGGCGGAATTGGCGATAGCAGTCATTCTTTGTATGAAATAATTAATTAAGATATGCAGGAGTTTTTAAAATAACAATAGCAATAAACATTGGCAAATTCAACAGCCGACACAAACAATAACTGACACGTGGTTGTTGTTTTTCCCCTCCAATTTAGGTCATGAAAATATTGTTGTTTATAGATAAAAAAGTGACCTAGTTTCACAAGTTCGGTTGGTGGTGTTTATGGATTTTAAATCACAAAGTGGTTTGAAAATACTTGTCATTGAGTCAGTGTAAAGCTTGTGTTTAATCTAGATTACATGTTTATTCATGTTTGGATTAATAGTAGAGTAAAAACAATGAAAGAGTTGAACACATGTATCAATGACATTTTAGATAAAACAACACGGAAAACTATCTTGAATAAGTCCATTTCAATTTGAAATGAACTTGATATTTCACTATAAATGAGATTTGTTGTTGTAACCAAGGAATACTCTTTAAAATGAAAATAAACAAGCATGAAGTATAGATGCCCTGTGAACGCATGTATACACAGAATAGTGGAGTTGGGAGAAGATGAAAAAATCTGATATATAATATTATTATGGATTTCTCTGTTGCTATCATTGGTACATAAAGTTAAGTCACATGCTAGATTTATTATTTTGCTATGTGATTTTTATGTACTGATGTGGTAATTTGCTGCAAGATTTGAATTTGAAATGGATTTGGTGAACATCCCATGGTAAATATCCCTGTCCGAAAATATCCGGACTTAGCATGGATCGGGCTACACAAAACTAGGACCCCGCACGGTAAAACTCAAATCTAGGTCTAGTTTGGTTTTTAGTTTTTCAGGAATTGTTTTCACAATATTAAAGCTCAAATGTCTTCATAAAATGTTACATCCTTATTTATAAAATTGGTAATTATTTCACTTTATTGACTTTTTCCAATATTGAAAAAACTGAAACAATATTTAGAAAATGTAATGTATTGTTTTAATACAGTGCACTGTTTGTGTTTTTTAATGCGTAAAATTCGCCTTCTCCTTTCTTTTTTTCAATTTAATATTTGTCAGTTTTTAAGTGTTCTGCATTCACTTTTGCTTTAGCATACCCTTAAAGCTAAACAAATGTCTTGCTGAGTGATATTCACTGTATCTTTGATAAAAAATGTAGTTTATACATGTAAACATGTTTTATAGTCAATTTCATTGATGTTTTATATGCACAGTATGTAAGATTTAAACTGTGTGTTTAATTAGAACTTTGAAACTTTTGACTGTATTAAAACATGCATTAATAGCAGTAAAAAAAATTAAAAATGTCAGGTAAATGATTTTTAACGTTTTTATGTTGTTCTCTGATTTTCACCCTTTAAGAGTATGTTTTGTGACTTTTTTCCTTTTTTTTTTTCGACCACCCGGTGGACATTTTTTCCAAAAATTCTTGTAAATCAAAAAATAAAAAAGGAGTGGCCTAGGGGAAGCAACTATTTTATCTGCAGTTTTATTTAAGTCTCTAAATAGATTATTCTCGCTCTTGACATGCCATTTTTTAAAAACATGAAGATTATGTATATATAAATATATAAAATCTGCTTAGGTTACACAGAAAATATTGTAGGTTTTAAGGAGGACATGTTGTTGTTTTTTGACTGGGAATGATAGTTATGGATAGTATTTGCAGGAAGTCTTGAAACGAAGCAAACATTAAACCATTACTTCGGACAAGCTATCCCGTTTCAAATAAAACACCTGAGAAGTTAATGATGTCTATAGAGTAGAGAGTGTTGGGGTTGAGATACATTTTGTTTATGACACCACTGGTCTATCCATTGGTATGGGTGAATGTGAAAGTACGAGTCTTGTTAAGTTGTGAGGCATAATGCAAAGACAAAATGTTACCCTGGTTATTAGAGCTACTGTTGTTCTTTAATGTTCACTTGTGTATATCATGGTCACATTGCACCACTATTTGATGTTCTCCAGAAGTCGCAGAAGTCTCTATATTAAGTGGTGAGGTGGGGGATCTAACTTGCGACCCCTGGGTTGACAGTCAAGTGTCTTACCACTAAACCACTGAGTCACCACAAATGAGTCTGGGTATATGTTAAATCTCTGTATTTGACCATATCTTTGATTTCCTGGCAAACAGAGCGGAGTGCCAGAGGCCGGTGAGTTGGTGCGTGTCTCTTCTATGGGGGACTGGGAGGTGGTGCACCACTCACGCACTTTCAAGCACCTCAGCCCCCTTACTGGCTCCAATGACTCATAGTCCAGGTAGGACTTTCTCTCCCCTCCTGCTTCAATGATGTAAAAAAAAACTCAACAAGTCCTTCTAGAATTTGAGGATGCCCATAAATCATTAAAAACCAATTCATGGCTTTAAGGCTTGTGCTTATTTTGACCTCTTTGTACCAGAATAAAGATGAATGTATTTCTGGTGAAACCAAAGAAGAGAAAAGTTTCATTTCCCCTTTATACACCATGTTTGCCATGGTTCGCTACTGCAGCTACTTGCTTCCCTTTCAACTGCATCTGCACATCTATCTTAATTGTTAAAATCATCTGATCTGTAGGACCACAGACTGGTGTAAATATGGAACATTCTAATTGTTATTTATGTCAAACAATAGTATTCATGCAATTCTAGGAGGTATTTTACAAGTACAGGACTTCTGGGCTTGAGCTAATTTTACTTATTTTCAAAACAACGAAAAAGTTTAACCAACAGGCTTAGAAGATAATGTACTGGGTTCTCCTCTTACATATTTTGAGACAAAATGATACTTCTAATAGTTCTAAATCAATGAAAACAACTGCAATTTCGGATAAATGGGGAGACAGACTTTTATAGCCAGGGCCCAGAGCCAAGCTACATTTCAGGGAGCTCCCTGGAGTCAGTTCAAAGGTCAGAAATGTCCTACCCAAGTACATTAATGACATGTTTTTCATAGAAGGCAATTTTATATACACACCAAAAGGCAATCACATAAAATTAATATTATCCCAAATAAAAAAAAGTGTCAAAGAAATATTCTCTATATTGACACTACTGTTTATAAGGTCAAAGAAATAAAATGTTTGTTTCCAACATCAATGACAAATAATATAGAGTGGGTAGGTCATAAATTAGAAACCTAGTGAAATTGTGTCTTTACATTATTTTCACACTGAAAATAACTCTAACATCTGGGTACTTGGATAAGCTTTCCCATGCAAGAAACAACAGAAAATTCTTTTACAAGGGAAAAACATTTTGTTGGCACGATGTTATGCGATAGCCTAATTTGGTCTTGTTTTGTGGATGAAAACCAGAGTACCAAAAGGAACCCACTTGTCTGGCTTGGTGACCACAAACCCAACTCACATGCACCCAGGCTGGGAATCAAACTCATATCCCCTAGGTCAGAAGCAAGTGCGCTAACCGGTCAAGAATAGATAATCTCCTGGTAATAAAAAAATAGGGATAATTTCCAAAAATAAGGGCATATCGGGGAACTTGAAAAAAACTTGTTTTTGCTACACCTAAACTGAATACCTCCAAACTTCTTCATATGTAAATATTGTTATATACATGTAATAATCTTCAACTACACAGTCGTGTCATACTTCTATGCACTAACTTAACCACATAGCTCCTATTCCTTGTTAAACATTCATTAGAACCTCTTCCCCAGACATGGAGATATCCTCCACAAAATTCCTCTTGTCCAAATCCTCGTTACTGTTCCAATCATACAAATATATCCAATAATAATTATTGTAATATTATTTTCTGTAGAGACAAATAAACTATAGACTTTTAAGGTATTGTTGTTTTTTCAAATATCTTCAATGTACATAAAACTATTTTAGTGTTCTGTTGACTATGTATTAAACTGTATGTTGTTTTGTTGGAACTGTTTGTCATATATATTTAGTTCATGATCATTTGTTACATGATTAAGGCAATGGATATTCCAAGAAGTTTATGAACAAGAGACATATGGTGGCATTCCTGCAGTTTATTGGAAAATCTTTGTTTGGCTTTGTTTGTTTTGACTAATATTTCTAAGGCCTAAAAAATTAGTGTTTTTGGTACCTCTGTTTTTTTTCCATTTAAGTAGGTTAGATTTACATTCATATTTTTTATAAGCTGCAAATCCCTTTTGATCTTTTTACATTAAATGTTATCATCATACATGTAACACTGACATTAGTACTGAGTCTGATTAGGCCAGTAAAGTATTGGTCTGTGCACAATATTTTGAAAACGTTCCTTTCGTCATCTGTGTTGAGGGTCAATTTAATGTTCAACTCCCTCTTCCACATCGAATCAGTTTTAATGGACGGATTATTTCATTTTGGCTTCTTTTTTGGAACTGATTGATCATTGCCTTTAGCCTTCAGCGATTTTAAAATCAACACGCGTAAAAAAACTTTTATCTTTTTGCTTGTCATCATTATACAGACTGTATCGCGATACTATTATCGCTAAGTAACACCGCCAAAAATGGAAATGAAAGACCAGTCAACAAAAATACATAGTAACGAGTACCTACCACATAGTAACAAGTACCTGCCTGTGCGCATAACCTACGTTAATCTACATCAACAGTTTATGTGTGATTGTCGGAAAACGATAGTAGGCATTTCTAAAATTAGTTTTATATCTACTTTGCAGGAATTGATCACCGATTATGTTCATATCTTTTTCGAGTATTGCATATTTTCTGCAAATTTTGGACTCTTGCGAGTGTCTTTAAATTCAACTTTTTTCAATTTTGGCTTGTATTTTGCGAGTGTGTGAGTGCTAAATTCGAACCCTGTTACTTTGGACAAGCTATTCGATTTCAAATAAAACACCTGAGAATGGTATGATGTTAATAAGAGTCGCGATTGAGGGCGTTGAGATAAATTTTGTATATGATGCCACTGGTCTATTGGCATGGGCTGTGCAAGTGAAAGAATGAGTCCTGTAAAGTTGTGAGGCATAATGCAAAGGCAAAATGTTACCCTGGTTAGAGCTACTATTGTTCTTTAATGTTTGCTTGCGTAGATCACTGTCATATGGGCACTGCTGTTTGATGTCTTCCAGAGAACTTATGTATTATTAGTGGAGAGGCGGTAGATCAAATTAGCGACCCCTGGGTTGATAGTCCAGTGTCTTACCACTAAACCACTGATTCACCACTTATGAATCCGGGTATATGTTAAATCTCTGTATTTGACCTTATCTTTGATTTCCTGGCAAACAGAGCGGAGTGCCAGATGCTGGTGAGTTGGTGCGTGTCTCTTCCTGGGGGGACTGGGAGGTGGTGCACCGCTCGCGCACTTTCAAGCACCTCAGCCCCCTCACTGGCTCCAATGACCCACAGTCCAGGTAGGATGGAGTTTGTCTCCCCTCCTGCTTGGGCGGTGGCATGGCTTGCCCTTTAGGGGACAGATTCAACGACATGGTTGTAGGCAAACTGGTTCCCATCACTCCCTCATAGTATGTTATATCAGCATGGATTGCAGGATGTATTATACACATCAGTGACATCATATACATCTTATGTATCATTCCGCGGGTGACATACTCAATTGAACACCATTCTGGCATATATATTATAATTTATACACTTATTGGTGGCAGGGTGTATTACACTTTGTTTGATTTGGTGGTTGTCATGATGATGTTCCAAACTCTTTGTCTATATTTCTTGACATATTATACTCTACTCTGTTTGGCCTGCAATGTCTACTTTTGCAACTTTTAGATGAGGTGGACTATTTATACATAACATGCCTTCTTTAATGTCATGTTCCTATGTTGAAACCAACTGATGTGATTTTGTTCCAAAGTAAGGTCCATTGTTTTCTTGCGAGGCTAGTCATATATATTTCCTGATGGCTCAGGTGCATAGAATTGCAACCATTCTGTTCAAATTTTTGGATTAGTTTAATTCATTTGAAACTGGCTTAGTATTTTTTACAAAACCTTTATGCAATGATATTTTCTGTTAAGCTAGTTATTTTTACATGAAAACTATGCTTAATTTTGGTGTTTGAAATTTTGATGCGAGGGAGAAACTGCTGGAAAAGCAGGATCTTATAAGCTACCATAGTAGTAGTAGTAGTAGTAGTAGTAGTAGTAGTAGTTTATACTTAAATATAAACTTATCTATTTTCAGGAGAGCAGAAGATCCTTTGGTGATTTGAGTGTTCGGGGTCGTACGGCGAGTTCAGACCAACTTGCCCACCGGCCATTCTGATCCAAGACTGACCAACAGTCAAACTGGTCACTTGTGATGACTGTACCAGGAGCAGTACAGCCGAACTGACCATCTGGATCAACTTCTTTTAATTACTTTGTGGTGTTTTAAGCACACTGAAACAGTTAATTTTCAAGCTTCCTTGCATATATATGGAAAGCTTATCTTTAAAAAAGTGAAAGTTTTAGACAACAGATATTTTCTTTAAAAAACTTAATGCAAAAGTGCTGGTTGGGATAAAGTGCTGATGTAATTATGTTTAAGGTGTTATTCCATTATGACTCATATTTATATAATTGTAGTAATTTAGAGACAAACTAAAAAGTTGGTTGTACTGGTTTTGGTATACAATTCCATATTGTTCAACCTAACTGTGTCACGAGCGAAGTCAAGTCATTTCCATGAAATTATTGTGTGTTAATTATTCTGACATTTCATTCATTAGAATTATGTTATGGTAAATGACCTTGTAATAACATAAAACCAATTTTTCTAGACTTTGATTATACTTGACAGTAAAAGGGATTTGTGTACAAGGTCACTTACCACAACACAACGATTCATGCTTGTAAGTCACCAATGGCAACATTCCTGTCAAAAACTGCTTGGGACTTGCATGAAACTACAGAGCGTCTTTTCAGCAATATTTTTGTTATATTTGAAATTGAATTTTCTTTCTGTGTTCCAAATGGTATTGCTTTGAGTCAGCTGAATTGTATTACTAGACATCTTCATATGGTAATGGGATGATGATGGATTTAATGTTAGCTACGTTCAAAGAATCATTTGGTTTGCAGATTGTTTAAATTGGATGACATGTCTCTCTTTGTCCTCATTCTATTTTTAGGAACAGGAAATGATGCTGTCATGTTTCCTGATTAAATTAAATTTACTATTAGATATATTATAGCTTTTTGCTGCTCATGCGTTGTGAGTTATATATAAACAAATAAATGGTTGTCTAACACACATAAAGGTTACTTGAACTTTTTAAGTTTAACACTTAAATGAGCATAGAAAATGGAATTGCTGAGTCCTTACTTGCTGTGATAAAACAACTTAAAAACAGTTAAAAACGATACAATGTTTTGTTAGATAGTCGAACATTTGCAATCCAAATGACATTGCTTTAAATCAGCTTAATTCAGTTTAATATGGTTGTATAGTTGGCTACCTTCAAAGAGCCATTTGGATTGCAGGTTGTTTACCATGTTTTAATGACAGAGAGATTACACAATAACATCAGTCAGTTCTAGTTTAAAATATTGCCTTCTAAATGCTAGACAAACATAAATGTTTATAAAATTGACCAGCCGCCACTTGTCAATCAAACAATCAGTTGACCAACCATAGGGTTATATATTTTGTAAATGAATATAAGCACATTGTTGCATCATACTATGGATGAACTTAAAAGCCTCAGCCTAATGATCTCCACATAGTGAAATGATTGTGTTTGCCGCTGGTTAATTGATAACCTGGTGGTTGGTTACACACTAGGTTCTTGAATATGGACAATTATCTCTCTTCTTTGATATTTGAAAAAAAAATGAGCAGAAAATGGTATTGCTGTGGCCCAGCTAAATGAATACAGCAGGGTTCTTAATTTAATTATGGGTTCAAAACTGTTATATATATATATATATATTAAACTTTTGTGCAGACTGCATTGTCATTACAGATAAAGCACAAGCCACAGAACCATAATTTATTTTCTTTGCTCATATTTAAGGATATTTTTATTAATGTTATTTAATCATCAAGCATTATAGACAATTTTAATGACTTGGAAGGAATGAGATTATGCAAGTCTCAAGCAGTTGAATAAGTCCCATGTTGAATCATGTTTAGGTCAAGTTCACTGGAACATTTAAGCTGTTTATACATCAGTTTTAAGAGTATACATCAATAATACATTTACACATGAACATGTATTTTCACAATGTATAAGTTGAAGCTTGTCATCAAAAACTTTTAAAAGAAGAACATAATAAGCTAATAAAGGGTTAAACATCTGTGGAATTTTAGATCAGTTTATGAAGAGATTGATTTCATCCGGTAAAATGAAAAATATACATAAGTGATTTTCTTTTTCTTTTTAGTGGTGTATAGAAATATAACTTGATTTTTTACAATTTCAAACAATAAAAACACAAATTTGATAAACTGAAGCGACAAACAATTATCTTCATTGTTTTTATACACAACATCTCTATAAATGTTTGTTTCACAGTCATATTCCATCATTATTTTCGGGATTCTGATCTCCATTTCATATTGATGTTGGTAATTCATTCATCACCATGCTTTCTCACTGCTGTAAATTAAACAGTGAACATTATGTGGTAATATTTTGATGCTTAGTTGAAGATATTCAATGCCTTATGGTGAGCGTGTATATTAAGCTTTTTTAATTCAGCTTGCCATTTTGTGATTTTGTACGACAACCATTCTTTCAAATAGTATGCATTTTTTTTCAGTTATATTTCAGTGTAAATTATACTTGTAAATATTAAATATTATAAATGTAAAATCGCAATATGTTGGGTATGTAATTCTTCACAACTTTTGTTAGATACTCGTTTTGAACAAGGATGTTTTTGTCTTGGTATAGATGCATACGAAGGATGTCTGTCGTTAATGTGCAATTAGTTTATTTATTTATATATCATGAAAATAAAGTTCAAAACCTGATCAGTTTACGGTCATTTCAATCCATTGATATACAGAGAAATGTTTATGCATGGAATAATAGGCACTTTTCTATGTGCTGTTGTAATAAATTCTTACACATGTTCAACTTGATGGTCAATGTTTATTATTTCGCTAAATCATATTTGTTCACTTGTTGAAATTGCCATATTTTAGTACATTATGTTTACAAGTTAACAAAATAACAAAATATCTAGACTAAATTGTTAATGTTATTTGTTTTGTTTCTTTGGTTTGTAGAGTTTTTGAAGACTTTTAATTAGACTTTGAATAAATCAATATTTGTGATTGAATCCCTTTATCCAATCAGAAAAGCAATCTGAAGGCTAAATGCAAGGCTGTTGCCTTCTATTACAATATTGAGTTTATTGCCTCTTACAGATAATTTTTACAACAAAGGCAAATCTGTACAATTTGCATGTGTATCTAAATTTGTAGTTGATAAAGTGCTATATTTTACCTGAAATATCTGTAGAATCAGACTTAAAAGATTGTGTTGATACTCCTAAACAAAGATAATTAGATTTAGATATGCAAAGTCATGTTTTGTTTCTTTGCAATATTATGAATGGCATTGATTGCATTGAAAAAGTTATGTAAACAATGAACATGAGGATGTCTCATTAATGTAAACAATGAACATGAGGATGTTTCATAAATGTAAACAATGAACATGAGGATGTTTCATAAATGTAAACAATGAACATGAGGATGTTTCGTAAATGTAAACAATGAACATGAGGATGTTTCATAAATGTAAACAATGAACATGAGGATGTTTCATAAATGTAAACAATGAACATGAGGATGTTTCATAAATTGCTTTTGATTAACACCCACCAGTTGTTACATAAAAAACTAACTTGATGCATTTGGTAAAGTAACTGCACAGTTCAATTTAACTTTATAATACTTTCAAAGGTTGTGTAGGGCAGGGCCTGGTTTGCTGTAGTAGTTATTGGTTTATCGAAGCTGGACTCCTTGAAATGCTAGTCAGCTTTATATATTGCGTGGCATTAGAATCTTTTCAAACTGCAACCAAGTCAATGGATGGAAATACTGTTGAAAGTGTGTGTATTTTTTAAGTAATCTGATTGTAAACATTGTTTTTACAGCCATAATCTATGTTAAGACTTACTTCATACTCATAAATTCAGTGATGGGTATATTTCTGTAGACTGTGTTACTTTTATCTTGAATTATACAACTTATTAGATAAATTAAAAATAAATAATGCATCAATTTCATGTTGGTTAAAATATTGTTAACTTTTAACATTATTAAGTAATATTTCAAATACTTTTCTTGTTGGATAACCGACAATGATATTATGGATTTATTTGTGTATGTATGGAATAATAAAGCAAAAAGGTTATAAGCTAAGTATGAGGGTTCGTGTTGTGCCTATGTTATTTATTGAATATCCAATTAAAATATACAAACTCCATTTGCGTAGCTTTGATTTATGCCCAATAACAGCAACACCCTTTCAATAGTTTAAGAATGTATATAACCAAAAGTAGGAGCCGTGCAGTAAAGCATTCCCCATGACTAGTCTGGATCGAAGTTCAAACGCATTCAATTAAATCCAACTTGGATGAGTTGAACACAGATGATCTTTGACTTTTTTGCACAGTTAATATGATTCGTGATGGCTCAAACACCTATAGTCTTATAAAGAACGCGCAAGCCGAGGGGGAAAATGGCCAACTTCCAAGAAATAGTCTACAACATGTATATTCACTACATTGTCGCTTTCGGTGATAGTGGTATGAACAAATTGTTCCGACATTTATACATCGGAGAAATAGAAAGAATCACGCTTAATCCGAACAAGAGCCTCAATCTTTAGTGTTCACCAGACAACCTGAATATAAAAAATGCTCGGTGAAGATCTGAACAAATATCAAAGTCATTTGCTGAAGCTTGATCATGATCATGTTTTGTGCATACCAGTGATTATTGCTAAGAAATTGGAGCGAACTCGAAAGCTTAGAATAATGAGATTGTGAAGGTCGTAAGACCAAAAGTCAAGGTCACACTTCAAGATCATTTTTCAAAAGTGCTTGTATTTTGATTAGTATAACAGGTTACCTGGCAAAGCATAGTGGGATTTTGAATTAACCGGAGGTCACATAAGTCATTGGTCAAAATTTTGATCGTCCATTCTGGGAGTTTTAATAAAACAAAACATTGCATAAATTTAAATCATATAAAGGTCAAAAGTCGAGGTCCAATTTTCTCTTCGTCAAAAAATATTCTTGGATTAAATGCTCGTTATGAACTTTATTTTTAGTGTGAATAAAAGTTACAACATGGAAAATGGAACACTCAAATGTGATAGTTCCAGTTTGGGTTGTTCGAGGCATCAAATTAAACGAAACAAAAAATCAATATTTTGTTTTTATTTCACACAGATAGATGAGAAGGTAAAAACGATAACGTTGGAGTAAATAGTACTGTATAAAACATACAAGGTATTTTTTTTAAAGTTCAGAGTTAAATATAAATGTTCCATGTAGTGTTGTTGTTGGTTTTTATTAGCAAAACATTTTAATACTCATATTCTCCCATATTCTGTTTTTCACAAAAAAACTGAGTAATACCCTTAACAATTACCAGATCAAATATATATTAGTCAATTTTCAAACAATTTGACATATCATATATGCATCATTTCAGAGTTTTTGTACTTGATTGTCTTTATTGATAAAAATGAATTCAGCTACTTCTTCCTTTTAAAGATGTCAACCTCATGACAACTGGTTTCAAGAATGTAAGAACTTATAGAGTATTCTGGCTGCATGCCAGTTGGAAATATTATCTCTGCCAAAGATTTCAGGTCTGTTGTTGTAGCAAATCCAAGCAATGTCCAGCCTGTTCTGAAGTTCAAAGCAGTGACCCAACATGTTAAAGGTTGTGTCAATGTGACCTTGTGGTGTTACCGTCGCATACTCATATAGGTTATGTAGTGCTGTTTGTGCTCTTATGGGCTGGTGTAGCTCCGTGTAGGTTAGATGTTGTAGGTAGTAGAGGAATGGTATACAGTCAGTGACGGCGTTGTACTTCCACTGGTCTTCGTGATGTCTGTCTTCATCTTTAATAATTTTGAACATTTCATAAACCAGATGATGTGGCATGCAGTATATTTCTTTAGCTGTGAAAGTTATACACACCATCGTGTACTTTGTGTGCACCTCTGTCGTTGGGCAAATCATCAGATTGTTCCTAAACTCAGCACTCGGTTCCCGAAATTTCCTTCCATAATGTTTACAAAACTGCCATACTTCAGGTCCCAGAAGTCCTTCACAGTATGTTAGTACTTTTTCAGCGTCCTCATAATGCCCTCTGCAGTATAACATGGATGCAAACTTCAACCTACTGGATATACGGTCAGAGTCCAGTGACAGCTGGTACCAGTTGAACACATATTGTGTAATTGGTAGTCCAAAGAAGATACATCTTGAGGCAAGGATTGAGGCAACGGTGCTGCACAAAAATGGGATCAACCGAGCTACAACATCCTGTTCAAGGTCACTTTGGGAATCAGACATACCCTGAAGAATAAACAAGTGACTAAAAATGTCATCAACTGATTGACAGTTCATCAAATTATCCAGATGGAAATTAAACCCACTTATTTCGTCATGTATCATGTCCTGAATAATATTTCTGGATGTTTGGGCTTCAGTACTTATATTCTGACATGGTATAAAATCGTGTATTTGGCACTGCAGCAGTCTCAGATTAATATTGTCCATTCGTGTGTAAAACAAGCAATGCATATCAGTGGTAAAGATAATAGAAACAAGGTGGCATAGTTTAGGAAGTTCCCAATTGTGTAACTTTCCCACAAAAATATTTGCTCCAGATATTGTAAAATGGGGACAGTACTTTTGTTTCAACCATCTTTTCAGTGTCGCCAGAAGAAGAAACACGCATTGTACCAAGTTGTCTTCCCTCCATATTTCTGAAGGATAGTTTTCTATTGTAAACATCATCGCAGTTTTGATATGAAAAGTGCTGAATCTGTCTCCAAACACAGGTTTAAGAAATGTTTTCCTCATTATTTTGGTAAGGGTATAGACTTTCACTTGAACAGGGCTAAAATCAAACATTAAAAGTCGTTCCATCAATGAAGTTGAAAATCTCCACTGCCATTTTGAAAAAGGGTAACTCTTTAAATTTGACGGAACCATAAATGCTTTAGATCTACATGTTAATTGCTCTGGGCGCTCAGTGTAGCCCTGTGGCACTAGGAAGACTCCAGTCTCCCTTGCCCTGGCTAGTGCTTCGGGTCTAGGCCAGTGTCCGGGACGTGGCCTGTTGAACATGAACTTACATTCATCAGGCAGCTGGTGACAATGATATGCTCGGACACTGTCATATTTTTCATCATATGACATTGATGGGCCATGTCGAATAATTTCACCAGATTAACTTAGCTTTCTAATCCATTCTTGTTGTTCAATCCAAGTGTTCGCTACTATTACCTCCCCCTCCCCAACCTGCACATCATCAGGACCTACTGTTTCTTGTGCTGAAAGTGGATAGTCACCTCTGAGTCGCTGCAAGTAGCAGTGTTGTGGAGGAGTGAGCTCATTCTTTAACACCAGAATATTAGGTTTCCCATATTGCCAGTGACACCAGTCAAGGGTCACATGCGCACTGTTATCACAATACAAGAGGTCTGTATCAGATTCCATCCCAGGCGTTAATGTGGCCTCACTCTGACTGCCGATTATGTAACTAGTCTCATTCACTTCTTTCAGCAAATTATAAACATTGTTCATAGTCTCCCTTCTCTGATTTGATCTCCTCCTCCTGGCAATTACAAAGCTGTTGACCCCGATATCATTCATCATATGTGACAATCTCAGGGAAAACTGTCTCTCACTCTCCCTATCACTATCCATGGCTTGGTCTTTTTAATATTTGTCAATTCGTATAAATCAGTTTTGCTTGGATCACTATACATACGCTTTAAAATATTGTTCAATAATGTGTTGTTGTTGTTTTTACATAATAAATCCTAATTTTTAAATCAGAATTACGTTGTAGTTTTACTTGCAGAATGTTAATACATGTAACTTATCATCAATATTTATGCGAAAAGCTGTGGCACTACTATATACTCCAAAAGAGGAAGTTCATTTGTGCCTTTCTGCATATTACATTTTCTCTCCCGTGCTGAAATGGCCGTTCATGGCCATCTGTGACGTCAAGTCATATACCTTTATTAACGTTTTTTTTTTTAATTGCAATAAGTCACTTTTCCTCTATTTTACAGATTATGTCAAATCACTAAAACCATCAGTATTTAAACCTTGCACTTTATTGCCGACAATTTACTGTCTTAAAGTTTGTTTTTGAAAGTATTATTGCTTATTTAAAGATAAACATTGTAGAATCATAGGTCCATCTCAATCGGAACTCCTCGGCTAGTATCAAGATATGGCCTCGGATATAAGGCTACCAGGCTCAAGACCACAGTTATCTGCCCCCCCCCCCCCCCCCCGTTGCCCCCGTTGACCAAGATCCGGATGTGATCCGGATGTGAATACAGAAACAAAGAGTGCTTGTGTTCAAGTATCAATATTTTATTAAAATTGAATGAAAAAGAAGCAAAAAATGTTCTTTTTGCAGAGAACTTGACTGAATTTGACACTCTATTGCAGAAATTGATAGTTTTCAATGTAAATATTGGAAAAATCATAGCTTGTGAAAGTCTGAAAATTAGTTGTTTGTAGCCGATTGACTCCCTGGCGGAAGGGTTATGTATTTGAACTCAATTTTGACAGTCGGGTCAATGGTCAACATGGTGTTTTCTTGTGATTATATTTTGTGTCTTGAATTGTTCTAGAGATGCCATGTCCTTGTTTTTCAATTGGGGTGTGTATAAAGTCAAAAGCCAGGTTAGTGTCTATATGAAACATATAGTAAAAATAACTGTGGTCTCACGCCACCAGACAAATCGGCCCCTTACCAAATCGGCCCCTAGCTCAAACGGTTACCTTTTCGGCCCCTTACCAAATCGTCCCCATCTCGTAGACGTTTCGGCCCCTGATTACCGAGACGTTTCGGCCCTTATTTTTATTTTATTTTTTTTATTTCTAAATACATTGTATTAGTAAAAAAACATGTAATTTCACTTTTTTATTTTAATAGACAAAGCTATATACATGCATACAAAGGCATAGATAAAAAAAGATTTCAAGAAAATATCTGTACACTTGAAAACATATTTTTATTTTATTTCTAAATATAAGTAAAAAACATGTAATTTCATTTTTTTTTATTTTAATAGACAAAGCTATATACATGCATAATAAGATATAGATAAAAATAGTTTTAAAGAAACTATATGTACACTTGAAAACATGTAAAATTTTATTCACGAGATATTTCATAAAACGAAATAGAGTTGAAGAAGAAATGTTTAAACTTCATTTTTTTATATATATATTTAAATATTATACATAACTATGTTGCTAATATTATGTATAATGACATGTCCATTGTCTAACGTCAGTCTTGACCAAACACCTATCGCTCGCCGTAGATGGCACCAACATTTTTCAGGAACTCCTCGCAGGTGACATTATGCGAATCGTATGAGTCCCACTCATCCATGATCCTGGCGTTGATGTCTCTGTAACGCTCTCGACATAAGTTATGAATTTTATAAAATTCAGTTATTTATATTCAAATCAGGTAAGGATGAAAATAACTATTATTAATCTTATATTGAAAACGTATGCAAAACCATACTGGCTTAAACGGTGTTTTTAGACAGACGGTCTTATGGCGAATTGTCACATTCCACAGAGGTATCAGGCGTTGGAATTGTGACACTTTGTGTTTAGAAGCTTATAAATACGTCTACAAGGTTTGTTCTGACTTTCCCAACCGCTAATTCTCACACTTAAAGATTAATACCAATTATCTTTTCGCACCTCAAACAGAATATTGTTTCACTTTTTTATTACGGATATATTGTTTTACTCTTTATAAAATGCATTTGAACTATCAAGTTGTATCTTGTTTGCAATTTATATTTATAAAACAAACATTATTTCCTTATAATGTATAGATAAAACACAAATTGTCAACACTAATGATTAATGATTATTCTGGAGCAATAGTATACCACATAGATAACAAATTAATAGTTGAAACGTAAAGGCATTTTAAAAAAAAACGCAACACGTTTAAAACAAATGGTACCCACTTTTAGAAACGATTTAATATATATACTTACATTGTTTATATTACTCAAATCGTCTTTAATCAACTGTAAATAACATTAACAAATTAAAGACAATTATTCATTCACACGTCTTTGAATGTCTTTTTTACACCCACAACACTAACAGTTTGCCTTGCAAAAAAGAACGCATGGTTCAAAGACAAATTTTCTTTGAAGTCTTTAATGATCAATTAATAATAACAGTTATAACAAATAAACTTTCTTAGATTTTCTAACATTTTATATTAAAAATCAGGGTTAATAGTTCTTTAGATTTTTATTATATTTTTTAATATTAATATCAATATCAGTCATATCAATGTTTTTCATGCATATTTGTTTATTTGTAAAATTAAAGATTTTATTTACAGCTTATTTACAGATCTCATTTACATTTATAAGACGACCTACAATGTTTTTCTTTATACTCAAGATAAAAAATAAAATAAAATTAAGGGGCCGAAATGTCTCTGTTGAAAATCACTTAGGGGCCGAAACGTCTCGAGTCATTTTAATTAAGGGGACGAAATGGCAGGGCCGAAATGTCTTAGGGCCCGATTTGGTAAGGGGCCGATTTGTCTTGCTCCCGGATATAATACGGGCATTCGGAGCTCCTCGGCCATTTTATCGAAAACAACCTCGGATGTATGCAGGTACATCAGTTGAAGTAGTTCGTAAAATTTTGAATTATATCATTAATTAAATATAGTGTTTTAGAGATGTATTTATTGATCTAAGTTTAAATTTATTGCCATTGAATTGTATTATTGCAAACATAATTAAGAATCCCAAGAGTAATGTCACAAAGTTTAACTTCTAAATAAAATTACTACGCGATCTACTTGCAGCGGACTTAAACGTACCACTTTTTGAGTATGTAAACCGTCCAAATACATCCGAGGTTGTTTTTGAAAAAAATGGCCGAGGAGTTCCGAATGATAATACGGGTCGTAAGAAAATAGTCCATCATGGCCGACCACGAAGATGTTCAAACAACCAAGAGATATGTTAGTCCAAAGACAGAATGAGGAGCCAACTTTTACCACTTATTTGTGTGTAAGTGTTATTTTTATACTTATTGTATTTTAATAAAATATAAAAATAGTTTTAAAAGAGCCCTAATGAGAAACTAATTGGAAATGTCATTAATTCTTAGTGGGTGGGGTAAAGTCTTCTTTAATTTGACAGATTCTAATTTAGTAAATAACAATTTTGAAGCTCCAGTGATCAGTGGCAAAAATTAAGAAAACAAATACTCTATTTTTTTTTTTTAATAACAAATAAGTCTGAATTTGACTTTACTTAGATCGATAATAGGTTAGACTTTCTTTCTCAGTGTATTTATCTCATACATTTCATATCATTAACTTTAATGTCTTATAATTAAAATTTACATTCTTTTAACCAAGGATGTATGGTTTATATGTCCGTGAGTGTTGGTAGCGAACAACTTAATGTAATGGCACAATTGAATACCTCGGCCTAGTCCAAATAATTGTACGTTGACGGATTTTTTTTAGATTTTTGATATGGCAAATCCTTCACGTACAAATTGTTTAGTATCAAAAGTGGGTAGTTGTTCCGATCAGGATTCCGGGTTAAAGCATATAGCGTCTATAAAATATCATAAAAACAAGAATTATTACCAGATAATGTTATTTTATATTAGTTCCGTACACAAAAAAATTAATATCCAACTAATAATTATGAGTTTGACGGCTTTTCTTCATTTCATTCTGTCAAAACATAACGATATATACATGAAGGGCACCTGCAAGGCTTCAGGGCACAGTTTTAAATCGCTCGGAACATTTCGGCCATGGCCGAGTTGTTACGATTGTATAACGAGGTCTTTCTCGAAGCTTTGTCGGAGGAGGCCGAGTTCTTACGATTGTAACGAGTTGTTCCCCTTCGCATAATTGTTGTCAGTGTCGGTCAACTTTCGTTTTATTGGAAAGGTAAACAACTTGTTTTAATGCATGAAATGCTTGTTTAGTGCAAAATAACATTTCACTCACATGGTAAAATATAAATATAACTCTTTATGATCAATATCAACCATAAAATACTTCACTTAAAACAATTTCAATATTTTTAAAACACCCCCGTTTTTTGCACATTCCCGTTTAGACGTTAGGGATTGGAAGAATCCCGTATAACACGTCTATTATTTTAGACTAACCTCGGCCCTGTTAACTAATATAGTTCTCTAAATAAATTAGATCTTCATTCTATTGGTTTAACAAAATGAGTTTGAACGCATAAACCAGCACACATTTCTTTCAAGACTAAATTCTTTGATATCCACCAATGGTGGTGATGCAGAAACATTGAAAGATGCTGACATTTTTACTGTGCCAATGAAATGCAGACATTTAAATTTTAATCTTATTGTCATTTTCAGAGAAGAGTATGTAACCAGGGGTGCAGCTGACTCTGATTCCCGGCTTGTTCTAATGAAAAAAGGCAGATGAGGTAATGGTTGTGCTATTTTCGAAATTCGGACAATAATTTAACAGTCAAGTATCCTATTGGTTTAAGCCCAAAAGTACCTGCATGTTTGTACAATTAACCAACAAGGATTGACAATATTAAAATATCAACATTGTGGATGAATTTAAACATGATAACAATTTCATTTCATATTTTTTAATTAACCAGCAGTCCAGAGCTAAAAGCTGCTCCCTCACAGATTGACAGTTCTTCTTGGTCATTCTTCAAAAGCCCAAAGGAGTAATTAAATTAAATTTACACATATAATTAATCATACGGCTTAAAGCAATAGCAAAAAAATATTTTCCAAAAAATTGAAATCTGTTCTATTATGTGTGACCTTATATGACTAGTTGGAGGAATTTTTACCAAATTTTCAAACTTGTATATGAAAGACTGTGATCTGATATTATGTCAGCAGTCTAATATCACTGGTTTCCATACATTTGCTCAATAATTGCCAATTGGCTCGTTTAAAGACAAAAATAAAAAAGGTGTCAGAACAGTAAAACTGTGAGGATGCAGCTTTAAATTGGTGTTGCACTTAATGTTTTGTGAATACTTTTCTGTTGTTGTACAGGCGTTTAAAATAATTGATCTGAAAATATAATTCTTATTATTGTTGTATTTTCTGTTTTCTATTTCAGGCACTGGAATCCAAATGTAATCAAAATTGCCATTGAATGAGGATTGACCTGCAATGCATGGCAATCATCTTAACACAACTGCAACGCCTTCCTTGGAAAAAATTGTGCAAGATGGAAACAAAGCGTTCAGTGGAACATCTTGTCATCTCAAATATTTGATGACTTACATACTGATGTTGAAGTTGAAGATAAAAGTCATCTGTTGGTCCGTGATTATTAAATAAATCCGAACATATATTTTAAAAGGGTAAAATGATAAAGGATTTATATACGCTTTAAGTGGTTTTCCTATATTATGGAGGGAAGATAACTACAAAAACAGAAACAGATGGCATCGGCAGACCAAATAAAGGAGAACTATTTTGTTCAGTTCAATTTTTAAGACTTCAGAAAATCTGTTTATAGAGCACATCCTTGCTAATGCCATATTGTAAACTGGGCTCTTTAAAATGTGAAAAGGTGAAAGTGGTCTAGAGGATAAGCCCCAAATTCAAGGTTGTGAGTTAAAGACCTCCAAGATACGAAGACTTAAATTTGTATGGCAACTTAAAGCCATATATGGGGATTAAACGCCAGAAATATTGTGAAGTCTACCAAAAGACTCAATGCACTTAAAAGGGCTTGGCACAGAAATGAAAGTAAAAATGGGAGCAAAACCTAATTTATCATTAATTTTACATTGGATTGCATACAGATGGCTCTGTTATTACTTGACTAATATTAAAAATAAAATTAAGAGACATGTTGATCTAAACTGTAATTATTCTTGTTTGCATTTTATGGAGTTGGACATAAAAGTGTCATTTGGTGAAGAGTGATCTAAAGGCTAATTATTCAAAATAGATTTAAGTATTATTAAAAAAAGTCTGGTATACATTGCTGAAAAGCTTAGTAACCTGGCTAAATATTTGTTTAAGGCTTTTATTTACAAAAAAATAAATCAGTTGAGTATCTTATCAGTTACTCTTTTGGTGTTGTTGTTTTTGATAAAAAATGACAATTTACTCAAAGATATTGAGACTAATAATTATATAGATTAAGACAAATATAATGTGTAAGGAAACTTCCAATGAGTGGGTTTATCCACAGCTTAGGAGGTAAATTGAAGCATGATCTGCCTTGAACAAATACAATTTTAAGACAAGTTCTGTCAACTTAGTGCACCAGTCAATTGTAACCTCCTCCCCCCCCCCCACCCCAGGTCCGGGGGAATACTGGGGTTAACCTGGGGAAATGGGCATTTTTTTTACCTATCAGGTGGCCCTGCAGTGCTGGGTGAATGCGGTGGTTTTATCTTCGCTTAAAATATAGAGGGGAATGGACCTTACCTAGAGTCCATGGGGTGTGTGGGCATTTGGCAGGGATTTTGCCATTGGATCGTCCGCGCAGGGTGGGGATTTTAGCCGGGGTTGGCTGTATTGAAAGTCAAAGTCCCCACTATTCCCCAGACCTGGGGGGGGGCATGGTTACAATTGTCTGGTGCATATCCACATGAACGTTGTGCTGGTACTCTAACAATTGAGCTTACTGCGTGGATAGTCATTCTAAAATGCCGTCCAGGCTTGTTTTTTAATGATGGTTAGCCTGTCCAGGCTAACCATCATTAAAAAAAAGCCTGGACGGCATTTTAGAATGACTAACTGCGTGGATAGTCACCGCCCCACCCCAACCCCACAGAACTGTTTACACAAAAAAAATCTGCAGCCCAAACCCAATAATGCTAAAGTAAAGGCATGCGTAGATTTCAGCTGGTAAAGCTGACTGGGTGCCAAGCTCACACCCACAGGGATGATAAAATTCCGGATTAATCCGGAATTCCGGATTTAAGGCCTCACGGATCGATTTTGAGATATATGTAAATCCGTTGAGTTTTTTCTAGGGAGGGAGGGGTACAGGGAGCGATTCGAGCTATGTTCGAACAATATGGGTACGAAAGGTGAGTTTTCCGGAAGTGTAAATCCGGAAATTAACGAACATAGTCACGTCTTGCCAATCGAGCTATATGATTGGTTAAGATAGCGTCGGGTTATTACGGAAATTACCGATCGGACAAGAAAACAGTATCCGGATGGTTCGTATCCGGATATGACAGACGACGAAGATTAATAAACGAGTATTGGAAAAACACGACCACAACTTCTAAAAACATCGATTCGTCGATTAAAAGGTATATTTGCTATTTAGTTTTAAGAGAAATTGCCGAAACGTTACTTTTAAAGTTAATAGAATGTGTTAAAACTGAGAATGGCTTTTTGCGCATGTACTGATGTAGCAATATTTCGGACATCCCGATTCGGATTTTGTTATAATAAATGATTTTTATTTTACAATTTTTATTTAGCCGATTGAAGTTTACGATGTAAACCGTTTCTTTATTGTTCTCATTATATTTGAAGCATTGTTCTCAATAAGAAGTGGCTGTTGACCATAATGGAAGGTTAAAAAAAAATCACTATCCCCACCCCTGACACATTCAAGGTGGCTGTAACAACCATTAAGCATTCGATAAGCGAGCAGTGTTTTTATCCTTTTACCAGTTCACCAATCACTTTTTATCATGATACTTAAATTGTGTTCTCTTTTATACCCTAGTTCTCAATTTTCTGATGTGATTTGCCTCATCAGTGTTTTATTTTTTTCACTAACAAGCCGGTGCACACCGTTCATGTCAGTAACACTCGGAAGAGGGGTTGACATTAAATTGAGATAGATAGATAGATAAAATTGGGTTGTTTAAAATTTAAAGAAAAAATGAATTAATATTTTGTAGTAGTAATATATATTAAGTAAGAGCAATCAGTTTATTTTCTATTTGAGACAGTTCAACAAATCTTCTTGAGGACCCAGTTTGAGTGAGATTTAATTTCTATAGTTGTAATTTGTATTTCCAGGTATGTTGATGGTTCCAAAAGTCAGGGATGAACAGACACCTCAGCCAGTGCATCCGGTTGTTCCTGTCAATGACCGACAATTCAATTCAGATGCCATGATTCTTGGATTTATGGCTGAACATGACCTTCCATACCCCTGGTAGCACATGTAGTGAGTCTTACTTAAGACACTTGCCAAAGATACAAAAGCTCTCAGCGAATTAAAACTTCAAAGGTGTACAGCATCATATAAGATGACTTCCGGAGAGGCAAGCCATTTCAATGATGAACTTGTTGAGGAGTTAAGTGATATTCGGTGTGTGCTACTGGACACCTGTAACATCATGAGGAGAAAAAATCCGGCTTGGAGACCAGAATACGTCAACTTGTCCCTCACCTCATAGACATTGATGGTGACACAGCCCGCCATGTCCACAACGGTTACCCTGCCAAAGCATTTACAGTCCCATTTGGATATTACTAGGAATTCCGAATAATAATTAGTATAATATATAATAATTAATAATATTATATTCTCATCAAATGTGCAGATAATGGAATAAATATTCTTATATCTGATATATAAAATTTGAATAAATAACACTTTACAATAAACATTTGCAAGTTTGATATTTGATATGTTATTCATTATTATTTATTAAACATCCCACAGTATAGACTATTCATACACAGGCATTTGATCATAGCCAGTTGTGTTTTATGGGAAGTGGACAACTGAACCAAAATGTCAGGTACATGTCTTATGCCTGTGATTTAAGGTAAAAAAGTAAATTTAACTTTGTTCAAAGACAAAGGTGTTTAACTTCACTGCTAAGATTCCTGATAATTGTTCTGATTGCGGAAGTCTCCTGTTGGACATAATTATATCTACCAAACCGAAAGGTGAACTCCTTGAACACTATTCTAAGACAAAAAAGGGTATTAGAAACTCTGAAATACTGAAAGCTTCGGGGGGCTTTGCCCCCCTTGTCCCCCCCACCAGGGCTTTGCCCTGGACCCATCGGGGGCCTTTAGGGGCCCCCTGAACCCCACGCAGACATTTTCAGGATTGGCAACTTGGCCCTGTTATCATCCCTGCACCCATCCTACCACAACCCACAAAACTCTGCACAAGGCAATCAATGATTTTACAGAATAGTAATGTTGTTTTAATGGCAAGGCATGGTGTGAAAAATAACACGGCAAAGTATGACTTAAAACTTACATTTAATAGGGTATTCCTATAACTGTTGAGAAAATGTTGACATTTAGTCCATGCATGCATTTAATCCGATGTAATGATTCATGCATGCCATGAACCGTTAGATCATTTCAATGACTGTCACGTACATTTTCTGTGTGCTCACGATTTTTCTAGAGGAAATAGAGTGCTTCAACTATAAGGAAACATCTAAATATTCATAAAACGAACATTCTTTGAGGTTACAATAAATATTTTCTCTTAAACAAGCACATTTAATTTAACACAATCCATTTCCTTGTTGTTACAATGGGCCTTCTTTACGCGGATTGAAAACGGTGTTAATCGCCGGCAGCCGCATCGCACTTTCGTATATCCTTACTACTATTTACGAGGTCTATCTCGAAGCTTGCCGGAGATGGCCGAGTTGTTACGATTGAGGTCCATCTGTGAAGCTTAATATGACTCCTTCAACTGCTTACAACTACAACGTGCGTTGACATTTCTCCAAAAACTTATTTATTTGGCCAAATCAGATATATGTATATATTGGAACCTTTCTGTAGTTTGATAATAAGCAGTTGGCATTTACCCTGTATTTTGACAGTTTTAAGTAGCCCTGATTATTGAATGGTTGCCTGATTGTTGAATTGTTTGAATATACATTGGTATACATTTTAGTTTAAGGTTACATCTAAATATAGAACCTAAAGACACGATAAGTAGCAATTAGATGTATAGCTAAATTATAATATTTATATTTTTTTGGCTTTGTTTGAAACAACACAAACAAATTGATTTGAAGATATCTCCAATTTAATGACATGTCCCTTATTGATTTCGAGATAGCTCTAATTCAATTATTCAAAGAGCGTTATTCAGGTGTTTTGTAATATCTTTAATTAAAATGTAGAGCTTTCCAAATGATCTGGAGATATCTCTATTTTTATTGATGTTATCATTAATTCGACTGGAGCTCTCTTTAATTGAATTAGGGTCTTTTATTATTTCAAGCGCTCTTCAATTACTTCAATTTATGTATATTTGGCGGTCCGTACGTTTTTTTTCTTCATGGTATGAATCGTGTTTTTAACATTTTGCTTTGTAACACGGGGAAGTCAATCAGAGATATAAGATACAGTACTATTTGCCAGTGCCCGGTACACTTTAAGCAGCTGAATGGCATATCATTTGTAGAATTATTTTTTACAATACGAAAACAATAGTTACTAACGTCATGCTATGAAACACTTATTGAAAGGTTTATCGGTCAATATTCAAAACCACTTGCTCTCGGCCGGGGAACAACCAAGTAAACTATAGTCCTTCTCCGACCTCAGGTAAATAGTTTTGACCAACAACGCATTCAGTAAGTGTATACGATTGAAATGAGGCAAAGCTTTCTAAAGACAATGGGGTTGAACAATCAATCACAGCGATTCTCGAATCTTCAAACTACATAGCAAATTTATGCAAACTATAATTTATACTTGAATATAAACGTATCCAGATTCAGGAGGGCAGAAGACCCTTTGGTAATTTGAGTGTTCGGGTCGTACGGCAAGCTCAGACCAACTTGCCCACCGGCCATTCCGATCCAAGACTGACCATCGGTCAAATTGGTCACTCGAAATGACTCATACCATATGGATCAACTTGTCTTTAATAGTTTGTGTTGAAATTACTTTGAAACAATTGAACTTTAAATTTCCTTGCATATGGAAAGCTTACCTTTAAAATATAAAAAGGCGAGAGTTTTGTACAACAGGTATTTTCTTCTTTAGAAACTTAATGCAAAATTTCTGATGTTATTATGTTTAAGGTGTTATTCCATTATGGCTGCTATTTATATAATTTGGGGTATTTTTTGTATTCAATTCCGTACTCTTCATACTAACTGCACCACGAGCAAACTCAAGTCATTTCTATGAAGTTTGTGTGTGTTATACTAGCATGTCTTTCATTGAAATAATGTTGCCACCAATGGAATTGTATTACAATCCTTACACCAAGGTTTCTTGCTGTAAACATTTACGGAAATACATTACGGCATTTTGTTCATTTTGTTTTTTACCAGTGGTAACGGTTATTAAGTTCATTAATTGGAATAAATGATATTCTGGACTTTGATTGTACCTGAAAGTAAAAAGGATCTGTTAACAAAGTCGCCTTCCGCACCATTAAGATTCATGCTTGTAAGTCACCAATTGCAACATTCCTGTCATAAACTGTATGGAACTATCATACACTTGAAGATATTTTTCAACAATTTCTCTTTGGTTGACAGCAAAATTTGTTTAATCTAAATGCTTCTTGCAATCCAAATGGTATTACTTTGAGTCAGCTAAATTGAATTACTAGACCTCTTCATAACTGGCCACTTTTTCCCCATCGTGTTCTCATGTGGGTTTTGCAAGATTTGTTTGTGCTTTCCCATGCTGGTGTAGCTCTCTGTAGGTGAGATGTTGTAGGTAGTACATGAATGCGATACAGTCGGTAACCTATAAGTACCTTCCATGGCCGAGAGTGTAAGATAGGTTCATCTTAACCCGAGCGTCGAGTGTTTTGCGGAATCGAGGTTTACCGAGTTTCCGCAAAACACTCTGTGCGAGGGTTGAGATGAACCTATTTTGTACGAGCGGCTATGGTCTCTCCCTAGATGCTTTCTTTCCCACAAAATAGAGTTAAAGTGTATTTTTTTTCGCTGGAACTTTTTTGTGCCAAGTGAAAATAAAAGCGTATAGATATGTGATAATTCGTGGTTGTCATTGATATGCGCGCCGTGATTCAGATTATGTAAATAGTCGAATCGGTCTTTAAAAAGTTCTTAGGCGAGTCCAGCATTATTTTTGAATGGTGCGTGAAAACATTTTTATGGTGCCATTTGAAGCGAGAAATAATTAATTAGCATTCTAAATATTGCCACAAAAAAGGTTTCCATGATGCTACAGACGACAGTCTTCAACAAAGGAGGTAATTGTGTGATGACAATAAAATGAGTTTCATACGGGTACTTGTTTTATAATTGCCCGTGGGCAAGATAAGAATTTCTAGCATGGTTAAATTTTTGGATCTACTTATCTGAGGTGGGAAAACATTTTTCTTCCACCTGTTTTAAAGTAGTCTATATTGAGCCTTAACAATTCTGAACATTTCATAAGCAAGATGATGTGGGATGCGGTTAATTTCTTTTTGTGAAGGTTTTACACTTAATACTGTATTTCCTTTGCACCTCAGTGGTTGTTGGGCAGATTATCAACTTGTTCCTAAACTCAGTGCTTGATACTATATGTTTTCCTCCATTATGTATACAGCACTGTCACTCTGTTGGTCCCTCAACACTGAGACAGTACTTCTGCAGCCTTATCATACTGTCCTCTGCAGTACACAATGAAAGTTAACTTCGACCTTTTGGACATAATGTTAAAGTGTAGACCTTATTTTCTTTCTTTTAAGCTTTTTTTTCCAATTTATATTACTTTTCTTATTTCTCCGACCAATAATCACACATCGTGTACCTATGACGATGTAACTTGTAGATGTAGATGTTGTAACAGCTGGTAACAGTTTAAGAAACCCAATGTGATTGGTTAGCCAAGATACATGCACATTGATCCGTACTGAGGCAAGGGTGCTTCAAATGAATGGGGTCATCAGAGAAACTACTTCCTGTTGAATATCATTTTGGAAGTCAGATGTACTTTGTTGAATAACTAAATGGTTTATAAAAGCATCTACTGAATTACCTCAATAAAAACCTTTGACCGTCAGAGCTTAAAAACCAAAGCGGTCATTTACTTTTTAGGGGCAAACTAACACAGAAGTTTTATTGTCTTAGGTTAAACGGTTTCTATGTTATTGTGCGGACAAGGTTTTCATTGGACTATTAACCTTGACCTTTGACAGCTGATTTCGAAACATTTGGAGTCATCTTCTAATCAAGGGCAACTAAGAACACAAAAAGTTTTCATAAGATTGTTGACCTTGATCTTTAGCCTACTGACATAATACTATTAGGGGTCATTAAATGGTCAATAGCAACCTACAACTGCATTTTCGTTATTTTGCTGACAAGAAATGACCTTCAGACCAACCGACCGACCTACCAACATTTCCAACATATATGACCATTTATTCAAAAGGGATCATAAAAGTATGAACACAAAGACGGCTGGACTGATAATACATCACTTCAACACTATCCTTTCCTTGTACGAGTATAAATAGTTTACAAATAAAGTTTTGTGAACATTTATCAAAGATGAAATACAGTACACTAACATTTGAAAAGAAAAATGTACACATATTTGATATACAGAAAGAAATCATGTTTTTTATCAACTCGTCTACATGTTTTCAATGAAACTCAAAAGGAAATAAATATTAACTTTGAATGTACGGAATATGTCACTGGATTTGTTTTTGCCTTTTTTCATTTCTGTTCCTCTCGACTCATATAAACATTTGGCTACATGTATGTAATCGTTTTATTTAACCAATACTGAAGAATATGAGGGATATCATCAAATACTCAGAAAAAAACACTTCGCGATAAGATTAATTGTGCTCGCTTACTTATACACCATGTGCAATAATTATCCGTGGGTAGACAAAGGATTATCTATATAATAAAGCGCAAACTGTTACAATTGTTTTGGTAATAAAACAATTTTACAATTTTAATGGTTCATACACAGCCAAGGAGAATGAATTGGATGTCTACGTCATACATTTAACCACTAAATGATTATGTCTCATAAAGTTACACTTGTCAGCTTTGTAGAAACTGATGCAGTATCAAGATGGAAGCATTTTCTCAGTCATGTATATTCATCTGTAATACTTCCTCCCAGCCAGGTCGGGCCAGTTCTGAAGTTTGAAGCATTGGTCTAGCATTCCGTGGGCCATGCGAATGTGGCCGTGATTTGTTCCCATTGTGTACTCATGTAGGTTAATAAGTGCTATAAGTTCTCTCTCTGGCTGTTGTTGGCGCCGCACTGAAGTGCGCGCCTATTATGGAATGGGAATTTATTTTAGTTAGTGGTAGGAGCGGTTTTTAAGTTGATTGACAGTTGGGTTTTACTGTTATTTTATTATGATTAAAAAATGCAAATGGATGGCGATTGCATGGATGTTAAAAATGTTATTTATTGTTGAATAGATTGTCTTTAATTTATCTTCAAAACATTATATCGGAAGAACGACAAATAAGTTTAATAACTGTTCCCGATTCGTTTACGTTTTCCGATTGGTTACCTGTAATATCATGTGCCGGAAATGTAAACATTCGGAGCTCCTCGGCCATTATTTTCGAGGAGTTCCGAATGAAATGAAAATGTGTGGACCGGTAATTTTAAGAATGGGAATAATTATGTTTTATGTTGTTTTGTTATGTTTACTGCATTGATAAACCATGAGGTAAGCTGTTTTCTTTAATTTAATCGATATTGGAATTAAATGTTCACCTAACTTTATTTGTTAATTTGTTGAAGGTGACATTAGTAAAATTTTATTACGATTGCCCCCGAGTTGTTTTATTTTTAGAACACTACACACACCGGATGCTGCTATTTTTAGAACCAGTAGTTATTTCCCCGCTATTCATAGGTCAATAATGGAATTTCTACATCGAAGAAGTTGGAAACTCGTAGATGTTTTCTCATGAATATACGTTTAAAATAAGTAAATACTAAAAGTGCACACTGACAGTTGATTACGATACATCTAACAAATTGAGTCATGACAGTTAAACATGGAATATAAGTGAATTATACGCGTAAGAGAAGATTTTCTGTCGAAAAAACGAATGTCAACAATCAGCATGGAACTGGGATATTCATGTAAGTATCCTTGAGTAGTTGTGTACGTTTATGTGTTCAAAAATGTTTGTTTTTTAATTTATCTTTGGAATTCTCAAATCATTTTTATTTGCTAAATGTTAACACAGCGTGTTAATATTTTTACATGCGTATTATAAATATACATATTACATACTTGACATCTACTTATAATGCACCAGTCAATTGTAACCACAGCCCCCCAGGTCCGAGGAATAGCTGGGACTTTGACTTTCGGTCCAGCCAACCCCGGGTAAAATCCTCGTCCTGCGGGGACGAACTGATGGTCAAATCCCCACCATATGCCCCCGTAACCCAGGGAGCCTAGGTAAGGCAGATTCCCTGCTATATTTTGCTCAAAGACAAAACCACCGCATTCACCCGGCACTGCGAGGCCACCTGAAAGGTAAAAACACAGCCCATTTCTCCGGCTATCCCCGGCATATCCCTAGACCTGGGGGCCGTGGTTACAATTGACTGGTGCATTATGTACATGTTACATATTTTTAAATGTACTTATGTACATCATTTATGTATATATGAGTATGTAATCTTTTATTTGATTGTTTTATATTAGAAAAATATTAGACTTAAAATTTTGTTTAAAAATGATGTGTTTTGGTAACCGTATGTGACCTATTTCTAACATACCATCATACATGAACATACCCATTATTTGTTTACAAACTGCATATTTTCAAAATAAACCTGTAAGAAAAGATGAACATGGTTTCAGGCTGGAAGCCACGACAGCTTGGACACAATCGACATTCATTTGCTTGGTGTAGGTCTCGTTGAACGCCATACTGTTGTGAATCATTATCAACCATATGCACAACAACTACGCATATGTGCCTACCAACCCTTACTCTTGGCTAAAACGGATATTAGTGCAGAATGAATAATTAATACATGTGCATTTGTATTTTACGGTTGTAGTTTCTGTTGGTTGATAATCAAAAGTCTAATTTCTTTCAGGCAGGAAAAGGACTGAATATTACTATTATATGAAGAATTCCAGCCTGCATTAAATACTTTGTTGGATCATTGAGACAGATTTGACATCCATGTCTATTTACAAGGCAGTCACATCTGATAGAGATGATGTGACTATTTCATATAAAACATATTTGAGTTGGTGTTTGTTGTATTATAAACTCACTGTATTCTATAATCCAGTGGTGGTGATGGTGGTGGTGGTGGTGATGGTGGTGATGGTGATGATGATGATGAATTTTATTGATAAATTTAGTAATTTTCTTTATATTATATACATGTATGTATCAGCTTGTTTTTTTTTTAAATAATGTTGAGAAATATTAAACTGTTTATATTTTATTTTGTATATATATGTATGGCATCATTATTATCTATACTAAATACTGTAATTAGTTAGAAAGTACTTTTTTTTCTTTTACAGCACTAAACATTCTAGATGGGTAAAGAACCTGAAGGGGCATGAAAACCAAATCAGCATTGACTCAGCATTGAGTAATTATTATCTGTGCACACACTACAAGTACAAACGCATGGGAACAAACCAAACTTCAAATGTTGAAGAGTGAAGAATTATTGTGAAAAATTCTAAATGTTAGAATACCATTGACTAAATAAAACAAATAGACATTGATTACCAACAGAGACTGTTTACATGTTATAGTATTAAAAAGACATTAGTTGAGAACTTTCACTCTGACATTTTTGGAGGGGCATTACCGCCTACTTAGTGTTCTTGTTTCTTTACATATTTTAATTTAAAAGTACATTGATTCATTGTTTTTAAATCTGAATTCTGAGTTAGTATCATAAGTGAAAATTCATTTATTTGAATGATTACATTTTATGAAGTCCAATTAAGCTTTATCAATTTTTACAAGAAAAAGGTTGATTTTTAAGCATTTTATTAGTTATAAAAATGTATAGTTACATAACATTATGTATATTTTCTTCAAAACTGAACGGTAAACTATCATAAATTGTCTTTTAAATTGTTCATTAGACATCATAGAAAATATTTAAAATGATTTCAGCAGGTTGTATTATTATTAACTATTTTTTATGAATTTATAAAACTGCTATATATTTTCAAACATCAAAATACTGCTCTGTTCCGAAGACTCACAAGATCAATCAAAATGTTTTTTTCCATGTGTATCAATAATATGGTCGGTTGAACTTAATTTTTCTGTAAACTGAAGTATATTTTACCAGAAACTGTTGTGTTTATTTCATCTCTGATAATGTGAAAAAAAAAATCAAATATAGACAAAATATTTTTAATTCATGGTAAAAAATCTTCAAAATTTGGATAAAAGTCCCATAGTGTACTATGATAATAACTATGTTGTCGGTAAAAGCTTTATAAAAGTGTGTATTACTTTTACCTTAATTCAGTTTAAATAATTATGGCCTTTAAGGATTTTTGTTTTCATATAGATTTCATGTTATATTGAGCTTTGTCAATTTTGTTGTTGTTTTGTATTATGTACAATTACTACTTCTATTTCCTAACTTAATTTTTTGTCTCATTAGTCAAATTGAATTGTTACATATTTAAGTGAAAAAAACACACACTATTTTTAAAGATGCACTCTTTCTCCCAAATAAGACTTATCACAATTAATATTATTGTTTTGATTTTTTTTAAAATGGGTTGATAAATGTCAACAACAATGTTTCTAATGAAGGATCTTGAGTTCAATTTGCTAATATGAATGAACATAAAACATGGTATTTCTGCCTTGTGATACTATAGTAGGCCACAGTAAATCTTTGAGCAATCACCAATCATTTAATATTTGTCATGCTTTCTGCTATTATAAACAGGGTCACAAGCTAGTTATCAGTAAACAATATTTCAGTAAATGCATTATTTAGTAAGTAGTTATTGTTTTATCAGTCCATTTGATGTGTGTTATAAATACAATTATATGTATTGATTTCAAATAAGAGTTTCACTTTAAAGATGCTCATTTAAAAATAATGAACAGACACACAAAAAATAGACACATTTGATACTAATTATATGAATGATTATTGTTTAGGTGACCTCTGATTTGTTTTGGAGATATTCATAAATGGGTGTTATTCTTTGTTGTCTTCAGTTTCTTATACATTTAAGGATTTTTATAATTGCTTTTCTGGTATATATTACAATGTAATTTAATGCAAATGACTACACACTTTAAACTAGACACATTTGATACTAATGATTATTGTTTACATGTACTCTGATTTGTTATGAAGATATTCATTAAGGGGTGTTCTTCATGTTATTATACATTTTGGACTTGATTTAGTATTGCTTTTCTGGTATATATTCATTTAATGCACAAAGAAATTATTTTAAGTGTTCAGTATCACTTCCACACATTGTTTACTAATATTTTTTTTGCATATTTGGCCTATTTATGCTAATATGTGCATTGCTGTATTTCAAAACCTTTATGAAAAATAGAAACAGTATTATTTCTTTCGTACATAGTCTGATACATATTCAGTTTGAATGCGTTATTTTTATCATATTTGAAAATTTTGCCATTATCCAATAAGACACATGCTGTTTTTGTGTTAATATCATTATCAACTAAAAACATCCATTTTCAACTCTTCTTTACCATGTAAATGGAGAAGTTAACATTATAACTCCATTGACCAGATTTTGATGCATTTTTACATTACATTTTAGTATTATTAAACAGCTAAAAACAAGGCATGTTATGTTATAAATGCATTTCATCTAGTAAACAATGTTCACTTTTTATATATCAGTTCAATAATTATGTTCTATTTATGTTTGCAACTTTCAGACGAAATGATAATGTTTATTAAAGTATTAAAATAATATTAATTTGTTATTTCATATCACTTCTTCATGATGAATGAGGTAACTTATTCTTCCCTACAAGTTGTCCTTCCAGCATGGTGACGTTGCCACCTCCCCCTATATGATTAGAACTGCAGTGTACATGAACAATAACTCTATTTCAGCGTATTGCAAGAGTTATTCCCTTTGTACCTTTTCCTGTCCGGAACATAACTAGAAAACTACTTTTTTTGGAATTTCATTAAACATCATTCAATGGTATTTAGCACAACGAGAGGAAGTGTAGTGCACAAGGTATAGCTGTATTTCAGCTAATTACATAATAATTGCCCTTTGCCGCGTTTTCTTGACCAGAGCATTACTTTAAAACTACTAACGGTATTGAAATAAAACTTGGTATATGGGTAGGTGGCAATGACAAAAAGTACAGGGCACAAGCACCCTAATTCTGTCGTGTTCATTAATGTACCCTACCCCTAATGAAATGTTCAACTTGAAACTCTTCAATTTCAATGCTTTTGCTTATGTTGTCAAGCAGAATACTACACATATTTTGAGAATTTCATGGATGCGGTTCAATGCACCATGATATGCTTGTTGGCCTTGACATTCCTTGTTGTTCAACATATAACAAATGCATAAACTATTAAACGGCGCCCTTTGATGCTTTGCATCAATGGTCTTTCTTGTAGTTCTATGTAAGAGAGGTATTGCAGGTAGTACAGGAATGGGATGCAATCAATGACAATATTTCTCGTCCACGTCAGTAATGGGTCAGGACGAAATCTCAGCCATTTCAGACGTTGAGGAATGCAGTTTATTTCTTGTTCTGTAAATGTGATGCAAAACATGGTGTATTTCCTTTATACTTCTGTGTGTGAACTATTGACCAACTTGTCGAGAAACTCACTGCTCGGTTCCTGACATTCCCTTCCGTTATGTCCACCAGACTGCCACACGTCTGTTCCCAGCAGTCCTTCACAGTAAGAGAGAACATCTGCAGCTTCATCATACTGCCGTCTGCAGTATAACATGGAGGCAAATTTTAGTCTACTCGACATAAGGTCAGAGTCAAATGACGATTCATACGATCGTTAAATATCGTTTGTGATTGGTTGTCCCAGAGAGATGCATCTTGATGTCTTCATTGAGGCAACGGTGCTGGTTATGAATGGGATCAGCAGAGGAACTACTTCTTGTTTAATGACACTCTGGTCTCTCTGGGAATCAAACATACTCTTGAGCCTTAACCAATGGACTTCAATGTCATCAACTGATTTATCAGCAATCAAAACATCCAAAGTATGTATAAGCCACAAACATTCTTTATTCATTAAGTCATAGAGAATTTGTCTGTTTATTTGGGCTCGTGTAGCTATATTCGGACCTGGTATATACTCATGACCTTTAAATTGCTGCAGTCTCAAGTTAATATTGTCCATTTTGGTTGCAAACAAACACTGCATTTTAGTGTTGATGAGATTTGAAATAATGCTGCATAATTTAGAAATTTCCCAATTGTGCAATTTTCCCAAAAGTAGATTCACATCAGATATTGTAAAATGGGGACAGTACTTTTGTTTCAAACATCGTTTCAGTGTCGTCACCAGTAGATTCAAACATTGCACCATGTTGTCTTCCCTCCATATTTCTGAAGGATAGTTTTCTATTGTAAACATCATTGTAGTTTTTATATGATATGTGCTGAATCTGTCTCCAAACACAGGTTTAAGAAATGTTTTTCTTAATATTTTGGTAAGGGTATAGACTTTCACTTGAACTTTGCTAAAACTAAACATGAGAAATCGTTCCATCAATGGAGTTGAAAATTTCCATAGCCGTTTTGAATATGGGTAACTTTTTAAGTCTGAAGGAACCTTAAATGCGTTTGATCTACACAGTGATGGTTTATCTGGACTCTCAGTCTAGCCTTGTGGCACAAGGAAAACTCCAGCCTTCCTGGCTTTGGCCAATGTGTCAGGTCTAGGCCAGTGTCCAGGGCGTGGTCTGTTAAACATGAACTGACATTCCCACGGCAGCATGTCACAATGGTATACATTGACATTGTGAATGTTTTTATCATGTCTCATTGATTGGTCATGACTAAATATTCCACCAAATTCAAACATTTCTGGTAAAAAATCATTTTCTTCACACCATAGATCAGAAACTAGAATTCTACCCTCCGCATCCTCTACATCATAAGGACCTACTGCTTGAAGGTCTGGTTTTGGACTGTCATCTCTCAGTCTCTGCAAGTTACAGTGTTGAGGAGGAGCGAGCTCATTTTTTATTACCAGAAGATGAGGCTTTCCCCATTGCCAGTCACTGTAGCTGAAGATAACAGGAGTACTGTTATGAACGTGCAAGAAGTCAGTATCAGAATGCATCCCAGGTGTTGTTGTGGCCTCTGACTGACAGCCAAATACATAAGAAGTACAATTCACATCTCCTAACAAGCTTTTAACATTTTCCATCCTCAGGTATGCTTTTCTCCTCCTGGAAATCATGGCACTGTTGACTCCAATATCCCCCATCACCCGGGACAGTCGCAGGGAAAACAGTCTCTCACTCTCCCTATCACTATCCATAGTTTGTTTGTTAATAATTGTCAACTAGAACATGAACTCTCATTCAATGTTGTTTATCCAATTAATTTCTTCTTTCAAAAACATGTTCAGTTTGTAGTTTTACGTTTTGAATGTGAATGCCCGACTTCTAGCTGTTTGCTTTTATGATCGAGTATTGGAATGTGTTTTGTAATATGACTCTTTATCTCTGATCAACAGGTAGTGCCAAGTCACATATTCCATCAACGTCTGCATTTTGCACTTATAAGTATAATACCACGTGAGAAAACTGGCTTTTATAAAGTGAACTGTTGGTGCCCAAAATAATTTTCTTATTAGATTTACGCATGTTTGAACCATTATGTTCTTTGATAAATAGCCAGTTGAAATTAACCCTAGTTTTTGACAGTTTGTGGTTATTTTGTTTGTTTATTTTGTTCGCATGTGTATTAGTTAACATTTGGGTTTAACACTATTTAATAGGTAATATTGAAATATGAGATATGAAAAGTTAAAGCATGAGCTAATATATAACTAAAAAAAAACTAACATAAACATGGGATATAGTTTGATAGACAGAGGCTCTCTATGCTTGCTTGTCCATCCCCTCTGTCCAAGAGGCCAGCTCTGCTTTACTCAAAAGTATACACTTATTGAATGTGTTTAGTACATGACATTAGTTAACATCTCTTAAGTACACAATAAAACAAACGAAACTACTGTACACTCAAAACTGTTAACTGCCTATTGAACCATTGACTGGCCAAAACGCAACTATTTACTTATTTAGGAATTCATGTAATAAAAATACTAGTATATTGGAATTATAAAGTTATTTTGCTTGTTTTATGCGGAAGGTCAACATTAGTAATGGCAAACAGAACATTAAATTTCAATACAGTGCCATTAAAGAACATGTTTTTTTTCTCGTGAAATTGCATAGTGCTGTAAGAGGAACCCAGATAGTTTTTATAACTTGACAATCTTATTAAAGACCATCGACAATGACAAAACAGTTACAAAATACTGTACCTTTTATTTCGAGGTCTATATACTGAAGTAAGTAGTTGGTATGACTGTGCAACTTTGTATTTAGTTCAATACAAATAAAAATATATCACATTCAAGATCAAAGAGCAACAGTTTTACTGCATGGCCAATATTGGCATTTGACCCAAATGGCTCTCCCTGTCAATTAGGCTATCATTCGAAGAATTGACAATTTAGGTTTTAAAGATTGAGATTAAAATTTATATACAGAATATCCAGATGTCATAGCCCATGTGGACAAATAAAAATACAATACCACATAAGCTTACTATCCGGACACTGTGAAATACAGGGGGGATTAACATCTCCCCCACCCCGGCAAATCCCTCCCCCTTCTACCTTCGTGAGGATATCACATGTAACATGTCTGTATGTATTAGATTTATCGCCCACTGATAACGAAGGATATTGTGAATTCAACTTGGATCATATCAAAGTTCAACTCCATTTGATAATAGATTCAATCAGTATTATGTTTTTGAAATGTTTAGTCTTACATATTTCTTGAACTAATGGCTTTAACACAGTAAAAATGTTGTTTTTTTGCTTAGTCAATCCCAAATTGATTATATGTTAAGTGTAACCGGGCAGTTAGGTTTGGCAAAATCTGCTACAAAGACCATTTCTGGTAAAGATAATAGCATTTTTTCCTATGGCACTGTTGAGTAGGTTTTGGAATTGGAACCTGATGCTTAACATGGATTCAATTTGGAATGGCCTTATTGATATGCTAACAATTCTATTATTTTGACCTCAAATCAAATATATCCAAAGAAAAAGATGGAAAGAACGACAAAACCTTATATAAGAACTTGCTGCATGTTGTATGTGTATTTTACAGCAACGCTACACCTCCAAAGATCCAAAGTAATATACGGAGACATCACAAGCACATCACCCCCTCACCGGAGTTGTCTCACCTCCTCCAATAAACACCAATCGGGTATGTCTTATGGATTATACATAAAAGTGGTAGGGTCTATTACTCGCTGTTAGATCTAGGGGACTTCATGGAGATGGAGATCCAAATTTTGTGCCTGCCGTTTTGTATTATACTCTACTCTTGCAGGCTTGCGGGGCTTCTTTTCGATGAGATGGACTATATTAAACATAACAAGCCTTGTTATATGTTATGGCTCTGAGTTGGCAAGGATTTTACCCTAGGTTGACATGCGATAATTAAAAACAAACAGATGTGATCTTGTTTCATGGTAAGGTCCATTGTTTTCTTGCGAGGCTCATCATATTATATTGTGGCTCAACTGCAAACAATTGCAAACAATTGCATGCCATTCCAATCAATTTTTTAAAATAGATTGATCCATTTGAATTTACCGTATGATTTTTTTTCCATTACCTTTGTGTCATTCTATGTTCTGTAAAGCTAATAATGTCCACATAAATAAAGGCTTTATTGTGTTCAAACGGTTGGTGCAATTGAGCTTTGAAATTATAATGTTGAAGAGAACTCATATTCGGTAAACCAGGATCTAATACTATTTATCTAGTATAGTACAAGTAGTTTATACCTAAATATGAACTTGTCTATTTTCAGGAGAGTCTTTGGTGATTTGAGTGTTCGGGGTCGTACGGCGAGTCCAGAACAACTTTCCTACTGGCCATTCTGACCCTAGACTGACCAGCGGTCAAAATGGTCATTTGTGATGACTCGTACCAGGAGCAGTACAGTCAAACTGACCATGTGGACCACGTGGATCAACTTGTCTTTATTATTTCAATGGTGTTTTAAGAACACTGAAGCAGCTACTTTCAAGTTTCCTTGCATATGGAAAGCGTATCTTGTATGCTTAGAAAAGGCGAGAGTTTTTGACAATATTTTCCTTTTTTAGAAACTTAATGTAAAACTGCTATGTTATTATGTGTAAGATTTTATTCCATTATGACCGCTTTTGAGTAATTTTAAGACGAATCAACAAGTTGGATGTACGGGGTTTGGTATATATTTCCATATTCTTCAAAATAACTGCGCCACGAGCAAAGCCAAGTCATTTCTATGAAGTTAGTGTGTGTTATACTGGCATTTCTTTCATTGAAATAACGTTGCCATAAATAGTATTGTAATAATAACCTTAACCAAAATATATTGCTGTATTGAGGAAATACGTCATGTAATTTTGAACAAGTTTGTTCTCGGTGTTAAAGTTCATTTAATTAGAATTAATGATATTCTAGACTTTGATTGTACTTGAAATTAAAAGGGATCGGTTAACAAAGTCGCCTACCGTACCATTAAGATACATGCTTGTAAGTCACCAATAGCAACATTCCTGTAATAAACTGTATGGGACTGGCATACACTTTGTTTAATATTTGAAATTGTATTTGAAGATCAAATTTATTTTTTAATATTTTTCCTTTAGGTGGCAGTCAAATCTGTTTCATCTTAATGCTTTTTTGCAATCCAAAAGGAATTCCTATGAGTCAGCTGAATTTAATTACTAGATCTCTTCAAAAAGTTATGAGACTATGATGGTTTTATTGTTGGCTACTTTCAAAGAATTATTTGGTTTGAAGAGTGTTAAAATCAGATGACATCGGTGAGTTGTCGTTAGTTATACGTACAATACATGCGAAACGCTACAAACAAAACGGGTCTTAATGTTAATAGGATAAGTTACATGTGAAACGGGTATTAAACAATTGTAAATTTAATCAATATTCATTTTTGTCACCACATGAAATACTTTATTGCAAGAAAACTAAAGCCATATGTTAGGTGTGTGTGTGTGGGGGGGGGGGGGGGGGGGGGGGAGCTCCCTAACCTGCTTATTAGACACCTATTACTCGTCTGTACTAGACACTAGTTCCTAGCTATGGTTATGTATTCACCTTTAAACCATCTGTGACCTTTCTGCTGCATTTGTGTAGCTGAAATCTGGACGAGAGTCGATTGAAGTAAACAGTTTTATAGAGAGTATTGTAAGATCAAAAACATGAAATTATTTAATTGTTCCGATAATTGACCTTACGACAGGATTTGATTGACAGGTCCTATCAGCCAATCAGAATGTAGGGCTGATAAGCCGTGTTGCTATCCGCCATTTTGTCCGTCAAACTGACCAGAGTCCGTCATATACATGCGCTGGCAATTCCTCGCCTTTTTAAGTATTATGGTAAAAAGGTGTTGTCATGGCACTTGTAATTCGGATACAAGGTAGCCAGGCCGACTAAAGATGGCTTCCAATTCGTTCCGTATTCGAAACCAGCGAGTTATTTAGAAAAATGCAAGTGCTGTATCAGACTCTGTGGAAGACCTCATCAACAGTTGAACTTGGAAATTTTGAAAGATCGTTCAAAGGCGAAACATCTATACGTCGGTACAAAAGTATTTTTTTTAACAAAACTACTTATTTCAATCCACTCAAAATTTATTTAATACTGAAATTGTCCGTGCATGACCTAAATAAGTGTTACTATTTTTAAACTATAAACATCGTACATTTATGCTTTGGCTTGTGTTGTCAAATCGGCATTAATGGCCATTTAATATTAGGTTCAACATGGACACGATTGATTTCATTCAAGATAGAGGTATTTTTGTTGATACCGTTATGTAGTTTTTATAAACTGCTTTGCTTTCAAAGTAAATCAGGAAATATCGTACAACTAAATTTTTGTCCGAACCATCGCATGCTTCCGAATCTCATCTACTCGTATGGTTCCTATGTAAACAATGGCTTTTGTAGCTGTCATTCCGACACATTTCATAGATTTCTTATTTTCATATCAGCACTTTGTCGACGGGAAATCCAATCAAGAAAACCCTGACCCTCAAGCAGCTACTGTATTTGACCAGCTCACACCAGCTAGGCCTCCTCCAAAACTCAGATAAATATTTGAGCCACCAAAACAAAACGAGAACAGATCGGTCTGAATCGTTAAGGTATTATTTTCTGTATAAAACAATTTATTTCACTGTACATTTAAATCAATTATTATGTTCATTAGAACTTGATTCTGCCAAACATGTGCTGTAAAGACTTAGACTTATTATGAATAAAGAACAAGTCAAACATGTACATATTTTCATTGTTATTCTTATATTTTGGGCCATTTACGTAAATCTACAATATTTAATGATAGTTCATCCAATGTTCAGAGTCCGGATCACATGCACACTCGATTAACAGTATTCTTAAAGTTGCACTCTCACAGAATTCTAGTTTGACACTTTTTGTCTCAGAATCGGCTTGTTTTGGCATTTTTTAAATTAAGACCTAATATATAAATCACAAAGCAAACTTCTCCGAGCAAAATATGATAAATGCAATCGAATCCTGTGTAAGTTGTCAAAGTGATCAATCTGTGAAAGTGCAGCTTTAACAGTGAAAAATAACTTCTGCTAATGCTATATATTTTAAAATATATTTGCCATTGCAATAAAGAGATATTCACCTACAATATCATACATAAACACCAAAGAAATATCAAAGTTTAAGTAATGTTTGCAAAAACAACAATGTATTTAATAAATCTGATATTAAATATGCAACAACTGGTGTTATACTCCAGAACTGAAGCTAACATCATAGAGGTACATCCTTCCAAGAATCCATCAAAACAACATGCTGAACAACTTCAAGAACTCTCTTCAAAAGACCACACTTTCCTGAAATAAATAAAAGATGCCAATATTAAAATAAATCAGTTACATGTATTGTTAAATATTTTAATACTAGCTGTAAATGCTACTGCCTTTGATGTTTGCTTTCTACATGTATATCATAATGAAATATTGACAAGATAATAGCTAATGTTTTGTGGTTGTTGTTTTTCTCTGGACAAATAGTCCATTACTTTTGTACAGCAAAGTAAAACTAAATGTTATAAAAAGCTTTAAAATAGGTCCTACCGATTATTTGTAAAACTTGTCATCACTGGTTTTCTCTTGCGGTTGACATTGCCTGGACTGGCAAATATCATGTGTGTGTGTGTGGGGGGGCGGTTTCCGGTCTTATGCTAGGTCCCCTGTGGCGGTAGGCTTGTTGAAGACAATAATAAGGGGACTTCCTTATCTCCATCAATCAGAATACTTTAATGGTGTCAACGGTAAATAGCAGGAGACCCTCCACCAGCCTTAACCGGTAAATGGGGGGAGGGTAGTGTGTGTGGGTTAGAACCAGCTGCCCGGTCAGCTTAGTTGGTTAGAGTGCCGGGCGGTTCTGGTGGTTGTGAGTTCGAGCCCCACACCGGGGGCACTTTTCCTCCCAGGTCTACTTTTACAGCCAGAGTGTGTGAACATGTTCCACAATTTCTGTAAGAACAAAAATCAAAGCATGTGAATGTTTGAGCAATGCAAAAGTTACAGATTGGTATCACCCACGATTGTCACTTGTCAACTATTACATTATTATTCATAAGGGAGAGTGTTCAATCGCTTAGAACTGAAACTTTTTATGCATAACCCCAATAAACCATTTCTGCTCATACTATAGAATACAAGGTTATAGTGTATAGCTGGCATTTAACTGTTATTTAATGTCACTTCCGGGTTCCCTATTCGGGCCATTTATGATTTACTCATATTGTGCGATGATTTAATCTTTGTTTCAACAATACTGTAAGAAGGATCCGGTGTTATTAAAAGTTAAACTTACCCTTGTTTGCATTTACAGTATGCGTCACACACACGCTTTTCCTTTGTATCGATGTCAATATTGACAACATGGCGGCTATCTAGTCTAAAATATTAGACGTGTTATACGGGATTCTTCCAATCCCTAACGTCGTGAAGGATTTGCCATATCGAAAATCTAAAAAACATCCGTCAACGTACAATTATTTGGACTAGGCGGCTATCCGATTTTCTCTGACTTGGATAGATTTTACCCCGTAAATATTAGATATCGTCATTTTCTAAAGATATATCGAGCCTTCCGATGTAGCAGCCAGTTACAAATTCCTTTGACTTCTATTTTTTTCGCATTGTAATGTCACATTTATGATAATTTGTCAGGAATATCGGAAAGCGAAACGACGCGAGACGCCATTACTTCCTCGTTTGTTTGACGGACATAGACAGAGTTAGCTCCCTTGATATCAGGGGGCGTGGCTTAGAAGCCGCTGTCGTAAGGTCAATTAAAACGTTATTTAACACAAAAACATCGATCCAGGCTGATGCGCTTTTATAGATAGTAGTATTCCCTTGAGTAGTAAAACTTTGTGAGGTAACACATACATGATCGGGCAAGTTTTACAAGCCTGTTATCGCCGTTTGCTATTGACAATGTGATTCCTTTATCAAAGTGTAAACAAAATAAGTGTCGATCACATTTATACCCATTACGAATCCCGCTCTTCAGCAACGGCAGTTGCGCAGATTAACAATTTAAAACAAATATTGCTGACATCGGCACAAAGTGAAAACTCGAATATTGATATATAAATGCACCAGCAGTAAGAAAATAACACAAAAAAGAAGTGTACATGTTAGTCAAAGTGAGCATTGCACAATTAAGTCGTAATAAATCAAGATATTAAATGCAGAACAAAATTCGCTAAAAGTTATTAATGCCGGGTGGGGTAAAGTCTTCAGTAAATTGCACTCTTGGTTAATTATAGAAAGTAAGTTTATATACGTTTACCCCTCCGGAGATCGTTTGAACAAATGACTATGGAATGTGGTATGTACGGTTTATCACTTTATCAAAGTCTCAATATTACTCCTTCAAGTAAATTAACGTGTGTATGTTTATAAAACAGTCACTTCTTACTTAAACAATGCACACGAAAACATGGATGTCAATATATCATTTCGGCCGCAAATGTCCGGGCACATCAATATAAAATAAAGAGAATATAAAACACATGATTCATACTAATGAAAGCATTGATTGATTTGTTTTATTGATCATACATACATACATGTACATGTACTTTTTTATTGTAGAAAGAACGCAGTAAAGGAAAGTTTTGCCTTAGTCCTGTTATAATTGCTATGACCGTCCTCGAAAATAACCTTCTTTGTTAAACAAAAGAATTTATTATATACCCATCATAAATCCACACGCAATACATATCGCAAAATACGGTAGTCCGTATTCCACTCTAGTGCAATACGGCCGTATTCCACTCTTGTGACGTCACCGTCATAACAAGTATCGATGCGCGATGTTAAAATGACGTCATAAAACAAAATCGTCGTTTAAATGACATTTATTATGAAAACAGGTGGCTTTAGAGTGATCTAACCAGTAATGTATATAACAAAAGGGTTATTAGTACTGCATTTTGATCCGGAATGTCGTATTCGACTTTCGTGGATTTTGGCAGATTTTGATTTCACTCGGCTCGCACCTCGAGAAATCCGAATCTGCAAAAATCCACTCGAGTCGAATACAACCTCCCGGATCCTATTGTATTGAATCCGAGTCCACATGCATTAGTTTGACCAGGGTTACCATTGACTAGAAAATATTTCCATTGGTTTAACAGTCATGAAAAAATATTTGAATGATTTTTTTTTCTCATTTGTACATTTTTCTCGTGACAAATGTGTTGTTTATTTTTATATTGTACGGAAATAATAACTAATATATTGCTTAAGACTATTAGTAATAATAAATAATTTAAGGTATCTTATATACTGTACAATTATGTGAATGGGATTCCTGACAATCTCATAAAATTTTAGAACTATTTGAAAGGTTTTATGAGTGGAGAAAGAATATGTGAAATTTATAATGATATTATTACAGGCTTTTTGATGAGCATTCAAAGATTGCAAAATAAGTCATTTAAAGCCTGATTTCTGAACTAATATTCAAACTGTAATAACGTTCATAAACACTTTCTTGGTCATTTATTACACTTATTAGCAATCAGCATGCAAACTTTTCAAAATATTAATAGGTCATTAGGCATTCGTTGTAATTTTGCGTTTCATGGCAGTACGTATATTGGTCATTCCATAAATTTTCACTATCATGTGCCAGACAAATGTTGGTAGGTTAAAATCAGGGTCATACTTAAGGCTCATGGGTCAACATTTTTAGTATTTTGGCCAGTGAAGGGATTTTAAATTAACTTTGCATAAATGTTCACTATAGGAAGCCGTTTCATGTGCAAAGCTCATGTCCGTAGGTCAGTCACACTTTAAACTGATTGGTCAACAGTCATTGTATTTTGACTTGTCCTGGCTGTACTTTGGTCATGCAATGGGGTATTTTATAAAAATAAAATGCTGCATAAATGTCCCCCATGAGAAGGTAAAAATATATATCGCAAGTTTCTTTTTTGTCAAAATGTTCCCGGATGAAAACACTTCATGAAATTTATTTGATTGTATATCAAAAGTAAAACGTGAAACAGTTGTGTGGAATGGTCATAACACAGTAATGAAATAGTGAAATGTGATAGATTTAGTTTGGGTTGCAAGTTTACTGCCACAAAGTTGTTGATTTTTCTTAAGTAAGATAAACATTCCTGATTTTTAATATCCCTTGAGAAGCTCAATATGACTCATTCGGATTGATAAAGAGCTTAGATTAAACAGATTGGCTCATACACTGTACGTAATATGTTTGTGCATTGCGTTATTCCCGAATTTTATCCATGTCAGGCAAACTTGAACGTTTCTGGTATTTGATGATTAGACAGTTGGCACCCACCCAAGATATTTTACTTTTTTTACTTTACCCTGATTGTTGAATTGTTTACACGTGCATAGGTAGAAATTTCGATTTCATTTTATAAAGTAGTAATTAAATATAAAACCTAAAATCATAAGTTAAGTAGCATGAACAGATTTATAGGTAAATTATAGCTAGCATAAACTTGGGATTTAGTTTGAATGATGGAAGTTCGTTGTACTTGCTTGTTTATCTCCTCTGTCATACTGGTTACTGGTTAGCTTTTCCTTATTAGGTTTAAAATAGTAATATATTAGGTTTTATAGACGCATGACCCTAGTTCAAATGTCACACTTATAACCCATCGGTCGAATGTCCTTGTATTCGAATTGTTCTAGCAGTACTTATGTCACTTTTTTGTTGTTGTTTTTTAGAATAGCTTCGCATAAGTGTTCTCTTGAGAAGGTCAAACGTCACGGTCAAACTTTTCGTTTTGTGAAACGTATTCCATGATTAAATTACTTTATAAGCTTCAGTTGCTAGTAAATAGAAAGTGGAACAGTTGATTTGAATTGTTATTAAAATAGTCCTGAAACAGTGAAATGTGGGATTAAAATTGTTTTTTTTTTAAGGCTTCAAGCTTTTCGCAAAAATGTTCAAAAAATGTTTATTTATCTTCTTTACATTAGTACTAACAAATACTCCATGTTTTTTTATTATCAAAACATCATTAATACATACTCATTGTGACTTCTTGGTATTGCTTTTAACAAACACTAAAAATGAGTAATTTAGACATAATTTAGACATTTCAAATTAGTCAAATAGTCAACAAGTAAGAATGTATGTACATGACGGCCTTTCACATTATTATTAAGGGAAATTCATCATTTTAAAGGTGTCTTCCTCTTGACAGCTGATGAAGTCATGAATATCAGCTACAGATTTTTTTTTTTTTTGAATCTTTGCTACTTTCATGATTATGTCAATGTGGCCACTCTTTGTTCCCAATGTGTACTCATGTAGGTTTTACAGGCTTGTTTGTGCTTTCCCGAGCTGATGTAGGTCCCTGTAGAATGAAGAATACGTGGTAAGGTGACTCTCTCATTAGATATAGTAACCGATAAATAGATAGATTGATTTATTTATGTTTATAATGTATAAAACATGGTTACATTAGACATAAAACATCAAGCATAAGTGAAATAGTCCATGTCAACTACATTGTACACAAACGATATCACAAATTGTTTTTATAAATTTCTTACTTCCATTGTATCCATAAATAAATCATAATAATTATAAATAAAATTAGCTTTAACTATATTTATTTTATTTATAAATTATGCGAAAAAATTCCACTCACAGGACCAAGTCCGGGTCGCTGAGTCCCTCCACTGAAAACACCGGCGGCCATGTTGCCCCTTCTGCCCAAACACACAGCCCCTAATGTAACCTTGACCTCTAATTGATATTACCTAGAATTTTGACCCCTGATGGACCTCAACCCCTATTTCTTCATAAGCTAACTGTTGTGACCCATATTTATTAGTATGTGTTACCTCAATTCAACTAATTCTTCATTGGCTAGTCTTTCTACCACTGCTTGATCAGTATTTGCATCATCAAACCCAAAATCTAATTAGCTCAATCACCTCTCGATGTTTGTGACCTTTTATTTTCATCCTTATGAACATGTTATTAATCGATACAACATGACAGTTATCTTCTGGCGATGTTGTTATTTTTAATCACGTTTTAACAAATGTGTACAACAAGTTATTATATGCAAGACTCACTTTCATAAAATCTGTCCTGCGTCTCTTTATTATACTTCAAATACTACATGAAATAAATTTCCCAAGTAATGAAGATGTTGTTGTTTTTTGCACAAAAAACTCGGGTTTCCGAGTAAAATGAAAACAAAAACATACACTGCAAATGAAAACAAACAAATATTAACCACAGGTAAGCCAATCAGCGGTTTCAATTGACTTAAAATCTATGCCACTGACCATTTTTTTCCAAAATGTTATTATTACTTTTAAAATCTGTCCAACCATTCATTGTGATCTAGAACAGCAAATTATAATGGTTAATCAAGAACCATTCAACGACAAAGATTTATATGACTCATTCTATAAGCTCTGAATAGCAACTCTTTGAATCATAACTGTCAACATAATATTTCAGACTACATGAGTTAGATACAGTGATGTTTTTTTTTTCAATTTTCAGTGAATTCCATCTTTACCAGGATGAGATATGTCCCAAATTCTTTAACGATATAGTTATTCTTAGCAGAGAAATACGCCTTTTTAATTTAAAAAGTGCATCATGTTTTAAACCTAAACGAGATAGACCTTGATATTTCCAATGTCAAGACTCAGACTATTTTCACAAGAATGACATTAACCTGAGATACGCTATTTATGCTTTCATATAAAAAAGTACGGTCACAGCTGATTCTCGAACAGCTGCCTGCCTGCCGATCTTAGGTGATCACATGATACGACCAGTCAATACGGGAATACAAAGACATTATTAAATGACAAATAACCACATTTCTTGCAACGCTTAAATCAACAACAACCGGTATTATGATTACTTAAATTACACATGACAGGATCACATGCTAGACAAGGGATGTTTGTGAAACATTAAACTTCATGGGCGTCGTTTTGTCAGAAACATATTGAATAATGAATAAAGGTGTATAATGTTTTATAAGACATGCATTGATTTTAATGAGTTCACAAAGTCCTAAGAAAAGATTAAACAAACAAAGAATTCATGTGACTGTTGACCGTGACCTTGACCAATGGTATATTGACCTCCACAGTTATATGATGAAGTCCGATATTTGAATTATTAAAAAAGTCCACGTAATTCTGGATTAACCCTCGTATTATCAGCCAAGTTAAATTCGTTATGTGTGGACTGAGTTTTTACAAGTATGTGAAATGTGACCTTGACCCTTAACCTAGTAATGTCAAAGTCAAAGAGGCTATCTACCGGTCATTGCCAGACAGTAATTGAAATTCACTTTCTAAAGTTAAACGTTTTCTATTAATCTGCGAACAGAGTTTTCATAAGGGTGTTGACCTTGATATTTACCTACTGACCAAAATCATGGTTTTTCAATTCGCCAAGGACAACTTTCCACCGCAGTATCATTGTCCTAGGTCAGAACATTATTGTGGGACAAATTTTCATATTAAGAAAGTTGATAATGACATTTGACTTTCAGAGCTAAAAAACTAATGGGTTCATTTACTTTTCAGGGGCAAACTAACACTGAAGTTTTATTGTCCTAGGTAAAACATGATTTCTATGTTATTGTGCGGACAATGGTTTCCTACTATAAACCTTGACCTTTGACAGGTGATTTCGAAAACATTTGGAGTCATCTACTGATCAAAGGCAACCTAAAACACAAGTTACGGCGGACAAAGGTTTTCATAAGATTGTTGACCTTGACCTTCAACCAACTGACTTAAAAAATATAGGGGTCATTTAATGGTCAATGGCAACCTTCTACTGCATTTTCGTTATTTTCCTGACACGAAATGGCCTAAAGACCGACCGACCTACCCACATTTCCAACATATATATTACCATTTATTCAAAATCATACAAATATCAACACACAGACGGCTGGACTGATAATACATCACTTCAAGATTATGCTATCCTTGTACGAGTATAAACAAATAAAGTAGTGTGAACATTTATCAAAGAATAAATACAGTGCACTTACATTTTAAAAGAAAAATGTGCATGCATTTCATATGAATAAAAAAGTCATGTTTTTTTTTGTTTTGTTTTTTATAAACTCACTTCTATGTTTTCAATGAAAGTCAAAAGGAAATAAATATTATTAACTTTGAAGACACAGAATATGTCACAGAATTTTCTTTTGCCTTTTTCAATTCTATTCCTCTCGACATATCTATATACATTTAACCACTAAATGATTATGTCTCATAAAGTTACACTTGTCAGCTATGTACAAACTGATGCAGTATCCAGATGGAAGCATTTTCGTAGTCATGTATATTCAGCTGTAATACTTCCCCCGAACCAGGCCAGGCCATTTCTGAAGTTTGAAGCATTGGTCAAGCATTTCGAGGGCCATGCGAATGTGGCCGTGATTCGTTCCCATTGTGTACTCATGTAGGTTAATAAGTGCTATTAGTTCTCTCTCTGGCTGTTGTAGTTCCATGTAAGTGAGGTATTGCAGGTAGTACAGGAATGGGATGCAGTCAACGACAATATTTCTCGTCCATGTCAGTAATATGTCAGGATGATATCTCAACAGACGTTGAGGAATACAGTTTATTTCTTGTTTTGTGAATGTGATACAAAACATTGTGTATTTTCTTTGTACTGTTGTGTGGGAACTGGTGACCAACTTGTCGAGAAACTCATTGCTTGGTGTCTGACATTTCCTTCCTTTATGTCCACAAAACTGCCACACTTCTGTTCCCAGCAGTCCTTCACAGTAAGTCAGAACATCTGCAGCTTCATCATACTGCCCTCTGCAGTACCACATGGAGGCAAACTTTAGCCTACTCGACATAAGGTCAGATTCAAATGACGATTCATACAATCTTAGTATATCGTTTGTGATTGGTCGTCCCAGAGAGATGCATCTTGATGTTTTCATTGAGGCAACAGTGTTGGCCAAGAACGGGATCAGCAGATGGAATACTTCCTGTTTAATGTCACTCTGGGAATTAGACATACTCTTTAGCCTTAACCAGTGGACTTCGATGTCATCAACTGATTTTTTAGCAGTCAAATCATCCAAAGTATTTTTAAGCCCTATAAATTCTTCATGTAATAAGTCCTGGAGAATGTGTCTGTTTATTTGGGCTTGTGTAGCTATATTCTGACATGATATATACTCATGACCTTTGCTTTGCAGTAGTCTCAAGTTAAAATTGTACATTTTGATTGCAAACAAACACTGCATTTCAGTGTTGATGAGCATTGAAATCTTCATGCATAATACAGGATATTCCCATTTGTGCAAGTTCCCCAAAAGTAGATTCACACCAGATATTGTAAAATTGGGACAGTACTTTTGTTTCAACCATCTTTTTAGTGTCGTCAGAAATAGATTCACACATTGCACCATGTTGTCTTCCCTCCATATTTCTGGTGGATAGTTTTCAATTGTGAACATCATTGCAGTTTTAAAAAGCATTGTACTAAATCTGTCTCGAAACACAGGTTTGAAATATGTTTTTTTCAACATTTTGGTAAGAACATATACTTTCAGTTGAATAGTGTTAAAATCGAACATTAAAAGCCTTTCCATCAATGAAGTTGAAAATTTCCACAGCCCTTTTGAATATGGTCTCTCAATGTAGCCCTGTGGTACTAGGAATACCCCAGTCTGTCTTGCCTTGTTCAGTGTGTCAGGTCTAGGCCAGTGTCCAGGGCGTGGTCTGTGGAACATGAACTTGCATTCCGCTGGCAGCTTGTCACAATGAAGTTGTAGGCAAAAGTCACGCGTTTGAGCATGTATTAGTGCTGGACCCCTTTGAGTTATTCCACCATATTCAATGAGAAGTTGTAAAGGATCTTTGAATTGAGTGCCATTAAAAAGAACTCGCCCATTCACATCCAATATTTCGTAAGGGTGGACTGCCGTTATCCTTGGTTCTGGACTGTTCATTCTCACTATCTGCAAGTAACAGTTCCCAGGAGAAATGAGCTCAGATTTTAACACTCTAACGTTTATTTTTTCACAGCAGCAGTGGGCACAGTCATTGATCACGTGAACATCGTTATCACAATGAAAGCAGTCAGTTCCATCATAATCATATTTCATCCCAGGCGTTGGCGTGCCCTCACTCTGACTGCCAAAAAAGTAGTAAGTCATATTTCTATCTTTCAAAAACGATCTAATATTATGTGTAGTCTCAATCATCAGGTGTGCTCTCCTCCTCCTGGCAATCATCGAGCTATTGACCCCGATATCCCCCATCACCCGGGACAGTCGCAAGGAAAATAGTCTTTTACTCTCCATATCACTATCCATAGCTTGGTTTTTCGTAAATAATTATCAATAAGTGCATAAACACAGCTTTCGAACTAAGCTTCGAAATGTTAATCAGTGCTTTCTTTCCCTTCAAGTTCTACTTTCAAAATCACGTTCAGGTTGAAGTTTAAGTTGTATACCTGTAAAATCTGGCATTGAAATGGGTTTAAAGTTTGTAATATGACACTTTATCTCTGTGCTACAGGTAATGTCAAATCATTAATTCCATCAGTGTCTATACTTTGCTCTTTGACGACAACATTTTACCGCCTCGTAGTTTGTTAATGCAATTATTCATTTTTGATTTAAAGTAAGATCAACATTCCGTAATTTTTATATCACCTGGTAATTTCAATATGTCTCATTTAGAGGGACAATATAATATAATCTCAATAGATAAGAGTTTTATTTTGGGAACTGTTAGTTCGTTAAAAAATCCCCTAAAAACCCTGATAGTATAATGGATAGAGGTTTATTGGGCTTCCTTGTTCGTCTTCTCTCTTTAAGAACATACAGAGTGGTTATAGCTCTGCTTTATTCATTAGTATACACTTATTTTATGGCTTGTAAGTCAATAGTCAAAATCATTTGCCCGATGTCGTGGAAGGACCAGCAGACAATTCAAGGTTAGAGACCAAAAGCCGTGGTTGACAGTTTACTTTGTCCTTCCCTGATCGAGGGCATTTTTTTATGGATTTGACAATTGACCATTCCATATGTGTTTATTACATGGCATTGTTAACAAAATAAATAATTATATAAACAAGATTATCATCATATAAGTGCTATTGAGCTGTACCAGTCACTGGCAATTAGTACTGTATAATATATTTTGAGCGACTTCTCCTTGTTACTAACAAATATGTAAACACACACTTTTTGCATCAAAGTTCAATAATACAATTGAAACTGCAGAGACAAGCCCAATATTCGAACATCCAAAAATAAACCCTGTCGGGGGCGCACGCAGCAAGGTCCCAAACCACAATAAATTAAAGACACACACATATAAACACCACATACACAAATACAATCACCACAAACAGACAAACAAACCACGTAATTTCAATGCTCAAGTTTGATTTGAAACAAGAAATTTAAAGAATATAGAATTGAGGCCACGGAGACGGTTAAAAATATCATAACTTGGGAATCTTGTAAAAAGACTAGTGATGTGTGAATGACAAAATAATAACAAAAATACCTACATCTATTGTTGAATTCTTTACTATTTGTTACTGAAACAAATATTTGATGTGATAAAAGGAAAGGATAAAAAACGATTATAGTGCAACATGCGGAGCCCCCTCATTCCCTGCAAATGCTCCTTTCTCCCCTGTTAGGATATGACATACGTACGTTTTTGAAACGAGTGCATTCGGAGCCCTTATCACATCCTGTGATGGCTGTAGTTGCTTCCTTCCCTACTTCTTTGTTTGGTATCAACCAGGTTGAAATGTCGTTATTTTTATTATTTAATAAAATGATTTTATTTCAGGGAATGATGGTCAGAATCCACAAATAAACGGGGCGTGGTACAAGACTACAAAAGATTTGATTCCAGCATACTAAAATCACGTTATAATCTTATTCAGTTCAATGATATTTGTTAATTTTAATGTTTTGTACTCCGGATCCGCCCTTCTTTATTATTAAGATTTTGGACAACATGATCTAACTTATACATAATATTTGATGGAGGAAGCTTGTGTTCTTTAAAATGTATCAATCCATAGTAAAATGCATACCTAGAAAATTTGCTTGGATAATTTTCATAATATATTAATAAGCTTCAATATTATTCATTGATGAAAAAAATCATTTATGCAAATTATAAGTATAGCGTTGCTATTATATATATATTAACATTGTTAATATACATGTCCGTCTTAAACTAATATAATAAACAAAAGGAGCTAACACAATCTTGTAATGTGACAGTCAAAACTCACTGAATGACCAACTACACATTTAAGGGTATTAAATATTTATTATTATGATATAGGGGAAACAACTTGTAAATTTGCATTTAGGCTCGCAGTATACTTTTATTCCTCTTTACTTTTATATAAATCATAACAAAAAATCTGCAAAGATTATATCAAAAAATATAGTTTTCAAGGAGGTCGACATATTGATCTTTTATTTGGGATGTTCAGTTATGGTTATTAATTGCAGTTATTATTCAAATAAAGAACATATTAAAGCAGTACTTCTAAGAGCTATTCAGTTAAAAAAACTGCAAAAAGATGTTGTCTATAGAGTCAGGGTGAGAAGGGTGTGATGTGTCGCGGTACAGTTAGTTAATGACGCCAATAGCCTACCTATGGGCACTAGTGAAAATTATGGCCTTGTTAAGCTGTGAGGCAAAGAGTAAAGAGAAAATATAACCCTGGTTCGAGCTCCCCTTTTTTCAATGTGCGTTTGGTGAACATCACTGTCACATGGGACCCCTGTTTGACGTTTCTCCCAGAAGACAGTATTTATTGGTAAGGAGGGGTCGAATAGGCCTACCCTTGAGTTCACAGTCATGTGTTTTACCACCAGGCCATCGATCCGCCACTTGTGAGTCTGAGTAAACGCTTAACCTGTTTGACCATATACGACAGAGGGGAATGCCTGAGGCCGGTGAGTTGGTGCACATCTCCTCATGTGGGGACTGGGAGATTGTGCACCGCTCGCGCACTTTCAAGCACCAAAGCACCATTATTGTAGGATGGAGTTGTCTCTCATTCTTTTGCTTGGGCAGTGCGTGGCGTTTCATGTAAGTGGCAAATTCAATAGCATAGTTGACGGAAAACTGGCTCCCACCACTCCCTCATATTGTGTTATATTAACAGGATCTATAATACACATCATATACAGTTAGCGTATCATTCAGTGAGTAACATGCTGCATTAAACACCAGTCTGCCATATTTTTTAGTAAATACACATGGATGGAGGGTATACTACACAGTCACTTTGTTAGATTTAGTGGATGTGACCATTGTGTTCCAAACGGTGTCTGCCTTCTTTTAATATTAAACTCTGTTCTGGTTGGCATGTGGTGCTCCTTTTAGACAAAATTGACTATATTAAACATAAAAGGCCTTTTTAAATGTTATTAACTTATGTTGGCATGGGAATGGCCTCATGTTGGCATGGGAATGACCTCATGTTGGCATGGGAATGACCTCATGTTGGCATAGGAATGACCTCATGTTGGCATGGGAATGACCTCATGTTGGCATGGGAATGACCTCATGTTGGCATGGGAATGACCTCATGTTGGCATGGGAATGACCTCATGTTGGCATGGGAATGACCTCATGTTGGCATGGTTGGCATGGGAATGACCTCATGTTGGCATGGGAATGACCTCATGTTGGCATGGGAATGACCTCATGCTGGCATGGGAATGACCTCATGTTGGCATAGGAATGTTCTCATGTTGGCATGGGAATGACCTCATGTTGGCATGGGAATGACCTCATGTTGGCATGGGAATGACCTCATGCTGGCATGAGAAAAGTAAACTAGCCTTGTTTTTTAAATTATCAATGTGTATGGTATTTTCTGGGAAAAAAATGATTTTCACATAAATAATAGGCTTTATTGTGTCCAAATGTGACCATTTATCTATATTAACAGTTTATAGAAGCATTTGAGCATTTGAAGTTATGATATTTGAGTTAAATACGGAAATGTAGGATCTTATAATCTACTATAGTAGTAGTTAATACTTGAATATGAAATTTGATTTTCAGAAACGCAAAAGATCCTTTGGTGATTTGAGTGTTTGGGGTCGCTCGGCGAGCTCAGACGAACGTGCGCACCGGCCATTGTGACATTAGGCTTTTAAACCACAACTGCATCTGTTTTGAAACAGCTGAAATTAGCCTAAAATGTTTGTAAATAGCTACCTTTAAAGAGTCATTTGGTTTGCGGGTTGTTAACAGTTTTGCCATGAGTTGAGAAATTACACACCAGCATCAGTCAAAGTTCTAAATAAAGATATTTCTTTCCGAATGCTAAATAAGATTGCAATCAACCAAAATTTCACTGTTGCATCGTTTTACAAAATTCCGTCGAAATGAATTTTTGGTGAAGGATTGCATTATTAAAATACAAGCAAATCTAAAATTAATCACACGTGTAAAAGCAGAAAATAGCAAAGTCTTTTTTAGGCTAAGAAATAGTTTCCGTCCAAAAAGTTATTTAGAAATTAACGTCACTCACTTGTTTGTTTTGTCGGCTGTGACCCGTAGTGACCCTTTTAAGTCACGTGATTCTTCACACTGTCTTTTAATACATTTAAGGCTTCTATTCTAACAAAGCAAATATTCATCTATTAATAAATTAACAAGGCCTGAGATTACTTATGAAGATTTTAATGATTTGTCGAGTTTTAAACTAATAATAAAGAGACAGGGTGATATGCAGGAAAAAGCATCATATTTTTTCGAGTGCGTCCATTGACTCAGAGACGCCCCCAGCCTACCCCCTCCACCCCCGGCCACCACACACACACACACACACACACACACACACACATTATTACATAGCTGTTATTTTATGCGATGATCCATGATCCGGAAATTCCGTGAACAGGTTCAAACGGCCTGATTATTCAATAAAAAATGGCAAAAGGAATTTAATTGAAAGCGTAGAGCTTAAAAAGATAATCTTCTTCATTGTTGACAAAATAAAAACATAACATTATACCTCTGTCTTTCTTCAACCCTAGTTCCTGTATACCCTAGTCCACTTTCATGGCATTAATACAGCAAAGGGAAGTAGTCGCTGTTACAGGGGTAGTGTGTTTGGTTATGCTCCCCCCCCCCCCCACACACACACATACACATACATATCCCTCTTCCCCCAAATAATACAAAAACCTAAGATATAACCAAGTCTATAACACCCTTACAAGTTTAATGCCATTTTATAGTAAAGGATAGGGTAATATGTATTAGTCCAGAAATAAATATGAAACTCTCACAGACAAAGTTTCATGGAAACATAAAAATGTGTGCCGTTTAAATGTTAATCATACTAATCTCAGATAAGATATTTCATAATTATAATCAAACCTTCACAGTGAGTCAGAAAAAATGCAATAAATGGCGGTGACACACAGCATTTACTATTTCCTCTATAAATATTCATCCTGCTGCATCATTGCATTGGTCAAAATGAAAAATCCGTCTTCAGTGTGTTCATTCGGAACTCCTCGGCCATTTTTATCGAAAAACAACCTCTGATGTATGCCGGTACATCAGTTGAAGTAGTTCGTAAATTTTTGAATAATATCATTAATTAATTGTAGTGTTTTAGAGTTGTATTTATTGATCTAAGTTTAAATCGATTGCCAGTGAAGTGTATTATTGCAAACATAATTAAGATTCCCAAGAGTTAAGTCTTAAAGTTTAACTACTAAATAAAATTACTGGTTCAAGACCACAGTAATCTGCCCCCCCCCCCCCCCCCCCCCGTTGATCCGGATGTGAATACAGAAAAAAAGAGTGCTTGTGTCCAAGTATCAATATTTTATTAAAATTGAATGAAAAAGAAGCAAAAAATGTTCTTTTTGCAGAGAACTTGACTGAATTTGACACTCCATTGCAGAAATTGATAGTTTTCAGTGTAAATATTGGAAAAATCATAGCGTGTGGAAGTCTGAAAATTAGTTGTTTGTAGCCGATTGACTCCTTGGCGGAAGGGTTATGTATTTGAACTCAATTTTGACTGTCGGGTCAATGGTCAACATGGTGTTTTCTTGTGATTATATTCTGTGTCTTGAATTGTTCTAGAGATGCCATGTCCTTGTTTTTCAATTGGGATGTGTATAAAGTCAAAAGCCAGGTTAGTGTCTATATGAAACATATAGTAAAAATAACTGTGGTCTCACGCCTACTACGCGATCTACTTGCAGCGGACTTAAATGTACCACTTTTTGAGTATGTAAACCGTCCAAATGCATCCGAAATTGTTTTCGATAAAAATGGCCAAGGAGCTCCGAATGCAATGCGTTTTCTGCACTAACCCCTTGTTGTTGTTTTTGCCTAAGAGGTGTGATCTGGCCGCGCAAACTTCCCTTGTAACCCACGGATGCGAAACAGTGGCTCCAGCTCTTTTAGGAGTTGTATAATTATAATAAAGAGCTGGAGCCACTATTTCGCATCCATGTAACCGCTGTGTGGAATTCGGTATTGAGTGGCAATTCTTGGGCGGTATTGATAGAGTTTTTTAAGACATGTCTTAGCTTAACTCATTTTCCAAAACTTTTTTTAATCAAATTTGAAGAAAAGTATGTGTTCTTGACATAAGGGTTAGTCATTTTACAAAATATTTGAAAATAATGTATTTAAATAAATAAAAATGTTACAATATCATATAATAAGACAGATAAAAAAGTTCGTAAATGACTTCAGTTAGAAAAATGACTTAAAGCTGCACTCTCACAGATTTACCGCTTTTACAACTTTTTTTTATTTTTTGTCTTGGAAAGAGCAAATCTTTGGGTAAAGATCTGCAAACCAATGATCAATCTGTGAGAGTGCAGCTTTAAGTTAGGAAATGACTAAAGATACCGGCCATAAAATGTATGATAGTGCAGCTTTAAAACTATATAATATCAAGAAAAGGATTTTTCAATAAAACAGATCATAATAAGCAAGCCTTCTGAAGACTTATTATAGCTCTTGGCACAGCTGGACACAGCTTCGGTATTCGACCCAGATGTTCACCCCTGTTAGATGTTCTACAATATTGTCTTGTCATAGTGATAAAGGTCGACCAGATACACACTTCAAAAACAAATCAATGGACAATTTAAATATCTGATCATTGAAATTGGAAAAACATATGTCGTTTTTAAATTGTTATCCCCGTATAAAAAACCAGATAAAGAAATTTTCAACGATCTTCGGTATAATTAATTTTAAAACATGAACCTTGAAAATCACGGACGAACCTATTATCTTAAATAATCGCCAAGTTTCTTAAAAGATCATAGGCGGAATTAAATCTCCGCTTTATCAACATGTATCCAAGTATATAAACACAGAAAAATATTATAATTAGGAATTTAAGTTGCTTAAGAATTTTGAAAGCCATGTTACGAAATATTATAGCAATTTCTAAAATCCTTTTTCCAATTATCTTTTCAGCCAATCTGTTAATATATCTAACTACCTGTATGAGAGCGGTAATTAGAAAACGAAGGTTATTATAATGACAAAACTGAGGGAACAAAAATGTATAGAGGAAGAAACAAGCAAACGATATGCTTTACTTATGTGGAATCACAGTTTTGTAAATGAATGTAATTTACATTTTTTGTTTGGAAATTGATAACGTAGATTAAACCTAACACTGAGAGGAAAATACCGCCAGTGACGGAAGTTGGTAAGTAGATCTCTTATTTATTTCTCGAATTAATCAAAACAGAAAACTTGCGTGTTTACTTTATTTTTCATTTGTATTAATAACTTAACGTGTAAAATAGCATAAATCATTTCTTTCTGTTCGGTGTTGTATATCCTTGAATAATTATTAAAGAGATTGAAGTAATTTCAACTGCATGAAAATGTATGAAAATGTCGCAATATTGCTCTCATTAATAATGGTAATTGTAACAAGATATCAGATATCTTCCAACAAAATTAGCACAGAGATTTGACCAAAATGAAATAATAAAAAGTTATTAACAGAACTATATGATTAAATTTAAATTTATTATGTGAAAAAGACGATAGCTCTGCTCATTCCTGCTGTAATATTAAGGTGACACTCTTATTCAAAATCAATACATACAAGTCATTTGTATAACAAACAAAATTTGAGTGATGAACCTTTAACTACTTACTAAATAACGCTTTTATGGAAATTATTAATAACTGACTGATTACACGATTGTAACCGTGTATTTAATAGCAGAAAGCGCAAAAATATTAAATGATTGGTGAATGCTAAAAGATTTACAGTGTTCTACTATAGTCTCATAAGGTAGAAATATCGTGTTTTATGCTCTTTTCTTTCGAATTAAACCCGGTATCCTTCATAAGAACCATTGTTTTCGACATTTATTCATCATTTTTGGAATATTAAATCAATATTATTAATTGTGGTAAATCCAAGTTGGGAGTAAGAGTGCATCTTTAATTGTCTTCCGTATACACAATAATGCCCTGGGTGACTTGCAAAAGGGAAACGTTATTCAAATAACGCAAAATTGTATGCGAATGTAACGCTAATTCGGAAATGACGTTGACGTTGAAATTGTGTCCCAGTACTGTGTGCGCTGACATTTGATTTGAAGTGAGCATTTGAAAGCGTACTATTATTGTTTAAACTACCTTCTTGTTGGGCCAGGCATCGTTTATAACTACAGCTTCACATGATTAAAATAAATAACGGCTGACTGCTTATCTTTGTAAATAGATAAATTGGAAAACTGCCATCTCAATGGACAAAATATAATGTTGACCTCTAAGTAGAATAAGCGATTGAAAGTGAATCATACATTAAGTTATTACAATTTGAATATTTGCTCTTCATTTTAACATAAATCGGACTTAAATGGCATATTTTTCACTCTTTCATGGCTTAAAAAGCTTGCTGATACTGTTATTTTCTTTTATACAAAATAATTACATTTTCCTTTTTGGCACACAGAAAACTTTCAAATGATACCAAAGTAATACGAGGTCATCCCACATCTGGAATTCACATATTTATTGGTCGGATCATGCGTTGAATTTCATTTTACTTTAACCCACTATTATTGTATTTGATATTTTATTGACTTAAGAAAAGAAATATAGCCTTCGATAGCCTTTTTGCAACTAAAATGAACAGGCGTTTCAAAAAAATATTTTTAATCTTATTTCTTATTGCGATTGATTTGTTTGATCTGATGTCTGAAATGTTGGAGATATTTATTCAAACTAAAACATTATTTTTCCATATTGAGTATAAATTTTGTTAATATCTTTACTCTATTCCAAAAGGGACTCTATTTTATTCAGACGCGATTTGTAAATGTTTTTCTGTAGGCTAAACCTTTGCCATCAATTTTAAATGTCTGTATGTTAAATATTTACTTTATATGCCATAAATTAATGGTATCATATTCAATATACAAAAGCCATGTTCATAATATTACGTGAGAAAATGATTTCAATTGAATATAAACACTCCTTATTGTTCACATTTTGAATGGCTATCCCTATTAACACTATAAAACACGGTTGTTACAATAAAAAAGACGCATATCTTTTATCGACAAGTAACATTTCATTTCCAAAAGAACATTTAACACCGTTTTCATAAAACGTATAAATAACAAGACAAAAAAATCAAGGAGTTGCTAATTTATCTTGTTAAAAAATTGCCGCGCAAAATCTTTTTAATATTTGAAGGAAAAATAAAGAACTGGATGTGATATAAGGTAGGACTTGCAGATGGATTAACTGATATTTTGCTTATTTCAACAAGATAATATTTACGGCATTGATAATTACAGGACAGACAGACAGACACAGACAGAAAGAAAGACACACACACACACACACACACACACACACACACACACACACACACTGACAGACAGACAGACAGACAGAAATATTTTTTACGACGTGTACATAGTATATTGTCAAAAACATATACATATTTCATGAAATATACGAGTATGAATAAAATAAACCGCACAAATGTGAGTTCTCAGTAAATAATATTTTCCATAAATGGTTTATTTAGTAAAAAGTTAAATGATTTTCATTCAAAACTTATGTTCGTTATACATGTGAACGTATTGATTAAAACAAGAATATCACTTTAACAAAAACAGAAAGTCTCGGCAAGATGATGTGACCAGTAATAGCTCCCAGGTGGCTTTTGACCGAAACTCTAGCTTGCAGACGAAGCTAGATGATAAATAATTCAACATTCAAAATATTAAAGCTGCACTCTCACAGATTGTCCGTTTTGACAACCTTTTTATTTTTTGCCTTGGAATAAACCTATGTTTGCGAAATACAATTGAAACCAGTTTTATAAGACTGCTGACAAAAAATTAGATCGCAGATTTTTATATTTAAGTTCAAAAATTCAAAAAAAAGTTTTAAAAGTTTATCCATTTTTTTAAGCATAAAACATTAATTTTCGAACGGAAATTTGAAATTCTGCGATATGATCTTTTGTCAGCAATCTTTTATCATTGGTATGCAGATATTTACGCAAAACTTTACTATTTCAATGACAAGAAAAATATAAAAAAAAGTTGTTAAAATGGTATATCTGTGAGAGTGCAGCTTTTAAATACAACAAAATTTTAAAGACTTTAATTTGTTTGATGTGTTTTTTTCAGGAAGTTATGACCAGTCATCGTTCCCAGGTGGCGTTTGGCCGGAATTTTAGCCTGCAGAAGGAGCTAGAGGACAAATACCTGAACATTCGAAGGCGATTCAGATTTTCTCGCAGACGACAAGAAGCATTCGAAGAAGAATGCGTCGAGAGCCTTTATAAGTTACTTCTTTATTCCAAAGAAAGGCAGAAAGACGAGAATCCGCCGACAGAGGATAAAACACCGCCCCCGGAAATATCGGCATCGAAAGTGCGCCAAAATGGTGGCGCAAAGTCGGTTCCACCGCCGACTCGTCCTTATTCAGTGTTTGAGATTGCAAAAAATCCAGAGCTAGCCCAGGATATGACGAAGCGCCCAGCAACAGCTTTGTCACTGTCGATGTCAGCAAAGACTTACACACAGTCGTACAGTTTTTCCAAAGACGGAATGAACATTGGTCTTACAAGACGGGAACGTTTCATGAGAACGAAATCACTTAAGGAGAAGAGTGAAAATAACTCTAACGTTGTGTTTGAACATGAGAAAAATAAAGATCGGTACGAGTTTGAGGAAAAGGAAGATAACCCGGGGAGAGACAATTTCCTTGAATCTATTGACAAAGAGAACAACAAATTCACAAAAAAGCTTGCGTTATCTACTTCTCCAGGGCAATCGCTCGAATCTAGGAAATCCTCAACAATACCAAGTAAGCATGGTAACACTTTGCGAACTACGCCAACGGCTACTAAGACATCAGTGGATCTTTACCGTGCCAACACACCGTCCGTACATGTAATCCCGGCACGTGTGTCTTCATCTCTCAACACAGAACCGTTTGATGACGTTGATGGTCAATTTCACCATGAACAAAAGGCGACCTCTGCTGATGGAACACTTCGTGTTCCGGGTAAACCAATGTTACGTGCAAATTCCACGTTACCGCAACGGCGTTCTGGGACGCCATTAAAGACAGTGGTTACGGAGTCAAGACTCGATTCGACAGGACACAAGTCGCCGATATCAGTAAGAATTACGCAAACAGTAGCTGACACACCTATGGAACATGATCGGGGTATGTACAGCGCTACTCCACGTCCGGACACATCTTTTGACCACATCGAGGAAGAACTAATTCCCTTAACTGATGACGATAATGAACATCTTAATAAGCTCACCGGTTACCGTGGTAACGATAACACAATTAGCAGACTCGGTGCAAAAAGTGCAATTCCATTTAAGGAAACCGAAAAGATTGATTTGCTCCACGTATCTGCGGAAAAAGCTGAAACTTTCCTCAAAGATTACTCCAAAAAGTCCAAAATATTCGGATACGTCGTAAAAACGCGGACCTCAACGATTGCTCCTAAAGAACGTCTACGTTCCTATCGTTCTCCTTGCATCACGTACCAGGAGCTCGTCTCTATCAAGGCGAACATCCGACAGCACCAGGCGCATACCAAGACTCTTCTACAAAGCAGTGCTAAGCTTAGCTCGTACGTTGACACGCTGGCAAACGCTAGTCTGGTGCGAGCACACCGGGAATCGTTGTTACGTAACCAATAGGGAGTTTAGTTTAGTTTATACCAATTCATTTAAAGGCCTAGATTAAGGAATGTTCGGCATGATAATCCTCTGCAGTGCATCTTCTGCTAATTGCGCTGGTGTCACAGTAGAGGCCAATTTCCTGTGTATTCGTTTATTGGCTCAGGGCCATTTAGGGTCCATTTATATGATAAAACATCCAAAACTGCACAACAGGATACTCAGATTGGAGATCTGATAAGCCAATTAGGCAATAAGATTTAGATCAATTAACAGAGGTTGTGTACAAATACACGGTTTTGTTTGTTTTGTTGGTTGTTGCTGTTTGTTGTTGTTGTTGTTTTTTGTTGTTGTTGTGTTTTGTTTTGTTTTTTTTGGGGGGGGAGGGGTCACTTAAAGAAGGCTTAAACTAGGCCTTTAATCTCGATTGTGTATAAAACTAAGGGCTATTTTAAACATTCTTTGGTCCGATTCCTTGGTCAATCGCAACAGTACTTAGTGTCCACGTGAGTAGCCACAAGAACGTTCCCCGACCGGGAATCGAACCCGGGACGTATTGTTCTAGAGGCAGACACTCTATCCCTAAGCCATTCTGACCTGTTAGAGAGTGTATTACGTCATTATGACCCAAGATGGTTGGAACATCTGTGATAAGCACCCGACACCGAACTTAGAAAACAAAGAGTTTTGTTGTATCAATAAAATGTTGAAAAGGATTTGTAATTTATAATAGTGCTGGAACAGTCTTGTAAGGATCTGTTAAGCAGTACCATACCCTACCGAACACACCAGTAAATTGAGTTTCACGCATTGGTTCTGTTAAAGAAGGGTGACGTCATCATAACTGTTGTTAAACCAAAAAAAACTGAAATGTAATTAAGTCCCCTACCGGTTTCACGATAAAAAAAGCACAATTTAAATTATGATCAAAACAAAATAAAACATACGATTTGTGTACATTTATACAATATAAGCGATAGTTTGGCGCTTTTTCAACTGGGGAATAGTTGGCCACGTAGCTATTTATTAAAATAAAACAAAATAATAAAGGCTAATATTTTTGAAATTTCTAGAATTTTCCGGACCGCTTTGTTAGGTCTAAAACAAAAGTGTTAGTTTCTTTGCCGGGGTGAGGATTTTTGTTCATAATTTCCTAAAAAATATTCATTTTTGAGCAAAAATGTTAAAGTTTGACAATTTTATATTTAAAAATTTCTACAATAACGATATACTCTGATATAGGTCGGTTTGTTACAGAAATTCGGGTTCTCCAAAAAAATAGAAAAAAGGTCATGCCATTTTTGGCCTTATCAAGCGTAAATGCGCATATTTAGTTTTAATCCCAGGGTGTTGCCTTTTTACCAAGTTGGTAACCAAGTTTCAGTTTTTCTGAAATAACACAATTTCGAGGCTTCGTATAATATTGTAAACCGCTTGAAAAAAAATATATAATTATATTTCATGAAATATTTGTTATTTTGATATGAAGTTTGACTACGCACACTCAAATAAAATGCCTCTTTGTAACCCTTTTTCCAAGTTATGAAGTCCGCTAGCAGATCCAGGTGCGTCCCCCGCCCCCCCTCATTCCAAAGAAAAAAAGTTTACTTTTTTATTTTTTTTATTTCAATATAGGAGATTAAAGTAACGAATAAAATACACCCAAAATGCACCATTTCGTTCTAGAAATTATTAAAATTTCGAGGAAAGTACACCCAAACCCTCCTGACAAAACATAAAATAAATTTCTGTTCCATCGAAAACAACCTCGGATGTATATGGACGGTTTACAATGCCAGAAGTCTTCACATTTAACTCTGCTGCACGTAGATCGCGTAGTAATTTCAAATTCGCATTTAAAGTAGAACTGAACTGATATTTGACATTTAATTATTACATAACGATATAAAAGACTGATAATTTTCAAGTTTGATACGATATGTTATTCAGTTCAAATCATTTTCATAAGCTGGCAATTTTGTTACAAACTACCCCCTGTTCCGCATTTTCCGAAAAACTCAACTGACTTGCGTCCCTTGGCGTTGCTATACATGCGTAGTTGCTTCCCTTGGTACTGCCTCTCGGTTTTGATTGAGAATGAAGATGAAACGGGAGCCAGTCAATCGACATATCAACTTCCGCGTCCGCGAAAATTCAGTAAAAAACATGGACTTTCCGAGGTTTCCAGTCCACTTACATGTTTTATCACCAAAATAACGAGTAAAACATATGGATTTTGCTTAATCTTCCGAAGTGGACGCTTTTAATTTGAAAGTTAACAGAAGAAATGGAACGAATCAATATGTTCAACCAAGTCAAACACAGAAAGTTTGAAACAGTTTCAAACTGACAATAAATCCTGTGTTCCTGAACCGGCTGAAGTCTGAATCTGTGAATAATTTAGTGTATCAGTATCAGTATAATATGCAGGGGCGGTAATACAATTTCAATTGGGGATCGGTGTGTTTGCCCAAATAGGCAACAGCTTTGCCTCTGTCCAATCCAGACCAGATGTGATGTTGAAAGACCAAGAAAAAAATTGGCAGCCATTACAAATTTAGGCACTTAAATTCTCATGAAAAACTTGGCATAACAGTAGTGACACGCAAAACGATGGCAATGCCAAGCTGATTTAGTGGCAGTCATTTGACTGACAAAAGGAATGTCGTGCTATGTTACAACAAAAGTGGCTTTAAAAACCTAGGTATTTATCGATGAAGTACTATCAAAGATTGTATCTAAAGAAAGGCCGTCTGTAACCGTCGGCTTGACTAAAGAGTAACATCCCTTTTATGTAAATTAGCCATGGAATAGATTATTTGCTAAGCAAAAGTTCTCAAATGTCAACCAAATTTTACATCAAGGTTAGCTAGATAAAACCTGCACAAAATGTTAAATCATTTAGCAGAAACTTCAAATGTATGCATCTATTTATAACATTAATTTTGCAAAACTATCTATTGTGAAATTTGCAAAAAAGCGCATATGTTGTTCATTCTAAAGGTGAGAGAACTTCATCATGGTTCATGCTGGCTTTGACAAAACACATGTATTCTCTACATAGGAAATTGGTGAAATTACTACAAACATCTGAACATGATTAGTATGCCATGAATGTACTATGCACTGGCAGTTCCAAACCAGTGCATTTGTAGTCTATGGAATGCTTAGTCACAATCTGCCATTCACGGAATCTGACAGAGTTATACATATTAACTAGATAAATTAAGGTAAGTGCGATACGATTTCAAAGAATGAAGTCATGTGGAAAGATTAAGGACAAACTTGCAACTCTAGAGTCTAAACATCAAAGTGGTCAAGACATGTTAAAGCTGCACTCTCACACATATAGCATTTTTACAACTTTTTTATTCTTTGTCTTGGAAAGAGCAAATTTTTGCGTAGGTATCAGCAAATATACGATAAAAGATTGCTGACAAAAGATCAGATCATAGAACTTCATATTTCCATTCGAAAATTCATGTTAAATGGTTACTAACGGTTTAAGAAAAATGCATAAAACATCAATTTTTGAACTTAAATATAAAAATCGGAGATCATTTTTTTTTTGTCGGCAGTCATATAACTAGTTTCAGTGCATTTTTCGCAAAAATTGGCTCGTTTCAAGGAAAAAAATAAGAAGTTGTCAAAACGTTCAATCTGTGAGAGTGCAGTTTTAATTTTATGATGTGATTATAAATTTCATTGATTAATGTTTTTAGCGCAGATCTAGATAATGTCTTGAAAAAACATTATTCACAATACTGATTTTCCATATGAGTATTCCATGTATTCATGAGCATTTTATGATGTTGACTTATTTAGGTTGATTCATCTTCATGATATCCAATCAAAGTTATACACAATAAACAATATAACTGATACTTGTTTTTATACTTATATTAAATGTTGAAAAAGATACTGATATAAAAATATTGCATGTAATTGATTTTCAATACTCTAATATGTTTGAAATTTGATTCAGTGTTTAACCTTACAGTATTTTTTAAATCCTATAAAATTACAGTTTAAGGACAAAAAGCAGTAAAATAAAAGTAAACATCAAATGCTGAATACAGAATATTTCACCAATAAAATCATAAACAAAGCAACAGTAGGTCATAACATGTACATAAAGAACGAATCTCCACCAACACACAATTTGACATACAGCATACAGATTTAATGTCCTTAAACTTTGATTTATTTTAGTTCTTCTGAATGACATTGACAACATTCATAAAAATGGTCATGAAACATAACTATTATTAATTATTTGAAAAGTGTAAACTTATATTTCTATGAGCACAAGTTAAACAGTATCTTAATACAATGTATTTAATACATGTAGTATTATTAAAAATCATACACAACTTGTGACAAGTTTTATCAAATGAATTCTCTATTTTATGTATGAATACAACAAATGCAAAAAAAAATGCATTTCAACAAGCAGTTTTATTTTTTAAATTTTCAGGAAAGATTTTTTATTGTTTTGAATGATCAGGACAATGAAGAAATTGACAAACTTAATAATAATTAATTGCAACAGAAATTACTCAATGCATTTATAGCAGCTGATTGCTTTTTGTTCACAAAATGACTTGTATACTTGTAAATATGGTAAACATATATATTTTCAAGTGGGGTTTAATTAAAATAATTCAGAAAAAAACCCAAAGATTTTTCAGTTTGCTGTACAACAAAAATTTAGAATGATAAGAAGTTTGTCTTAAAGCATTAATATTTTAAGTAGTCTGATTTGTCACAATTTGATAGAGAATTTCACAAGCAGATCCAGTGGGATGGGGACCCCCCCCCCCCCTCCCAATATCTAAGATCAGTTTTGTTTCAATATAGTAGAAAAAGGAAAAAGAGTTATAAAATAATATCCCCAAAATGCACCATTTCGATCAAGAAAATGTGAAAATTTCAAACACCACTGCCAATGCTTTTAACTAAATACATTTCAGTTCTGATGGAGGGCTGCAAATAAAATGTTTTTGCCCCTAAATTATGCCTCCCAGTATCAAATACTGAATCCGCCCTTGAATTTCCCATTGTAAATCAAGCCTCAATTGCACAATTGAAGGATCAACAGCCTTTTAGCTAGGATTAACAGCCTTTTGATGACTGTAAATAGTACAAATTTCTATTAAAATCACTGAACCTTATTTTCACCCAGAATTATGAACTGAACTTTCCACAAACTCTAAAGTTGTTGATTTATGATTTTTTTCAGTCTTTCTTGTTTTTATTTGTTTTATTATTTTTATGGATAACTCCCTTTTAAGCGGTTCCTAAAAGTGTTAAATCATGTGATTATGGGGGATAAAGGCCCATAACTCTAGCTCAATGATTTGTTTACAGATTTATTATACAACATACTTTCAATAAATAGGCAAAATAAGTGAGTATCACTTAAATGAAAACCAACCATTGTTGTATTTAAAATGTGAATGACGGTCTTTAAAATCTCAAAGTCTCTTTTTGGCCAATATAAATTAATTGCTTTTCAACCATTTTTTTAAATGGGGTATTTTGTTGTTCATTAGATGAATGTTCATGCTCTTTCTTAATGCATAAGGGGCCATAAACATGAGTTTCTAGACGAACCACAATCAAGATCATAACATTTCTCCTTTTTTATAAGTCAATGTTTCACATTGAAGAATAAACTCAGTTCCTAGACAGTTCTGGACCGATATGCAAATACATACTGGTACACTAGATCAACATTTTTATTTGAGTCAATATTTGAAAGTGGCGGCAAAAAAAAAGGATGTCGGGGTATGAAAATCCAGCAATGAATTGATAGTTGCCTTATTGTTGTAGTGTGCATTGTATTTGGGGAAGCAGCAGCTTGGTTAGTTAAGTTAATAAGAATTCCATCCTAACTTTTGAGTGTTTTTTTGGATAGAGTCCAACACCGGACACACTGTTCATCCAAGGTTAACTTTTATGTTAAATGCAAGGGTGTCTTGGTAAGTCTTTAGATAAAAGGGAGAGGGGTGAAGTTTGTGGGTAATCCTATAAGAACATGGGGCATCGGTTAGTGTTTTAGTGATCATAGGTTCGAGCCCATCATTGGGCCCACTTTTCCTCACAGATTTACTGTTAACTGTTATGGTGGAGGTCATTCTTTGATAAAATACAAGTAATTATCAAATCACTCACCTTTATCACTCATAATTTTATCTTCTTAAGTAGAGTGCAACACAGCATTCCATTAAAAATGCTGACTTAAAACAGCCAAATGTAAAGCAATATTATGGAATGCTGGTTGTTCCAATTTCCTTGTTACGGCTTGTATCAAAAAATCTCCAATGTGTATAACCTGTCCAAGTCCTCGCAAGTATTAATTAAATGGCACTGCAATTATTGTTTGGTAAATCAATCCATTTCAACCAGCTGCCCCAACATACGAGCACGGTCGTAAAAGTTTAAGATCGTCTGCATTTCATTATCGCTACCTTATTTTGTGCCACTGACTTGTCTGTCATTGATGGTTTCTGAAAGTAGTGTTGCCATGGCCTCCATTTTAAATGGCTTATTTCAATCCAAGGGAAGTAACACGTTTATATTTATCGCAAGGATACAGACTGACTTCATATAAAACCCTTCGTATCGCTATTCAAACCGACTACGTAGATTTTGTAGATTTATTTCTTATATCAATATGTAGGCGATATCAGAAACCCTGAAATATCTTACATTTTCCGGGAAATTAAAGCAATGCATTGTGGTAAATGGTGCAATGCATTGTGGTACTCGCTGGGCATGCGCACTTAAAACAAAGGGAGACAACACAGTGTCCACTCATTTCAAGGGCATTAATTCATCTAGCAACCATAGAATGGGCAGAACAGAGGCCGGATTCCGTGGTAACGGTAGACCGTAGAAGCAAAATTTACGTTTTGTATATTAAACTTGAGCGCGTTTAGTAGAAACAATGAATAAAATTAAGAACTAGAAATTACAGTTCAGTTCACCTTTAAGCCACCGGACATTACTTAGGAATCTTAATTATATATTAATGTACAATACTACACTTCACTGGATATCAATTTGAAGTAAGTAATGCAAATTACACGTTAAAACACTTAATTAAAGTATTATATTTTATTTTACAAACAACTTTTACTTATGAGTCGGCATATACATCTGAGGTTGTTTTCGATTGAAAATGGCCGAGGTATACCGATGGACTCAGAGGGGAGGGATAACGCCCTTATAACTTGCGAGTTTTCTTATTGTTGTAGAGTCCACTGTAGATTGTACAAAAACGTCCGTTTTGTTTGTCATTTCAGCATTGTGTGTCAGTGTGTGTATACCACGTGATAAATTGCGTCATAAATGCTACGTCGGAAACCAAAATGTCGCTTCGAATGAAGACCTTAAACAAACATGACTTCACTATTTCTTCACCATTTTATATGAAACATAGTGCAGTCTACGCCGCTTACGGAGCCCCGCCTTCGGTATTTTACCAGAGGTTGATTGAGAGTTTAATTTCTTAAAACACTTCGACAAACCTGTTCACAATACGGCCGTCTGACGGAGCACTGTCAAACATTATTTTGGAAACAGGTTTGTCGAAGTGTTTGAGAAAACTAATCACCTTATCAAACTTCGGTTCTAAAACGAAGGCGTCGCTTCTTAAGCGGCATAGACTGCCCTTTGTTTTATTTAAAATGGAGTAGTAAAAGAAAAGTTATCTTTGATTTAAGTCTTTTTTTAAAGCGAAATGCTGCCTTCCGACGTCGCATATATGACGTTATTTATCACATGGTATACACACACATTTAATTGACCAATAAATGGATAACATTCGATAATAATCAATGACGTAATTGTGGAATAATCCCATGGATTACATATTCGGAACTCCTCGGCCATTTTTATCGAAAATAACATCGGATGCAAATAGAAGGTTTACAATGTCAGAAATCGGTACTGTTTGAGTCCGCTGCAAGTAGTTCGCGTAGTAATTTAATAAAAGCAGTTAAACTTAATGACTTAACTCTTGGGAATCTTAATTATGTTTGCAGTAATACACTTTAGTTGTAATCAATTTAAACTTAGATCAACAAATACAAGCTAAAACAATAAAAAAATTACGAACCACTTCTACTTATGTACCGGCATACATCCGAGGTTGTTTTCGATAAAAATGGCGGAGGAGCTCCGAATGATGGATTACAATGACTGCCTCTGACAAACAACCTCCGGCAACTGACAAGGCAAAGATAAGCTCCTATTCGATGCATGTCGTTTGACAATCCCCTGCTGCGCATCTCCTGAAAATTGCACTGATGTCACAGTAGGGGCCAATTCCCGTGTATTTGTTTATTGGCTCAGGGCCATTTAGGCTCTATTTCAATTATAAAATCTCCAAAGCTGCACAGCAGGATACTCTGATCGGAGGTCTGATAAGACAATAAGGCAATTAGATTAAGATCAATACACAGAAATTGTTAACAATACGGTTTTTTTTGTTGTTGTTGTTTTTTTTGTTTTGTTTTTGGTGGGGGGGGGGGTCACTTAAAGAACGATTGAAAAAGGCCTTTAACGTGTACGAAAGGCAAACGATGCACGCACCAAGGAGGTGTGTGTGTGAGGGGGGGAGGTATTTCAGGAATTTAGTAATATTTTCAATTATCTTAAACATGTATTTACGTCACAATTGACATAAATCGATTGTATTTATTTCCCCAATAATTTTTTTACGGCACTTAGAGAATTCCAATTTACGACTAAATAATCTCGACAAAATTCTGATCAGAATTGAAACGGCCTCTGGCGCTAAATTAATCGAGCACACTTAAATAGAAAGAAAAAAAGCTCATCGAAACTACGGATGTATATTGGACGGTTTACAAAGTCAGAAATCTTTACATTAAACTAAGCTGCAAGTAGGTCGCGTAGTAATTTCAATTTAGCAGTTAAACTAAATAACTCATGTGAATCTTAATTGTGTTTGCAATAATAAATTTCTCTGACAATTATTTTAAACTTAGATTTAAGAATACACGTTAAAACACTACATTTAATAAGTAATATTTTTCAAAAGTTTACGAACTACTTATATTGCTGTACATCCAATGTTGTTTTCGAAAGAAAATGGCCGAGGAGTTCCGAATGAAAATAGCTTAAGCAGTATTGACAACTTATGATGCGTTTGTAGGGATTGTCTCCCTTTCATATGTCAGTTGTAGCGTTGAAGCTTCTCTTAATATTACAAGCAATGAAAACTTGGTGCATTTTTTGAAACTCCTCTAAAAGACAAGAGGATGGCACTTCAAGACACCAGGGCAGTAATGCAGTAATATCCGGTGAGACCAGGTTTCCTGGTTCTTTGTTTGGGTTTTAAAATACCCTCGATTCGATGAATATAAACATTGGTTTCAATATGTTAAAATGATTATATTTGAATGGACATGTGCACCGAACAATTGCTTGTTTACGATGACGCTTGTTTAAGATGAAAATCATGTCAGTATTCAAATATCTCGTGAAAACAATGCACGTTCTTACTAGGCTTACAGACACATTCAATGCACTTTATTCTTCAAAATAACGATTTTATACCGTTCTCTTAGTGTTAATCTTATCCGATACATTGTTTTGGTCAACGAAGGGTATTATCATCGTATTCCGAGTGCAGATCGCCAGTTTTGGAGTTGATCGGCACATTTAAGAAAATGCTTACTGGTTCATTCTGTTCATTTTTACAACCCAGGTTCATCCTTAATCTTTTTGATTTGACACACTGAAATAACATTAAAATGCGTCGTTTGTTTATTTTAATCCATGTATACATATGTACACGTATCAGAAGAGTCATTTTGATAAGAACCTCAAAACTACATGCTAAAAGAAGAATTCTCATCACATTTTGGCGGTTATATTGTTAGGGATATACGGTTAATCCTTAATTGAAATAGTGTTTACTAAAGTTGTGACGAACTACATTTAAGACGTTAAATTATTGACTGTCTAAACTCTTCATGCTTGAATCTGTCCATATTTGAAGTGTCTTTTTAAACCATATACTTTAGAATTTATTAGTTATGCGTGTATTCAACACCTTTTACAATATGATACGAAAATGATTTTCCGCGTTTCTAACATTGAATCTGTATGACTAAAGATAAATTGTAATATATATGGAAAAAGGATTAGAAGGAGAGGGGGAGGAGAAAGAGAGGGGGGGAGAAAAGGGAGAGAAAGAGGAGGGGGAAAAGCTTAGAGAGTAAGAAGAGAGAAGGGAGATAGGGTGATAAAGTGAAAGAAGAAAGAGGAGGAAGAAGAAAGAGATGAGAAAAAGATAAGGGTGATAGAGACGAGAGAAATGGGAGGGTGGAAAGAGAGGAGAGAAAGGGGAGGGGAGGAAGAGAAGAGAAGAGAGAAATGGGAGGGTGGAAGGAGAGAAAAGAAAGGGGAGGGGAAAGAGAGGAGAGAAAGGTGAGAGAAGAAAGGGAAGGGGAGAAAGAGAAAGGGGTGGAGAGGAGAGAAATGGGAGGGTGGAAAGAGAGGAGAGAAAGGGGAGGGGGAAAGATAGGAGAGAAAGGGGAGGGGAGAAAGAGAGGAGTGACAGGGAGGGGGAAAGAGAGGAGAGAAAGGGGTGGAGAGGAGAGAAATGGGAGGGTGGAAAGAGAGGAGAGAAAGGGGAGGGGAAAGAGAGGAGAGAAAAGGGAGGGAGAAAGAGAGGAGAGGAGTGGGAGGGTGGAAAGAGAGGAGAGAAAGGGAAGGGGGTAAGAGGAGGGGGAGAGAGGAGAGAAAGGGGAGTGAGAAAGAGAGGGGAAGAGAGGAGAGAAATGGGAGGGGAAGTGAGGAGAGAAAGGGGAGGGGAAAAGAGAGGAGAGAAAGGGAAGGTGAAAAGATCGGGGATGGAGGTATGAGTTGGGAGGGAATTGAGAGAGAGGAGAAAGAGAAGAGAATGTGGTAAAGAAATAGATGGCGGTATGGGAGAGATATAGGCGAAAGTGTGAAGCGACAGGCGAAGAAAAGCGAGGAAGGAGATAAAATGCGGAAGTTCAGAGGTTGAAGGCACATAAGGAAGTTTTAGAGATTAAGAGGAAAAGAGAGGAGGGTGTGTAAAGGAAGAGAAAATGCGGGGCAGTGAGGCAAAGCTAAGATGTAATGAGATTTAATAGATCTCGAAACATGTGCGACCACATACACATGTACGATAGTGGCTCAAAGAGCCAGAAGGAAAGACAGAAGAGAGGAGACAGATCTCGTACCATGCACGACCACACGTACGAGCGGTGGCTCTGAGAGCCAGGCTCGAGAACCAGCACCGCTAGTTCCCGTACAAATTCATCCAAGATTTGAAACCCTGGGATTTTGACATAATACAATAATTGAAGGTTTAAATGGCAGATATATATTACATTTCCGTGGAAATGTTATTTGTATAAACTCATGCAGTTGTACGAAAAAACAGCACATGTTATAAATATATATTTTAAGAGCTCTATTCTGGATTGACAATTCTTCAAAAAATTAGTTAATTGCCTTATTTTAGCGATTTGGTATTATTTGTATGCCTTCCGTTTATTGCTTATTCAGTCTATTTATATTATTATTAACTATTCTATAAATAGGTGTATTATTATAATAACAATGATATACAGTAACGCCGTTGGCCATCACAATGAAATGTGCGAAAATATGGCCGTAAATGAAAATATGACTGTAGGTTGTATACCGGCGGAAAATGATAGATTAACTCTTGAATTTTGAAGAGTTCAGAAACACTGCCATATACAGCGCGACATGGAGGCACCATGCCGCCGCATACAGTATGCGGCAGATATATCACTACATTGAGGTCGCGTAACGGTGTCCCGCATACAGCACCATTTTGCAGTATTTAAACACCTAATGAAAAGGTTCGTTTATTAAGTATTGACTGTTTTGGGTAAATAATTGATACAAACATGAAGGAAATAAAATAAAGTATAGTGGCCGAGAAACTTAACAATAAATTTGCTTAGCTTAATGAAGAAACAGCATCATTAAAGGAAAACGGAAATGATGTTTGTAAAGAAATGTTCATAATGATTCGAAATCGGAAGCTACAATTGTTAATTTAATTTCACTTCATATCTAGCAGGCTTAATGACATAAACTAGTTGTGTAAAACTCCGGCCATTCCTGTAAACAATCCTACCATGCAAAAGGTTTCCAGGCTGGCTGAGCCTGAATCGGAAGCTTTTCGTGATGATCTAGCCGTGCAAGACTTCGGTGGCAACTCTGGAAAAGCACGGCTTTCTCGTTATCGCAGGTGAATCATCGCTTCCTCGTTATCAGAGGTTAATAAAGGCTTCTGCGTTATCATAGGTGAATCACGGCTTCCTCGTTATCGCAGATGAATCACGGCTACCTCGTTATAGTAGGGGAATCACGGCTACCTCATTATCGTAGATGAATCACGGCTGTCTCGTTATAGTAGGTGAATCACGACTACCTCGTTATAGTAGGTGAGTCACGGCTTCCTCGTTATCGTAGGTGAATCACGGCTACTTCGTTATCGTAGGTGAATCACCACTTCCTCGTTATCGTAGGTGAATCACGGCTACTTCGTTATCGTAGGTAAATCACGGCTACGTCGTTATCGTAGGTGAATCACGGCTACCTCGTTATCGTAGGTAAATCACGGCTACTTCGTTATCGTAGGTGAATCACGGCTACCTCGTTATCGTAGGTTAAACACCGCTTCCTCGTTATCGTAGGTGAATCACGGCTACCTCGTTATCGTAGGTTAATCACCGCTTCCTCGTTATCGTAGGTGAATCAATGCTACGTCGTTATCGTAGGTGAATCACGGCTACCTCGTTATCGTAGGTTAAACACCGCTTCCTCGTTATCGTAGGTGAATCACGGCTACCTCGTTATCGTAGGTTAATCACCGCTTCCTCGTTATCGTAGGTGAATCAATGCTACGTCGTTATCGTAGGTGAATCACGGCTACCTCGTTATCGTAGGTTAAACACCGCTTCCTCGTTATCGTAGGTTAAACACCGCTTCCTCGTTATCGTAGGTGAATCAATGCTACGTCGTTATCGTAGGTGAATCACGGCTACCTCGTTATCGTAGGTTAATCACCGCTTCCTCGTTATCGTAGGTGAATCAATGCTACGTCGTTATCGTATGTGAATCACGGCTACCTCGTTATCGTAGGTTAAACACCGCTTCCTCGTTATCGTAGGTTAAACACCGCTTCCTCGTTATCGTAGGTGAATCACGGCTACCTCGTTATCGTAGGTTAATCACCGCTTCCTCGTTATCGTAGGTGAATCAATGCTACGTCGTTATCGTAGGTGAATCACGGCTACCTCGTTATCGTAGGTTAATCACCGCTTCCTCGTTATCGTAGGTGAATCACTGCTACGTCGTTATCGTAGGTTAATCACGGCTACCTCGTTATTGTAGGTGAATCACTGCTACGTCGTTATCGTAGGTGAATCACGGCTACGTCGTTATCGTAGGTTAATCACTGCTTTTCGTTATCGTATGTGAATCACGGCTACCTCGTTATCGTAGGTTAAACACCGCTTCCTCGTTATTGTAGGTGAATCACGGCTACCTAGTTATCGTAGGTGAATCACGGCTACGTCGTTATCGTAGGTGAATCACGGCTACGTCGTAATCGAAGGGGAATCACGGCTACGTCGTTATCGAAGGTGAATCACGGCTACCTCGTTATCGTAGGTTAATCACCGCTTCCTCGTTATCGTAGGTGAATCACTGCTACGTCGTTATTGTAGGTGAATCACGGCTACCTCGTTATCGTAGGTTAATCACCGCTTCCTCGTTATCGTAGGTGAATCACTGCTACGTCGTTATCGTAGGTTAATCACGGCTACCTCGTTATTGTAGGTGAATCACTGCTACGTCGTTATCGTAGGTGAATCACGGCTACGTCGTTATCGTAGGTTAATCACTGCTTTCTCGTTATCGTAGGTTAATCACGGCTACCTCGTTATTATAGGTGAACCACGGCTATGTCGTTATAGTAGGTGAATCACGGCTACGTCCTTATAGTAGGTGAATCACGGCTTTTACGCTATCGTAGGTAAATCACGGCCCGCCTTGGTAAGAATCTTGTGCGCTAACCACTGCGTTTACCGGACAACCCGGGACGCCTCGGTAAGAATCGCGTGCGATAATCACTGTGTTTACCGGACAACTCGGGACGCCTTGGTATGGATCGTGTGCGCTAACCACTGCGTTTACCGGACAACTCGGGACGCCTTGGTATGGATCGTGTGCGCTAACCACTGCGTTTACCGGACAACCCGCGACGCCTCGGTTAGAATCGCGTGCGCTAATCACTGTGTATACCGGATAATTCGGGACGTCTTAGTGAACGCCCAATTGAGGGGCGAGTGCATTAAACACCTCGCTAATCGAATATCTCGACGTCTGAGAATGCGCTAACCTCTAAGCTAATCTGACGACCTTGGACACATTATTGACAGACAACCTGGGAGGCCTTGGTGAGAGGCGAGTGCGGGAATAACTACGCTTACTGGAAAGTCCGAAACACCTTAGTGAGAAAGAATGTGCTAACCACTGCGCTAACCGAACAACCCGACGTCTGAGAGTGTGCTAACCACTGCGCTAACCGAACAACCCGACGTCTGAGAGTGTGCTAACCACTGCGCTAATCTAACAACCCGACGTCTGAGAGTGTGCTAACCACTGCGCTAATCTAACAACCCGACGTCTGAGAGTGTGCTAACCACTGCGCTAATCTAACAACCCGACGTCTGAGAGTGTGCTAACCACTGCGCTAATCTAACAACCCGACGTCTGAGAGTGTGCTTACCACTGCGCTAATCTAACAACCCGACGTCTGAGAGTGTGCTAACTACTGCGCTAATCTAACAACCCGACGTCTGAGAGTGTGCTTACCACTGCGCTAATCTAACAACCCGACGTCTGAGAGTGTGCTAACCACTGCGCTAATCTAACAACCTGACGTCTGAGAGTGTGCTTACCACTGCGCTAATCTAACAACCCGACGTCTGAGAGTGTGCTAACCACTGCGCTAATCTAACAACCCGACGTCTGAGAGTGTGCTAACCACTGCGCTAATCTAACAACCCGACGTCTGAGAGTGTGCTAACCACTGCGCTAATCTAACAACCCGACGTCTGAGAGTGTGCTTACCACTGCGCTAATCTAACAACCCGACGTCTGAGAGTGTGCTAACCACTGCGCTAACCGAACAACCCGACGTCTGAGAGGGCGCTTACCACTGCGCTAACCGAACAACCCGACGTCTGAGAGTGTGCTTACCAATGCGCTAATCTAACAACCCGACGTCTGAGAGTGTGCTTACCAATGCGCTAACCGAACAACCCGACGTCTGAGAGTGTGCTAACTACTGCGCTAACCGAACAACCCGACGTCTGAGAGTGTGCTTACCAATGCGCTAATCTAACAACCCGACGTCTGAGAGTGTGCTTACCAATGCGCTAACCGAACAACCCGACGTCTGAGAGTGTGCTTACCAATGCGCTAATCTAACAACCCGACGTCTGAGAGTGTGCTAACCACTGCGCTAATCTAACAACCCGACGTCTGAGAGTGTGCTAACTACTGCGCTAACCGAACAACCCGACGTCTGAGAGTGTGCTTACCACTGCGCTAATCTAACAACCCGACGTCTGAGAGTGTGCTAACTACTGCGCTAACCGAACAACCCGACGTCTGAGAGTGTGCTTACCAATGCGCTAACCGAACAACCCGACGTCTGAGAGTGTGCTTACCAATGCGCTAACCGAACAACCCGACGTCTGAGAGTGTGCTTTCACTTCACCTTGATGAGACGCAAGGGCGCTCACCACTGCGCTAATCGGACAACCTCGGACGTTGTTTACCTCTCTTTATGACATGTGGAATATTGTTAAATGTAAAAGGAGTGTCTCGTTGTACTTGAAAAATATTATACAAATTGCCTTAACTGCCCAATTAATCTATCTGTTTCGATATATGCATCCCTAATATTTAGAAAATGTGTGTGATAATAAGATCAAGAGTGTGGCTGATAATGCGCGAAAAAGCCTTATATGGCAAACTTAGTGTAGGTGTTTGAAAGTGCGACAATGATATCAAGATAAATATGTTCCAGGGGTTCTAACGTTTAGTATTGACCCTGGAATCAGGAGTTCTTAGGTCCAAAATCATTCGGGGGTTTGAGGAGGGGAAGGGCTAAACGTTCAGGATTAGACTTTGAATCAGGGGTTTTAACGTTCAGGATTAGTTCTGAAATCAGGGGTTCTAACGTTCAGTAAATAATCCTGAATCAAGGGATTCTAACGTTCATGATTGGCCCTGAAACCAGGGGTTCTAACATTCAGGATTGATCATGAAACCAAGGATTCTAACATTCAGTAAATAATCCTGAAATCAGGGGTTCTAACGTTCAGGCTTGATCCTGAAATCAGGGGTTCGTTCAGGCTTGATCCTGAAACCAAGGGTTCTAACGTTCAGGCTTGATCCTGAAATCAGGGGTTCGTTCAGGCTTGATCCTGAAATCAGGGGTTCGCTCAGGCTTGATCCTGTAATCAGGGGTTCTAACGTTCAGAATTGAATCTGTAACCAGGGGTTCTAACGTTCAGGCTTGATCCTGTAACCAGGGGTTCTAACGTTCAGGCTTGATCCTGAAACCAGGGGTTCTAACGTTCAGGCTCAATCCTGAAACCAGGGGTTCTAACGTTCAGGCTCAATCCTGAAATCAGGGGTTCTAACGTTCAGGATTGCTCCTGTAACCAGGGGTTCTAACGTTCAGGCTCAATCCTGAAACCAGGGGTTCTAACGTCCAGGCTCAATCCCGAAATCAGCGGCTCTAACGTTCAGGATTGCTCCTGTAACCAGAGGTTCTAACGTTCAGGATTGCTCCTATGACCAGGGGTTCTAACGTTCAGGCTTGATCCTGAAATCAGGGGTTCTAACTTTCAGGATTGCTCCTGTAACCAGGGTTTCTAACTTTCAGGCTTGATCCTGAAACCAGGGGTTCTAACTTTCAGGATTGATGGGTCTAACCAGGTGGCGGATTTGACTTTAGAAGTATTTTCGTGATATTGGGGCCAGTTAACGTTAGCGATTTTTTTTGTGTAAACCACTTAATTTTCGCGATTATTATCTGGCTATCTAGTTAATTTTTGCGATACGATTTTGGTAAGATAAATATCATAAGACTAAAAACAGGCTTGAAAGTGCCAAGAACTGCCACCTATTACCTTTTTAGCTGTTCAACATTAACAGGTTAACAAGTTATGATTTGCGAATTCCACTTAATAAGAAACACAATAACTGATTAACTGGTTAAGACTCGTGTAACCAGTTACCTATTGATGTTTTTTGGCTTTTAACAAGTTATCTAGTATGATTTGCAAATTCCACTTAGTAAGCAACTTACTAACTGGTTAACTAGATAAGATTCGTGTTACCGGATACCTATAAATGCACTCCAGATTCAGGCGCTAACAGGTTATCTAGTTATGGTTTTCAAATTGCAATTAGTAAGTAACTTACTAACTGGTAAACTAGATAAGATTCGTGTTACCAATTACCTATAAATGCACTCCAGATTCAGGCGCTAACAGGTTATCTAGTTATGGTTTTCAAATTGCAATTAGTAACTTACTAACTGGTAAACTAGATAAGATTCGTGTTACCAGTTACCAATAAATGCACTCCAGATTCAGGCGCTAACAGGTTATCTAGCTATGGTTTGCGAATTCCACTTAATAAGTAACATACTTACTGGTTAACTAGATAACATTCGTGTTATCACTTACTAAGTGAAATTCGCATATCATAAGTAGATAACCAGTTGTATAAATATATTTATAGATAAGAGGTAACACGAATCTTATCACAACAAAAATCTAATAAAATCTTATAAAAAAATAAGTTTTTTTCTTTGTTTACATAAGTCAAAAGTTAAGTCAACTTTCCAAAATCAGTCATGATGCTGTTTAAGGATTTTTTTCTGACCAGTATGCCAACTTAACGTCATTTCAAAATGACTTCGTTGAATTTGTGTTCTTGCCCTTTTGGCGCTGACGTTTCATCTGGACGTTTGTGTGGGTAATATTTCAAAATAGTGAACCACATAAACTTTATTGTGATGAAATAAAAGACGCTTCCAGCGTATTAAGAATTGTTAATTTAATTTAAGGTTGACTTTTGTATTTTTGTCATGATTTAAAGGCAAAAAACAACAACAAACAATAAGAATTTTCGAATTAGCTTCCAGAAAACATAGTCTCCATTTTCTTGATGTCGTAAAACTTGTTTTATTTTCGAAAACTGTTTTGCATGCCTAAAGATCTGGAAAGGCACTAACCTCTGTTGAAGTTTAATCTAACTAAATGACCGTCAAACCTCGAACAGCAAGGCTTGATTACGATGTGCCGATGTATAATTTCCTAAATTTAGTGTCTTGCAGGGAATAATCAATTTTAAAGTCTTTCAGAATATGTTCTCAGAACTAGCTAAATTGGTGAAAATGTTGTGCCTTACTGACTGGTAAAAATAAATTGGCTTTAATTTGGTTCCTATAATAATTCAGACAGCGGTGGAATTGTGTTTTAACACCAATGCAGGCGGTAATGACCATGTTATGTAGCTGTTTGTGAAAATGTAATTTGCAACCTGCACCATTTTATGCATTCGAGAATAAATGTGGATAATCCCCGTCCTAGTTAATCAACAACTGGTGCCACTTGCCAATTTCTCCAGTCTAGTGCTTGATCATTCCGAAATGTTGACACTATCCTTGTTTCAGATGTTCTGGAAAATATTCTTTTATTTGTATTGCAAGCCAAGTGGTTGCTTCGCTGGCCATGCAAAGACGGTGACCTCAGTATGTGTATATAGCGGCCTTATATCAATATTTATTATATACCCATCATAGATCGACATGCAATACATATCGCAAAATACGGTAGTCCGTATATCACTGTGGTGACGTCACGTCATCACAAGTATCGTTGCGCGATGTTAAAATGGCGTCATAAAAACAAAATAGTGCGTCGTTAAAATGACATTTATTTTGAAAACATGTGGCTTTAAGTGATCTTAACAGTAATGTATTTTAAAAAAGGGTTATTAGTAATTGATTTTATTAGAAAATTGATTTCTTTGCGTACAACGCATGGAATCTTTCTTAATGGTGTACCGACATCGCTTAAGACATAAATTATATGCATATTTCGCAGTTTTTGCTTATTTTTCCAATTTGAAGTTTACTGGGTCTGTTTACCACGTAAATCCCAGTTAATTTAAAAATGGCGTCGGTTTATTTATCTATACTAAGCACGTCACTGTTACATGCTAAATATACACACTATAAACTGGCAAACCATTATGCGCTATTTTAAAATGGGTAAACTCAGCTAACACAACGACAAAAATAGCATTTTAATCATGTAAAATGATGTAATATCGGCATCATACTAGCTGTTTATGACAATTCTAAGCTTCTTTTCAGGGAATACCCTATTTGCCGATTTATGGACCATCTGGTGTTCAGTCCCTTTAAACCCATTATATATCGGTAAAACTAATGTGATGCGTGGGTGGTAGGGCTGTGGTGTGTAAGTTTGTGTTTGTCGTTTGGGTCCTTGTTCTGTGAATCTAAACAGGTTATTTTTGAATGTTTGGCTTGTTTTATTGAGATTACCGCATCTCAGCTGCTGGAAAATTATAATGCAATCGATTGATTGCAAAATTGGAGTTTTAGTCTAAGTTAAACCATGAAAAGCCTAATATGCTCATGGTTTCATTAGATCAATACAACCTTGGTAATGATGATCACCCCAAAAATAATCAAGTCTACAAGGTCTAGCCCAGTGGCCTTAAATTTACACAAGATACAACGAGTTGAAAACCTGAATTATGACCTGAATTATGACCATATTAATTTGACATCTTTAATATAGTATTTTTTATAGAAATGCGTAAATAATTGTGGAACATTGCATTTGAAATTTTCTTTGACAAGTTTAAAGCAACAGTCACACAAAAGCCGGACCAAGCACGAACCACGTCGGACAAACGGGGAACACTCAGGATATCTCTTCATCCGGGGTGGTCCAGGTTTAAAATGAATCGACGGTTCCTTGACGGTCCCAAGTCCTCGGACCAGCAAGGACCCAACATGGCAATTTAACTGATGAACACGGAGTCAACACGGAGCCAACACGGATTTACCCGGTACTACACAAGCAGCGCCTGGACCGTTCCGGAATGACCCGGACAATCCCGTACCAACACGGTGTCAACACGAATGACATCCCGGATCAGCCCGAATCAGCCACGGACCTAAACGGAGCGCACATTGGTGATCTGTGTCCAGCACGTCATGCCGGATCGCCCAGGATCAACACTACATACTTTACCTGACTATCCCTGATGGTCCCAGACATTCCCGGATCACAACGGCAGTATTAAACAGTTTAAAATTGCCGGGTGGTATCCCGGACCATCCAGGGTTATCCCGGACTGGTCCGGATCAGCCTGGACCCAACTCGAATCCAACACGGATCTGATCAATGAACGGCCGACAGTCCGGTAGGTCGGTTGGACTTGGGCTTAACAAATAGTGCTCATATAAAACCACTTATACAATAAAATAAAGATTTAATAGCAGTTTTGCGTTGTTAGTCTCAAACTCAGACTCAATGCGTTAGTGAATACAAACAATTTGTTCGAGGCAACATATTAGAGATAAGGTCATTTTTTGTAATAACTGACCTGAGAGTATAGTATTTATCATTTGAAAATGTTAACCGTTCTGACATGTATGATGGTACCATATCATACAGTGTTTTAAAATATAAACCGTGGTACGGCAGTATAATAATATTAAGTTCATAAATTGTTATCTTTAACCATTTTAGCTCTTGCAACAAACCAAAATTGTGACCGTTTCGGTCTTTTAAGTATTTTTCTTGCCACTCTTCTTTATAGATTGTTTATTTTAATCATATTGGAACCACTACCTTTGTCCAAAATATTACAACAATATTCGAACAACGGAAATTAATTTGAATTATAGAACATGTATTTCATATCATTAGTGAGATTAAAAAAAAACTTCCTTTCATAATGTTTCTTCTGAGTCCACTTTTACAGACAAAGTCTGTCTGTGAATGCTACTTGAGATTATCATGAATATAAATCAGAAGTAGCTTTTTGGCATTTGCAATGTCTAATGAAGTTTCATTTATTGCAAGATGCAAGTTGGGTGCTCTTTTCGTTTTAAAGACTGTTCCAATGACCATGCATTTTTATTTATCTGGATGAAATGCCATATTGTTTATCTTGCACCATTCGTTTATGCAATTTAGATTTATTTGAAGCTTATGTACAATTTCTAACAAACTAGTGCCCGCCTCATGTTTTTTTTTTCGAATCATCTGTAAAAATATTTATATTCATTTTATCATTGCATAAAACAATGCCATTAATATAGATTATAAATAATAATGACCCCGGTATGTACCCTTGAGGCACACCAGAAGTAACTGAGTAGGTAGGTTAGATTTTTTATTTCCAACTTTAACTATCTGTTTTATGTAAGTTAAGTATAACGAAATAAACGCTGGTGCATTGTCTGAAAATAGTACAGTTTAAAATTCTACAAAAGGATTCCGTGAACATTAAAATCAAATGCTCTCCTGAAATCAAGAAATACATTTTCATTTTTTCACCGGTGTTATCATTGATGAGTCGTTGTGCTGTATTGTGTGGCTTTTGTTCGTTTTGCTGATATCTGAATAAGAACAGAACAGAACAGATCATTTATTTACCAGAAGATCATAGACCCATGTGGCCGAATATCATACAAAAATGGCGACAAGTACAAAACATATGTAAATATTCATACATATATATGACCTTTCGTGCATGACAGACAACAAATAACATTCCAAAACATACAATAACCACAATTTTAACAATACAATTAATGGTATATAGGTGATCATATTAAGTTTTAACGTGGTCAATTAAAACACCCATTCGGAACTCCTCGGCCATTTTTATCGAAAACAACCTGTATTTGGACGGTTTACATACTAAAAAAGAGGTACGTTTAAGTCCGCTGCAAGTAGATCGCGTAGTGATTTTATTTAGCAGTTAAACTTTATGACTTTACTCTTGGAAATCTTAATTGTGTTTGCAATGATATACTTCACTGGCAATCAGTTTAAACTTAGATCAATAAATACAATTCTAAAACACTACATTTCTAAAATGATTTAATTCAAAAAATTACGAACTACTTTAACTGATATACCGGCATACATCCGAGGTTGTTTTCGATAAAATGGCCGAGGAGCTCCGAATGTTAAAACACCGTGGCTAAAGCGTTTTCGATAAGTTGTTATAATAATTCATTGTAGTGTTATAACTTATGATTCGTATTACTGAGTTCAAATTGATTCCCAGTAAAGTGCATTATTGTATACATTTACAATTAATATAGTATGCCTCAGAGTAAAGTCCTTAATTGAAATTTCAACGCGATGTATGTTCAGTGTCGTTAAATGTAAAGAATTCTGACATTGTAAACCGTCCATATACATCCGAGGTTGTTACCGATGGAAACTGGCAGAGGTGTTCCGTCTATTTCTGAACAATCGCGCTCACCTAAAAATCGTATGGAAATTTTAAGACAATTGTTAATTGCTTGAGAAAATCTATATTAACAATCAAATGAATGCAAACACTACGTATAAGAAAACCCATTTGGGCGAGTTTGAATTTGGAACAGATAACATATACTTTATAATTATGTTGGAAGCTTTATACTCAAATGCATTATGCATATGTTTGCCCATGAGAAAAAACACATTATTCAAAAGGTAGATAACACATAAGGTCACAATTGGGTTACACAACATTACATAAATAGGAGTTACCTCTCCTCCCTTACATCAATAAGAGCACAAAGAACTGTTAACTTCAAAACATATCTGCCGACCAGCCAATAAATCACACACAGGAGATTGTTAAGTGAGGCTAGCCATAGGTTATAATTTATCTGGCACGTGGTCAATACCAAGCAGTCCGTTTAACGCCTCCGTCCAATCGGGGACACCCAATTAACGGTTGGCCCTTAACCCCATGTGTCCACATTCAAATGAATCCCTTGAACCCTGACCAGTTCTCCTTTCATTTCACTATTGCCCTCTCAAAAGGTATCTGAACAATCCTCGTCACGTCAATTGTTCAAATTAATGTCCACTTTCATTGCTAAGCAATTCTTGTCGATGGTGATTTTTGACTGACCAACACTGAAATCACCGCCAATAACGGCCCTATGAAATCAACATAGCGTTAGCTCTTAGCGCACAGAAAACATTGATAGTTGATCTGAGCTTTCACCTGAGGTGACCTCTATGTCCAGTGAGGCTATAGCTATCACGGTGGTGTATGTAAACTATCGTTGGCCGGAGAGGTTATCTGAGGTGAACTGACCATATTGGCCGCGGAGAGGTTATTTAGGGACAAGGACGCATAGATGCTCTTCAGATAAAGCAGGCGGAGAATAGCGGTAATGATCCACTGTTTTAAAAGAAATTCAGATACATAATGCGTACAGAAGTTTATTCCCATGGAATTCGGTTCAGATAATTAAAAAACAAACGCCTTAATAATAAATTTCACAATTGCCCATACAAAATCAGCTCAAAACTGTTTTATTTTAAACCAGTACATGTACAAATAATTGTATCATCTTTCAAAGTTTTCTCATCGTTAAAATTTCATTGCGAAACAATTCCAGAATATCGCGTCAGACTGATCTGTAAAAAGGCGCGTATCAGCAAAAACTTTGAAAAGTTCTAACACACTAGAAGCCCGCCATCGAGTTACCAGCCATGCCTTCAAAAGATTCACAAGGGTCAATTTAACAAAAGGTAAGCTTATACCAATGGCCTCCTTGCATGGTTCATTTGTCCGACGCGCAATGTTAGGCCAAAGTGACGACATGTTTTTTACGGGCTAAATAATGCTAGCACGTACGAGTGATCACTATATTGGCTGCTCGCACAACCAGCTATAGAGAGAAGGTTCAGTGGTCAGGCAGACAGAGATCGCGGCGAGAGGAAATACATCTAAGCCAAGAGGGCGACCGCTAACTTTCTGACTTAAAAAAACTTAAATCAATGGTGGACCTTGTTTCATGACCAACTAGTGGACATGAGTTGTGTACTTAGTTTGTTAATTAGATAAGGTCAGTGTCCACTGCGGTTTATGGATTTGTAAATATGAATCGGTGTTTAAACTTGTATACATACAGTACAGTGAGTGAGACTCAGGAGTAACTTGTTCAGAGCTTTGTTTGTAAACAGTAATAAGGATGAAAATAGGTTGTGATGATAATTTAATATTAATAAATAAATAAAACACAAGGGATCACAAAACACTAAGTGTCAGAAAATAGGAATTGGAAGTGGTCAGTTAAGATAGTGGACGTGAATGACCTAAATTGAACCGCCAGACGTAGGTCAGTGACCAAAGGAGAGAGATAGAAAAATACCGTATAAGTATACATCAATCGCCGGTCTTGAAAGAAAAGGAACTGACCACTGGATGGTGAAAAGCGAATGTTTTGGCTAGTTTAATGAAAGTGGAGCGACTATCCGCCATCTTGCCTGTCTTTGTCCGAAGATATACAGCAGTGATCGGAGGTTTAATGTCTAACCTAGAATCATGTCACGTCGAAAACAGGGGCGACCTGTGCAGAGACTGACCCTGGACTCCGGTTGGTACCATTTTTGTGATATATTGTCACCTGATTATAAAGAAAAACTCATTTTCCTCAATGTACCTGACCTACTTCAAACGAGGCTGGTCATAATACGCTAGCTGTCCATATAGGCTCACAGCGTTCTTCTGGTCGAAGTGTGTAATAATTACTAACTATGACGTAACTGCATTCATAGACAAACAAAATAAATTTGAATTTTTAAATATTAATTAGATTTATTAACATATAAATATCGTGTTATTGTTTTCTGTTTTCAAATTTAAAAATCAACTGATAAAGTATGTTGTGATTTAAATAAATAAATATATTTTACCTTAAAGAAAGCAAAAAAATCATGATTATGATTTCTTCAAATTTAAATGAAAATTTGAATGAAGCTGGCAAATCTGTTTCTTTTACCACGTGCTCACATGTATATTAAGTAATACATGTAACTTAATAATTCATGTACACACTTCACGCGTCTAGGGTTACAAGACTATCATTTTATCATTGAATGATTGCTTTTTTCACCGCCTGTAGTTGTATATCTTTATATTCGAATTCACAACAAAATGAATATATATCAAAGATATAATATAAATAGTTAAACCAAATATATTGTTTATGTTTGTTTTTGCTTGTTTTTGCATTAAAAACAAAAGTAGAAAACATATGACAAAGAGCACATGAAAATTGTAAATAAACAAAGAGTTCCAGGGAAAAGTATACTTTATATGAAACAAAAGGTGATATTAAATAATACAAGATAAACTGACATTTTCCTTACGTTATCTCTGTATGTCTGCTAACAAAAAACTGTGCAACTATTTTGTTTATTTTTCCCATGAGCTCGTCTCTATCAGAAACATGATCTATGGGGTATTGAAAATGACAGTTCTATGTAAAGGACATCGGAATAAGTGGAACTAAGGTGTGTTGGTTATCCATTAATCCAAATGTTTATCGAATATAGAGTCTTGTAGAATTTTATATCAAGTAATTTTAAACAGACTGATCAATCAAGCATAGCCATGTAGCCACCTTTGAATAAATAATGAATACAAAATGACGTTTGAAATAAAAGTTGTAATCTGAAATTTTCAATTGTGATCAGTTCTCATTTTAGTAAGATAATATTTCATATGATCTTTTTTGAAGATGGATTTGTGTAAGGGTGGCTGTGTTTTTATGTAAATTTGTCTTCAACAAACAAAAAGAAAGGTACATATAAATTGACTGCAAGAGGAGTTATATGTATATTTATTTGTTCTTGTATTCAAAGTAAGAAAACACATCGTCAAGGATAATTCAATGAAAATAAAGAAATTAAATATAAGTACAATATTCATACATGTAATTTCACAATAAGTTAAGTAAAGTAAGAAATTATACACAAACCAAAAATGGTTTGATAAATATAAATAACTGTCCCGAACTAATTATCAAAAGGAAATGACATGTTAACAGCAAAAATAGTCGATTCAAGAACAATAATTTTTAATGCCTTATGTAAAGTTATAGTCTTGAAAAAATAAAACATGTACTTCTGAAAAGTTATAACAGCATTGTAAAACCCAAAAGGTTTTCGAGCAAATGTACACCCATTTTAAACAACACTTAATGATGTTCATCTTTCTTTCCTCGGCTTCTGACCTCCATAAAACCAGAAGGAGGTGACCTTTGGGTATTTTGATGCCGAGATCTAGGTAAAACACATCAGTTTGTTGTAGGCAGTCAGAGATAATATGCTGTAACGGCGAGGCACTTCGCGGGAAAATCCTGAAACTCCTGAAACTTGGGGAATAGCAAGGGGGTAAAACTGTAATATGTCAAGTTATGAAGAACGGTGTAAGTTAAGTAAATGTGTCATGGCTATGGTTGTAGTATATTTACTTAATAAACTAAAGCTACTGTCAAGAATGGCCAAACTCTTGGTTTATTTTGTATTATATTTATAAAATTAAATATGTGATATTTTATTTAAATAAATCATTAGAAATTATGTTACAATTAAGCTCAGTTGATATTTTTGTGTTAAATTCTAATAAAGGTTTAAAAACACACTACGATGTAATAGTTATTTAAGAAAAGGTTTTATTAAATATAAATCACATTTTTGTGGAATTTCCCTTTTTATTAGAAATCAGTAAATCCATTTAGATTTACATCTTTCTGAAATAAATCATGTTTCTATGTAAATTATATCCTGAAAGGCATCTCTACTCTTATTCGTATACATAAACCGCATAAAATACGTTTCAAACATTTATTTTACAAAGTTATTGCATGTTCTACACACATACAAATCGTAGAAACCTACTTTATATTCCTGCCTAAAAAGCATCCGTGGAATATATTTGTAATATCCTTCAAGAAAAGGTCTAGAGTTGTTTCATTAACTTATAATGCTAACTTTAATTATCAGTTGATATTTGAGATAGTTTGCATGTTTTGCTGATATTCTTTCAAATTTGCATTGAAAACCATTTCAAACATTTTGAGCAAACATCACTGAAATTGTGCTCTTTCTTAGAAAGTAATTGATATTCGTATTGTTGAAAAGCTCAATGTCGAGTAGGAAGCACGACAATTATTCTTGAAAACTGAGTAGACAACTTTATATTACCTTATGCATGTTTTAAAAGGGATGGTTATTATTATAAACACAATAATGTACACGTAACATAATTGTTTTCATAAGAAGCCCATCTTTATAATAAGCGATAAATATTGAACAACAGTCGATGTCTTGACATCAAAGTTAGACCTCTCAGAATGTGTAAAACGCACAATTTTCGTGTAAGGAGGAATTTATGGTGATTTTGTTTTACTTTTAAGGTTTTAACATATTGATTTTGTAAACAGTAGGTTTTAATTGAACACAAGAACGCAGTGCACGTATCGGATTGTGGACAAAGCGTGTTTCTTATTACATAAGAGCTAGCCAGTGGTACGCTCCAAGCCAATTGGAGGGGTATTGATCTCTGTGATATGACTAACCAGGTCTTCTTCACCAAACAAGGAGGCACAGTGCCAGGGACGTATAATTGGGCTCATGACATGCCTTGCTTCTTCACAGGGTCTTTGCCTATTTCTCTTTGACATGGTGTAACAAGTCCAAAACTGAAAAACAAATGTTTGGAATCAACTTTTAATTCTTGCCTGCCATGTTTGCTTTTGTACCGGATTAATAAAAACGTGGGGTCTGTCAACCCTTTTTCCCAGTCATAGACAAAAGCAACTGCAGATATAAAATCAGTTACAAAACACCTACCTTCGTCTAATTTCTTGACCCTTAAGATACAATGAAAACTACAGGGACAGGCCCATTAGTGAATAAGGATTACCGGACTCAGTGTCTGTATGACTGTGATTTTCAGCAACATAAAATATAAGTACGTGGCGACATTTTATGGCCTCGACAAAACTGATGTGAATATCAATACTACAGTATACAATTACAGGGACAAGCCAAGCGGTAAATAAAGACTAAAGGACACTGTCTCTGTAAGACTGTGAATTATAACAACATACAATGTGAATGCACAAGCTTGAAGATGATAACACAGACAAGAGCTATACTAGCTAATGGACATCACATTTAAAAACATCTTATTAAAAGTATTGCATTCTACTCATCACGATATGTCTATATCGTAATAATCCACAAACGACATATTAATACATTGGCTATACTGGATTGTTGTCTTTGGTGTGCTGTCATTAATTGAAATCTAAACAGGGCCATCGTTAAAACATTTACTACTTGGTCCTGTTGTTTGCATGGTATGATCATAAAAATATGTGCACAAAGATTCAAGACACACATATATGTGTTTGTTATTACTTTATACTACCAATTGTGTCATGGTCTGCTTTTTGTACATTTCTTTTCGAAATAAATAATTGATTGGATGAATATGCAAATAGGCCTTAATGTGCTTTGTTGCACCTTATTGAGTAGAGAGTGTGCACCAGTATTCACCGACCGTATAAATGATGTAAAACTAGTATGTCAAATGTTACTAATGAATATAAAATAGCTACAAATAAGATACCAGGTTGTATTTATTTATCCATATATGGTGCGCTGTTTAAAATCGGCCCTATGATTTATTCTACAAGGATCAAGATTGGAATAATATCATAGCTACCATAAGAACTCTTGATAGCGTCATTATTAACATGAATTTACTGTTCAAATAGCCATAACCACAAATGCACGAATCATGCATTCTGTATTATAACTTTGCGGCTGTTTTTGCACAGATTGGAAACACATTTTGAATGACGCTATTCAAAAGCTTCTGTCATGTGTTGACAAAATGTGGTCGTGGGTAGTACCGTATGTACACATGAAAGTCATCTGTCAAAGAAATATTAAAATTACTGACAAAAGATGCACTTTCTTTTGTATTTTTACATGTTACTTATCAATCAGGAAACAAATACATTAAAACTAAAATATGAAGGTTTGCGCTACTTAAAAAACTGATTATGTTTATAAGGAATGCACATATCTGCTCACATTTATTTTATAAACGATTACTAGTATAAGGGTTTTGTTAAAGTTCGTTGACATAAAATTGGTCACCGTATGAACATACTAAGTCAAGGATAGTGTAATAAACGAATCTTAAATATGTGGGTAGTCCAAATACTTTACTTTATATAATAATATTCATAGAAAACCCAAAATACATTATTTTAGTCTAATATATACTAAATGAATTTTGAGGTAAGACTACCAAACTCCTACATCGTAGCTCACGCCATTTAAGTGAAATCAAACGTAAAGAATATATACAAAATAATTATATTTAACAGAGTTTCACGTTGACTGTCAACGTAAAATATGTATGTTGACATTCTGTACATACAGGTTGGTATATTGAATACGTATAATAATTGAATGAATGACTGGATCACTTAATATGTTGACTGTTGTTTTATCATTAACATGATCTGGCAAAAAGTGTATTCATTAATGTAAAAGGATTATAAAACTGGACGAGCCAAGTTCAAAGACCCTATCAGAAGCACAAGTTTAGCTTACACACACTAAACCTATTAGAGGCACAAGCTTAAGGACATACATACACGAAATCACGAAGAAGATGGATCCACCTTATCTTATCTGTAACAATAATGAACATAGCCAAGCCGGTTGCAGGAGGTTACAGGGTTGCAACTACCATCCAAGTATGGCTTATCAAGGGGTTCAAAAGAAACAACTCGACAACAGTGACCTATCGAACAATGTTAATTCTGTATTCTTTAGCTGTTGTTGCTTGTCAAAGTTCCAAATGATCTCTTTCCAGACTGTATTTGGAAAATTATAACAGTGGATGACCACAAATAAACGCACAAATCCTTGACTTATCATTTTCAAAACATTACTGTTTCAAATACAGTTACAATTTTATTTAAGTATGTATAATGTTATTATTCGCTAACAAGGAGACAACCGAAGATAGATTTGGCTCAGACAATACTTTCAGTCCAATTAGGGGGAGGAATGATTGACTTCTCTGTCTCATTATGGGTCTGATGTTTCCACGTCTCCTTTTCTCACCTGGTTATCGATCTAATCACAAACTTTATTAGAAATAAAACACAAAGCATGGCCATAAAATATTGACCATTAGTAAATCGATACAGCCAGTCCTCAGTTCTTGGTAGAAGGATTGCTGGACATCTGGGGATACGGCCGAGAAGGTAGCTGAGTTATGTGATGTTAGCACTCCATATAGTTATATGAGGCATTCCATGAGAGCTTTAGTGCAAGGGATTTTTGCATGGTCGTGTTAAAATAGCATGTATGAACTTTAACAAATGTACGGAAAGAGCTTTTAAAGTACTAGTTCTGCCGAGAAATCGCAGTCATATAAGATAACTTGATCTAAATATCTTAACTGAATTTAGAATGATTTGTAAGATTAAAATGATGTCATTTATAAATTATGATGTATGGTAATCGGTGTTCAGAGTACACTATTTTGAATGTGTCTTTAATAACACAGCCCAATAATCATACCAACATTTTGAGTCTTGCTCACAAAGATGCGAATTGCCTCCATATTGTATCTGGGTACCCGGGCTTAATGTGTTTGCCATATTTTTTTTTCACAGGTAAATATTATTTTCCACTCCATGGTTTCCTTTATGAGTATTGCTGTACAGTATTTTATCGCTGGTCCAGCAAATCTAGTCCACGGCCATTCACCTTTTTCAGGTCACTGCCCAATCATTAGGAGAGCTTGGCAAATAGCCACTAAGTAGTAAGATATTGTTAGCCCTGGCTATTTTGATTTGATAAAGCTATTTCTCTTCTTCCTTCGGTTGTAAACATTTGATTGACCAGATGATATTCAAGGCACTAATACTTGAGTAGGCTAATTTATTAATTATGTTATTATAATTGTATATTATATCCTATTTTGTAATTATGGTCGGAAGAGGACATGACGTGGAAAATAGCCAAGGTTACGAGAAATGTTTAGCAGGAAAGGTAATTAATCACGAAGGAAACATCATAAATGTGAGTAAAGTACAAAAACAGTTGAGAAACTTGGCAGAACTACGAGGCACAGTCTTAGCTCGGGAAAAAGAGCTGACCAAGATAATATTTGAACAACTGAAGACTACACCATGTACAAAATGTAGTTTAACATGTACAAAATAAAATAGTTATATTATATTCCCATGTGTGTCAATCTGATGACATCTGTGATTTTTTTATATTAGTACTGGAACAGCTTTCATTAGAATATTGAACCTAACTTTAGTGAAGCAATGCTTTGTCCATCAGAGGGTGTGGGATGTTGGGGTACACTAGGAGAAATAGACAAATAGTAAATTGTTTTGTGTGTCTTAATCCAATTATAGAGCTGAGTTTTATCGAAATTTCCTAGGGACAGATATATTTCAGTCAAAACGGTGTACACCCCCTCGCCTCACCCGAATACACCCCAAATTTCTACCCGAAACCTGTATTTCCCCAGTGGAGGCAACGTCAGATCTGTCAACATCCCGATTATCGGGGACCACCACTTTTTCTTATTCTCTGTTCAAAAAATATATTGTAGTTTCTGGACCTTTCAATGTTTTACCCCACTGAATAAGGGGATTTAACGCAACAGGTGATTCCCGACAGGCGTGATTTTTGACAGGCCTGGTGAGACCACCGTCTGGGACATGGATTTTTGGATGCTTGGAACACCTCCGACCCAAGAAGTATGATTTATTTTTCCGCTTTCTCGATGGAATTTAGACAACGAAATTTGCAGTTTCTCTAAATCCCCTGGGTGTGTCCATCCCCCCGCCAACCCGCCCCTCACTAGCCCCCGATGTGGCAACAACATTCATAAGTGAATGAAACTGGTTCATATGCTGCTCCATTGAAAAAAATACTCGATTAAAAAGTAACAGTGGTGTGTGTCCTATTCCCATTGTACACTGCATTTACCATTGAACTAGTTTAGTAAAATTATGGTCAAACAAGTGTGACTCAAAACGAAAGTAAAGTAGACGACACGTTTTCCCGCTAAAAAAGAGCAAATGTTGGCAGCAATGAAAATCCCTATCCAGGAGAAATGTTATGGCATGTTCCTTTATTAAACGTTTGAAAAAGTTATATTCAGCCGCTGGAAATTTCTATATACATGAAATTGTCCTAAAACTAACGAACAATATTTCTGTTACGCGTTTTCGTTTACTTTATAAATTATAGCAACATATTTTTGTTGATAAGTATTGAGAATTCATTCTAACATTCTGTAATTTTTCTATTTTGAAAAGTGTGAACTACAATAAAAACGTGGCTTCATTTGCTTGATTAGATCTAATCCTATCTTATTTATATATATATAAATCTGGACGGTATTTCTACACAAAAAATGTTTGGCATTTTAACAAAAGAGATGGTACAAGGTACACAATAGTACACTGCCAATATGTTTGCTTTATAATTGTCCAAAATTGACCAAACATTGTAAAGAACAAAAGGCTATCAGGTGTCTTAGGCCAGATATCTGTACGTTGGCTGGTCTGACTATGGGCCACTGACCTTTATTGGCTGTACATGTACATTTGTATACAATGTAAGTTTTTCTTAGGCCAAAATATAGTTCTTTGTTTCCACTAACATCTCCAGAAAAAAGGGCAGGTACATTTTTTGGGCGGGGGGGGGGGGGGAAGGAGGGATTCTGTACCAAATTGACCTATATGAGGGTATATCACTATTGTAGAAAATTTGAAAGATAATATGGTCAAATTTGTTCACTCAGAATTCACATGTTTTAGGTAATATTTTGGGGAAATGAATCTACTCTACACCTAAAAAATGTGTAGGGTGGGATTGATAAAATAGAGATGGTCGGTAGTTATTTTTTTACACAATACAGGTCATTGGTGACAGTAGTTGGTTGGCAAAAATAAGGTAGAATAAAAAAATCGACATAGTTTTAACAGTTAATGTAGGAATTATACTTGGTGGGGTACTAATTAAGTGACATTAAAATGGAGGCAGTTTTGTTAGCTTTTGGCTTAATCTCCACCATGTAAAGATAGTATTAAGTTAAAAAAAAAAGTTGAATCTGTTCAAAACATTTCAACCATTTACAAAGAAGTAGGAAACAGTTTATATATATTCACAAAAAGCACCATAAATATTCTGTTAAACATTGGTAACAGCAATGTTGTTAACTTTCATATTGTTACTGCCCTGGCTGGAAGTTAAATGGATATGAGAGCATTTTACATATTTCCAAAAAGATTTGAAACAACTGTTTCAGGTGTTAATGTTTAAATTTGAATATGTGAGCATATCAGCAATTTTTTTATGTTTAATAAAAGTTAACAATAATGTCATTAATCATGTTGTTAACTTTAACATAAATTCTTAACAATCAGCTCATTGAGTCACAAAGAAGCTTTAATCTGAAATGGTATTTGTATATTGGTTACTTTTATTTGTGGTCTAAAATTGTTTGCTAATTAGCCTTTGATTTGTACAAGCAACCCAAGTGCAAACAGACAAAAGCCCGGTGACTCCGATTACTGATTTTTGCGCCCGCCTTGCTATGGGTCATTTTCCTCGTTTAACAGTGCTTCAGCTTTGGTTTATGCAGTGTCCTTCAAACAAAATATATAATTGTCAAACTATTCATGAAGTACATGTTTATCTTCGATCACGTAATTACAAACCCACGAAGAAATCCTTCTTCCTTCAACAAGCCCTTTATTTACACAGTGCAGGGATTATGCATTGGTCGATCATTAAAGTGATTTAAAGCTTGAAATACTTGAAAGATAACACAGGACATGGACCATCGTTAAGTGTGGTAAAGTAGTGACCTGCATTTTGGTTGGCAATTTAACCCAACTTGAGCAGTTGAAGATATATGACCGAATAGCTGCGGCTATTTATAACATCCCGGACATATAGAATAGATTTTGGACCGAAATGTCTGGTTGAAGAAACAGTTTTTACATGGAGTTAAAGCTGCACTCTCACAGATTGACATTTTTAAAATAAAAAAAAATGTCTCAGAATTAGTTCATTTTGGAATCAATGCTTTGAATTTAGTCATGTAAGATATTACCCACAATAGAAAAGATCTCAGTTGTTTAGAAAACTGCTAAAAATTTCGTTTTTCGTTAAGCCTTGATGCAACGCTTTTAGCCATTATAATCATCAATTTTAGAATGTCAGTATGAAAACTGAGACCTGATTTTTGGTCAGCAGTCTTAACACATTGGTTTCCAGACATTAACACCAAAAAAAATTGTTACTTCGATGAAATAAAAATAAAAAGTGGTCAAAACGGTCAATCTGAGAGAGTGAAGCTTTAATGTAAGAAATACAAAAAAATGTCTATATTTTAATGTTGCTTAGTATCTTTTAGCATTAACCTCACATATTTAAGATTTTGTCTAATGAGGAATTACTTCCATCATGTCTGTAATTTTTTACCCCAAACAATTTTTGTCCTTGCATTCCATTCAGTGACCTTTGCTGAGCTATGAGAAACAAGCAGTTAAATATGTCTGTATAGGGTATTTAAGTGATGTGTTTATAGAATATTAAATTAAAGAAAAAGAGCAGCAGAATTATAAGAGCCATCCCCCCTATTCAAGCTATGGCTGAATTATTTGATAAGAAACTTAAAGAGTGTTGTGTGCACAATGCATGTTGGGTAAACAAATTGGCAAGTTGCACCCAAAAAAATGAAATCCCCATGTACACATGAAGTAAGCAAACAGTCCCAACCTTGGTGATAATTTTACCAATATTTTAAATTCTTTTTTATCAATTGTTAACATCGTCTTTTGGTAGTTCTGGCACAAAAGTCTAAATTGATAAAAAAAACTTGTACACTTTATAAAGTATGGAATATTTTAATTCTGAAAACCACTGGATTTGTAGGGAGACTAAACACTTTTTTTGTTAATTTAACGTTTTTTTTATAGATTAAAATCATGTTTTGAAATTGATAATCTTGTCTAAATCTTATTAAAGTTTAATGTTAATCTGACCATACTGTCTACTTCAATCGATAAAGCTCATTAAAATTTGAAAATCACATTAAACCTGCACTCTACGTTTGGACAAGTTAAAAAGCTTTTCAATTATTTCATTTTGTTTAGTGAATGGTAAAAGTTATCTCTGCAAGGCGATGTTAAATATGCACATGATCGTTGTCAGTTTACTGTGTCCTGCATTGATCGCAGTGCATTCGGGTATATGGTTCGTATTGTGCAAACCTGCCGAAGTAGCGCAATATCAAATATCACCACATTTCATTTGACTGGACGTAATATCATAGGCCATTATGTCCTCACAGATAAGAAAGACTTTAGCCCGATATTGAATCCAACCCAGCTTGAATTGCGTAGACACATCAAGTCCTGAACGGCCATATAAGCTGAGGTCATTTTGGGTCAAATACTTAAATACACCCTTCACATTGCAGCAAATAGAAAGCTGTGCAATGATTGGTCAGTATTATGATATACAGTTGGCAGCTAGACAAATATTGACTGCGTCCTAGTGACAGCATGACATAGGACAAGTCCGCCAGACCTTGTTCAAATTTTAAACTTAATGCTCCGGTGATTAAAATTCTGACACAAGATTTATATTTAGATAGTGCAGTTAAATATATTGTCCGACGGGCGTTAGAAAAATGATTTATGTATGAATAAAACTGGAGACCATTGATCAACAAAATGCTAATCATTGTTATATAACTTGAATATCATTTTGCTTTTTTAACTGTGTGATAAAGATCTGTTTACTTTTTGGCATAAACACATGGACCATAAAAGTGAATTTGAAATGTATTTGCTTTTCATATTAAAGTTTATTGTAGCATTTTAAGAAGTCACTCTAAATCTGCAATGGAAGTAAGACCTAAAAAAATGAACAAGCCCAAATTCTTAAGTTTAAGTGCTTAAGCATAAAAAACTTCAACAAAAGTTATGCTAAGAAATCAAGCATACATTACCAGGTCAGTGCTTGCCGACTAGTGCTTATTACAACCACTGAAAGTCATGTTTTTCAAACTAATTACTAATTACATAATGGAAACTGTATTGTGTGTTTGTCTCCTAATGATCAAAGCTAAAATGACACAATTCTTAGAAGGCAATGACGTTTTTACTACATTTCCTTTCCTTTTATTTCCAGATCTGGTTATATGGTCATCAGATGTTAAGGGACAATTTGTTTAATTAACAATAGATGTTCAGTAATTGGATACAGATATTCTTTCAGACAAAAGACGATCTTGGACAAATCTTTCCATGTTTTGTTGATTTCCGTTTCCTCGGATCGATACTATGACCACTTTCTCCGACTTTGATGTCCAGAAAACATTTCTTTTCATTCGTTTAAGTGGTCTCAAATGTCCATAGTTTACATCATTCTTAATTTTCATTGTCGAAGTGTCAACACAGTCGCCCTTGACTACTAACGATTTTTTCCCCCTAAGATGTGACCAGTCATTTCGTTTTAAGATTAAAGATGAGTTTCTTTGTGTGATTTCAGTGAAATTTATTCAGCGTTTGTAAAAAGGTACAAGGGATCAACTGGACAAATTTCCTTTCGCCATTCGGAAAGCTTGTAAAATTCTGTTTGATCGTAAAACAGAAAGAGTTAACAGAGAATAATTGTCATATAATTGAACCTCATTGTTAGCTGAAAGTGACCAATTTGTGAATATTAGCCTTGGTTCATAATAAATGACCACCAAAGAATGCTGTAAAGGGTACAAATATTTCATATTCATTCGCTTTGTTAAGAATGCTTTTTTTTCCATTTTCCCGTCTGTTCATTCACAGTAGCTCTGAAATGCCCTTTTATAAGACTTTTTAAAAATCTGTTGCTTTTAAATACAGAATTTGCTAATATTAGTTTTCATAGTAAATTTTTAAGCCATGTTTTCAACATCCTATTTAATTTCCACTCGACAGCTATTTTTACAAAAATTAAATATTTCATTACACGCAAACTTCAAATTATTACAAAATGTGCACTCCGGGCAATCAAGTACTGTTTGTAATCATAAATCCTGTGAGTGCTACTATATGATTCAAAGAAAAGCCACTTATCATCTGCTTTTTGCCTTGACGATTAGGCGTAGGAATTACGTTTGGAATAACTCTATCCCAGAATTACCCATGATTCTTTGAGGATGCTAGCTTCCTGGTGTGAAAGAGCGACAAAAAGCAGAAAGGTATCATGGGTATTTTGTGTCCAATTAAAACATTGCTGATGAGCCTTTGGCTGTTGCTTGCCTTAGTTTAAATTAATTTCTAGGAACTTAGATTATTTTTAGACTGTCTTTGTTTCGTGTCTGGAAAGAAAGGGCACCAAACAATATTTTGTTAGCTTGATTCGAAAATAATTCTTAAGAATCTTAAAGCCTGCGAAGATGAAAGATATCTCTCAACTATATACATGCATTTATTATTAAAGAAATCTGATGTGTTAATGAAAATGACCTCTAATGGGAACTTGAGATGTAACCAATCTGACTATTTATAATTACCATCAACTGACGGTTATGTTTTTAATGGACCTGTTTGCCTGTATGAATCAACTCTTGAACGTCCTATAGAATTTGTTGAATCCTCACAGTAACTGACATTGGCAAGCCAAGCCAAGCTGGGTGTATGCAGCCACATTAATGTCGGCCATTTTCTGCAAATTGTCTTGGCAAAGTCTTCCCAGAGATAAGGCGGCACTGAGCACCCAGTGTCCGCACCGATACTCCCCTCATCTCGGCATCCCTTGGCATCCAGGGGGCTTTGCTTATCATACGAAAAACACTTCACTCAATTCAAGTGGCTGCTAGATTTGGCGTAAGGACTGTTGTCTAAGAATCGGTAGATCTTATGTGTACTCTGGGCAAAATTATGTAATATTTAATTGCGTTTTTTTAGACATGCACTTCTCTGCAGGTTTTTTTTGCCCGAAAAATGTACATAATTGTGGCCAATTTATTTCGCAGTAACATGCATTCATTACGTGAAAGAGATTGGTCTTAATTTGAATATTTTTATCGTATTAAATGGAATGACAGGGCTAATTTTGGCGTTTGATGTCCAAGATCATTTATAACATTAACTATTTTTGTAACGCCATTATCATGCGTTTTAATACATCATTACTTGAAATAAGAGTAAATATATATAAGAAACAGTGCACTAAAGGTGTTTATTGGTTGCATTTATTATATATTTTTATGTCATTTCAAAATGGTGTACAGTATTGACTTGAACTTTAAGTCTCTTATTATTCACTTTAAAGCTGCACTCTCACAGATTGGCATGAAACAGATTTTTGTGTAATTGTCTGGAAAGCAGTGATATAGCGGTAAGACTGCTGACAAAAGAGCAGATCACAGTTTTCATATTTGCGTTTGAAAAGTGATGTTTCATGGCTAAAAGTTTAACTAATGTTTTAAGTAAAATGAAATTTCGGCAATTTACTGAACAATTGAGATCTGTTCTATTGTGAGTTGTCTTATATATATGACTGAATGGAAGGCACTGATGCCAAAATCAGCTGATACTGAGACAAAAACAAAAATAAAAAATAAAAATGTAAAAAAGAACCTTTCGATTGTGAGAGTTCAGCTCAGGAATGCATTCACATATTTTTTTTTTATTTCTTCAAATTGATTTCTTTTGCGTACTTAAACAAATACCAAACAAAATCCAAGCCTGAAATGATCTTAGTTTCTAACTTATAAACACTTTTCAGCTAAAAAGAGCATTTTATGGTGCATGTTTACGAAGTAAATGGTATATAATTTGCACTTTTGTGATGTTTACCATTGAATTAAGCATTTTTTCACATTTCACAATTATTTTTTTTCTATGTCTCGCCCTATAAATCGTGAACGAGCCCCTTTAAAATAGCTTCTGACCAGATGGTGTGAATTAACGAGTTTATTAATGTATCAAATTATGAATAGTCTAGGGCCACATTTATAAGATAGTATGTTTGACGTGTAATTTATAAGAAAGTATGTTTGACGTTTATTTCTTGCCCACCTTTTGAGGCGTAGGTAGGTAGGTTACGAGTTTTTATGTTTTTGTTTTTCTTCCTAACCCGGTATTTCCAGAATGAAGACCAAAAAACAAAATATAACCACTGAGGCTAGAAAAAATTTGGGACACAGGTTATTTTTTTAATCGTGAGGGCAACGCTAAACAAACCTTTCATTAATTGTGGTCTAGGTGAAAAAGTATATATGAATACTTACATAATGAAGAAAGTAAATTTATCAGGCCATGGTTGAGTCGCTTCTATGCCAGTGATTCTTCGTGACATCGCCTTTAAAGGCGATTGTGAACCCATTATGAAGTTGGCCAGTGTATATACTTGCACTACATATAGTACACCATAACCAGACGTTTCGCCACATTAATTTTAAGCATTTTCATATGAGGCTGTAAATCGTAGTAAAAAAATTCAGCATGCAGTCAACTGTACAATGGTTTATCCGTATGCACAGATATGGCTGTTAATATATTCAAGCGAACTGATAAACAGGACAACATATATAAAAGAATTAAGAATGACTGCTGCAAAAAAAATATTTCTCTTCTTTGATAATGTTTTTATTCATTGTCTCAACACATTTGATAAAAAGTGATTAGCGGGGCAAAAAATAAAGTGAATTCTGCACCTTCTGTTCTAATTTGTTATTGAAAGTTCTACAGGTAGAGAGGGTGGTAAAACAAAGCAAACCGGTTACCTGTGAGAGATTTCTACTGGTATTGGGAGGCATCTTTTTGAGTTATGAATACAATTTTAGTAGATGCACTGCAGCACAAAAAAAGACGGGAATCATGTTTTCCATTGGGTGGTATTCATTATACAACTTATGTTAATTTTATGGTCATACATCATTGACTTCATTCACTCTATTGGTCAGTTATTAATAACCAGTAATCCGCTTAGCTACACCGTTCTTAGATCCATTAATGAGGGCAATATTGAATACCAGCCAAGGTATTTGTCAATTGAATGGTTACCCCCCCCCCCCCCCCCAAAAAAAAAAAAAACACAAAAAAACAACAACAAAAAAAAAAAAACAAGAAAGAAAAACAACCACAACAACACATATAAAACATGTATCATTGTATGGATCGAGGAGATTTCTATAGAGTAATGTTTAGATTCTTGGTAGTTCATGAATGAACCTCAATTTGGCTAGACCCACTACCCCCTTCCCACCCTCATCCTTTGGATATGCAATATTCACGGTGCTTATTTCAGAGTACTTTGAAATCCAGTGGGAGGTACCTTAGTTGTACACAAAATTTCAACATGTGGCATTATAAGGGACGTTGGGTATCAAAATAGATGAATATTATTTGTTACAAAGGTTTTGGGTAGAAAATAAAGGGGTGGTCAATTGACACAGTGGGAGAGGGTGTTTATAAAAAAAACCCTAAATTCATTTACTATTAAATATGGCCATCCGTTACAGTAAATTTTGTTAACAGGAAATCTTTGCATTTTGAACCTGCTATGGAGTCTGATGCAATTTTGGAAAGAAAAACAAAGCTGTATGTGAAAGTGACCCCCAGAATTTTGTGGATTTATTACTCCATGTTTGTCAACGCCATGACCTTTTTAGGCAATGGTTTTAAGTCAACATTTAAATGTCACCATTGTCTACCATTTGTCCTCCGACAACCAAGGGTCAGCTGTGTCAGGCTATTTGGAGGTGCCATGGTTTTTGACATTTTCCATACATGTCTATATGGCTAGCATATAATTCTCATGCATATATATATATATAGGATTGCTGGTCTGAAAGTTAAAAATGCACTCTCTCAGATTGACCATTTTGGCAACTTTTTTCATTTTTTTCAGCCCATTTTTGACGTAAATGACTGGAACCCAGTGATTTAAGAATGTTGACACAAGATAACATTGCAGTTTCCATATTTACATTCGAAAATTGATATTTTATGGCTAAAAGTGTTACTAACACTTTAAGAAAAATTAATTTTTCGGCAGTTTCGCAAAGAATTGAGATCTCTTCTTTTGTGAGTTATCTTATATGATTGAATTGAAGGCATTGATACCAAAATCATCTGATTTTGAGACAAAAAATGTCATAACTGTAAGTCTGTGAGAGTGCAGCTTTAATGCGACATTTTTGCGGCTTAAAAATAGGAAGAATTCTGATCTGAGGATTAAAATTCAAAGACGATTCATTATTCCCAGTTTTTGATAATTTGACTAATTTCGTATTCGATTATCAAACTAAAATGGACAGCATTTCATTTTTATGGTGATGTTACAACTATGTTGAAGGTTAAATGTGCATTAAAGAGACATCGTGACTTTGAAACGAGTTTTCGGTGTAAATCCTGCAGGTCATGTCAGAAAATATGTAATTTCGTAAGTCAAAGTTTTGTTGAAAGGCGAATGCTATAAATGTCCACGCTGTCTCATTTTTGATGGCAGACCAGTAAAAACCAAACAAAGAACATTGTTGCAATTACGTCATGTTTCCTCGTTTTGTTGTGTGTTTTTTGGTTGTTTTTGACTTAGCATGTTAATTGTGAGGTCAAAACCCTTGTTTCAAAGATTGACGAAATGGCGGGTGTGACGAAATTGCTCACAATTGCCTTTTTCTGGCATAAATTATTCATTGTTTTGCCTTTTTGAGCAAACTTGTGGAAATACAAATGACTAATAACGATGGCATATTACTATATTGTAAATTTATTTGACATTCAGTTATTGTGATAAGTAAATCAGTTAACCCTGACGGCACTGAGGTTGCAAAAATAGGACAGCCGGGTCCTTCCACTCAGACCCATAGATTGACTTCTGTGGTATTCAAACAAAAAAAATAACAAAATGGTTGAATGTAAACAGTCCCAAAAATGTGAACCCCTGGGAGACTTCTGATATTGCGTTATAGAGTCATAGCATTTAATATTGTATGTACATTCGATTATAATATATATCTGGCACTCAAATAGTTAATGATTGCCATGTCCTAGATAACTTCAGTCTGCTATTTTCAGTGGTCTTATATTTGTGTAACCTTTTCCCTTATCTGCCCTGACCAATGTCCTCGATGGACAGCATGAGGTTAGGTGTTAGTAGGGGACAGATAGGTTATATTGGCTGCAATGCTTACCGTATTAGCATTATATCTCGACTGAGTCGGAGCGCTGTAGGCCTGTATCTAGGAGTTATTGCCCCTGTATTGTTAAAACGAGGGGCGGTCTAGACAGGCAAACGCATCAGCTAAGAATGTTTTATTTGCATAGTTGAGCACATCATCAAATATTTAATGTTTAAAAGTTAACAACGACAAAGTTAATCACTGTGTTAACTTGAACAAAGTTCTGGAGAACATATCTGAGACTGTAACATAACATTTCAAACCACTTTCATACATATGTATTAGAGACCTTAACATGACTTTAGAGACTACCTCTTTGTGTTTGAGACTGTCAAATATTAGAGACTCTAACATGATGCTAGAGACGGCAACATTATATAAGAAACCATAATATATAAGAGACTTAACATGATGTAAGAGACCGACAGTTATTGTCACATGAAATTAGAGACTGCAACATGAAAAAGAGATGGTAACATATTAGAGACTTAATAGGATATTAGAGACCAACTTTCACATGAGACTAGATACTGTACCATGATATTAGAGACTGCAACATGACATTTGAGACAGTAACACATTAGAGACTACACATGATATTAGAGACTGTAAAGTGGTAGAAACTCAATTGCTATGGGTAGCAAAAATCTTTTACTTTGGCAGGAATTTCATAAACAATGGTATAATATTCTCTTATAAAAGTGTAAAAAAGCTATAAAACTCAATTCACTGCGTACTCAATATTGCCAACATTTTAAGCCAGGCCTTTAAGTGTCCTTTCATGATGTCCATTGTCAGTGCCTTTTTCAGTGTGACCATTTTAACGTCAAATAATTTTCTGCTGAATACATTTTCCTCTCCCCGTAATTATATTTTGCAACATCATTAGCACTTGAACCAACCCTTAAAAAGGCTTTTTACACATGGTTTCAGTAGGAAAAAAGACCGGACAGTTTTTTATACCCTTGAGGAATTTGTCTCCTCGGACAGTCAAACTGAATTCATGTAACGGTTTATGAAAGACATCCATTAAAGAGTAATAATTGTGTTTGTCAGAGGGTTTTGAGGGGGGCCCTTATATGTTAATGAAACCTCATTATTTCTGACCAATCGCTGGACATAAAAAGGGCCGAGTGAATGACCATCAATTTTGTTTAATGTCTCTCACTACTGATTTTAATGAATAATATTACAGAGTCAAATGATTTGGTTATGTCCAGGCGTAATAGGACATGCTTTGTTTGAGTGTATATGTTCTTTGTTTAAGCCAGTATTGTTTTTAATGCATTTGTACCAGTGTTGTTGTTTTTACAACTAATTTGGGGCCGTCATTTGGCCCAATTCACTACGCTAAAACATATGTTATATTTTCTCCAAACCGAAAACAATGTTCCCAATTTTATGTTTTGAAAATAAAAATTGGACCCTAATAGATATTGAATGGAAGAGTTGATCACGATATGTTATATTTTCTGTCTTTTGTTTTTTAGAGGAGTGTTGTTAATTTCTAGGCCAAATTGCATTTCCGAAAAACATTCTCGTTAACAAAAACTTGATACCAGTAGTTGCCCATATTACTGAACCAAGAATTCATAAAAAAAATTCTGCAGGAATCTATGATGCTATTTCTGTGACTCATATTACCCATAATTCACTGGTTTGTATTTCCCATAATGCACTTGTTCTCAATTGAATCCCATCTGCCCTATTGACCACTGGCTAGCCGTGCTCCATTTATCATGATCTAATGTGCGATAATGTTAGATGACCACTGAGGCCAAATGTGGACATTTGTGGTCGAAGTTTCTCAGATATTGACATCTATGAGGTTTTTTGACCATGTTTGTTTAATCCTGCAATTTCCAGCTGTTCTTGCTGTCACATCTTGAATCATAAATGACCATTGGCCATCTGGGGGTCAGTCCAGGCAAGCGTCCACTCAATTGTTTTGGCCATGACACGGGGCAGTTATCATGGCCCCTGCAGACTTCTAGGGGCATGTTGTATTGCAGAGCACAGTTATTTAAAAATCGTTTGTCTCATTAATGAGGTCCGTTTTTGTGTCTCTGACCGCAGGCTTGTTTAGGAAATCAACAACCCTTACGCTGATGCATGTCTTTTAAATGCATGAGGACAGACAGTACAGTCTTGACCAAACAATACGAAAAACGTAAGATATCATGGTTTGGGATGAAATTCTGCTAAAAGGGTCCTTGACTTTTGTCTTACGATTAACTTGCATAATTATGTAATTGAGGAAATATAAGCATAGTGTAGTGTAGCCTTTTGTTCTTAGAAAGGGGGTTGGTTCAGGGTAAGGGTTCTATTTTATGGACATTCTGCATATTTTGCAACCTGGCATCATCAGTTCAAGATCAAATATTAAATTAAAAGTGCTGTCAAAAAAATTAACTGTCAGTAATAGCCAATTCTATTTCGTAAATTTGAATCACCATTATTTTTTTGTATTCAGATTTAAAATGTCTGCACTTGTGGAAAACTGATTACATCGTGGTGACATCTTTGATACTTCAAGCGAATAAAGCCATGCCTGACCTCACCCGACCTTTACCTGTTAACACCAAAGACTCGCAAGCTCATTATGATCCCGAAAGTTAAATCATCCATTTTGTATCTACCCATAAGTCAAAGCTTTGAAAAGCAGCTGACTGGGTATTAGCCAATGAGAGAAACCTCGTCCAAAATATATGACCGGTGTTTAAAGGTTGGATGAAATAATTTATTTCTTACTTGAATAAACTTAGCCTAAACATTAATGAAGTGAAAGTCGCATCCATTCCAATTTTCCTTTTTTTTTTTGTGAAAAAACGAAGTTTCTTTTATCACACAGATGATAACTTTGAATCTTCTTTTCACTTGCTTGAATAATCATGGCTATTCAATTGTTAGCTTTCTTTTGATTATAGTGAATTCGCAGTAGTAGTTAAAGTGTCGTAACAAATAAATATCAACCCGATACTTATAAATGTGCCGGACAAAGAGCGGACAAAGAGCGAACAAGGCTGTCTGGTAAGGCAACACCTCAGGCAAAGATATAAGATACATTGTTTAATTTGTGGACATCCATTTGTAGGGTCTGCAAGTTATTCTTCTGTAATAATTTAAGCTTGAATTTCACCGATCAGAGCTGGTTACATCAAATTTGCATCAATTTGAATGAAAGTTAATAATAAGTTTTAGTTGAATAAAAAGATGCCCAGGACTTTTGCCCAGCGAGGATTAAATCTCGGAGAAGATGTGAGGTTATTTTTAAGGGCACATTTCAAAAGAAATTACGAAATTAAGCCGGAAATGGGTCACAAATGTTGTAGGTCAAAGCTGAGGTACTCGTAATAAAATCTTTATTATCAAAAATAGAAACATTAATGCCTTACTCAGTGTTGGGCGCAAACTATTATTGCAATGTAGCCTGTGACAGAAGGACTCGCTACTTATTGCAAACTTTAGGGAGTCAGAGTCATTTTCAAGATGTCCAGCAGTTGAAGATAAATTCTTCGTCAAACAGAAACAAGAAATATTTTTAAAAAATAAAAATAAAAATTGATGTACAATTTCAGCAAGATTTAACTTAATACCATATTTCAGACGGTTTTATACATGCAGCATGGCATTTGTTACAGCAAATCAACCTTTTGCATGTCAACTAGTAGGGGTCTGACTGATTCCCAAACCCTAAAATCTGGGAGTTTAGGGGCCATTATTTCTAACAGACTGACAAAGTTTAGACTCAAGTGGCCAAACTGCAAGACGTTCATTTCATTGTAACTTTACGTCATGTTAATAAGTAAATGAAATTTGCTGAAATTAAAAAGTATTTGAAATTGCACAATTTTTGGCATTCATTTTTCTAAAACAAAATGGAATTTAGACGATTTGTTTTGCTTATCTGAGACTGAGTCTAAACCCGGACTTGAGAATGTTCTTAAGTATGGGCCCTGGTCTAAATTAGCTTTCCTGGACTCCTTGACGTGTTTAACCCTTCACGTTACTACAACCAGAGACTTTCAGCAATTTATGTACAGCATGTTTAAGAAACATACAGAAAGATAACTCTGTCTCTCTTGTATAATGCAGTGGTCAGTAAATGGTCAGTTCCTGAAGAGTTGTCTTTTCTTTGTAACTTACTTCTTGCAGTCACAAAAGCAATATGGTTCTCATCCATCGACCAATTTGGATAGAATTTGTTAGTCAATTTATTATCTGTTAAGCCACTGTGGTAAAAATATTTTGGATAGAATTCGTTAGTCAATTTATAATCTGTTTAGCGACTGTGGTGAAAATATCGAGAACAAAAATAATTGTATTTTTAATTTGTCTATGGTTTTGATTAGTCCAAATTATTTCTGTCTGTACATGGATGGCAAAGTAATGAAGAAAAATATCTATCTCTAATTGCATTTTTGAAGGAAATTAATTGAGTCTAAAGTTTTCGCGTAGTTCCAATTTTCTTTGCGGAGACAAGCAATTGGCCATTACAAGTGACGGGGACATTCCAATATTAAATATGTGGCTCCCGATAAATTTGGCTAGGAGGGAAATAAGCAATAGAATTTCAATGTCCAAAACTGAATTTTGGTCCTGACAAAATTATATATCAGTAAATTAGAGTTTGTAATTGAATTTAAGTTTACGACGGAAGGCCTTGGCTACTTTTCTTTCTTTCCGAGGGACATGCCGTGAGTTTTGATTGCAAACAAATTAAATTTTCACTAAATTAGGCAACCAGTTTTCGTTTTCCTCCGAAGTCGACTGATTGCCTTGTTTCTTCGGGGTTGATAAGCTGGGACCAATTACAGCTTGCTTTCGTAGAAACTGGCTTGGATTTTTTATTGTGACAAACTAGTGGATATGCCTTAGGAATACATAAAAGGCTTGAATGGTCTTAATTTCCAGAAACTTGACATAACAGTAGGTTTGCTGTACAGTGATCAAAAAACAAGTGTACAGGCTCGAAGGATGCTGTTATTTCCCGTTGCACGGAAGATGCATGCTATTTTCTCTGTACAGCAGTCGGCAATTTCTTTTGCGCTATGTGATTGCTCTCCGGAGAATATTATTTCAATATAAATGATCTATTATCATCACCAATTCATTATGAATTTCCAGATAAAGATTATTGCAGAAATATTATTATTTAATTGTTGTATATCAACTGAATGCTCAGGTATACATACAAGAAAAATTCTCGAGCCGTTTAATACCACATCAAAGGAATTTGTATTGTGATGTCTCCTTAGGGGAGTAATTAAAAAAATTGCACTGTCCTTCTATCTGTATTTTGTTTGATGAATAGTAAAATCAATACTTTATATAATAAGTAGCCTTTGAAAGTCTATATACCAGACAGAAAGGCCTTTTATGGCGATCGGCACAAACTTATGACATGGCCTTAGCTGCGTGAATTATCAATAAGGACAAAAAATGATAAAATATGTGGTTATGGTTACATCCTTTCCAAAAAATTTAGGTTGGAACAGTGGTCATAATTATAACAGGCCCGCAAGTCCTACACTGGTACAATGTCTTTTCGGCTTGCTCAAATTCTGAATTTTATATAGCAGGGCGTGCTTAAAATGTTTATGCCAAGCAATAGTTTAAAAATTTGGGCTTGTTCTTCCAAAAGTCTAATTTCAATGACTGTTGGATGAGAAGGATTTTTTTTATTTATATGGCTTTGATAACCCCTTCAAAGTTAGAATATTTTTTTTCATCATTGGGGAAAGGTATTGAAGTAATCTTGAGTATCATAAAGTTTTTTAAACTACATTGTAAACCACTCCATTTTTTACTTATTTTTTTAGACGAAAAGAATGTGTGTGTTTTTTTTCAGATGAACTATAATGTTAGGGTTGTCGCCTATTTTGTAGGTAGGGAAAGGTAGCCTGAACCAGAATATTTAATTTTGTTTGGCCTTTTCTATAATGCAAAACGGTCCTGACCAATTCAAAAGAAGCGTGCAATGGTTTCCTTTATTTGATGACAATTCTATAGGGTCGTTGATTTTGCAGAGTTACGCCACAGAATACAATAGCCTAAAGTGTTTTTGGTAACATGAATTTTGTATTGAATTTTTACCAAAGGATCGACACACTGCTTTGGCCGTAAACTAATATTCAAAAGACCTAGCCATGAACAGTGGTGAAGAAAAATTAAAATAGCCAGTTTATTTGTTGAGAAGTTGAACAATAGCACTATTTGGCACAAGGGCTTAGTAATTACACGGACAGTTGCGCCATAAGACGACTTTGTAACAATGGTATTCAATTTATTTGATATTACAGCGTTACACTGTTACACAATGCTGAGAGGTATTGGTTTCCCCAGAAGATATGACTTGCAGATGCCGGACCATCAATTTTTTTCTAAAGGTTTTAAAGAGGTTTTACACCAGGGAAAGTTATGTCAAATTTCTAGCCATTTTAATTTGGGGACCATTGTCTGATAGGGTGATATTCAATAAGGTGTAAGCCCACCAACTCCATTGTCCAATATTATCCAATCAAATGCAGTTTAAGATTATGCCCTAAAATCGTTGTCCCGCGTGTCCAACAAATTAAAATTTTATTTTCTGTCCGCGAAATAACAGGCCCTAAGATACGTAATGCTGATTAAAAATGAAAGATGATGTTTCAAACCAAAGCAGCTGTCCCAGGCGAGACATTGCGGAATAAATTTCCTCAACAAACAAAATGATACAATCCCGTCACCTTAGACATTTGTTATGGACATAGGCTAGAATTAAATGACAATGGTTGTGGAGATCTTACCATGATGTAACGAAGTTGAAGGGTAGCAGGCTTGAAGTTTAGAACTTCAGGGAATTAAAATATCTTCAGCTGCGTAACAGTAGCCGGTTGTCAGCTCGGACAATGCTCTAGGGATCATCCTTAGCGTGAAGCGAAAGGTCTTAGGGGATAGTGGGTGGGGTAATGTCTTACAAAAAAGGCCTTATCGTCCCATCTATTGATGACGCAACTGAAAAGGGACTTGAAACTTAACAAAGGCTAATGGCTAAATGTATGGATAACTTGATCTTCCCAAGTTACAAAGGGTTTGGGCAAATTTGACCCCAAATTTCAAAAGATGAGATTTTGAATTTCAGACAGTTTTGAGCCTAGGAAACAATACAGCATTGATTCTTGTGTGAAAACTTATTTTGTAATAAAACAATTATTCAATGTTTCAAGTAGTTTTGAAAAATTCAAGCTAATTTTCTGATAATTGATTAGAAATCCCGCTGCACATATTAGGTCATGACTTTTTAATTTAAGGCTGGCAGTTTTGAAAAGTGAGTTTAAAAGATTTTGTAATCACCTTATTCAAATGTCGCAGGGCTGTGACACCAGAACAAAAAAATACAAAGATTATTTTCGTCAAGTTCTCGGGCCGTCAAATTATTAGTTCTGTCAATGGAAGGACTGGCTGTCTTGTTATCAAGCTAGCTCTTTTTAGACACCAAATGATGGTTGGTTCTTTGTATCAAGTATTTTTTTTAAATCAATGACGTTTAATCCAACGTTTAGACAAATTCTGTTACAGAGTAATTTCAAGAGGATCACCGCCAGCAAACGCTAAAGCTCGCACATTTGATTTCAGTTGATGAAAGGGGCAAAACTTGACCAATATTTTAGCTAGAGTTTGTGCCCTTGCTACAGATAATTATGTGCATTTGCTTTGGTAATATGTGTAAAAAGTTTCATGGGAATATGTTGAATGTTTTTTTGAAGATATTGTTTACTGAAGTTTTTTGTATCACTTTGACACGACTTGCATCCGCTGACAACATCAGAACTTTGACATATCTCATATTTTTTTCTTTGACAGTCAAGCTAAATATGATATTATGATGGCCGTGTGACAGACAATTAATGGTATGATTTACCATGGAAGTCTATTAATTCATGTTGATAATGCTGTTGAAAGTGACCATATTTTTCCAGACAGCTATTAACCATTTTTTTGTGTGCAATTACCGGTATTCTTTTCGTTCTTAATTCCTTGAATAAAGACATTGACTCCAAAAAAAGTATGCAGATCCAAAGTACATTATCAATACTGAACTAATTTGTCATGGCTTCGGTCATTACTCTTTGTTCTACAAAAAGAAGAAGAATTTTTCCATATATATTTAATTACCATTTATATTTTCCCTGTTTAGTAGCCTCAACACTTGACACCTTCTAATGGCTAGGTGACCTTAACATCATGCGCTGTATATATTACATTTTTACTTGACACATCCGACCATTTTGTGGGCAAACTAAATGCGTACATTCGTAAAAAGTAGACATTGCATTCACGGTGACCGACCATAATCAGAAGGCGTGACTTCTTGAATGTTTAAACTCATATCTTATGGGATTGATAATTAAACATTTCTATATCCAATACTACTTAAAAAAAACTTATTTTATAAGATTAACAAGTTAATTCCAGTTTATTAACCCTTTAAGGACCTCTAAAACTCCTTCAAAATTTTCAAATTGGGCATTTAATGAATGAGCTTTCAGTAAACAGATATTTATTATGACGATCAAACGTCTTCTTTGCATCATAACGCAAACAACAATTAAACAATTGATGCAAGAAGTTGTGAAAACATGCATTTGTAATCGTTTTGACTGTGAGACACCTTTGGTGAATTTGCATGGTAAGATTAATGGCTCATTTTCTGCTTTTGCTATTTTCGCGACCTCGATATTCGCAAGGCTATTTAGACAGTAACTTTACGTCCACGAGACTATTCGGTGACAATATTTGCATATTAGCCAATCATAACTACCTGTTCACATTAACTGTCCTGGTGTAACAAACTGGCGCAAAATTAATGTATCTTGAGTTACATACTACCGGAAAATGTTGCAGTGTGATATTCTCGTATTGAAATGCAAATTAGTATCAATTTATCATCATAAATGTTGTCTGGTTTGTCCATGGAAAATTTGATTTCTTTTGTCCATACCACACCACCATAACTCTATTGTATATCCTTTTGGGCGTCTTAAATTTTCATGGTATGTAAGGGAGAGAAGAAGAATGGTTTTAGCGGTGTAAATTAATCATGGTCAGAAAAATATGCAAGAAACAATCCTTATGTTTTGACTGAACGGTAAGGTTCAGTTGAATTTTTTGCATGAATGTTTTTGGAAGATTGTGATGGCCATTGTGTCATCAGCAACTGTGGCATCGACATTCTGCAAAAAAACTTTGGGTTTGGCGATTACTCAAAAAAGCCATCCTTAAGCTATTCAAATGAAACTTGGTATACTTGTTTTCAGAAATAATACACTTCTGGGCTCCATTTCACAAAAGATCGTTAGGCTTCAGATTGTAAATTTCCAGGTGTAACCTCATATTGGCGTAAACTGTGTTTCAATAAATATATTGTTCGGATAGTTATCGCATAGATTCGGCCTGTTATTTACGTTAGTATCTAGGTACTCTTAAACTGCCTAAGAATTATGACTAAGCTATCTCATTAAAACGGGCTCCAGTAAAGCAGGGCCAAAAACTGTGGCTTAAATTATAGTCAAAGATGCACTCTTAAAATTACTCCCAAATAGTTAACACAATTAATACAATTGTTTTAATAAATAAAAAAGGATGAATAAATGTCGAAACAATTAGTCTTATGAAGGATACCGAGTTTAATTTTAAGAAAGGTGCAGAAAACACGGTATTTCTACCTTATGGGATGAATCAGTAAATCTTTTAGCAATCACCAATTATTTAATATTTTTGCCTTTTCAGCTATGAAATACATGTTTACAGTCTTGTTGTCAGTAATAAGTATTTTCCATCAATGTATTATTTAGTAAGTAGTTAAAGGTTTATCACTCATAATTTATTTTTGTTATACATGTGTATGTATTGATTTTGAATAAGAGCGTCTCTTTAAGAATTACAAATTATTAGACCAAGAGAAAAAAACAGACGGGCATTGTCATTCCCTCTGTAGTACTCTTGTTACATAAAAATCCAAAGATCAGTTAAAGGCGCACAATAGAGGTTGATGCTATGAAAATTATTTCTAAATTATATTACGATGTTAAACTCATTTGACTAAAACGATGAGAACAAAAAATGCATATGATTTAGTTACAGGTAACAAAATATAAGCGATATTTAGGCGCTTCTTTAGCTGATGTTTTGTGGCCACATAGCTATAACTTAAAAAAAAAACAGTTATAAAGGCTTATATTTTTGTATCTGTTTACGTAAATTATATACTTTTATAGTTGTTTTTATCATTTTAAAAGTCGAATGAGTTAATGCATTATGATTAATATTATTATTTTTTTGCATCAGCCTATATTGTGTGCCGTAAACTTTGCAAAGGCCCTTGCATTGTTATGTTTTACATATGACGCTATTTTCTTCAAAAAGAAAGTTCTCCCCAGAATAGCTAACTGCAGGGAATGAATTTGTATGAATATGAAAAATTGTAATAACCTACATTTCGTTGCACTTGCATCTGCATGACATGCAAACGGAGGCAAAATGGAACCTAATTACGAACTTGTCTTCTCTTTAATGTTCCTCAGTAGATTGAGTAAGTGTGTAGGTGTTCGCTTGGATGCAGTCTTAAGTTAATAAGATGATTTCACAGATAATTGCAACGCATTTTAATAAAGATATCGATAACTTTTTCGACAAGATCCGGTTCGTTAAAATTGTTTTCTCCTTTTCTGGTCATTTTATCCTTTCCTGAGCACTTACATTGCACATGTAGATAATATTACAGGATTTATTGTGATGGGTCATATCCGTTGTTTCAAGTTTAAAAAATGCCTGGGTCAAAATGAGTATTTGTTTATGCTTAATGGTAGTCTGGTCTATTCAAATGTCATATCAGGCATGTTTGGATTTAAACTTGATATCGATTGTTGAATCTTCAGAAAGGTCTGCTATCCAAAGTGCAGAAATAGAAATCAAACCTAATAAGAAAGCCTTGTTTATCGACATAAACAGGCTTACTGTAATCTTATCAAAATATATATTTATTATGGTCATTTTTCTTTGGCATGAATAACTTTCTTTTGGTTCCAATATTGTTCTTTTGGGTACAAGGAAGCAAAGGTAGTCGAGGCAGGTGTGACAAACCAGCTATTGACCTACATTCAGTGTACTCTGTACGTCAAGGTCAATTAGAAAACCGTCTGGCGGACCATTGGTCTATACAGGGGTGCAGCATGGGTAAAACCGGCCTCAAAACTGATCAATATTTATCCTTTCAGGTCGTAAAGAAAAATTCTTTTATTATTCTCAATCCGCAGCTATTCAAAACCATCATGAGTAAATATTAAACTTTAATTTCAAAATGATTACCGAATATGAATTTGACGGGGAGGTTTAAGTCGGAGGTTTAAAATAATGCGACTGTCCATCTAGAGTTTCACACGATAGTAGCACATGCTTGTGTCTACCCTCCGCAGTTCTCACAGGTTATCTCGGGTCAACTTAGCCCCGACATAAGTTAAACAAACCACTGCACTCTCATGGTATTGTAAATATAAAAGCCTTTATCAGGAAGTGAATGCAAACCCTGTCCAATGGTCGATGTATTGTTCCGACGGGTCTGATTTACCGCGTTATACTATCTCTTAACGCCTCACACTTCAAACTGTTGGAATTTAGACAACCAACGATTGATTTTTTATTTAATAAAACTTTTTCTATGATGCAACAGTATTTACTTATCATATTCAAACAAGTGTCTGGCTGCTTAATTAAATAACAATTCGATTTTATATTCATTTTTATTGGAACACGCTTGCAACTTTGATTCAATTTTATTGTTCGTTAGACATTATATAATAGCAATGTTGACACTGTAAAAAGCCTCTAATGTCGAACGCAATGACAGTGATTTTAAGTACTTTTTATGCTCGTTTAACTTCATCATTTTGTCAGGCTAATTTGTAAATCTCGATCACTGATGCATAAACCTATACATAGCAGCTATTAATACATTTTGCCATTGGATAAAGAGTATCGATTGAAACATACATAACACTGACCTCAAGTCAATGATTACGCGGACATTGATGAGGCTCGCTCGGGGGTAAATATCACTTGGCCAGCCAAGAGGAAACGCTGCATAATAAATTCAATTTTATATTATTCAACAAATTTGCGATGTAATAGATGGGATGGGTTGAGCAGTTTGACAAGATTACATGACAACTTTAACTTAAATGTTTTTTTGGTTTTATTAGGAATCAAATTTTTGCTTGTTTTTGTTAAGTTTTCACATTGAAACTACAATAGTTCTTGTGTTGATCATGGTTTTGAATAACTTGTTTGGCTTTTATAAAAATATCAAATTATTTATAATAAAACAAAAACTTAACCTGTGATTTTCAAAGTTTTGACAAGGCAAGTAATACTATTTTTGTGGCCTTTCATGTCAAGTTTTCTTAGAATGATTGAAAATTTATTTTGATGAAAAAATAATATTGATTATAATGGTATTATAATGGTGAAAATAAACATCATTATTTTGTCATATTTCATATTTTAATGTCCATATTCCAGTGGTCATTCATTGGTCACTTTTCATGGTCACCTGAACTGACCCCCATCACCTGGTCCAGAAATGGTGGGAAAAGTCTGCCTGCCAGTAATGGTCAATTATATCGGACATTAGTTGGTGTCGATACGATCATTGACCATTCAAAATATTCATAAACAATGACCGCTTCATTGTATTTGACGGAAAAATCATAATATTAAAATAATAGAAAATTTTACTTTTCATAAATTATATTCATTAAATGTAGTCCTGTTATTGTGGTTCAATAAATCGAGCATGGCAAATCTTGACCATTCGATTAAGGCAAGAAAATTAATTAATTTTCCTAACAATGGTCAGTGAAAGTTAAGTATTGAAATTCAATGAAATTTGAGCAGTTGAAAAAGGGTAACTTGGGGTCAAAATGCCGTTAAAAAATTAATTTTCCAACTGGAACCGATATGATTACATGGTGACCACTCATTTGTCGAGGACATAGTGGACTTTTCAATGGCTAAAAATTGGGCAATCTCGTTGAAAAGCAAAAAGACATTTTGTCAGGCATTAATTATCACACTTTGTCACGTCCAGACCAACGGTGACCCTCGTAATCCAGTTTGTTTTGATGGCTCGTTACGGTGAATGATGTGAAAGCCACCTTTAAACACACCCATGTCCATTGATTTTAGCCTCGGGGATGGAATTATTCCAGAAATGACCAGAAGTTTTCGTCTTCAAGTGCGGACTTTCGATGAAGGCCATTTGCCACTCGTCCCCTCCGTCTGCGGCTTTCAAAAAAACTAATGGACACTTGATATTTTCTCATATTTTGCCAGTGCTTTCACCTTCTGTGTTATGTTTGTTAACATTGCTGTAATTTCCTGACCAGGGGTTACTGTCATAATCTTTCTTAATTGAAAGTGTTAACTTCTACTTCTTTCTACCCAAGGCTGAAATATCGGGCTCTATTCCCTATGCCATATGATACTTTTTTCAACAAAAAATAAACAAATTTAATTTCTCTTTTGAAGAATTAAGAAGAGTTTTGCAATAGAATATTTTTTTTTGCAAGAAAAAATGCATGTGTTTATTATTAAAATTAAACCTCTTTAAAGATTTTTGCTTCTCAAGTTTTTTTATAGCATAACAAATTGTTAATTTCTAGGAAAAACAGAGGTACACAAACTAAGTCAAAGCATTTTTCCCAGTCAAGGCCGCCCTGACCTTCCTCCCAAACTAATGAAGAACCCAGACTGATTGTGGAATTTCTAATCATTTTGTAAGCCATGTTCAGTATACAAATTTATACCAGTGTTCTATTTTATAATATAATTCTTACAAAAATGTTTTTATGATGAATTCAACATGGTTGTTCAAAAAAGTGTTATATTATTCTACGACCATTTTCGCTGATACAAGTAAATGTAGAGAAGGCAAAATTGGTCTAGTGGTCTAGTTGTCCGCCTCTCACTCAAGAGATTATGGGTTCGATCCCCACAGAGGGTACTTTCTCAAAGCCTCTGAAAATGGAGACCAGGGATGGTATTCATAAAACATATTAAGTCATTTCTTAACTTAAGTCGATTTCTTAATTTTTTAGTTGTCAAATTTCAAGAAAAGTATAAGTGTTTTGAATTAAAGTATGTATAATAAAATAAAAGATGCTCAAGTATTTCAGATATTATTAAGTAATTACATCATGCCCCAATTTCTCGAAACTTCTTAAGCTTAACAGGCTTAAGCTGCTTATTTCAATAAGCCAAAATACATGTACATACTCATAGTGATTTTTTATAAATGAAAAATGGCTTATTGTGGTAATCGTAACGATAATTCATATATTAAAACTTTTAAAGGAGTATATAAAACACAATATATTGAAAGACAAAAATAATGGGTTTAGCTTAATCCTGTTATAAGGGACTTAGGAAGTTTCGAGAAATTTGGGCCAGATGACCAGTGAGGTATTTAACTTAGGAGAATGACTTAAGATAGGAAATGACTTAAGATGTTTTTTTTACTGACCCTGTACTTGTTTCTCAGTGGTCAAAATTAATACAAGCCCACAAGCCCTGCACTGGTAAAATATTTTTCGGGCTTGCTCAAATTCTGAATTTTATATAGCAGGGCTTGTTAAAAAAATTGATGCCAAGCAAAAGTATAAGAATTCGGACTTGTTCATCCGAAAGTCTAATTTCAATGACTGGTTTCTACAAAGGAGAGATTCTTTAAGCTATCAGCTTTTTGCGCAATTGAGCTGAAAGAAGAGAGTATAAACTAAATGAATGTTTTAATATGTTTTTATCTGTATCTGAACTATAATGAGTAATGCAAGGAAATCTTATGTTAAAAAACAGCTTTGACAATTAAAAAAAAAATCCCTGGAATATCACCATCTTCAAAATTTAAAGAAGTTGTATGGTAGCACTAGACAACTTCTTTAGATCTGCAGCTTCCTTATTTTTTCAAGGTCGCCAAATATCTCGGATAAAAGAAAAATGACACTTTATTGAAATATCCCCAATTTTAAGATTACTCATTTTTTAAGCGCTCCATTAAAGGGACCCACTCATAGATTTTATATTTGCATTGACCTTTATAAACTTTGTTGAAATTTGCTTATATTATGCACCAGTCAATTGTAACCATAAACCCCCCAAGGTCCAGGGAATCGCAGGGACTTTGACTTTCGGTTCAGTCAAGCACGGTAAAATCTCTGCCCTGCGAGGACGAACTGCTGGTAAAATTCCTGCCAAAGGCCCCGCACCCCAGGGACCCTAGGTATTAAAGGACCAATCCCCGCTATTTTGGGTGCAAAGACAAAATTACAGCATTCACCCGGCCCTGGGAGGCAACCTGAAAGGTAAAATCACGGCCCATTTCCCCCGCTATCCCTGGTATACCCCCCCGAACCTGGGGGCCGTGGTTACAATTGACTGGTGCATTACTTACTTTCATGAACAAACACCAAACAGCAACTCACAGATCTATACTCATTCGAAATGAATTTTGTATTTTTGTAATTTTGATTGAAGTCAGCGCACTTGCTTCTTACCTAGGCAACCCAGCTCATTTCCCGCTTGTGAGTTTGGTTTGTGGTCATCAAGCTGGACAAGACTTTAGTGGGTTTTTACTGGGTACGATTTTCCCCACAACACAAGACCACACTCTCGCGTTAAATCACGCCAATGAGTTTCAAATAAACTTAATTTCGTTAATCTAAGCCTTTAAGGCAATTATAAACCAATTTTCAATAGTGTTGCTTACTCATTTTATTGAAAAAGAGCATTTTCCGTCAAATTTTCAATATTTATAAACAATGAAGCTTTAATTATACCTTTTGATTATGTTTTATACTTAAAGTACACACTTTGTTCAAATGTAACACAAAGTTATTTTTCTCAATGTCTGACTAAAAAAAAATGGTGATGAGTCCCTTTAAAGGAAAAACTTGCAAAATTAAGTGTTTAAAACAATAGGAGAGCCAGCAGCCACTCGATGCTACCACATGAAGAGCATTATCACTTTAAACAGTACATTTGCAATTAAAGATTTATTAAAATTAAGTACATCCTCTTAATGAAATGAAACAAGTAGACGTCTCCTTAAGTGAACATTGCTCATATTTGTGTTATACCCTTACGAATCACTTGCCATTTCTAATTCTCATTAGTCATAATCTGACCAATGGTAGATCAAGGTTTTGAGTATGACTTCGAAAAAAATTGGAAAATTTAAATAGTTTGTGTGCTTGGATGGAGGAAGACCTTAGGAAATTAATTTGAATTTTTCTTTTTAAGCCTGTTGAGTGGTCTTGAATTAAAAGGGTAATGCCCCCAAAAAAGGAATCTGCCAAAAAAATATTCCTAAGGTCAAGGTCATTAGTATGACTAATCCACAGACTCTTTGAAATAACCTTGACCTTTCTTTGATATTGTTATTAAACAGACCTTTTTATACTTTCTGCTGAAGATTTGTTTGTTATGGAATGGATTGAATGACTTGAAATGGTTCCAAAATGTAAGTAGCATTTTATGATATTTTCTGGTGAACATGTTAGGTTATTTCTTAGGTAATAATTTGCAATAATTATGTCAGACTTGCATCAATTTGATATTGCATTTGCCTTGACCATTAAAACAAGGTATTGACCATTAAGAACAAGGAATGGTCACATTAAGAACAAAGTATTGACCATTAAGAACTAGGAGTTGGCCAGCCTTATAAACAAGGAATGGTCACATTACAAACAAGAAATTGACCATTAAGAACTTGAACATGCCCAGTTAAGAATAGGAATGGAACATTAATAACAAGGAATTGACCATTAAAAATAAGGTAAAAGACATAGGAATTGACAATAAATATTTAAAATAGGAATTGACCGCTATTTGCCTTATGATCTTTTTATCAGGAATCTGTCTGTCCCTCGAGAAAAATGTTTCGTCCAAGCAGACCCATAAATTTGCATTTAATATTTCTTATGAATTGAGATAAAATGTGTTTGTATTAAATTTGATAGAAGATTATAACAGATTTATTATATAGACATATCCATTATTTTCCAATTTACAATTTTTTATTGCATGAGCCATCTATAAGCCTGTCTGTTTTAAGCAGAGAAAAAAGTTGAGGTATTTGTCGCTGGCAAAGAAAAAATATTAGAAACCTTCAAAAAACATATTAGAAGACAATAAAGCAGGGTTGTTTTTTCTTCTTAAAAGGTACTCATTGATAGGAAATGCCATTCAAAGTCAAACAATGCCCGTTGATGTTTTAATGACCAGTGGCTAGCTTAACCACTGCCCAGTGGTCAATCCTGGCCTGGGAAAACCTACTGCGGGGTGAAAGGGTCTTCTAAATGGGCACTTAAAGTGGCTCATTGTCATGATAAGTTTCTGACCACCTGACCCTATCTCCATTGAAGAGTGGTCATTTTAAATGCATATTTATTAAAAACAGCGAGATTCGATATAGGCGATTTGCTGTGCAGCGTTTTCATGATGTGTCAATTAAGGGCAGATTTGAAAGTGACACGATTTGGTCAGCGGTTTTAGTCCGAGTGGTCACTTTGGCCTCTACCCTCTTCTTTTGTTGCATGTTGACGCTAGTTGCTAAGTTTTGAAAATAAAAGCTAAGGCTCTCGAATAAAAGAAATATTTCAAGATCAGTGATTGGCGGAATAATTCTCTTGAAATGTACACCTCGATAGGAATAAATTTTAAGAATTATCAATACAATCCTCTCTTGTACAAATGAATCAAACATTTTTTTGTTTATTCAAAATGTGATTGTAGTTTAATTTCATGGATGTATCTCTTTTTGCTGTGATCAGAAATGTTTCGTTTTTATTTATATTTTTTATCTCGTCATATTTTTATGACAAGCGAATGAAGAGCAGAAAGTGTTATTAAAATTTGTCAAATCAACATATGAAACCTGTCTCCATATCAAAGCGGAAAAAAGTCGGAAAATGAGTTGTATTACTCTTGAAATAGGTTCATTTAATAATCTGTGATCTATGAAGGACATGTATTATAAAACAGCTTCGTTCTTTGCTATTAACTTTGATTAAAATTATTCTTAATATTAGTGTGTGTGCAGAATGACATTTTAAGATCTGTAACAAAAGTGGAAAGTGAAAACGGCTAAAATGGATTACGTTACCCCCTAATCAAGCTGAAGTATATTTTACAGTTTCGTGGAGTTTAACAATAGTGAAAACGGGGTATTGACAGCTTTTCGAAAAAACATTGGCTATCATCAGTCACAAAACTGTAATTATTACGTGCCGTTTGAGTTTTGACATTCCGACAGTAGAATCTGGAATTTTATTAAGGAATTATTTTTGCCAAAATAGGATAGTGGGATGTAACCCCAAATTAAAGGAAGCTGCCGTGAATATTGAATTTTAGAGACAATTGGAAAGTGGGTAGATAATGTATGTTTACGAATGTCCATCGAGAAAATGGGAGTTGGTGTCAAGGGTTATGGCATTTGTAAATGACTCTTAAAGGTTTAGTTTAATTATTATTCCTTGAAATTTAATCATATCACCATTATCTGTCCAAAATGAGTTTTTCAGCTTTATCTATTGAGCATAACTTTAAGACATATGGGCTGGAAATCACAGATGATTTAAATTGTGAACTCTCGAATGGAAATTCTTACAGATTTCAGAGGCTTTTGCTGAAGAAAGGGTTTAAAGAGGAATTGAACCTTCATTGAAAATTGTTTTTTTTTTCATTTTTAAAGGAATTATGGTGCTTCGAAGCCCTGATATTGATTTAGAATTTTATACTGTGGAATTAGAGTATTAAATTTTCGAAGAGCTCGCAACCTTCTTGTTAAAGGACTGCTGAGTTAAATGAAGTGTGTGTTTCTTTTTCTTACAAATTCATGAAGATTTGCATCATGTGTTGATTGTCACAGAGACTTCAGTGTTGAAGAGCATGCATTATTATTTGAACCCAAAGAAAAATTGAAGCACAAGTGATAAATTGCAAAAAACAGCTTTGGTATGAAATAAGATAAAAAACCTGCTACATTATGTGTGAAAATATTTTTGAAGGATGTGATGTTTCAATTTGCAGTGATTTTTCTGGGATAGAAAATCTTTCACAAAGTAAGGATAAATTAATTCATATACTTTTTTTATTTTCAGTGCTATTTTCATACTTGTGTCGAAGACAATTTAAAAAAAAATATTTTGTTAATGAATCTATTTATATCAAGGCTTTTAGTTAGGTATTATCTTTATCAAATTGCAAGCTTTATTGCTTCAGAAAAGATGGGTGTGCAGTGCAGAAGTAAATGCACTTCTCTTAATCATTTAGCGTCCCAGAATGCAAATGTGAATGACCAATGGTAGAGACTTGTGGCCTGCTCATTTGCATAATCTCAAGTAAAGAGGCCGTTTTTCATCAGATTGAAATAGTTACAATTTCTTGTTAGACTTTTAAGTGAACACAGATGTGTTTAAATCAAGAAATGAAATAATTTGTATTAATAAATGATTGCATTGATGTAAATTTTTGTTTCAAATGTTTTTAAAAATATCTGAAAAGTTTAAATAGGATATTACAAATGCATTGATAGATTTAAAGTGCAAAATATTGTAGAAATAGATTTTGGCAATTTTGATACAAATATGGTTTTGTACTTTTTCAACAAAATTATCTTTAGAAGTTATTTCTCTTTGATGCCATCAGTTCCTTGAATATGACAGAAAAAAAATGATGAAATAAAAATATGTCCACAATTTTCAACTGACCCATGGTCAAGTATGGTCATTCTTATATGTTAAATCAAGCCAGATTTTCATCAGCTACTTCATAACTTAATGTTTTCAATAGATCACATTTAATTCTGCCTTTTAATTATAAAAATCAATTCTGTACTTTAGGCGTTTTTAAATTTTTAAATGGTGTCAAATTTACTGATATGCAAAAGCAAATATGGCAGTAAGGCGTTGAATAGCCGCGCTCTCTTGTCCACAATTATATGGAAATATCTCGGGTTGCACTGGGCTGTATTAAGCATATTTTAACTTGTACATGCTAGACCATAGCACTTTTGTAATAATACTAGCCAAGCAGGGTTACTGTGGGCGACAGACATAATGAATTAAAGATTTGTTTATTCTATTTTCAATATTATGTGCTCCTAAAAGTGTTAGCCACATTGCATACATCTGCTATTGTGAGTCCTTTCCGGTGCATAAAATTAAATATAGAACTTTTGTTTCAGAAAGTAATTTTTCAATTTAAAGTGTAGGAGTTTAAAATTTAGATATCAAATATTATTTGTCAGTATGCATGGTTCAAGCATTTACATCAAGCATAAGTGCATGTGAATACAAGTATTTTTCATTTAAATATACTTGATAACTGTAGCCTCTAGGTATATATAAAATACATTATTTCAATTAACCTGACACAACAAATTTCATGGTCATTTTCATCATCATCAAAATCATCAGAATCATCATCATCATCAGAATCAGAATCAGAATCAGAATCTGATGAATCATAATCATCATCAGAATCATCATCATCATCATCAGAATCAGAATTAGAATCAGAATCATCGTCAACAACATCATCATCATCATCATCATCATCATCATCATCATCATCATCATCATCATCATCATCATCATCATCAGAATCATCAGAATCATCATCAGTCATATGAATGAGGAAACTTTTACATATTTTAAGTCTTTGTCCCAATCCCCCCACCCCCTTGCATCAACAAATATTTTTAAAAAATGTGATTTTTCACTGAGTAGGATGGATAAGGAAAATGAGGAAGCTTTTATAGATTTTAAGTATCTTCGCCCCCATCCCCCCACCCCCTTGCATCAACAAATATTTTTACAAAATGTGTTTCTATGAAATACACTTAAGTGTTTATAAAAACATATATTTAAAACGAAAAAAGTTATTTCCAAATTTCCAAGTTTTTTTGATGAATTCTTGGTTTCTTTAACATACTTAATTTTAAACCCTGTAATTGTGTTCATTTTTCATGTATAATATGACAGGCAAATTTATATAGATAGTGACCAAGGTCTTAAAGAAATGATAGTAAATGTATTTGCTGACCTGAAAGTTATAAAGTTGGCATACTTTGATATTATAAAGTCATTTCCAGTAAAACATCATTCTATATCTTACATTAGCTCTGTTATGTCTGAAAATGTAAAAAGAATGTCTTTGTTAGTATTTTGAAAAAAGCGTTATGGCTGAAACGTCAATGAATAGTTAAATAGATAATGGATTCTTAAAATTATATTTCAATATAATAGGGTTATTAGTACTGCGTTTTGATCTGGGAGGTAGTATTTGACTTGAGTGGATTTTTGCAGATTCAGATTTCACGAGGCGCAAGCCCATAATCCACGAGATTCAAATACGACATTCCAGATCAAAACGCAGTACTAATAACTCTTTTTCATATACATTACTGGTTAGATCACTTTAAAGCCACATGTTTCAATAATAAATGTCATTTTAACGACTCGCTATATTTTTATGACATCATTTTAACATTGCACAATGATACTTGTTATGACATGACGTCACAAGAATGGAATACGGCTGTTTGCACTGGAGTGGAATAGGGACTACCATATATTGCGATATGTATTGCGTGTGGATTTATGATGGGTATATAATAAATACTTTGTATTTTCAGTTGAGCAGGAAAATGATCTACTAGTATGTGGCGACTGCCAGACAAACTTCCCGCTGCGGGAGATCACAAAATTCATCAGACACAAGGTCAACAAGTGCACTAAGGATAAACTTGATGAAAATGACCGGGAAGGCTTCAACCAAAATGGTGATGGTGATGCCAGTGCGGTCATTAGCACAAAATGTACACCCATATCTGCCCCTATAACCCGTAAAGAGTCGCTCGACGGAGTCACTAAGTCGCCCCGAGTTGCGGAACTCGAAGAGGTCAAGGCAGAGAAAAATGACAATGACGTTGATGATGTTAAAGACATTAAAGATCGGTTGCCGTTCAAGATTAAGCAGGTGGCCGATGCAGAATCGAATACAACAAATTCAGGTAAGAAGAAAAAGATACTAGAAGATCTGTTTATAATTCTTTTTTTGAAAAAAAAAACAAAGTATTTTTTCCAGTAATTTGTATACATTTTTTTACATTAAAACCACTTGATCTTTAAGATGAATAGTAGAAGTACAAATATTTTTTGTTTGTTATGTTTAGGAATTGGGTATTTTAATGTTATCTCCCTTTCCCCCCAAAAAAATAAGACAGTAATATTGGCCAGGCCTAAAAAAAAAAATTGTTTGGTTAGGGTTACATCCTTCTCAAAAATAGGTAGGGTAGGTAGGCTTTTTATTATTTTTTTTTTTTATTTTTTTTTTTTTATTAGGCTTTATATAAGAATATCATTTTCATCATTGGAGAATGGTGTTAAAGCTATCTTCTGTATAAGCATTTAAGGTTTAAACTACATATTGAAAAGCAATTAAAAAAAAAACGAATTTTTTTTTTTTTTTTTTTAGTTTTTCATTTTTTTTTCAAACTGACTATAAAAATGGTAGGGTCGGCACCTATTCCGTAGGTAGGGTCGGGTAACCCGAACCAAATGTATTTTTTTTTTAGGCCCCATTTAAAAGTGCACATTTAGAATGTTACGTTAATTATTTAAAGGTTTATATTCTATTAAGAATAACAAGATAAAAACTATGACTTTTCTCTAACATGGTTTATATTCCGTTAAGAATTTCATACTATATACCAAAAACAGCCACAGTTCTGTCCGTAGAAGTACAAACAATGTAGGTAAGACATCTGATTGGTTTCCAAAAATAAAAAAGCCTGCCTTTTTAACCGTGGAACATACTGGTAATTATACAAGATATATATTTGCCTAATTTCAAATATTTTCAGTTAAAATTCAACATTACAAATTCATAAGAATCTCAGAAAGCCAGCATCTAATTTCTTAGGTTATCTATTGCCCGTAGATTTTCGGTGCGTTTTTCAGGTTTACATTTTGTATTAAACGGGGAAAGATTGGCAGAAATCTTAAATTTCTTTCAGAATTGCCAGTTTCCGAGACCTTTAAATCAATAACAGAATTAAGGGTAATCTAGAATTTGGATTTTCTTATTTTAATTGCCCTTAAAATGCTTGATGGCTAAAAGTTGCGAAAATCCATTTAAAAGCCAAGTATAATGGGGTATGTTTGACGTGACTTTAAGTTTTACATTGTAATGGAAACTGATCTAAATTTCTGAACTAATTTTCACCTTTCCTCCGATTTAATCAGAAAGTATGTTACAAGACGGAACCCTTTAAGTGCTGCCGAATACGGCAGCATTTCCTTTGAGAGGCAAAATGGGTGAACCGTGATTGATTAAAATGTCAACATTTCCACTAAAAAACTAAATTCCCGGAAAGCGATACCTACAAAAAAAGTGGACTCAACTGGTAGTGTGTAGGTTTGTGTGTTAACGGGATGGGTTTTATTTTAAGTTAGCGGCTTAATGTAAGCGTTCCGAGTGACAATAATAAAAAAAATCAAGGATTTCATCATATGTTTAAAGCGTGCATCTTAAAAAAAGAAATGTGCACGCTGCTAATGGTAGATTCTTGAACCTCTGCCATGAAAAAGCAATTTAAAGCTTGTAATAAATTTGACGGTTCACTTGTAATTGTATGGGGGCAAAAAAAACTGTTGGATAAAACTAAAGTATCTAAGAAACTGATCTAAGAACGTCAAGGAAACATTTATCTCTGATTTTTTTTTTTTCATTTTGAATCTAAGCTTCAAATATTTGTCTTTTACGGCTTTGTAAGAAATTGATTTTTATTTCTATTAGTTTAAAATGGTCACATTAATGCATGAATTATTTAAACTGATAGATTGAAAATGGGATGAAGTTGTTGTTTGTGATAGCTGGAATCACATTTGCAAATAACTGCATCTCTTAGTTCTGTGATAGCATTATAAATTTATTAGGAAAGTCGGAAAATTGTCTTATAAATCACAGAACAATTAATTTCATGGTAAACATTTATCTAATATCCCCCCTATCACACTGGCGTGAATTTTCATTTTTCCCAAGGGAATATATTGCAGTTTTATCGCAGTTTTTTTGCAAATTTTCGAAACAGTCTATAAGAATAATTCTGTTTCTTTAATACCTATAATTGCATAGCAATTCCATTTAGGAAAACATTCTAATTTTACTGCTCAAAAAACTTCTTTTCAATGCACTTAGTTGGCACATTTTCGAGGTACAAGTTTCGTGCTATCCACGACTTTTTTGTCTTTTAAATTTTCGCCAGCGATTTTCTTGAAGTTCCTGTATTTTTAACGAACATTTTTGTTTCTCTATGCTTTCTTTCTCATTTTCAAGCTCACCCAGTGGTGCAGGCTAATTTACAGTTGGTAATTTTGTATTGATTTTTGAACGCCATTAAATTTAACTTGGGAAAAAGTGCTCTCATAAAATGCCTTCACAGTTATAAGACATCATACGAAAACGCATGACATGGTTCGAAAGATAATTACTCCTGTAAAAGTAACAGGTTCTTTAAGAAGGAAATGTAAATAATTTCTTTCCGAGATTATTAGGCGATTTTACCACTATGTCCTCCGAAAGCTACGTAATGGCCTCGTAGGCAAAATTAAACAAAAGTATTGAGAAAAAATTGCTCTCAAATTTAATTTATTTGAGTATAAAATGGGTAAAAGATTTAAGTCTAAGTCCCGTCATTTTCAATAGGGGGGAAATAGTGATTTTAAGGGAAAAAGTCATAATGAAAAATCCTTCCTGTCAATTTAACTGAACATCATTTTATGGTAAAAGAGTTGGTACTTATTTATAATATGGACGAAAAATTTAACTGTAATTTTAAGGAAGTATTTCTTTTACTGCGAGTGTTTTTTTTAATTTCTCATCTCTGTGTCTTGAAAATGTTACAGCAACTTTGTAATGATGTATTTAAGTATAAAATTTGTTTTCAAAGAAAGAAATGGCTAAGACTAAGAAGATTTAGATGAATATTATAAATTACACCAAATTTATTCCCAAAAGATCTGCTTTCATCGTGCTCACACGTTTTTGTGACACAACATTTCGTTTTACTTCCATTTTAAGAAACGAGGGATAAATATGTTTTCCTTAAAAAGCCATGAACAATAATTCAAGGAGTAATAGAAAATCGCATGTCAATGTACTAAAGTCGGATTATTAGGTTTTCAAAATTGCCGGTAATTAAAATATGGGGAATATGAACATGTTGCAATCGAGACAGAAATTAAAGAGGCTGTCAGTTTATCTATTTAGTGTCCCTTGGAGTGATGGCGGTAAAGGAAATATTTGATGCCAAGAGAAAACTTATTATGTAAATATCAGCTGAAACATGCTTTTAGAAATTACATTTGCAGTTTTTGAAAATTGCCGGAAAATTAGATTTTGTCTTACGGTATTTGGAATTATCATTGTAAAGCTTGTTTCTAGCGTTAACACACATTCCCAAATCTTCTGATAAGTTTTTTTTTTTTTTTTTTTGTGTCATTTTGTATCTTATATCAGAATTTAACCTGATACCTTGTTCTTTAAAGGGACTCGCTCAATTTTTGGCACCAAAATAATTTTTCAGGTAATGCATCTGAAAACACTTATTTTATAAATAATTTTCTCTTTGATACCGAGATTGTGGGAAAAAAATACAATTGAAATAAAAAAAATTACTTGGTTGTTACAGTTTAATATTGAGAGAACCTTAATGCTGGTACAGTCCTTTTTTTTTTTATAAAAATGATACGGTATTCACTGAACCACACAGACTCCTACAAATCTGATGGATATTTAAACCTTTACTAAAACATTGGTAGCACCATGTGATAATATCAATCAACCAATCACGCTACAGTCTTTTGTTGAATCCTATTAGTAAAGCATTTCAAAATTGTTGACTCCAAAGACAATATTTTAGAATATATCAACATTTGTTGAAGGATTCTGGCCCTTAGTATCTTTCTTAGTTTATAACACTCCTAATTCGCTTTACAAACCATGAAAAAGTCCCTTAAAATAAAGATACATACATAAAGATAAACCTACAGCTTCTGTTTTACAAATTGAATGATTTTTTTCCAAAGGAACGCAGCGATAACTGGCAAAGAAGTTTATTTAATTCATAATACATGAATTATGACCAGCGTATAGTAGATAATTAAATATGACTTCACTACCCAATTCATGAATTGACTCGAGTCATGTACGCCAATGACCAAAATAGAGTGCATGAAATACTTGTCTCTGATTGGTTCTTTTGAAACGATGAGCTATAAATACTGGTGGATTTAAGGTTTTTACATTTTTCTTATTTTATCTTATGTCACATTTATATGAAGAAATTTACCCTTAGGGACAAATATGTGCATACCTATAGCATAAATTTACCCTCAGGGACAAATATGTGCATACCTATAGCATAAATTTACCCTCAGGGACAAATATGTGCATACCTATAGCATAAATTTACCCTCATGGACAAATATGTGCATACCTATAGCATAAATTTACCCTCAGGGACAAATATGTGCATACCTATAGCATAAATTTACCCTCAGGGACAAATATGTGCATACCTATAGCATAAATTTACCCTCAGGGACAAATATGTGCATACCTATAGCATAAATTAACCCTCATGGACAAATATGTGCATACCTATAGCATAAATTTACCCTCAGGGACAAATATGTGCAAATAAACTAATACCAACAGCAAATATTTACTCTCTGTTTTTTTCCCCCCATGTCTGGTAGGCAGTCAAATATGCCACCGTGGGTATTTCATGTCATATAAACGCAACTAAGAAACAAAGGATTTAGTTACGTTAGTTTCTCTTAGTGATATTATGAACGGTCAGGAACTGATCAGGCAACTAAGAAACAAAGGACTTAGTTACGCTAGTTTCTCTTAGTGATATTATGAACGGTCAGGAACTGATCAGAGAGATTAATTTACAGAGAACTTCCCTTATGTATATAAACTAGAATTAATGAAAGTCTGACATAATTACAGTTAAAGTCGGATCATTATGATTAAATTGGCAGGCATAGGCCTAATATTTCTTTGATTTCGTCTCAAAATCTTGTCATAAAACTGAATGGTATCAGTGTATGATGTTGAAATTAATTACTTGCACAACCATTTATTCTGAAATAAAAAAAACTCCACCGACTGGAAGATTTGCCTCTTCCAATTATTAACTTTTTGTAGGGATATCGGATGGACTGTAATTAGTATTTACTGCAGGCATACATGATTTACTAGAGCGTTAATGATTACATTCTTAAATCAGTTGTCCTCTCAAATATCATATATTTTCAAAAAAATGTGATATATATTAATTATACTAAGAAAAAAAGGACTAGATATATCTTATAATTAGACCATAAGAAACAAAAGACTAAAAATTATCTTACAATAAGACTTAGAAGCAAAGGACTAAAATTCTCCTATAATAAGACTTGGAAACAAAGGCCTAAATTAAAAAAAAACTGGACTTAAGAATTAAAGGACTAAAAATTCTCCTATGAAAAGTCTAAGAAACAAAGGACTAAAATTTTCTTATAATAAGACTTGGAAACAAAGGCCTAAATTTAAAAAAAAACTGGACTTAAGAATCAAAGGACTAAAAATTATCTTACAATAAGACTTAGAAACAAAGGACTAAAATGTTCTTATAATAAGACAAAGGACTAGAATTTCTCTAATATTAATTACACTTTAGAAACAAAGGACTAAAAATTATCCTATAATAAGACTAAGAAGTTAAGGACTACAGATTTTTTTATGATAAGACAAAGAAACAGAGGACTAAAAAATCTGTAATAAATATATCAAGAAACAAGGGACTATAGTAATTATACAATAAATAGACCAGGAAACAAAGGACTAAAAAATCTGTCTTAATTAGAATAAGAAACAAAACACTAAGCATTTTCTAAAAATAAGACACAGAAACAATGCGCTAAAATTATGATATGAATAGACTTAGAAACAGGGACTAAAACGTTTTATAATTAGACCAAGAAACAAAGGACTACCAATTGTCTTAGAATTAAACTAAGAAACAAAGGACTTAAAATTGTTTTATAATTAGACTAAGAAACAAAGGACTAGCAATTGTCTTAGAATTAGACTAAGAAACAAAGGACTGAAGATTCTTCTCTTCTATGAGAGGTCTTGCGAGCAGTCAAGGACTTTCACAGAGAGACAGAAAACCTACTTTATTTCAAAGAAAATCACAGAAATTATAGCATTAATAGTTTGCCATCATAGCACCCAAGATATATTATCAACAGCAGAGACATTATAGTTATCATAAGAAAACAACAAAAGCTGGTCATTAGAAAGTCGTTACTTTGCCATACTTATTTGTTCAGTATTGTAGGCACAACACAACTTTCATTTCTGTCGCATTCTTTGTTTCATAGTTCGGTAATAAATTCAAGTATTATAAGTGAAAAGCAAAATGGTTCATCAGTAGATTTGCACTATTAACTGATAAGCTGCTCTTGGGTGTTACTGTAAAACCCTTCCCTTCCAGTAAGCCACACAACGGGTGCATATAATGATAAAAATTTGGCCGCAGCACATCATTCCTGCAAATATGTGCACGGCAATATTCGGTTCGGCTGCTCGCTCCTGCAAGAATACCCCAGAGGTGATGTGTTTCTTGGACTGGTTTACAAATTTACCTACACCGCTTCCTGTTGGCTGGTTTAGAGTTTTTTTTGCAACCAACTTGGACAGCCATATGTGTTTTACATCTGGCATGTATATTTCGGCACTTAACGCAAGATTACATAAGACGTTCCGCAGCCCGGGATAGCTAGCTACAAATCAAGTGATTATAATCTCGGCACTTCTGCCCAGCGATATTTTGCACTTCCTTCACGTCCATGAGACCTTGTCTTGGAACAAGAGAATGATAACTGCTATTTCTCTGGCCTGTTTATGCCTATTCCACAAGGTTCATGTTACACATGCATTACTCGGTCCGCTAGGCAGAAGTTAATTACGCCAAAGCACATGATGTTACATTATAATTATCTTTCGTCTAAAATATCCCTCTTCATTGTGATAATATTGTTGCAAACTGACCTCGCCAGAAACAGAGTTTTGAATTTGGAGAGTTATTAGGCCATTTTGACTGGAAGGAAAGCAGTAATAGCCCATATTTTTGCTATATTTTATCCAGGTATACTGACTTTATTGCTAACAGAATATTTCCAGCTTACGTAATGTTTTGTCTGAGAGGTTTTGGAAGGGCTTTGGCTAGATGCTGTGACTTATCTTAACAAAAAGTATGATGATGAGGATGATTTGGAGAGGTAAATATTTTAGCCCCCTCTCTTGTAATCTCTAAACCGTTGCAACCAGTCAAGATAATCTCTAAGCCAGGATGATGCTGATGTCTGCATATGTTCATCAGAGTCATTTCTCAAATGATACTGGACCGAAAATAGAATTTGGCATAAACAAAGATGTCCAAATGGTTTACTGTAAAGGTTTTGGTATCGCCCTGTTGCAGAAAAATGTCAATCATTGTTTGCCTTGGCGCAAGAACTGGTATTTTTTGTCATTATCTGGTCTGCAATCAGAGACAGTGTGAAATGTGAGATTAAAAGCATTTTTTTGTGCGGTTGATGGCGATCCACATGCATTTTTTTCCATCGCAATGTTGGGTTTGTTTAGATTCCATTCACGCAATTTAGATTCTCACAGTTTACAATGGAAGGGGTAACGGACTGAGCAAACTTCAGGGAAATTGAGTATTAAGTGGTGATGCACAGTTGTTAATGATTATTCAATGATTTCAATTTGTTTAGTGTGATGGCTTTTCAGAAAGTTAACAACTGAATCTAGATCATATGTCGATGAGTTACTTTGGCCTATCGGGGGGGGGGGGGTCTTTTTAACCAAAGCAAATACTAGTTTGTTTGTTGTTAATGATCTTAATTTGTTTTATTTGATTTTTTTCACAGAAGGTCAAACTTAATTCCTGGGGCTGAATTCATAAAGCATCTGCATGAAAACTGTTCAACTTAGTGAACTTGATTGGTTTTAAAACCCCTCTTTTTTCATCAAATTTATGCATGTGCATATAGTTATAAGACTATTATCTGCCTTATTTTCATATATATTTAAGGTACAAACATTGTCAGTTTCTTTAAATTCAACTTGAAAAAGAAAATTTTCTACTTAGTTGATTTTTTTCACTTACATGCTTTATGGATGCTTAATATGAATAATAACCGTCAGCCCCAATTAAATGTCGTTAGGACTACTTTTGGGGCATTTTCAAAGCAAAGTTCTAGTTAAAAATAACTGAATATTTATTGTATATCATTTTTTATAACAATTTGTTTATTTGAGCATTTAATTTTAAAATGTAGTTTCATATCTTAATGTATGCAATGATGTATTTCAATATAAGAAAACATGATTTCATATCAGATCATAAAATAAAATAAAACATACAATCGTCTCTAGAAAATACATCAATAAATTTAAGCCGTCTTTTGCCGATTTCAACGTGAAAACTATATCTAACTTGTCATTTTTTGTATCTGTTATATTCATCATTTCATTTAAACAATGTTAGATTTTATGACAAAGTTCCAACCCTTCTCGTCATGATTGTCTGACCATAAATAAAACATGAAAAATAAAAAATATCAGAGAAAAAAACTGGTTTGAAAGTTTGTTTTTGAAACATTGTTTTTATCTCAAATTTAAATGTTTTATATTCATGGCAAAATTTCCATGTAACTTCGTCAAGAACATGGCTCGAGGGCAACATTAAAGAAAATTCCTGGAAATTTAGTTTATAATCTTTTGGTTGATGATCAATAAGTAATACCCTGGTATGAGATATGGTAATCGTTGATGAACACCCCGAGTTTCTAGTTTGCTCAGTTCGGTACACAGAATGACTTTAATAAACCTCCAAATTGACACCATAACTGCGGGTTATTGGGATTTTATAGTCTTGTCCGCCATCCTGCTTCGATCCTGCCCAATTATGGAGGCCTGCAAATAAAACATAGTGCAAAAACAGTATGACCAAATGCTACTGCTTGCTCGTACATCATACGGTAAAATATAGTCCATGGAATCGCGGGGCAAGACCAAAATCACTGTTTGCAACTGATTACATCAACGAAAAAATATTTCGAAGAGATTGTTATATTACTTCATCCATGGTGTTGCCATGGAAACCGTTTCCATGTTAATAATGTGACATGACAACCGTACAGGAGTTTATTCCGGTGACCGAATCTTGAAACTTCGTAAAGAGGCTTGTCAAGGACAACTCATAGAGGGGCGAAAGATTTTTTTGATTTCACTTGGTCCACCCATTGCCAAAATAAACCTATATATCAATTAACCCCAAGATACAAGTAGTGTTATTTGTAATAAGTTTAAATTTTGTAAAAAAAAATGTGTATAACAATGACAAATAAATATGAATTGAAATATGAAATGTATGTTGAAATAAAATGTTCAAGAAAAATTCAACGAATGCTAATTTTTTTATCTATAATATCTTTGAACTGTATTTATGTTAATAATGTCCTAGACATAAACAATACATAAACAATAGTTTATAGTAATTAAGTCTCTATTTTCCAGTAAAAGTACCATTATTTCAGATACCAATAGGAGTAAAATAATAATTATCATTAGTTTGGCAACATGACTTTCACCCACAGGCACTGGATTTTCAAGCTCAAATTATTTTTTTGGAAAATCAAATAAAACTTATAATCAATTCCAAACTAAAAATCACAATGCCAAAAATAAGAAAAATTTATTGAACTTTTTTTCTTTCATAAATATGCACTTTGTACTGTCAATATATTCTCACGTGCCAGCTCTTTCACTCCCCTCAATAATGTGAGTCAATGCACTCTTGGGTCGACAACTTCACATGAATAGGAACGATGCACATTGTTACCTTTATTACGACAATCAGTGAGATGCTCTTAATTTAATAATGGATCATAAATAATAGTGTTCAGCTGTTAAGGTGCACTAATACTTCTGTGCTGCATAATTCATGTCATATACCCGGCGTCTTATACCCCGATACCATAATTTACCAGAATGTTGCAGGGCGCATGCTATTATATGATCTTAGATTGTCTGTGACCATGGTTACATAATCCCTTATAATGCCGCAGAAAAGAACTTGGAACTTCAAACTTAAATTGTTTGTTGGTAAATTTCAAGGTCAACAATGGATCAACATGATTTTGTCATTCATTTTCAGGAGAAAAAAAATATTCCAGTCTTAACAATCCTAAAAATAAATGGAAATGTCCAATTAGGCTGCGGCTTTCGTAACAAAGTTCAGATAAATTTTAACTTGTCTTAAGTTCGAGACATACAGTATAGGATTGAATTATATAGATTGACACCAACTGACGATAATTCTGTCATTTTTGCATTTCTTTTCTTCTCCGAAGGCTAATCTGTATTCCGTCCAATTTGTTTCTTCAAGTCTGTATTTTCAACGAAAAATGAAAGCATGTCATTCCCTTCGTGAACTTCTAACCGTGGAACGCTTCACGCAGTGAGAAAAATTGATTTCCATTCTGAAGATGTATCACTCCTTGGACACTTTTGGAGGGAATACTAGCCTAATTTGTCCAGTTGTTCTTGAAATTTGTAAGATCCTCGTATTGCGTAAGGCAGATGTGATTGTTAAGCTCTCATTCAGCGTAAACCTTGCAAAGACGGCACTCAATACTCCAGAAATGTCCGCTATTTCATGTCTTCTCCCTGACAGGCCCTTCCTTTTTCTTTAATAACAGGTCTTTCTGTGTCACCCAGGGGCATATTTAGTTGCAACGTACAGTTTTGTCTTGTCGAATCTCTTTAAAGAGGAGTTAAGTTTCAAAAATCTTCTGAAAAATTGGTATCTCATAGCGGTATACATGGACGTTTTTAAATATGGGTTACTTTTCTTTAGCTTCTAATTAGTTTGTCTGGAAACAATGCGTTATTATTGTACACATGATATGACTTTGTACGCGAATAATTTCATGTCTGTTTCTAATGTTCCATATTCATACCATTTAATTGAAAGTATTTTTGTAACAGGAGGGCTTTGTCTTAAAGACTGCCACACAAGTCTTCTTTTTCTATACTAAGTTTTAACAGTCTCACATGATGCCAGCAGTTACGCTCTATACGGAAATCTTGTTTCAGAAATATGAAAATTAGTCTATATTGTATGAAAATTAGTCTATATTGCAATTGTTTAAAAACTCTCGTTCAAACTAGCTAATACTTTGTCAAGAAGATCAGAGAAGATCCGGGGCCAGTTTCATTAAAGATGTAAGCCATGAAGTGAAATTATTTTACTGTCATATATTTGTAAATTTTGTTATATTTTTGAGAACTGAACATTACCTAGTATTTAAGTTGCAAACTCAAACAAACAGAAGCAAACAAAATTAACATTGGTAAGACACAAGCTATGAACAACATAGTAAGACTAAATCTTTCTGTTCAGGTATTGGCCTAAGCAGTGAAAGCACACGTCTTGTAAGGCCTAAAAAAATACATTTGGTTCGAGTTACCCGACCTTACCTACAAAATAGGCGTCGACCCTACCGTTTTTAAAGTCAGTTGTTAAAAAAAAATAAAAAATTGTTCTTTATTTATCTTTTTTTTTTATTATTTTTTTTTTTTCGGTGTGTGTTTTAATATGAAGTTTAAAACCTTTAAAGCTTTATACAGAAGATTACTTTAACACTATTCTTCAATAATGACAATAACGTTCTTATATAAAGCCTAATAATAAAAAAAATACAAAAATTAAAAGCCTACCTACACTACCTGTTTTTGAAAAGGATGAAACCCTTAGACCAAACCCTTTTTTAGGGGCCTAAGCAATATAGATAGTTGTGCATTTAGGATACATTATATACGTTAAAAAACCCCGTTTATTTCGAATCAGGACCATGAAATTACATATGTTTATTTTTCTGTCTCAACCCCACAGTGGGTCATTATAACATCAAGAGTTTCTGTAAAAAAAAATGTGACAAATTACAAAACCATAACCGAAACGTGTGTGTCTCGAATACTGTCATAAAAATCTGACAGGGCCGCTTGGACATCAAATCAGCCCCACTCGTCATGTTTTATTGATGTGATTATAAAGTCAACAAAACCGTTGTTCATTGTTATCGGAGCACCAATGATTGAATTTTACAAGGCCGTAATGGACGGTTGTCATAGCGTTTGACCAATTTAGGACATCATGCTGCAGTGTAGCCTTTTGAATGAGACATTGATACTGATTGATTTGAAGTGGACAGCAGCGAGGTTCCTTTTAGTTTGATTTGCACATATAAATGATATGTATGGTTGGTAGTTTTTTATTGAATAAGTATTGACCAATCAATAAACATTTTGGCTAACATTGACCAAACGAAAATGATATCCAGCAGCCAATTTTTATAAACGTCAAGGTTAACCAATCAAATCATTTGAATATGTAAATTAGCGAAAAATATTTTTGATAAAAATGTTCAAAAATTTGATGATTATGATGAGGTATTATTTTATCATCATATTGTTATCATCATATTGTTATTTTGTTGTTCTTTTTGGTATCAATATTGTTTTAATTATCAGCGATTAAATCCAATATCAAGTATTTTTTATTTTGATGGTCCAAAAATATTTAGGTGGTCTGTGAAATCCTTTCTCTGAGTTATTTTTTACATTATAAGTTATGTTTTACATTATAGCACACCCAAAAGCCCCCAACCTCCAACTCCTACATTGTTGTGCATCCCCCCCCTCCTTACCAAACCCCACCCTCACCCCCAACATTGTCATGCACTAAACAGCAGCCTTGTATCTATGTTTACTCCCCTCTCTTGCGACTTGCGCTCATTATGATCATTAATTCTGCTTCAAAGTCACCGTAAAATATTTGCCGATGACAAAGCATATTTAAGGATGACCCTAAATGGGAGAGAGAGAGAAAAGCCACTACAATCAATACGCTGGTTTATTATGGTCCGTTATTTTGGTAGTTTTGCCGCGCGTTATGTAAGCCCATTGATTTTCCAATCATTCCTAACACCCAATGCTCATTGGTCATCGGAGCGACCTAGAAAATGGCATGTTTTGCAGTTAGTAATAGCAGGCTATGTTTGTAAGAAAGTTAGACGAGAGAAATTAAAACATGATGGGAGAATATCAGAGGGAAGCTCGTCTCATCGAGGAGAAAGATGTTGAAAAAGCGCTGTGGGGAATTTATTGGAAGAAATTTCCAAGGAAATAGATTTGTAACTGTTAATATTTAAGGCTTTATTGGTGAAATTTGTGACGTATAGCTAAATGTTATATGAAAACTACAACATATAAATATGAGTATGTGCCCACATTTTGTCATTTTCGGTGTTTTGAATGTTTTTGGGAGACAAGAAATTAGACCAGATGTTATTTGTGATTATATGGAGGGTAATTATTTTTTATCAGCAGAAACAGAACTTTTTATTCTTGGACCAGAGGCTCTGTTTAAATATTCTCAATGAAAAATCACAAAAAAACTCACAGTTCAGGAGTTACAGCCCTTGTTATATCAATATGACTGCATATGTTTTCTTTCCACTCTGAAGGGAATGATGGACAATTCAGGAGTTACAGCCCTTGTTATTTCAATATGACTGCATATGTTTTTTTCCACTCTGAAGGGAATGATGGACAATTCAGGAGTTACAGCCCTTGTTATTTCAATATGACTGCATGTTTTTTCCACTCTGAAGGGAATGATGGACAATTCAGGAGTTACAGCCCTTGTTATTTCAATATGACTGCATGTTTTTTTTCCACCACTCTGAAGGGAATGGTGGACAATTCAGGAGTTACAGCCCTTGTTATTTCAATATGACTGCATGTTTTTTTTCCACCACTCTGAAGGGAATCAATCATGTGGCAGGGCCCTTTGATATGGAAATAATAGCATCATTCAGCTTGTTTTCAAACCTTTTATTCAACAAAACTACAAGATATTTATGAATTGCATGCTTATAAAATGCTACATTTGCTAAATGTTATGATGTCAATACTCCTCAGAAATGCTCCTTTTATTTTAAATGGGACTCTGGGTATGGAAAGATATATTTTTTTTCAGAGGGGGAATGGGGCCCAAAAGGTCTGAAAAAAACCCTTGATGTCCAATTTACTGCCTTTTCAGTTTATAATGCAGTATTAAATAAGTATTTGGTAGTCTAGAAATAAATGGTAAGGGATAATTAAATGGTAGGAAAAATAAAATGTTTTAAATCATAAGGGGGTTGTCTGGTTAGCGCTTTGCTCCAAGGCATCCTTGATTCCATTCCCCGGCCTGGCCGTATGTGAATTTGGTTGATGGTCATCAAGCCAGTCATCAAATGGGTTTTCTCCTGGCACTTATGATGGTTTCCCCCCACAACATAAGACGTTTACACAATCTCTAGCAACATTATGCAAACAAGAATGCCACAGCATAAGATAATTTCACTTTTTTTACAATGGTTATAAAATAAATGAAGTGTTAACTAAACTATGGCTTAACAAAAGTTGAAAAGCACATCCAAGTTCAGGTTGTAAAAGATGCTGGTTTCTGCAGTCATGGATTAGTTCCATTAGTTAGAAAACGTGCAAGACCCCTCTTCTAACTAAATTGCTTGTACAGGAACAATTGTTCAACAGGCTTTAATCTTGCATACTGTGAAAGAGGCAATCAACACCAACAAATTATTCATTGGCCTGTTTTTGCATATTGCGCAACTTGTAAAAAAACAGTAAAACAAATTTACACTGTTGCAAGATTAGTTGACAAGACATCACGAGTGAGAGGCAATTATGTTGGTCTCTTGTGACCTTAATGTCAAAATATCGTATTATGGCCACAAACTTTTGCATCCGCGCTGGCAGAAAACTGCACATCTGGGAGCTACTGGTGAAGAGTTGACACTATTGTACATGCATATCAGAGTGATGTCAATTGATTTTTTGTGTTTAAATTTCAACCTTAAGGTCTTTAGTAAATTTTTCACCCAATTACGCATTTTATTTTCAATCCATTCCAAGAAAATCATGACAAAAGGTATGTCTTATATTTAGCATAAATTTGATAAAGGCTGCAAGTGCCGTTCGAAGCAGATATGTCCCGAGAGGTTGCAGTTTGCTTGCACGCTTTATTTTCTGGGTCAATTTTTTATACGGGAACACCATGCCTCTCCCATTTCCCTCATTGGTTACAAAAAAAACTAAAAAAACTGAAGTGCTTCATTATCTTATTCATTTCCAAAATGGAATGCCTTGCTATGCGACTGATCGTAATACCACAACAAGAATCACGTGTCAAGAAGCTAACTTTTAAGCTTTTAATGTAAAGAGCGTCTGGTTAATTAAGAGACATAATTTCTATTGAAGACAGTTTAACAAACATTATGGATCAAGGATCGTTGACCGCAACGCAAAAAATGGAAACAAGTCCGAAACTTTTGTATTGTATGTCAGCTTTTTTAATATTTTTTACAGTCAACTTTCGTACTAAAAAAATAATAATGCATCAGAATTCACAAAAATTGGTGCAAGGAAGAATCCTTCTTATTTATCAAATAATCTGTAAATTTTTCTTAATTCTATCATCAAATTGCATGGGATTTCCAAGTTACTGCATTGGTTCTAAGCTAGATTTATTAATTTGAGGGTAAATGTTTATACAAACAGTCCCCCTTCTCCTCATTTTCCCCACCGGTTACAAGAAATAAGTGTGCATTATTGCATTAATTTTCTTAAGGCGGTCCCTTGCTACGCGGCTGCATGATAATGTGATCCTGGTACAAAATTTAAAAGTCATTTGGTTACAGTGGCTTTAGCATTTATTTGCAATTGCGACATGCCTTATGCTTTGGATTGAGGGAACGAGTGTGATCAGAATCCATTTTTAGATGAAACTTGTTTAATGCGAAATTAAGTCCATTAGGCTGTATTGAATGGAAGAGCATTACCGCTGATCCCTGTTTAATGCACTTGGGGCCTCCTCTGAATTTAGTATTACATTTCACAAGGGACTGGAAATTAGAATTCTTCAGTTTTAAGGATTCCACTGAACTTGTAGATTTTAAGGATTATTGGGTAAAGAATACTCATAAATTTTGATATGGAATTTTGTGTCACATATGAATACGTTATTTTCCGTCAATTTATTGTCTACGGTTTAATCATGAAAAAGGTTCTGTTAACAAAATTTTAATGTCTTCGTCTCCCAAACGCCAAAGAGTACAGTCTGGTAATACTCGAAAACGAAGACATATTAATTAAATGTAGGAAATGCATTTGCAATGCACGTTCCCCTTCTGACGTAGGGAATAGGACATTAAATATTCTTAAGAATCCGTTCTTGGCATCGCCCTAGCTACCATGGCCATTTCTGCATACCCTTAATCTGACGACCATATCACTCAATTAAGAATATGTTTATGGCTTATATAATGCAGCATATATAATTGTGTTTCCATTATTTTACCATCATAAAAGCATACGATAAAAGACTGTAAAAATATCATAGCGCCATGGTTGTTTTAATTATGCCGCCCATAAACTTTTGCCCTCCAGATTCTTAATAGAAATTCTGACCTTTCTCACGAAGTGTTGGCTCGGAAGGACTATAAAACATGGAATGCAAAGCCATCCTTGGCTCAGCAACCCGGGTCTCAGACTCGGGGCCAAATTGAAAATAGCTTTGCGGCTTAATTCCATGCAGGTTTGTTTTTCGGCAGATTTGAACGGGGTGCAACATGGATCTGTAATTAGCCACTAGGGGGCACTTGTGAAGATAACATTAGACATATGATTGCAATGGCACGGTACCAAGAATTACATAAAAATGATCCCATAATCTGGAAGTTTGTGATTATTTTTCCCTCCACTTTCCAGCCGAGGGCTTCATCAAAGAAGTGCTTGATGCGCCGTCTGCTCTGGCTATTTTTATCATCTTTACCACTTATAATGCAGCCAGAATTCATACAAATGTTTTTACTTATTTCATGCTGCAACTGTAATTGTAATGTGGCCAACCGTATTGTTAGTTCATCATGTTGGCATTGTCTGAAACTATTCCGGAATATGTCAGGAAATCTTCAAAGACATTGACCTGTACAGATAATTACTAACATGATTCAGATAAAACATTTTTACCATTACTTCACTTTGTTGACCTTCAGATGGTAAGTAGGTATTATAAATAAAAATAAATAAAATGTTAGACTGACATTCAAAAGACGTTTCCTTGTTTTACTTTGTCTCGATTCTTAGATTAAATAGAGGTCCTGTGGGTTCTTAGACTAAGTCTTGGATGCTGATGAAATTAAGAATAAGGCGATTCTTATATAAAGTCTGTCCATGGAGTGTGAACCACAGGTAGAATTTAATACTCTTGGATTACAGACATTCTTTAAAAATCGTACTTAATTAAAGACCATAACATTCATAATAAACACTGGATTTTATTACGATCCTTAACTAAGTCATTACACAGTTCGCCATTATGTAAGTTCAGACATTTTTTTTCAGCAATCCAGCACCCACCCGCAGGATCGCCTATAAGTAAATACCTCATTTATTTGTGAGTCTGCATTGCATAGCGACAGGGGATGGAAGCATATAGACAGATTGAGACTGGCGATAGGATCAGATTTTGTCAGAACTCCGTACTCCACCAATCCATGATAAGCTTTGCTGGCTTGAGTGGCAAAATCGGCCAAATATCAGATTGTAGAAGCATCCATAGCGCAAATCTCATCTTCTTTTCAAGTGCTAAGTCTTAACACTCTTTGTTAGTTTGTGAGGTTTTGCAAATGTCAGCTTGTGTCTACGTTTAAGCATATGGGAAGATTAGGTTGTTTTTTTTCAAGCTTTTCAATGCAAAGTTATTTGATATTCATTTCGGTAAATCATTTACAAGTGTGTCCTCAAGTCATAATACAGACTGGTCAGTGACCTTCAGTACGTTCACATCTGAAAACCATTAGCTCTTCAACTGATAACAGTATTATTATAGTCATTAAAAATGTTTGTAAAATGTTGACATACTTGACAACTGTTGACATAGTAGAATTTCTTGTGGAATCTTACTGATATAGTGACCAGCTCTGGCAGTGACCAATTATAGTGTCCAGACCATCCAGATTGGGATGGTTTCATTTAGAGAGGTCATTTACCTCTGCTGTCAGTTTATAACAGGTTTTAGTAGAGGAAAAGTCTATATCTTTGAACTAGATGACATGAATTGTTCAGCCAAATTAACTGATCTATAATTATAATGATGATAATAATAATGATGATGATGATGATGATGATGATGATGATGATGATGATGATGATGATGATGATGATGATGATGATGAATAAATAATAATGATGATGATGATGATGATGATGATTATAAGATTTATAATAATAACAATAATAATGATGATGATGATGATGATGATGATGATGATGATGATGATGATGATATAATAATAATGATAAAAGTTATAAAATAAATAATAATAAAAATGCTAATATATTAATAATAATATTAATAATAATGATTACAGTTATACTACTAGAACTTAGAATAATATTGACAATGATAATGATATTAATGATAATGATAAAAGTTATACAAGTTGAACTTATCATAATAATGATGTTGATAATTATAAAAAAAATAATGACAAATACTAAATACACATTGGTATGTGTAATAATAAAGGTAAAAATATAATTAACTCATTTTTCAGAGCCATTAACACTGGTCAGAGATTCTTGCCTTTGATGTGCTTAATAAGTTAATGAGGAAATATGTCTATTATGGAAAATCATCTGGCTGCAAAGATGAGATAACATACTAAAGACCATGATTAGGATATAAATGCAGTAATGGCAGTTGGCAACACTTGAACATAGGGTGGACAGCACGAGGCAATTTTCCCACTTCTTGGGGCGCGCTTTGATGTTATGAGTTTTACAAATGTGTCTGAGAATCACGTAAGCACTTGAAGGAAATTACTTTGCTAGGTTTACCTCCGTAGGTCAGGCGTAATGGTGAAGCCACACGTGTATTTAGCCAGACTGGTTATTAAAACTGGTGATTTTCGAAAAAAAGCACCGTCTTTATGCTAAGTTGAACCACCTGGCCTGGCTGAGGGCCACTGGTGCTTTTATATATATATTATTTTTTTTGCAATTATGTCTGAAGCAACCTCGAAAGTAATTAGGATTGTGGGTAGCGAGAATTTTTCCAACCCTCGTAATGATAAGTTTGTATCGGCACTGCATATAGCTAGCGGCATAATTGCTTTTCCTGAAGAACTAAAATGCTGCGAAAAATCGCACTAATTGTTAGAGCTTTGGTCAGACTGTTAACACTCAGAATGGCGTATGAATACATTAAAAAATCATGAGGATCAAAGATAAGCTTTCTAACTAAATTTTAAGTGGCGTAATTGATATATTTCTTGAAGAAAACCATGAGAACTGTTTGTTTTGGCCAGGGCGCGATCTGGATAGGATCCACAACGGGAAAACTTGTGTGGAGAAATGTTTTGGCAACAAATAAACTACGTTAATTGTTTTAACAGACCATTGGCCATTTCACAAGTGTTGAAAAAACAAAGAAAACATGTAACATAGCTTTTTACCCACAAATCTAAAGTTTCATTCCCTAAAAACCTCCTGACAACGGATATACATAATGAAATCTGATATCTTACATATTGTATGGATTCACTAAAAACCTCCAAACCTTTGTATACTTGAGTAAATCTGATATTTTGTCAGAATTTTTATTACTAAACAGACTTTTGAAGATTTCCTCCTCAATACTGTTATGTGATATGAAGTTTTTCTGTTTTATTTTGAGTGTTGCATTATTGGAAGTTGTCTGTATTAAAATGTCTTGGTGTTGTGTCCATAATTCAAAAAATCCAAACGACAATTTTGATATACCGATTATTCTCGATCTGGACAGGATTTAAATAAGTTATGCTTCGTATAAAAGCATCTTTGACAGCTGTCTCAAATATTAAATATTAATGAGAATTTTCTGATAACACACTGGTCTAAAATGTCAGGTCATTATTATTCATGTATCGTAAAATTTCCATTTTCATCCATGTTTGTGTCCAAACTTCATAAATCAACTTGGTCCAGGGTTTGCAATCCTTTAAAGCTGCACTCTCGCAGATTGACGGATTTGTCAACAATTTTTTGTCTCAGAATCAGCTGATTTTGGCATCAATGATTTCAATTCAGTCATATAAGATATCTCACAATAGAGCAGATCTAAAAATTGATTGCAATACAGCCAAAAAATTCAATTTTCTTATAAGTGTTAGTAACACTTTTAGCCATTTAACATCTATTTTCGACCATAAATATGAAAAACTGCGATCTTATATTAAGTCAGCTTTCTTAAATCACTGGGTTCAAGACTTTTATGCTAAGAATTTCAAAACAAAAAATAAAAATGTGGTCAAACCGTCAATTTGTGAGAGTGCACATGAGAAGTGGTGTAGTGGTATAGGTGTCCACTTCTGGCCAAATAGGATGATTTTGATCCCCAGCAGGGTGAAAGTGGCTTATTTACTGGTATAGATGTCCACCTCAGTAGGCCAAGAGTTTGGGGGTTCAATCCCCATCAGGGTGAAAGTGGTCTAATGGCTTAGGTGTCTACCTCTGGCCTAAGAGGTTGAATATGATCCCAACAAGGGTGTAAGACATGGTCTATGTAATGGTATAGGTGTGCACCTCTGGCCCAAAAAGTTGTGGGTTTGATCCCCACCAAGGGACATTTCTCATGGCCTCTCTAAATTGACACCAGCACTTCTCTTTTTTTACCTTGGAAGCAGACTTCAAGAGTGATTCTATAAGTTGTTCAGCCTCCATAACAATCTATCCAAAAAGAATTAGATATAAACTCACCAAAAAACTTTAAACTGACTTGCACATGAATGATTAAAGCAAATGATGTCTTTCCATTCCATTAGTGTTGCCAAAACATTCTGAAATGTTGTCACATAAATAAATAAATAAAAGGAATATGACTGTTTCATAATCATCAAAAATGCCGCCCAAAAAGGACGAGTAAAATTACGTTCCTGCTATCAATTTGGGTCTGCATAAGTTTGGACTGACATGGATTTATTCTAATTCTTTACGATGTAAAAAAATCTTAAAAAGGGCATTTGATATCTATTATAGATTTGCTTATGACAAAAATATGATTTAAAATTTTTAAATTTTTGGCTTAAAATATGTAGTTTGCCATATATTTTAAAATTCTTTGCCAGATTTATTGCCATATTATCTGTCCTCCAAAAAACTCAAAGCTGTTTGGAATAAATCAAAGCGTACCAATATCTACTTAAAGATAAGTTTTATTAAACACATGAAATGTAGTTATCGATAGGTTAGTTGCATAAAAAAGTCGGCCGTGCAACCAGATGTCTCACTCGATTTTTTTTATTGTTGTTATATACTAATTACTCTGCGACTATGACATCATTCAACATGTCGACATTCATTTCCTTGGCAGCACTAGTTCAAATTTAAGACCTGTTCTGCTTTTCACAGATCAACGTTTTTTTTAAAGATCTACTTAGATTTCATTATCGCCATAGCAATGTGATTGTTTCTATAGCAAAGTGCATCATGAGTTCCTGTAGCAGAATGCTGCAAAAAAAGTACTGCTGGCTTCGTGGAAAATGATCAGCCGATAATTACTGGTTATCAATAATACAATTATCATCTTCTGCTGTAAGGTTAAATTTAAATTCTCCGGAGGAGAGCCAGCAGAGAACTCGCCACGTTGCACCATTTTATGATCTGTGACTCTGGAATAATAACTTTGTCTTTTGTGGCCTTTGAATGATTTTCTGTTGTTCATTTCCCTAAAGACTCAGCAATTGGGCAGAACTTGACAATTTTAATGACATTGTACTCAGCTCGTAAAGGTCACAAATGTAGGTGGAAGATGCTACTCTAAAATTGTCTCCTATGTTTTGAAATCATTGTAAACTTTAACATGTTGGCTTTATTCTCAAATATATATGGAAATTTCCTAAATGCTTAACCCTTGTATCATTCAGTCATCTTAGTCTTATTTTCATAATTGCGTTTGAAGTATTCCTTACCTTGTTAAGTGAATAAATCTGGGAATATTAGAAGAAAAAACTGCATTTTTTCTAGTGTCTGGGATATTAATAGAGTTAGCAAGAAACCTAAGGTTTTAAAAATTTGAGCATCAATTTGGTGTGTCCTCTTACTTTTACTAATCTTTTTTTTTTTTAGCTTGTCTGTATAAGCAAAAAATTGCAGTGTTGTACTAGCCTTGGGTGTTGTTGTCGTTTGAGAAGGCGTCCTCGTTGTAGAAAGACTTTTATCCTAACCTTGATCATGACTCAAAAATAATTTAAATTGTTAAAAACTTGGTACAAATGTTACTAGACAATATGCACATTATAAGCAAGGCCCACAACTCCGTCATAATAATTGTTAAGTTATACCCATTTTCCAAAATAACAGACGAAATACCTGGTTGGTTACATGCCACTAAATATTTGCTTACTTTCTAGAAACTGTTTGAAACACTGGTCAAAACAAATTCCGAAAACGCAGGTCAGTCCGGAACAGGCCAATACTTTAAAAGTTAAAGATTACAATTGATTTTGATTTTATTTTAAAAGGTGGTCTGGAGTTTCACAAACTTTAATTCCCAGACTGCGGCAGGCAATTTTCTCCTCAGAAGACCTGCCTGTGACAGGTTGGAATTGAAAAACCAGTCTAGAAGAATTTTAATTTCAAATTATCCAACGATTGGTCCAAGTTTGAAATGTAAGTGTCAGTTCAAATAAAAGGTTAGCAGTCGAAGGCATCTTTGTCCTGAGAAGGCTCTGCTGGTTTTCTTAGACGGAAATTCTCTTTCTCTCACGTTCATTTGAGTCAGCTTAAAGTTCTCTCAATCAACATTATGCATTTGGACTGACAATCTGTTGTAATGGAACATCCGCAGTAATCTTTGAGAGCATGTTGATGCATGATTTGTTGCAATCTGCAGTGGTCGCTTAATTAATCCTCGGTTTTAAGTTTGCATTAATAATAAATAGTGTTAATTTAGCTATTGACATAAATGCATTTGTGTTAATGAATGTAACTGAAGCACAACTTTAATGGCTTTGGTACGGTGGGTTGTTATTTTGAATGTCCAGGAGTTATGATGGTTACGTCGCTTTGTTTTGCGATTTAATGAAAGCGAGGCAGACAGTGAATTGTGAAAACAATCAATTTAACATTTTCACATAACTCGAACCTATGAATATTAATGTTATATATTATGTCAACATAGTCAGATGTCTGTCCTTGGACCATTATATATTTGACCGAGTGAGTTAGCACAATACTTTTGGATTGAATGTCTTGATTTATTGGTTTGAACCTTATGGGTTTGGTGACATAAATGAACTCAGTATGGATGAACTGGGTATTGACGGACAAAGCTCAGGCTCAAAGCTGTCAATGATAGGGCTTTTTCAAAAAGACATATTATGCCTATATCAGTGAGTGTGAAAGGTCACACTATGGTAGAGTCTGATATTGTATACCTTTATTAAACCTATACTATTATAGCTAAAGGGTTATGGGAGGGAGCTGCGCCATGCTCATTTTTTTGTAGCACCCTTCTGCGCTCATGGAGACCAACATGCATGGGCACCCTCCTGCCTTCCTAGAATTAAATGCTTAAGAATAAGACTGTCATTGATTATTTCTATTGTTTTGATTAAAAGTTGTAATATGGTCATAAAAACTTATAAACATATTTGGCAGTTGAAACCTTATATTTCTTCAATTTAACACACAATTCATGATTTTCAAGTTCTTCACAGCCAGCTACAATGTGCCCATTCATCCTAAGCGCCCTGTCCCTTTCCTGCAGCACCCTGCTTTTTACTGCACCTATATAAGCATTTTCCTCTTTTTAGTCCTAATGTAAAGATCAAAGGTCATTTCTCATGTTTGGGGTTGGATATCATGGCCCTTTTAAGTGGACGTAAAAAAAGTTTTGACACATGTATACAGTAAGACTTATAATTCATACAATAAATTCAAACACATTTGATATTATAATAAGCATAATAACTGACTATTTTTGTTTCCATGGCAACCGGTATTTTAATAGCGAAAGTGTCCCAATCTGATACATAATAAATGACACAATGTCACAGCTTGCCGGAGCGACACACTTACTGTCCACTCCACGTCTATTTGATATAGTAACCACGACGATTTATGCTAATTTGATGTATTGACTGCTTCGCAACATTTTGACACGCTATTAAATAATTTTAATTAATAATGTGTTTAAGCAGACGGATCGTTGTCCGCTGACTATTCATTGTGCATTTCTCTTAAAAACAATACTGAAACTGCAGCCTCAATCGGTAACAGCTAAATCACTCGAGGCGAAAATCAACTAAGGTGGTTTTGATTTTCATAAAACAATGCCTGAGCATTTTTTGGTCCTTAATTGTAGGGTAATTGATGCTTTAGTGCCCTTTGTTTCGAATTTCACTTTGACAGTTGATGCTCGATGTTTTCAGTCATTATACACAGGTAAAATATGATATAAAATTATCATGCTCAGGGGACTTACTTAATTAATAAGGAAAATATACTTGTCCATTACTGTTCCATTGATCGGCCATTACTGATGTTACAAAAAAATGTTTGTTTCTGGATTCCCGACTTATCCTGATTTTCTCCATCCGAGTGATACTTTTATTGTCATGTGACTATTTTTTCCTGACCATTATTTTTTTTCTTCATTTGGGTACTTCCGATGTTTCTTGAAGACGCTTAAATGTATTATTTTTTATAGAGGGCTCTATTAAATGTAAATCCAGACTAAATCTGACCATTATTTTTTCTCCATATGGGTACTTTTCCGTAGTTTATCCTAAAGACGCTTAAATGTACTATTATGGTAGAGAGATGAGAAAATGTTTATCCAGACCAAATGATACTGTTTTGAAGTTTGAAAGTGATATGTTTAGGCAAAAGTTTTAAATTAAGTAAAACAAAAATCCCGCCCTACTGCAACTTTTATTTTGGGGCAGTGAGATCATAAGCTCGCAAATTATTATTATGTTGGCCTTATTGTTATTGATTGTCCACCCTTGGCCTGAAAAATTTACTTTTGGTTCGGGTTACCCGACCCTTCCTAAGAAATAGGCACTGAACCTAACATTTTTAAAGTCTGTTTGTATTTTTTTATTATTTTATTTTTTTATTAAGTGTGTGTTTTAATATGCAGTTTAAAACCTTTAAAGCTTTATACAGAAGATTGCTGAAACGCCATTCCCCCAATCTTGACAATAACATTCCTATATAAAGCCTAATCAAAATAGAATAAAAAAGCCTTCCTACACTACCTGTTTATGAAAAGGATGTAACCCTAACCTAACTAATTTTATTTTGCCCTATTTTGGGGCAGTGAAATGAAAAGGGTAAAGCACAAGGCTTTTGTTAGGACTCCTTCTTTTGCTATATCTACATGAAGCCTGCTATTTAATTATTTTTGGCCTAACTGTTATATCGATCGTGCAACATGCAGACGACATTATCGCTTTCTTTGACCTACAGTGGACGTTCAAAGTTCTTTCAGCGAGAATCAATTATGCTTTTTGATTGGAGAAAATTGTAATGTACGGCAAATGAGCAGTTTTTACTCTTTGTTATTATCGCAGAATTACATATACCAGTCGCAGTTGTGAAAACGCAATAAACTTTTTTCATATTGTCATTCGGGAACACAGGGAATTCAAATCTTTACGATCTTTGTTAGAACTTCTGTCTTCAAACAATTTGCATCAGAGCAATCTCGTTTCCTATGAATTTCTTCACTGCTTCTCAATGGAAATATAAACTGTTGTAAAAATGTGTAATAAAAGCTGAGAAAATAATATACAAGTACAAGATGTGTAAAATGAGTATTTTTTCCTTATAAAGATGGTCGCCTCTGAGGATGTTTTTTTTTTAATGAAAATCTTAAACCATTCTGTAAATAATGGAGTAAATAAATGACAACATTTTGTCTTAACTTTGCTGAGGGTGAATTTTTGTCTATTACAGGTTTTCTGGTAGTGAATTTTTGTCCTGTATGTCTCTGATATGAATTATAGATCGACACTGAAGTAGTGTCATTTTTTTTAAGGTTAAAAATGATCATAGTTTTTATGTTGCATTTTTTGGAAAGTACTTGATTAAAATATTGAATTTGACCATTATTGCGACTTCTTCAGTGTTTTATAACGATTTATTGCTTCAAACTGGCCAATCACAGTCTAGACAAGTTTCCTTCACTCTATCTTGGTTATTGGTTTATTTGACTGTGTCAGTTCTTATATTAGGCCGTTGCATCATACTTGATCCTATTATCTGTGTTTTAACAATAACCTATAATTGGTTATAGTTCATATAATATAATATTAAAATTAATGACGCTTGATACCTTCCAGCTTTAATCCTAGGATATATGCACTTACACATATACATACCATGTGTTACACTCCTACACAAAGGGTACAGAATGTAGAAAAATCAGCCATCTATATGCTGATAAAATATTGCTCTCCCCGGAGTCAATTTCTGACCACTGTGTGCATGAGTGCAAATTAAGAATTGTTGCACCTCCGAGCCAAGTTTTGACCACTGTGCGCAAGAGTGGTAACATGAAATTCAAGGCATTGCAATTCGAAATGAAAAATTGAAAAAAAATATACAAATATAGGGCATTTCAGTATTCTAGCAGTGATTCTGTGATTACACTGGGCCTGAGGGTGGATCACACACCAGATGTTGTACATGTTTATAAATGGACTGTTAATTGACATGCAGTTTATTGTATACAGAGCACCTGCTGTAATAATTAGATTCTTTTTGCATCCATGCAGTAGAAACAGATAGCCCAGTGTTTATCCTGTAAGTAAATCGAAATGTGCAGAGAAGCACAGAACTACCAGAGCCCTGGGTCAGTTGCATCTTCAGAGTACAAAATTTACAAGAATGAATGAAAATGAACGGTGAAGATTTAGTTTTTTAAGCTTGCCTTTTTGTCATGTTTTTTGAAGAAAAAAAAGTTGTGTTAATGTCTTAGCTTTGGTGTCATTGGTGAGGATGTCATTGCGCAATAACGTTAACCTTGAAAAACATTCAAGATTCTCAAATGAAACTTGGTATAAATGTTACCGGAGAAAATATTTTCTTGTAACTCATGTCCCATAATTCTGACTTTATTAATTGTTGAGTTATGCCCCTTTTTTGATAAATAAACACCAGAAGGGTTGGTTTTGGATCTATGGTGCTCTTTAAGTGCTGTACATTTAGGTCTCTAAATGGCGTATAGAATTATATTGTGTTAGTGTCTTATGCACTTGTTTTTGAAAGACGGCAATATCAACAGGAACATCAAGATGCTATAGAAATTACTGCTCATTCAATTGGACGAGCACCTTATCCAATATTTTCTGTAATAAGCAATGACTTTCCAGTAACTTTAAAATTTAAAGGTGAAGGTAAAGATAAGATTTTTTTATGTCGCAATGTCGAACCATTTACATAAGCTCTGTAGAGCTTTTATAGCGACAAACATGTGCAGTTTTAAAATCTGCTATATGTTCATGTGATTATTAAACATTTTCCATTTCTGGGTAATAATTAGAACTAATTAATCATCCAAGAAACTGTTAAGTGGCCGGATTGAGGTCAAGACGGGCTGATCCATAATCTGATACGCTATCCACACAGCAAATGCAACTGGTACACAAATGACTATCGTTTTAAAGTACAGTCAAACCCCAATTGGCTCCAACTCGCTTGGCTCGACGTCCTCATTGGCTCAAAGTGGTTGCGAAGGACTGATTTCTTTTAACTGAACGATAGCATTCCCGCTTGGCCCGAATTTCCCAAGGCTTGGAGTAGTTTGGCCACTCCCTGAGATCCAGCCAATGGGATATGACTGAATTAGACTCATAGGAATGAAAACAAATTCAAGGGAGGCTTATCTTGTAAGTATTTCAATGTATTTCATATCCCCTTGGTCATATGGTTGAAGTCAATAGCCAGAAAATTATATCACTCAAATGACGATATGTCTAGCTCCAATGGCGAAACATACCTACAGGGTCAAAACTGTTCAAAATGCTCCACAAAATGATAATTACTCATTAGCTATCTGTCAACATTTCATAGCACAACCATGGAACTTAATTAATAATTTATCGGATGCATCAGCCTGCACATCGCAATATGGCACATACATGAATACTCATATTGTTTAAAATATTGCCTTTTAAGAGGCAGAGTTAAATATTTAAAGAATGTGGCCACATATCCAATATATATATATTTATCAAAGCTGGTGACGGCCAACATTTTAAAAAGTAATTTTTATCAGTAGCTGAAAATTGCAAACAATTTTTTTGTTTGCTAAATAATCATAAGCTTGCTTGTAAATATTAAGTAAACAGATGTGTCTCCAGGGCTTTTTCTTGACTTTTTGGGTATGAGAACTTGCCCCCAAATTTGGCAAATTTAATTGATTTTTTTTTTAATTGGGAATAAAAAATTGCATGTGTTATCTGTCAAAATATCAATTTCTGCATGATTTTAACCAACAGATGGACACTTACAAAGCTATATAGGCCCCATTTACTTCGAAGTGGGCACACCCAGAATTTTGCCATGCCAATTAATACCTGACCTGGCCCCAATTTCTCTAAATGACTTAAATTCCTTATAACAGGATTAAGTTAAGCTCACTACCTTTGTTTTAAATTATTTGCTTAATATTTACTTCTTTAAGAGTTTTTATATTCAAGATAAGAATTATTGTTATAATAATCACAATAAACCATTTTTCATTTATCAAAATTCAATTTAAGTATGTATTTTGGCTAATTGAAATAAGCTACTTAAGCTTGATTGGCTAATGAAGTTTTCGAGAAATTTTGGCCAGAGAGATGCTGAGGAAAAGGCCTGAATCAGTTGTAGAACTCTCCCTATAAAGGACCAGCTTTTGGTGTGGTATCAGTGATGTTTGTCATGTAAGTGTCTGGTCTTTCTTCCTTGTAGTATAGTCTTAGGATGGCTATTTTTGAACCGATTGCAGAACTCTTTAAGGGCCTGCTGTTGTTTTCCCAGTTCAGAGTGGTCTAAGTGTCATGATCTTAATAGCAGTAAGTTGAGACTTGAGTGCTCCAAGGTCAATGTGACCATATCAGGACATGCAGAATTATGTCATACCATCCGACCTTGTATATTATAATAAATTATGTAACAAGCTAAGGTCGGGTGAAATAGACCAAATGGTATTGATCATGTACACTATTCTAGTTTATGCAATAAGTTTGTCAGATAAAATAGGTCCAACTGTTTGACCTCATACGTAATAATAATTTAATTAACAATTGAAGGTCAGGTGAAATAGGGCATACATTTTTTACCATGAACAGTATTATAATTCAAGTAACAAGTGAAGGTTCAGGGATGTGATTTAATTGATTTAAAAAGTTACTAGAGTGCTTTTGGTTGTTAGTGTTGATGTTCCAGTTTGCTTCAAATTTGAAGTCAGAAGAACCCCCAAAAGAGCTTCTAAAAAGCCTGTTTTTCTTCTACGGCAGTGTGCTTTTGACCCAAAAAGTACCCCAAGAACCCATGGCCAAAATGGTTTCAGCCCTCCAGTTGCCAGGTCAGTCACATCCCTGAGGATGGTGTAATAGGTCATACATTTTTGACCATGCACATTATTAGAATTAATTTAACAAATAAAGGTCAGGTGAAATAGGTCATACATTTTTTACCATGAACATTATTAATTCATGCAACAAGTGAAGGTTGGAGTAATAGATCATACCGATTTGACCATGAACCATATTAGAATTTATGCAAAAAGTTTAATTCAGGTGAAATTGGCCAAACTGTTTTGACCATGAACATAATTAGAATTTATGCAGCAAGACAAGACAAGGCAGTCATCGTAATTAGACTTTGGGATGAACAAGCTGGAATTCTTATACTATTGCTTGGCATCAAATTTTTTAACAAGCCCTGCTATATAAAATTCAGAATTTAACAAGCCCAGAAGACATTTTACCAGTGCAGGGCTTGTGGGCTTGTGTTAATTTCGACCACTGTTAAGGTCAGATAAAATAGGTCAAATCATTTTGACCTCATTACATTATAACAATATAGTTACCAAGTTAAGAACAGATGATTATTTGAGGCCTAATACTAGTAGTGGAACTACTTTGTGCCATGTTTTCTTTCCAGTTATTACATACATCATTATTATGGCTAAACATGCTGCCCCGTTCTGTGTGGCTAATCTGTATATCATAAAATTCCAGAAACTCGCACCGCAGGAAGGGAAATCGTCCATTTATTTGTTTTCGGCTGCGGTTATGTACTGTTTACTTCTAAGAGATTCATAAACTGAGATGAAAATAGTTTAATCTCTGGAAGTTTGAGTACTTGACAACACCTCTAGTTTTCTAATGCTTCATAACACAAGCCCAAGGTACTCCCTGAGAATTACTTCAGTAATGTTAGGGTTATTCAGAAAACATGAAGATGTATATCTGAATAAATAAGTACCATCTGACTCTATGAATGTATTCAGTGTTCGACACTAACGGGGTCCCGGGATCCCGAGGACACCAATTTTTCAGGAGGAACACCTGAACTTCGAAGTCCGGTATTCTGTCGGGACACTGAAATTTTCATTGACAAAAGCTAAATATCAATTAATAAATAGCGTTTTATTGATTTATTATCTAATTTTGGTTCCCCCTAAAAAAAATTGGCAGTGCATGTAAAAATGATATTAATATTAATACGTCGCACACACTTAAGCAAAAGTATGGCTGACTTTTTGACTATAGTTACGTCATGATTCTATAAATAAACAGGTCATTTCACAGTGCGCATGCCGGTTAACGCTTCCACTTTGTTGTTTTTACAAGAAGGTCAGAGGTGACAGACATTTATTATCGGTACAATAATTATGGTGAACTAGTTTGCGTGTGTCAGAACCGCCCAAAAAAGATGCCAAAACTGTTGACTTTGATACCTTAATGATGGGACCATCGAGTTGTTACAGTAACATTTACGGCCGAAAAGACTGGCATCCTACTATTCAGCATTCTTTGTTTTATGCTTTGATCAAAACATTATAGAAATAAAATTCAAAAAGTTTTAATCATTATCTTTAATCAATGTGTAAAAAAACTAGACATTTTGGCCTGAAAATTAGCATACACTATTTTCCAGTCGTCTGCTCCACTTGTTGGGCAGTCTGATTGATTCACAAGCCAGATGTAATATTCCTTCTGTTTCTGAATCAAAAGCAATGACATATGACAAGACCCTGAACCATGGCATATTTAATGTGTATTTTCTGAAAATCTAAAAATAGTAACAATAGTAACAACATCAAGTGTTTGTTTTTGATTGAAAACAAAAGGGACTACCGCTTTTGAACCCAATCTACCGACTTGAGACCCAAATCTTCCTCTCTGCCATTGCCAGAGGTTCACATGTCTGACATTGTGCTACAAACTTGTCATTACATGCTGTTGAAAACATACAATATGGTGTATACTTGAGTTACAAATTGAAAAGTAAAAGACCCTGTATTTGTATGTTAAATATAATACTAAAACATTAATGAAAAAAGTGTTAACAGTGGAAGGGACTCCTTATTTCAGGAAGGGACACCTGGTTTCAAATGTTGGTGTCCCTTCGGGATCCCTTGGAAAAATGGTTAGTGTCGACCCCTGATAGTTAAGTTTTCTCAGGAAATTGTTAGTTTGCAGTTGGAAAATAAGAAAGGTTAACCTGTGAAAGTTATAATCACAGTACTGCGAATGGGGCTGTTTTGTCCAAAATGAATCATACTGGACCTTGATATAATCTGTCGGGTGGACCATCTTTGACTATTTAGTGGATGTGCAAGGGCTATATTTCCCAGCTGGGGCTTAGGGCTCAGATTCCGAACTAGGAGCTAAGAGCCCAGTTTCCCAGCTAGGGACTAATGGCCATGTTTCCCAGCTAGGGGCTAATGGCCCAGCTTTCTAGCTAGGGGCTAAGGGTTTAGTTTACCGGCTAGGGGCTAAGGGCCCAGTTTCCCAGCTAGGGGCTCAGCCGTTGGTGTTGGTGAAGTGTTTTCCCATGTCCTGGGGTGACCTTGGTAGTCTTTGTGGCTAAGACCTGGGCTAGACTGGCACATGCTTACACAGACATAGGTTGTTTGGAGGCAGTGAGTCACCGCTGGCATGCTCAAGTCGCAATCTCTTCCTTTTAGTACATAATGTTAATTGATGGACACAGTCAATTTAGACATTGCCGTAAGTTAATAAGCCTAATGTGCTGTATGCGGATGCAAGATGACATTTTACTTGGTGCCACAATTTATCTTTTTTTTCAATCTCATAGTATTAATTATGTACTGTGTGAAGTTTTACAGTAATTACATAATTATAGAAATGCGCAATTTTTTGTTCTCCTTTTTAAGAAAGTTCTTCTTCATCAGGATAAGAGAATGATTTTTTTTTATCTTAAAATTCTGATTCTTCCAGCGAACGAAGATAAGAAAGTTCTTGTTCTACTGGTTAAGAAAGTTCTTGTTCTTTTGGATAAGAAAGTTCTTGTTCCTCTGGATAAGGAAATTCTTGTTCTACTGGATAAGAAAGTTCTTGTTCCTCTGGATAAGGAAATTCTTGTTCTACTGGATAAGAAAGTTCTTGTTCCTCTGGATAAGGAAGTTCTTGTTCTACTGGATAAGAAAGTTCTTGTTCCTCTGGATAAGGAAGTTCTTGTTCTACTGGATAAGAAAGTTCTTGTTCTACTGGTTAAAAAAAGTTCTTGTTCTACTGGTTAAGAAAGTTCTTGTTCTACTGGTTAAAAAAAGTTCTTGTTCTACTGGTTAAGAAAGTTCTTGTTTTATTGGATAATAAAGTCCTTGTTTTACTGGATAAGAAAGTTCTTGTTCATTTGGATTATAAGAAAGTTCTTTTTCTTCTGGTTAAGAAAGTTCTTGTTCTTTTGGATAAGATAATTCTCTTTTTTTTTGGATAAGAAAGTTTTTGTTCTTTTGGAAAGATAATTCTCTCTTTTTTTGGATAACAAAGTTCTTGTTCTTTTGGATAAGATAATTCTCTTTTTTTTTGGATAAGAAAGTTCTTGTTCTTTTGGAAAGATAATTCTCTCTTTTTTTGGATAACAAAGTTCTTGTTCTTTTGGATAAGATAATTCTCTTTTTTTTGGATAACAAAGTTCTTATTCTTTTGGATAAGATAATTCTCTTTTTTTTGGATAAGAAAATTCTTGTTCTATTGGATAAGAAAGTTCTTGTTCAATTGAATGATAAAGTTCTTGTTCAATTGGATAAGAAAGTACTTGTTCTTTTGATTTTGGGCATTCTTTTTCAGCTAAATAGGAAAGTTTTTGTTCTTCTGGTCCTGATTAATACATAAGTAAACAAAAGTTTTTTGCAATTTGTTTCCAATCTGCTAACTGACAGTCCAAAGAACAAAATACTCTTCCGGGTTGGAAGCATATTTTTTTAACCTGACAGTTGCCAGTCTATGTGGAAGTTTGGCAGGGCATGGCTGGAAAATATCCACCACATGTGGGCAATTAGTGACTAGCTTTACCAGTCAGGTATACATCAACTACACTGACCTTCAAACAGACCAGCCTCTGACCTAGTTAAGGTGGAGTATTTGGGCCACCACAGGTCAAGTTTCAGGGGGGCACTTGAGGATAAATTCAAGCCACTTGCCAGCAATATTTGGTGTTATTGAACTGTTGAGGGCAGTGACATTGAAATAATTGGTGGTTTTGCTGATAGAATAATTCAATAAATGGATGTAATTGACATTTAATGGTTTAAGGCAATAACGTACTTGTATTATTTATTTTGGGCTAACTCCGATTAAAGCTGCATTCCCCCAGATGGACCTTTTTGACAACTTCCCAGATGGACCTTTTTGACAACTTTCTTATTTCATGTCTCGGAACGAGCAGATTTTTGCGTAACGGTCTGGAAATCAGTGATGTAAGACTGCTGATAAATGATTAGATCACAGATTTTCATATTTAATTAAAAAATTGATGTTTTATGCATTTTTCTTAAACCATTAGTAACGCTTTTAGCCATAAAACATTAATTTTCGTATGGAAATATGAAAATCCTTGATCTGAACTTTTGTCAGCAGTTTATATCATTGGTTTCTAGACCTTTACGCAAAAATCTGCTCGTTTCAAGGCAAAAATTAAAAATGTCGTCAATATGGTCAATCTGTGAGAGTGCAGCTTTAATAGCAAGTCATGTCTAATAAATAAGGCAGCATTGCATCACTTTTAAATGTCATCAAATAGTAGAAATAACTGAAAACTTAATATGGTAGATATTTAATTTCCCTTTTCTATTTCAAAACTGGATTGACCAGCTGCTGTATGTGAACTATACGTAGTAAAATAAGAATTTATTTAAAACGCCCCCTAATATAGGAAAGAATCAAGATTTATAGAAAGAATAAGGAGTTTTGCATATTTGGCTCCTGACCACAATTACTCAAGTGACTATTCTGAAGGGAACGTCTAAATTATTTCCCGAGAAAATGGGATAATTTTAATTCCGTCTGAAAGCCTTTTGTCATTTTAATGGATAAAATGTAAAATGAATTTAAAGCAAGCAGTATAAGCATGAAAAAACTTTAAGGGCTAAAATATGAGACAAGAAAAACATACAATAAATCAACACAAACAATTATGTCTCAAGTCCCAAGCCTTCTTAAAAGTTTATTGGTCAGTCAGGATAGTTTTTTATTTCACATTTTAAGATATTATGTAAACAAATTTTATTAAACTTTTACAATTTCATTGGAATTTGATCGCTTGAAGTGTCATAATATACCTCGGCTCTCCCGGCTAGCCATAATTGATTATCGTTGACATTCTACAATGTCATTTCATCCCTAAAAACTTCATGTTACCACATATGTTGGTCACTGACATTAATCATTGTGCGAAATGTTCTTTGTGTATGACCTGTACTTAAGTTTTTTTTACCTGAGTGACCAATAAAGCCTTTTATCCATGTTTATGGTCACGTTTGCCTGAAAAACTGACACCGAATAACTTCATCTCCAAACAAACATATCCTAAGCCCCGCCCTTTCCTCTGGTCATTTAAGGACAGCCTGACCGGTGTTTATGCAGGACACAGTTGATAATGACTAATTACTTCATCTCCTAACAAACATATTGTAGGTCCCGACTTTATCTTTGGTCATTTGAGGACAGCCTGACCGTCTTTATCTCTGGTCATTTGAGGACAGCCTGACCGATGTTTATTCAGGACGCAGTTGATAATGACCGTTGTTACCTTGACCTGGACTCTTGCCAAGTATTTGCGGTCATTCATGCCAGAGATAATCAGCCTGCAACTCTTGATAATACATGAATTATCATTGGCCACCACTTGGCCGAGTGAATGCAATCTGGGGTAATTGGTCTCCAATAAATCTAGGAACACTTGTGAATATTATAACTGATATCCTGTGTCCATAATGAATTGTTTGCCTTTGTGGAGGAAGTAAAATAGATTTTGTCCTGGCAGATCAGTTTTTAAGTTCATCATATCCATTGAATCTGTAATGTATTAAACTATATAGATTTAGCAACTGAAGGATGGTCATTCCTTTAGTTAAGAAACAGAAATGGGTGCTGATCCAGGATTTGACATAAGGGGGTGGGGTCGGGGTGTTTTTAAGGGGCACACTTTGGGCAGTGTGCTGACCCCCTTCCCCCCTTCTCTAAGATCCACCAAAACAGGGTCTAAGCATGGCAAGAGGGATTTTTGTATTCCCCACAGAAAAATCTAAAAAGTCCAAAATTGTGCAATTTATTCTGTACCATATTGACAATAAATGCTATACAGCCCCTCCCCCCTCATCCCATCCCCACCTGGAACTGCGTCTGCACTGTTAAAAGTACATCTAGCTCTTAAAAGATCCTTTTACAATAAATGCATTGCCTTTAGTTAATTAGTAAAACCCTTAATTGTGCAAACAATCTACTTACACATGTAAATAAACCTCTTACAAAGATATAATTAATATTACATAAAAAGCTTTTACTAAATACCTACACTGCATTTTGTATTCCTTGTCTAAAAGTATGCTATTATAAATCATTTCACTAGCTGTGCATTACTGGCAATCCATTACTCTCATAGCTTTACTTAGATGACCTGAAATGACCAGCTGATAGTTCATATTGACCCACACTGGACAGTACATTGACCCATGGTGCCCTGGTCAAGTCCATTAGTGCTGTGGTCAAGTCCAATATTGACCTTATGATAGTTCGCTGTGACCTGCAGGTTTACAGATTTGTCAAGGTGTGCTTGTTTGTCAACATACCGGTCACTCTGGCCTCTGTTGACCAATATTGTAGGCTATTTTTGTCAGTGTGACCACAGTATCAGTGGATTTGACCAATATATAGTAAAACTTGGTCACTCTGACCATTTATTGAGTACCTGATTGAACTTTGTGAACTAACCTCTTGTGTATCAATATTTAGCGACTCATCCCTAGAGTGATGACTGCAGAGCATTATTTTAAAGCTGCGCTATCACAGATTGACTGTTTTGACAACTTTTTAACTTTTTGTATTGGAATGAGCCAATTTAAGAGTTGATTTATTGAAATCTGAGTGATATAAAACTGTGGACATAAGATCAGATTGCAGTGTATATTCCATATTTAAGTTTTGTTTTTTTTGTTATTTTTACAGATTATGGTTAAAAGCTTTACTAACGCTTTAAGAAAAATGAAATTTTAGGCATTTTCCCAAACAATTTAGATCTGTTTCATCGTGAGTTATCGTATATGATTGAATCGAAGGCATTGATACCAAAATCAGCTGATTCTGAGACAAAAAAATATAAGTCAAAAGTGTCAATCTGTGAGAGTGCAGCTTCCAGTCTTTTCGGCATTTCTTTCAGTCCATATGTGCATTCATTTAAATTTTGTTGTCTGAGGTTTGAAATCAGGACAGTTTAGTAAATTACATCATTAAATATTGATGGTTCGACCCTGGTGAAAAGGTGTTTATTTTTTGTAACTAATTAAGTAAGTATACCCTCAGCTCATATTTTGTTTGTCGCTAATGGGACATTAGGTCCATAATTGATGATCACAGGTCATACATCGTATTTTAATGAATTCATAAAGACCAAAGCAGAGTGGGAAAAAGTAAGTAGGAACATTAAGCGCTCAATGCCATAATAATCAAATTATGTTAATGAAATGTCTACCTCAGATTCAATCTCAGATCAATGATTAGTTCATTTAGCCTTCAGCGCTTCACTTAACAATGACTGCCTGTGTATGTTGGACAGAATACATACAGCAAGTATGTTGTATATTTTTCGAGCACAAGTAATTTATTCCGCACTTGTAGATATTTTTTGGAAGGGGAAACATAATGATATGGCGTAACACATGATGGCTGTTATTTTTGTTGGCATTCTGCTAAAAAAAATTGAGATTCCAGTAACCGGGGTAATATCGTGGTCTTATCGTAGCTTTCTGCCCAGCGCAGACATCGCTGGCACAAAGTCTCGTGCATAATTGGCCTCCACTACTGCTGTTGATTTGTTTGGTCAGAATGACATGTGATTAATTGAGATACATTCAGGTTACTTCAAATTATCTACCTGGTAAACCTGTGTACTGAGCTGCTACAGTAAGATTAATGAAACTATCCTCAGAAATCATTTACCTTGTTAAATTCTGGTTACAGGCCAGCTATTTAAGTTTGAACTTGGTTTCCCTTTCATTTATATTTTTTTTCTATCTAATATCATAAACAAAAAAATTGTCTTCATAATATACATGTTTGCAAATGTTTTAAAATCAGGGCCAGAATTTGACGCTAGAGAAACGAAACTTAAAGAGGGTAACTTCCCTTAGTATAACAGAAAAATAAAGGCTAAGGTAATCTGCTGAATTTGTTTGTGAGCTGCTTGTTAATCAGTTAAGCTGAGTTTAAGATCACTTATGAGGCGCTAATTTCACTCAGCTTAGCTTAGTTTATTCAACATTTCGTTGGCGCCAAATATCACGCAGAGTCCTAGTACTGTTGTGGTCTTGAACTTAGATCCTAGCCATTCCCATGAGAAGGGCTCAAACAATTGACCTTACTTGGCTATTTACATTGTAACATTCCTGTGAATTTATTATGGTGCCTTTATATGGTGAAGATGTTTCCAATGAAAATCATCACTATTTATCTCTGCCTACATGAATGTGGTTTAATTTAAAGTCTTCAGTCTACAATTTCAAGGTGTCAAATTGTAAAGCATATAAGACACTAGTTCAATAAGACCTTGTGTTTATTTAAATCATGTATTGATGTTTAAAATCTCACCAGTATACTTTCATTATTTGCAAATGAGATGTTTATAATAATTTTATTATAATATTTACCATTAAGGGCTATAAGTTGAAGTGATTCGGCCTAAAAACGTCAGCGAATGTCAGTAAGCTTGGTTGATTTCAGGTGTATATACATTATTCGACCATAAAAGTTGACCTGACTGTTAAGTAAGTCGCCAGCGGCTAGCAATGTAATATTGACTATGTATTTGTTTGGTTTTTCCTCATACTGTAAAGTCTTGGCTGTGTGCCAAGTTAACGAATATATTCAGTGTTTAATCGCATATATTTGCCCAACGGTCAATGACTTTTCCATGATTTTGTTGTTATTATTACACACAGGACTCAGATTGGTAGCAAACTCTTATTGACTTTTATAATAATGACACTTGACATTAAACTACAATAGATGAAATTTAGACAAACATGCCACACTTAGCTAGTCCAAAATTCTAACACTACTTGTAATGACCTTACATAATGTAGTTGCACTTTATGTTCAAGTGCTATCGGGAAGGACATGAAGGAAGGACATACGCCAAAGTGGTCAGATAATGTCCTGTTATCTGTAGCTGTTTCCTTAAAACTAAAGGGTCACTCAGGCTAGGCCACTTAAAAGCTTATGTATAATTAGGTTTCAGCGGGACGCTATTTTAACTTTGACAATGATGTCTGCTGACATTGAACACAATGACACATGCCCTACATGCTGTAAAGATGATAGAAAACAAGATCATAAATAGCTTGTTAATCACCGACATCTATAATAACTTGTTGAAACTATCATATTTTTCTTTTCAATGTTAACAAGACTTCAGCTTAATGCAATTTTACACTCCAAGGGAGACAACAAGAATTATTCTAATGATATAACATTTCTTTCACAGTCTTTAATATAAGAATGCCACTTATTTCATTGCTTTATTATTTATCAGTTTTTCTGATTTATATTTCCAGAACCTCTGAAGTTTACGTGTGACCCATGTGGGAAGCAGTTCGGCTCCGCATGGTCGTTACTCCAGCACGCCCAGAAGGACCATGGGCTCCGCATCTATCAGACCTACAACAGAGAGGCCTATACTCCTGCACAATCACCCCGTGACACAACTCCTAATTCTCAGAAAAGCAGAAAGTATGATGATCTCATGAGAAACACTGATAAAGGAAGAGATGAGAAACGAGATAAAAATGACAGTTCCAACAAAGATCGACTCCGTAGTGACTCGACCGAGCCCCTGCGGGCGACATCGTCGGTCGGGAGTGGGAGCAGTAGTGATGGGCCACACTCAGGACATCCATCTCCACATAACCCTTTCATGTTTCCCAGGATTCCTGGCATTACTGACCTCCGTCATCCCCTCTCCCCTATGAGCGGTATTGGTCCGTTCTCTTCCCGAAGCCCCGGTGACCTTCGTCTAGAATTTCCACCAGACCTCTACCAACGAAATCTGTTTGGCATACCAGGGGGGTTCGATCATGGACCATTTCACCCATTTGAAAACAGAGTACGCCCAAATATGACTTTGGACGACTTTTACTCCCAACGTTTACGCCAGTTAGCATCATCAACTTCACCTTCCCCAGGGAGGAAGCACTTGTCGCCATTTTCAAACACACCCAGTGGAGGCGGTAGTACCAGTCCTTTTCCTAATCGAGGCCCCAGCAAAGGGGCCACCACTCCGACAGAAATTGACAAATCAGATGAAGGACAAGGAAGCCCTGGGAATCAGAAATCGTGCGAATTCTGTGGGAAGACATTCCGATTCCAAAGTAATTTGATAGTTCATCGGCGTTCCCATACAGGCGAAAAACCATTCAAATGTCCACTGTGTCCACACGCTTGTACTCAACAAAGCAAGCTAAAGCGGCATATGAAGACCCACAGTAAGCCAGGCATGTCCTGCTCCAACAACTCTGAAGGAAGTCACGCCTCAAGCAGTAGTACTCCGGACTCTAACAAAATGTGCGACGACGAAGATGCTGATGATGATGAAGAGGAGGAGGAAGAGGAAGAAGAGGAAGAGGAGGAGGAGGAGATGCCGGGGATCAAAGAGGAGCCAGGTAATGAAAACAAGCCAAACAAAGATCAAAAAGAATTCAGAGATAAGTACGTAGCTGGTGGCGATCTTGCTGCTCGGCTTAATTTTGAACAAAGAATAGCAAAAACGATCACTAGTGAGTTGGCGAAAGATGAGGAGGGTAATCGAAAGTCAAGCTCAATTCTGTCTGAAGTCATCCAGAACTCTGGGTTAAACAGTCTGCCGCAGTACAACGATGCCCTTCAAGCAGCAATGGCTGAAAAAGCATTTATCAATTTGCCACGTGATTATCGCCCAAGAAGCAATCCAGAACCTTCAGGGAATCCAGGCTTTGAAAAACACACAGATGAAAGGGAGCTTGGGTTAAAGAGGGAAAGGCCTATGGATGACTCTAGCATAATGTCAGTCTCAAAAATGATCAAGAAAGAACCTCAGTTAGAAAAAGTTGCAACGCCGCCAGTATCATTTTTACCAAACATGTGGTTTCCACCTCCAAATATAGAAGGGATGTTCAACAGGTTTCCATTGGCTCGGTTAGTCAACGATGGCAGTCCAGAAGTAACCTCGAATGGGATTGGGTTGTCTTTACATCATGACAATTCTTACAGCAGCAGTGCACCTCAAAGCTCTGTCACCACGTCCACACCTCTTCCTACAAACGGCTCCACGCCAAACCCGCCCCCGCGAAGCAAGGAGCGATCCAGGAATGACACCTGCGAATACTGCGGCAAGATCTTTAAGAATTGCAGCAACCTGACGGTACATCGAAGGTCGCACACTGGTGAAAAGCCATACAAATGCATGTTGTGTTCATATGCCTGTGCACAATCCAGCAAACTCACTCGCCACATGAAAACCCATGGTAGATTTGGTAAAGATGTCTACAAATGTAAGTTCTGCAGTATGCCGTTCTCTGTGGCAAGCACTCTCGAGAAACACATGCGTAAATGCGTGGAGAATATCAACCGAGGACCATTGCTCCCCGGTGATGGGGATGATACAGGGTCGAACAGTGATTCTGCTTCCGTCTCAGACAGTCAGTCTGCAATTTCAAGCGCGTCTATCTCGCTCCCATCAACGCCATTAACTGCAGCCTCGCTTTCTCTTCCTATGGGATTCTCACTGGCCGGTCATCTCAGACGACATGTGGAGAATGCTGTGGACGGTGATGAGGGTTCAAATAACGACGTCACTTCCGGTATCGAGGTGCCGTCATCATCGGTTGGTTACCAGCTAGCGTTCTCCAGTCCTACACTCTCGTTAGCGTCTTCACTCGGTCTTGCTAGTGCAGGGTTACCACTTGGCCTCTCGCCGGGTCTAAATGCCCCATCACATAATATATAAACCTCTTTTGCTAGAAATCTCAGAGACTATACGAAGCATAATATATATATTCTATTTTGTTGCTTTCTATAATTTTAAGTAGTAAAATATAGTTTGATTTCAAACTGAAAATGGTCAAGATTTTTTTTTTTCAATTAATTGATTGATATTTTCTTTTTTCAATTAGAATATCTAGATATAATCTGCAGGCTTTTGGCCAATTTTTTTTGTTCTCTTTTTTGTTATACAAAAAAGTAGCAGGTAGAAAATTTTTGCTCAATATTTGTACTTCATTTTTAGTGAGTAATTTTATTAACAACAGTAAAATAAACTTGCGCAGTTCCTAACACATTATTTCACATCATATTTGTTTGTGAAATTGAGAATTTTTATTGTGTGTCCTCATAACATTGAGCGTGCCATAAAATATTTAAAGGGCAGTTTCTTTATTTATATAGATACATATTGCCATTTTGTCATGAGACTGAAATTATAATTGTATAGTCGACAAGATGTCTGACAGTGCTCAAAAGTGCAAAGTATACTAATTTAGTACACTTTAACCTCGTTTATGTACAGACATTAATGTGCCATACAATGAAAAGATGGGAAATAGAGATGCCATATGTTACGGAAAAGACAATGTTACTGAAAAGACAATGTTACGGAAAAGACGGTGTTATGGACAAGACATTATTTGTTGTACAGGGATTAGTTTTATGAAAATAGTTCAAATAATTGTGAAGTATGGGTAAAAACACAATTCAACAAGCTTGTGATGTTTTCATGATATTACTTCTACCTGTTTCGTCGATAGGAATTTATTTGTTACTTAAAAACTTACGTATGAAAAAAAAATCAAAGTTATTTATATGGTTGTCATGGGGTGTTTTACGTGTGTCAGTAATCGATAGGTGTAGACACTTTCAATGTCCTCTCATTTTGCCATAAGTTATAACATTTTCATACACAAAATTGTTTCTTTCTTTCAAGTTGGATCAATTTGCATGAAACTTATTTGTTTTGTACCCATGACTTCACATATTTTCATGATGTGTAAATATTATGTTTTTTTTCATAGTTTTTCTTGTTTGGTGCTTGTGTATATTATTAGCGAACTTTGTACCCAAGTATGCTTGGCAGTTTAGAATTGTTCAGTGTGTACAAGCGTTTTTAGTTAATGAGACACTGTTGTTATGTGTAAGACATGTTCACCTTGTTTTTAGACTTTGATAACTAAAATTTCATGGCTTTTAAGACATGGGTCAATAATTGCCTTTATTTATTAGAATATTTTCCCAAAATGTTTGTATAACATTATTGTGACTTGGTCAGTGAAAACGGCGTGCTATTGAGGGGTTTTCATGTCAACGAAAGAAACAAAATTGAACTTGAGGGGTTTTCATGTTAACGAAAGAAACAAAATTGAACTTGAGGGGTTTTCATGTTAATGAAAGAAACGAAATTGAACTTGAGGGATTTTCATGTTAACGAAAGAAACAAAATTGAACAAAGAGATGGGATTACAAAACAAGCGTTATAATAAAGAGTAATATAGAAATATAGAAATATTTTTACAATTACAAGAGACAACGAGAATTATCTGCATGAGAATGAAATGTCTACTTTTCACCCATGGGACTCATTTTCGCTGACTTATAATGTCACTTGTGTGTATCATTTTTATCAAACAATATTCAGTGATGAAGAATTTTAAAATTTTCGATATTTTATTAATGAATTTTGTAAGTTATTTCAAACAAAAAAACATATGTTACTATTGCAAATATTTGAAATCGGACATTTAATTTTAATTGATAATAAATGCAGAATCAGAAATATGAATAAATATGATTAATCATGTCAAATTTACATACAATTCAAGTGGTGCTTGCAAGACTGTAGTATATCTCTCTATAATTTCAGGTAGATATTACAGATTTGCAGGCAGTCCTCGAAATATTCTGTTGTTTATGGAACGACATCATACAAAATTAATTAACAAATTTTATCGTTTTTTATTTTTAAAAATCACACGGCATTTTTGACCCATGGTCTATTGTTACTTTACGACTGTTGCAATGGCTTTGTTAAATCATTTAGTATATCTTATAAGATACTAAATAATGTGAATTCAGCATAATTATCACTCACACATTGTAATATTAGTTACATGTAAAGTCATGTATGTGTATTTTTGTACAGAATAACCCATTTTATACTCGGCGGAAAAGAATACATGAAGTCAGCATTTTGGAGAATGCTGACTCTAAACAAAAAACATGTTTTTTTTCCCTTGGAGTGTACAAAATCCATTCGTTACTTTTTTCCTTTGTAATTGTTGCTGTTGTCTGTATTATCGAACTGTTTGAGACATTTTGGAGCAGAATTATAAAACTGTATTTACCTGAAAGGTTTTGGAGGAAAAAATACAAATTTATATTATTTTTTTCATTTTTTCTTGGAGGAAAAAATAATTACACTTTAATCCGTGCCATAAACAGATGTAAGAAATACACCAATATTTTTACTGTGAAAGTGCATTATATTATTTATTTGGCAGAACGACACCGTATATTTTTCAGTGCTTTACAAAAAATACATAGAGGAGAAAAATTGTTGAATATTTATTGAAGATGAGAAAATATTCATGTGATTGAAGAAAAACAAAAACTATTTGGCGACATGCAGACACATTTTAACTGTTTAATTGATACAAGAAATTTCCACATTTGTTTTACATGATTTTCTTTTTTGACCAGTCTAACATCATAACGAATCAAATATGTCAATAAAGTACAAATTAACTAAGTTATGATAACATTTCAAATTGATGAAATCATTTTGCATCTAAATGTTGGAATGTGTCTGCATCAGAAAAAATATACAAAAATAAAATTTTATTTTTATGCAAATTATGAATAAAACAAAATGTGTCATGGCGGACAAAGGGCAGCAAAAAACGAATACATACTGTATATTATCATCGTTGGTCATTATAATACAGCACTTAATGAAAGACATTCATCACCGTGCTCATTATCTGTAATTCTTATTGTAAAAATACGTACAACTTGATGACATTGTTAAATTAAGTAACTTTACCGCATTTGAATGCTTTGAGGTTAAAAAAAAAATTGAACTGATAGGATATGAAAACAAATGTATATAACAAATCCAGACATATCTTTTACAGCATAATCGTACACACAATGTGTAAATTCAAACAGATTTTTTCATTTTTTGAATGTTCGAAAACTCTTAAAAAATTGTTTTCTTCTGATTTTTTTTTTAAATGATACTTATTTCAAAGGGTAAAATCAGAAACTTTAAAGGCTACAATTGATAAAAAGTTTGTTTGACGTTTTCCAAAATAGTTGAAATTAAATAAAAAAAATACATGTAACTCAAAATTATTTTTAGCCATCTGGGGGTAATAATTTAGTTTTCATCATGTTAGTTAGGAAGAACAAAAGAAATAACCCCAACCAACTAACCTACCCACACCTAAATATGTGGGAAGGGAACCGCCAAACAAACATTTTACTAATTGTGGTCTAATAAATTGTTCTATATGAGAAAATGACTAGCCACACTAAATAATTTAGATTTGTGTCTACAAACACCTTAGTTCATTATATTGTTGATGTTGATAAACTGTTAGACATTTCTAGATTGTACTGTGTTTTAGCTATGTTATTTGACAAAATGATGATGTAAAAGTCAGTGTATTTGAATAGTGTAAATGATTGCTATGTTAATGATTAATTTTGATTATAATTTCTTTTCGAACCCAGTTTTGTTGAACTGTTACAGATAAACACCTAGCGGTCTCATGATTGAGTGAACCTTTATATTGTATTTATATGTATCTTACAGACTTTGGAAATAGCAATTACATAATTATTATTTTTATTATGACTGTTAAAGTTCCTTGGTGTAAGATCAAGACCTACATGTTTGTTACAGAATCAAAGTAAGGGATCCACAAGAACTGATCTATAATGTTGCTCAAGTCGAACCTCTGGCTTAAACTCCCAGGGACCGATAAAAATACTTCCAAGTCTCAAAAAAATCAACCTAAGCGAGAATGCTTACCTTCAGAATAAAGAAATCTGTCCTTTTCATTGAGTTCGAGCCCACGAGGATTTTGAGCAAAGTGAGTTTGAGCCTATGGGGTTCGACTGTGTGTCAAGTCAGTGCCTGTCTATCATCCTGGAGGCAAATTCAAAATGTGTAGCAGACTCGACTAAAACTTTTTTTTCTGATGGACAAATTTCTGGACTTAAATGAAAGTTAATATTTTCAGAAATGATAACTTAAATACTAAAAAACATTCATGTTTTTTGACAAATTTTAGATAAATCTTTTTGAAAATTCTGTTGAAATTTATGTTATTCCTCTAATAATGCAAGTTTAAAATACACACAAATCCAAAGTGATTTGATTAAACTGTAAAAGTAATTGACCAATGGCTGCAGGGTGTCTATTTAGGACAAGACTTATAATGATATTGAAAAGGTCATCAGGGTCTTTTAGTCAAAATGGAGACCAAAGAAGGTCATTTATCTCCAGTGAGCTAGCTGTTTACAGTAGGTAATTTTTAATACAAGATCAACCTTATTCATGTGTTGTTTATAATAAAATTAATGATTATCAAGAAACAACAAGTCAATACTTACAAAAATGTAAACCTGTATTTTTCTCCATTCCCCCCCCCCCCATAATACCTGTACTTTCCAGTGAGATTATATTGAGTGTTTATTGTTAACATAAATATTATTATACTTGAAAGTTTCTAAGAGGACTTTCCGTGAATCTAGAGTGCCATATTTTATATTATTGTCATTTGTTTCATCTACGCATTGCTTTTATTGAAGGCTGCCATAAATGTTCCTCTTTTTTCGAGATATATCTCAGTTTTTTTTTCACAGAAATTTACCTTTTTGTTTTAGAAATTGTTTAAAGAATTGTACAATGCTAAGTTCAATTGATATTTACAATGTATAATGAAAAAATTAATACATGTAAATTTTGTTCAAAATTGGGATTTTTAAGTAATATTGTGATAGGTAATTAGCCAAGTTTTAAAAAAGGGCAGGGTGCTGCAAAAAAGGGACATTAGGGGCTAGGATAGAAAAGAGAAAATTTGATGGGGCTGTGAAGAATATGAAAGTTATGAATTTGACTGGAAATGTTAGAAATTGTTTAATTTAAGGTTAGGGTAAGGTAAGATTTAATATTAGGGTTCAACTGCCAAATATGTTCAGTTTGTATGTAATTCTAATCATATTTTAACTTTTTATCAAAAACAATAGAAAATATTTCATTCTAGGACAGCATAATGGTGCCCATGCTGGTCCCCATGAGGACAAAAGGGTTCTACAAAAAATTAGCAGGGCGCAGCACCCTTTCATAACACTAGCTAAAACCCTCCAACACATTGAATTATTATAGGTATTTTTCTGTGAAAATGACAACTATTTAACCTGGCTATTTGGTGCTTTATGTACATGATACATATAATGTTCAACGTTTATTATTCATGGTGTTTTTTTCTCTAGTTTTGCAATTTATAATTCCATTTTTTGTGACACAAAATATGTTTTACTACAGATAAGTGTGATTTCAATTTTTGTACTCATTACAACTTTTCATTTTCCATGCAAATTTTGGTGCAAATAATATTGTTGTTTTACCTTATTTATCATGTTCTTTCTGTTTTACATCATTAATGTTTATTTTTTGTAGGAAATTGGAAATTAGTTTTAACTGTTGATAAAATGTCAAAGTTAAAGACAATATCTATATTAAAAACTATCACAAAGAGCTATTTGATTAATGATTTAAATTTTACATATGATTTTAAGTTTTGAAAAAAGAAGAGTCCAAATATGAAAGGCCATTTTATGAACTCAACTTATGACTCAGTTTTTATTATAAGTACAATTTCGGGCCAGGAAATTCGGACATTTTTTGTATAATTTGCATTTAATATATAATTTAGCAAGTGTAATAACTTTTAAAACCAAATTTGGTTTCCCGTTTTTATGCAATAATAAGCAAGATATAAAGATTTAAAGTTTGTGGGATTTTATGTGTTAACTAAGAAGTACCACATTCTCTTGGTAATAGATATTATTACTATCCTGAAATATCATTTAATAACAACAACAATTGTTGATATGATACGGCCATAAGGTTTCTAATTTTTCTGACTTAAAATACGACCCGTTTTAAAGAAATAGAAACTGGTAGTCTGATTTTGAAAATGCAACATATTAAATATACACTTTATATTGGTCTTAATCTTAGGAGCAAAATCTTAGTATTCTGATTTGTCAATTAATCTTGATAGTCCAATTGGTCAATTAATCCTGATAGTCCAATCAAAACAGCCAGATTTCTCTGATATCTTTCCAATTGGTCAATTAATCCTGATAGTCCAATCAAAACAGCCAGATTTCTCTGATATCTTTAAGTCCGATCTAAGATGTTTGCAATGGAAAACGGCCACAGAAGGCCTGGAATTAATTAAACGAAGTAAAAGATCTGTAACTGTCAAAAACTTCCTGACCTGAGAAATTGAATTTGCTAAGATGGTATTGGTTTTTTATATTGTTCTTCTGACCAGGGGTTCCAATGGTTTTTGGCTTCTGTCAAAATTGTAAATTATATCTCATTTTTTGGTTGTGATAACAAAAAAACAATCTAGTGTAGCTTATATGGACATTTGTTTAAAGAATTATTAAAATATTTTACAAAAATAGTTTTAAAATATTTATGATAAGTTCACTTTTTCAATTTAATAGCATTTTCGTTTTAAATCATATGTTTTTCTTTTTTTACGTGAGTAATTTTAAACTTTAAGTGAGGCTACATAACATTGTTTTTTTAGCCTACTTTTTAAGTGCATGTACTATGAAATATTTTTTTTTCCATTAGTTTGGATTGCCTATTGTTCAATGGTTAAGAAACCTCATTTAATGTAAATAATTAAAAAAATTGATGGTAAACTATTACTGTATCTTTTCTGAAAATATCAGAAAATGTTATAAAATATAATTATTTGTCATCCTAGTACAATAACTCAAAAACTGCGAATGAAGAAGAAGCAGTTATTCAGTTCTTGCACTAAGGAGATGAATCGTTTTGTAGAATTTGAAGTTCGAACTCTTGTCTCAGTTCATGACCTATTTTCTATGTTTCTACCAAGTTTGATAGTGCTAAGCAAGGCCAGCTAAGGGAGTGTCAGGGCCATGTGGTTATAAGATGCATAATGTTGAATAATTCCTCCACAATGGCATACCATGAAATAAAAACATGTTCTAGACTTTTTACATACCTGTTAGAACATAATTATTAATATACAAGTTTGTGCCATTTTCTTGTACATCAAGAATGTCTTTGGTGCCATTCTGAAGACTTAGTTTAAATGCTCTTCCATTAATTGCAGTGCCATAGAATATGCTTTCTTAGATGTAAGAGCTACATTTAGTTATTGTTTCGTATTTTGAAATTATTACTGATTTGCCAGTAACGTAAAAAAATCATAACCATGTTATACCATAAAATGTTTTGTTCATGAACAAGCAACGCCAGTGTGAGGAATTATAAGGACATGGTGACATCATCAATCTTGTGACTATGATGTCACAACATGTCATGATATCACATCCAGTACAGGTGACTCATGACAACCCGGTGATTTGGTGTAATGTAACCTGTTCTATTTTTAGAAATCACATGACCCCCTCCTTACATTTCCATGCTTAGTAAGCAATTTATTTGTGCCATATATTTGATAGATATTATTTTTACACTTATGTTTCATGCACAAGAGGGACTTAGGATGATCTCCATGAGAAAAAATATGTCTTAAACACGTACTTACATATAATTCATTCGTTAAGGCCAATTATATTTTTACATCATGGCAAATCATATGCAAATCTTTATTGTTAAAACAGAAGTGTCATATTTATGCTTTGAAAAATTACAACAGCTCATTCATTAACATACAATGTATTGAAATATCTATTGTTAGCGATATTGTTACTTTTTAACACAGGAGCTCCATAATATTTACATTATAACAATATTTGGTATTGGAGAAACCATAAAATGGAGAGAAGGCAACATAATAAGCCTAGTCCTTCGATGTGCCTTATTTATTATGTAGAATGCATTGGATGCGTTCACGTTTACTAGTTATGCTTTTTATGTATTTACGTTTGTGTGTGCATGTCATTTCTGAAAGTACCAAGTACATGTAAAATTGAATAAATATTTTGTCTTGAATCCTGGTGGTGTTGTTGTTTCTTTTGTTGCTGCAAACGTTTGCTGAACAACAATTAATAGAAACATATACCGTCTCCGTGGCCTAGTGGTTAAGGTGTCCACCTACGGAACGGGAGGTCGTGGTTTCGATCCCTGGGGATGTCATACCTAAAGATGTTAAAAGTTGGTACAAGTAGCTCCCTTGCCTGGTGCTCGGTATTTAAAGGGTAGTGCTTGGAGAAATGGTGTACTCAGTACTGGTTTAACCCAGGAAAGTTGTACCCCGTGTATCGGTGCTATATACTGAGCATGAAAAAGAACCAAGGGGTCTCTTTAAAAAAGAACTAGGGTATCGCACCCGGACTTCCTTGAATCCCACCACTGTCTCTTCCGCGTGCTGTCCCTTCAGCAAAAGCAAAGGACCCCGTTGGAAATAAGTGCTTGCACTTTCACGGGTTTAATCCTTGACCCCTTGGTCTTAAGAAATACATACATAATTATGTTATGTGGTGTTTATATGCTTGCGTCTCTAGTTCATAGTCATTTACCCCCTTGCAAGTTTTTTTTTTAATATTTGACTACTGGGCTTGGCTCCTAGGGTATTTAAATGTTAAATGAGTGACCTTTGGATGCATTTAAGAGGAGTGACCTTGACAATGAAGATTCTAGGGTATTTAAATGTGAAGGTGACCTTGACAATTACAATTCGGATGTATTTTAGGGACTTGACCTTGACAAGGAAGAATCTAGGGTATTTAAATGTAACGGTGATGTGTTTTAGCGCAGTGACCTTGCCAATGATTATTTAAATGAGGGTGTAACCTAGACAATGTGTTTAAATATGAGAATGACCTTGATAATGAAGATACGGACAGCTTGTTTCTAGAGTGTTTAAATGCAAGAATGACCTTGATAATGTAGATACGAACAGCTTGTTTCTAGAATATTTAAATGGGAGAGTGACCTTGATAATGCAGATACAAACAACTTGTTTCTAAAATGTTTAAATGTGAGAATGACCTTGATAATGTAGATACGAACAACTTGTTTCTAGAATGTTTAAATGCAAGAGTGACCTTGATAATGAACAAACGAACAACTTGTTTTCTATGGTGTTTTTATGAGAGTGTGGCCTTGACGATGAAGATGTGAATGAGATGTTTTGATGAATTTAAATATGTTGACAATAAAGAAGGTCCAAGCTTTTCAGAAATGAAATCATCATTCAACTATCAACAAGTTCAGAGGTCCTTTTAACTAAGAATCATAGGAGTGATTTGGTACCCTTTTTTGACAGCGGTGTTGCACTGTTTCAATATTTGGAGCGCCTCGGCCATTTTAATCGAAAAACAACCTCGGATGTATGCCGGTACATCAGTTGAAGAAGTTTGAATTTTTTTAGAATTATATATTTAATTAAATGTAGTGTTTAAATTGATTGCCAGTGAAGTGTATTATTTCAAACATAATAAAGATTCCCAAGTGTAAAGTCATAAAGTTTAACTGCTAAAAAGAATTACAACGCGATCTACTTGCAGCGTACTTAAACGTACCGCTTTTTAAACATGTAAACTGTCCAAATATATCCGAGGTTGTGTTCAGTAAAAATGGCCAAGGAGTTCCGAATGCTTTTTCAAATCCCTCCTAGGTACAAGACCGCTCCTAGGTTCCATGATGAAACACTCCATATGTTTACAATAAATGGTGCACAATTACCTAAAAGTAATTACATAGAAGATGTCACTGAAACCTTACAAAAATAAATTGGAACAAGTTGTGAAAATTACTTAACAAGTTTAAAGCATTTTCTTGACAGTTCTATGCATTTTTTTTACATTCGGAAGAAATAAGCTTGGAAATATGAAAATCAGGTTACCTCCGAGTTTGCACTGCATCGTTTGGTGTCTTTCACCTTGTGTTAGTGTGGAGCGTGCTTGAAAAGACTCACGAGGCAAGTGCCATTTCAACAAAAGCTTACTAATAAGGACATAAAATGGCGTTAATGACGCTGACATGCCCTCTGTAATCAATAGAATGGAATTATACAGAAGCCGAAATGTAAAATTCTAGGAAACTTAAGTGACACTTGATGAAATGCAGCGGTAGTAAAACGGTTTTGTTGTGAGTACATGTACTTTGGCACAACTGTTTTGTTTAAGAGATTTGAATGCAATTGAGGAAGTCGTTACATCTAGCTAAAATGAACATTTTAGAGAGCTATCATTAAATAAAATGATCTAAAGTGTGGGGAGAAAAATCTGTAAATAGCAATAGAAACTATGTTTTGTATGAATCCCCTATGAGCATTATTTTTTTGACGTTTAAAGTAACTCTCTCATGGTTTTGAAAATGCACTTTTTTTTTAATTACCAAGTAAAGTGTGGCAATTAATAACGAGCATAAAAACAAAAATACCAAAAGCTGGAGCCCTTCAGCAAATGTTGATATTTGCTCAAATATTGTCTTTAAAGACCACAATTTTTATTAGTGTTTTTAACGCAATTAAAATTCATAAAGGATGTGGTGTTGCGTGATTGGTTGATTGACATTATCACCTGATGTTATCACTATATCCTTAACAGGTCAAAGTATCCACCATTTTTGTTAAAGTCCTGGTGGCTGTGTGGACTAGCCGGCTGTTTTCTAATCTTTTCTTGACTTTACCGGCGTGGGTTGGAACCCACTAAAACCCCCAAAAAATTTATGCTAAAACTGTATTTTTTTCTGCAATTTCGATATCATAGAGTAAAATAATGATAAAATAAGTGTTTTCAGATGCATTACCGGGAAAACCAGTTTTTGTTCCAAAAACATGAGCGAGTCACTTTAAAAGTTCAGAATATGTCAGCAATTAGTTAAAATAGGTGAGTGCTTTTATAACAATTATTTAACAAAATAACGTATGGTAAATTCAGGAACAAAAAAAGGCTGGCTTGCTCAATAGCTTTTCTATGGTGTTTATGATCATGTCTTTCCTGATGGGACCAACAGACCTTTTCTGATAAGCTGACTGACACAAACAACTGCAAAAGTTCTGCTTAGTCATTTAATAGTTTTATTAAATGAGCTTTGTAATAGTTAGATGACATGAAGTAACATTTTAATGATTAAGAATGGGCAGTGAGAGAAGGGAACGAGCCTTTCTTAATCATTAAAATGTTACTTCAGACCAACTCACTGTCTTAGAATACTACCTCATTAGCTGACTCATTGTCGACACAAAGTCTGACGTGAGGAGTGTGTATTGGACAAGTGACAGTGAAAACACCTTAAAACACCCGCGAAAGTTGACATTCTTAATGATTAAGCCTAGTGCTTAATGATTGCCTTTCTGCAATTTCATTGGCTGAAAATGAAAGTTGTATTCCAATCAGTGATCATACATGCCAATGAATAGAATGAAGGTTTCCCTACCTACTCTACCTGTTTTGGAAAGGATGTAACCCTAATCAAATAAAAAAAAATTGCTTTATCATTGATGTAAGCTCTGTAAATACTTGTGGTAAAATGATGCTGTATTTGCAGACAGGTCTATTTATAAAGAACTAAAAGGCAGAGGATTCAGGTGCATGTTTTGAATTACAACCGATAAGTCGCCAATAAAGTGCTTATCGGTCATCGCCTCATGACTGAATCATAGAGGTTGCAAAAAAATCAACACCCTGGCCTTGACGAAACTGATCGACTCACAGTGGAATCCCGACTACAAACAAAAGACAACCTCTTGGAGACCAATGAAACCTCTGAGCGACAAAATCAGTCACAGCCTGTCTTGTGAACATGTTCAAGACTGCTTGTAACTGATTTATATTTGCAACTGCTCTGAATCCTTGATGTGACCTTAGAAAAATGTTTAAGACATCTCCGAAACCTTGACGCGATTGTCACTTTTTTATCGTTTCAAGGTCAAATTACTGTCACAATGCTGGTATGTCTGGGGCTTTAGTAAAGCAAAAAAAATAATAATTACCGCTATAACCTGTGTAATTTCCTTTCTATTACTTCTATATCCCTGTTCTAGATATTCCATGTATAATCATTTTTTTTCCCCTTTTTCTGAGGTTCCAGACATATAAGGTATGATAGGGCTTCATTTTGACAGGAAATGAGATAAAATGTAAAATATGCAGATACCTTATAAAATGATATATGTCACTAAATAAGAGATATTTAACACTTAATAACTTCCCCTATAATTAAAATGGACATACATGAATACAGGATGGGCCACGATTGTACCAACTTGGCCCATCTCCGGCATGCTTCGAGACAGTTCTGATGGATACTGGCTGAGGTGTTCCGATTGGATGGGTTAATGTTTCAAAAACATATTCCACTCAACTTTATCAGGATTATTCAATGATTCATTTGAAATAATTTTGTATCTTGCTCCCAAATGATATGTACATAAATGACTGAAAAGACTGTCATGACTGTCAAAAACCCTTCAGTCAATCACATAAAACTTGGATAAGTTGTCTGCAGGTTATCTTTTGGCTAGTTTGTACATTAAAATGCTTTGATTGGTCAATTATTAATATTGGATAAATATTGACCAATCAATTTAACCAGTATGATACAATTGGCTGCTGAAAAATGAAGTACAGTCGAACAACGTTGGCTCGAAGTCCTAGGGATTGGCGAAATAACCTCGAGCTTTGGAAATTTCAAGCCAAGCGGGAATGCTTACCTTCAGTATATAGAAATCAAGAAATCAGTCCTTTCGAGTCAACGAGGAATTTGAGCCAAGCAAGTTCCCAATAGGGTTTGACTTTAAATTGTAATTATTATTAGTGTGGGTCTGTAAGCTTAACCATACCATCATAGTTGCAGAAAAATATCAAATTGTCTAGCGATTGCAAATATAAATGTTAAATATTAACTTTAATGTAAGTTTTGGAAAAATATCTTATTGCAAGATGAACATTTTTCAGGGACAGCAGATAAGTTTCACTGATTTTACTAGATTTTTATATTGTTCTTTTGCACTACATGTACACATTATTTTCTTACTAAGGAATTACTTAAGGAATCAACAGTGAATTTTTAAGCATAGGCTTGATGGAATATAAACCAATCAGTATAATTTTTGGACTTACTTAAAGACTAACATGGCCTAGTGGTTTGGGCGTCAGCCTATGGAGCAGTAGGTTGAAGGTTAAAGTCCAACATGGGGCTTGTTTTGATATGGCTGGTTGTTGACCCAGCAGCTAGTTAAATGAATGGGTATGGATTGCCTTCCTGCTAGGCACCCATCAGAGAAGATAGAAAGCTGGAGTATAAGATGTGCATTATGGTGTCTGTCTGGTAAGTCCAGCAGCCCTTGATTAACTGGGATGACACTATGACAACAAACACATTATTTATGATACTTTTACAAGGAATGAGGACAGTATTATGGATTATCTGTATTTAATTCATCACTGATTCAAATATTTGAGGCCCTCATAGCTTATTTATCCAGATATCTCTTATATACCAATGGTCACAGCTTTTTGCCAATGACTTTTAAACAAATTATTATTGAAATTAATTCTATCAGGGCCTCAAAAAGTGTGCCACAACAAATTTCATTATTTACCAATGGTAACAGGTTTTTGCTAATGACTTTTAAACAATTTATTATTGAAATAAATTCTATCAGGGCCTCAAAAAGTGTGTCACGACTAATTTCATTATTTACCAATGGTAACAGGTTTTTGCTAATGACTTTTAAACAATTTATACTAAAAATAAATTCTATCAGGGCCTCAAAAAGTGTGTCACGACTAATTTCATTATTTACCAATGGTAACAGGTTTTTGCTAATGACTTTTAAACAATTTATACTAAAAATAAATTCTATCAAGGCCTCAAAAAGTGTGCCACAACTATTCTCCTTATTTACAAATAGTCACAGCTTTTTACCAATGACAAACAAATTATTCTTGAAATAAATATTATTAGGGCCTTACAAAGTGGGCCACAACTAGGACAGTGATTTTTTGTGTGCAATTTACTGCCTTCTTAAGACAGTGTTTCCCCTTGTGAAAATATGTCCATTTTTCCCAAACAATTATAATTTTTCCCAATTTAATAAATGAAGATTATGTTCATGAATGAAAAAGCAATGAAGTTCTTAAAAAATAAACAAAATTTCGACAAGACTCACAGCATTATGTTTGCATAAAAAAGTTAAAACATTTATATTTGCCATCAAATTTTGGCCTGATTTTGTATTTTCCCCAAAGCCAACGTTTTTTTCCCCAATTTGCAAGGCACTGGCGGTGAAAATATTTCCAAAAGAATTCACTGTATGACCATGAAACTTGTGTTATCTACAGTGAAAATTACATGGGAAGCATAATCTCAGAAAATTTTGCCTTTAAAGTTTCATTCCAAAATAATCAGTGTAAGCATTTTTTTAATAAAATAAAAGCAGGTCAAATGTACACACTAGCAGATCCAGGGATGGGGTATCTTGGGCTCGGCCCCCCCCCCACTCCACAATTCGCCCAAATTTACTTTTTTTTCAATATAGGAGGAAAAAGAATTAAATTATGCCCAAAATGCGCTATTTTGGACTAAAAGCCCCTGCCAACAATTATAATATAAATAAATTTTGGTTCTGAGGGAGGGGCACAAGTAAAAAAGTTACGCCCCGCCCCCTCTAACGCCAAATCCTGGATATGCCCACAATCCATACCTACACAAGTAGTAAGATTACAATATGTCACACGTCTGGTTTAGGGTCCTCAATTATTGGTGTTGGATTGTGATGACAGTGTCATGTTTAACATTAAGCTTAATGAGTGAAATACAATTTGCAATTCAAATTTCTTGTAACATATTGTTAGGTTAATCAGGTTTTGCAATCAAGCACGGCCCGTAAAAGTTCATTGTTTTTATTTCCAATTGGGTCATAGGTGGCTCCTTAATGTGGTATAAGGGAGTCCAGGTGAAATGCCTTTGGTCTCATTTCAAATTGACCCCTTTGTACCCGGTGTAAACTGTACTAGCTGTTTTAATGGGGTAGTGGGCAATTAGCTGGCATGCCTCTCACTCAATATATTCTCGTCAACTAGTCAAAATGTCAATATCAGCGAAAATACTATAAATATTATATAAATAATACTATAAAGTCCAGAAATGCCAATTTTTACTAATTCAAGGGCCATAACTTTTACTAAGTGCAGTGGGAAACAAAACCCTTTAAGCACAACTACATCACCCCTTTAGCATTTCTCTAAGGTTTGAGCGATGGTTTGATGACTCTAGGTATTATAGTTTTGGAGTTTTGAGCAACAAAGGTGTGAATAAAAACACAACAAAATGCATGACTTCAGCCAAAATGGACATTGGAGAGCAGCCCCAATTCCCCCTACCCACATTTAAACCATATATAGTCGAACCCCTTTGGCTCGAACTCACTTGGCTAAATTTCCTTGCTGGCTCAAATTTTATGTAAAGAACCAATTTCTTTATACTCAGCATTCCCGCTTGGCTCATACTCCACAAGGCTCGAGGTAATTTGCCGGTCCTTTGGAGTTCTAGCCAGTAGGGTTTGACTGTAGATATCGGCTCTAGAGAAGGAGGAGCAAATCCAGTCACATTCCCTCCCAAACCAAATCCTGGATCCAGCCATTTAAAGCACTGATATGTGGAAACAATTCAAGGTTAAGCCATTACCATGATCTCAAGGCACTCCATTTTGTTCCATTGCATATTATGATACAGGGGATAATTGTTTGTTTCAGTGTAAGATCGTAATATATTTCACAGAGTGAGCGCTATAGTTATATTTCACAAGTGGGGTACCTGAAAAACCTCTATCAACCGCAGGAAAGCATATAATAACATGTTTTTTCATATATTTACAAAATAACAATAAAAATGTATAATGCTTTAATTTTTATTTACATTTCATTAGCATGGTTTAATAATGGTTTTACAATAAAACAAAAGTAAAACCGAGCCATGTAAAAAACAATTACATTTCATTAGCATGGTTTAGTAATGTATTTACAATAAAACAATAGTTCAGCCTAGCCATATGCTTAACAAGAGTACCCTAATTGAAAGCTTACACTCCTCTTTTTTTTCTTATAGAGGGGCATAACTGGTCAAATATTATAACCAGAGTTAAAAGCCTTGATACACATATGCCTGAGGCTATTGTAACTGCCAAGATTTGAACATGTTTCATATCTGAGCAGTCTTTTAGTTATGCCCAATGTTAGAGTTTTACATGTGAACACCATGTAACAATACATCAACATTTTCAGTTTCATTTTCAAAGTCAGACAAGCTATAAAAATAATTTAGTACAGAAATACTATCAAAGCAGCAACAATTGTCCATATACATTATAATGTATAATAATCAGAGTGAGGAATCACATGACTTTAAAGGGGTTCTCACATGGGTCACCAGGGATCACAAACCCATGTAAACAAACATGTGACATAAATTTTTAAGTAACTTTTTTGACAAAAAAAGAAAGATAAATCTTAAATATTTCACATGCGTACAAGCAGAAAATAGCATAGTCTTTTAAAGGCTAAGAAATATTTTCATATCTTTCTGTCAAAAAAATAATGTCACTTCCTTATTTGTTTACATTGGTTTTGGCCATTGGCAAAAATTCCCTGGAATCCCGACCCATCCCCCGGTCCCCGCTGGGGGATCCATATCCCCTAGAATCAAATTATATATTATAATTATATAAATTATATATATATATTTTTTTTAATTTTTTTTATTTTTTTTTTAATTTTTTTTAATTTTTTTTTTAGAACTAGATCAAGGTTGACAGTGGAAAGCATCCATAATATTATGAGTGTGAAATTCCATGAAGGACCATGATGACTATGTCAAAAAATTATTGTAATTGGAGTGTATTTCTGTATTTATTCTAATATCATAAATGTAGATATTGTGCTAAATTTCGCTGGTAAAAAATCCCCTGTTGTAATATCAAAATCCCCTGGAATTCAGACCCAAATCCCCTTGGAAGCCTCCCAGAAATATGGCATGTGTGACCCGTGGTGACCCTTGTGAGAACCCCTTGGAAGTCACATTAATCCTCATCCTTATCATGTATGTACAACATTTTCAATTATTTTCAATCTTTAATCTGAAGAGCTTAAAAAAATATAATTTAGTTCAGAAATACTTTCAAACCAGGGAAGCTTCAAATTATGTATGTCTATGCATTATATGCAAAGCTAAAAACTAAATGCGAGAAAATATATGTATGACATTTTATGCAAAATATCTTTCTCATAACCCCATAACACAATGTACAATTCAGTCAAAATCATTCATTCTTTCTGTATATCAAACAAAAGCAGCCTACATCAATTACAAACATATTGAAACTAAACATATTTGTTCACGTCCTTAATCATTCACTTACTGTCACTTTTTTCGAATAGATAACTCACTTTCATACACTATAGATTTTCATAAGTATGAGGCAACAATTTGTTCGGCGTTTTTCTAACCACATTTTTGGTGTGGGTAAGTAGGCAGTTTTATAATTCCTAACAATAGGGTTTTAGCCAGAGTTTTTTTAAAAAGAAAAGGGTGCTGCAGAAAAGGAGACAAAAGGTCACATTGAACTGGGCAGTGAATAACTTTTAAAAGCATTATGTATTTCATAGAAAATATTAGAAATTATAAAGTTATATTAGGTTTCAACAATTACCAAAATGTAAAGTTTGTTTGAATTCATTATCATATTTCAAATTTTAATCAAAACAATAGAAATATTTGATTATCTTAAGTATTTAATTCTTTGAAGTCAGGAAGGTGCACATTCTGGTTTTCATGAGGGCAGAAGGGTGCTTCAAAAATAGGACAGGGTGCAGCACCCTTAAATAACCCTCTAGCCATTACCCTACTAACAGCTTAATTTTCATATGCTATTTCATGTCAAAAATCATGACTATACTAAAGACGCTGACATGAATTTTAAAACACTGCCAAAATGAAGAATCTATTTGTCTATTCCAAATCATCATTCAAATAAATGATGATCGGTGTGACACCTAAACACTTCATTCAAGTAATTACAAAATTGAAATACTAATTCATTTACATGTTCCGCAGTCAAACTAACCGACAGTTTCCAATATTTATGTTACTTATCGATAGACCACCTAGATGTAAGCTTTGAACACTGCCATTTTTCATCATTATAATATTCTGTAGACATTGAAATAAAAAATAATATGTTTTAAAGAAGAAACAAGTATTCAGTATTTGGCCAATTGTTAGGAAAAATATTTTGGTTATTATATTCTGCCAATTGTTCAGAACTTTTATTAAAGTTAATGTCTTTTGTTGAAGTTAACAAACTTGTTAACCACACCTAAGTTAAAGTGACACTCTTATTCAAAATCAATACATACACATGTATAACAAACGTCATTTTTGACTGATAAACCTTTAACAACTTACTAAAAAATGCATAAATGACAAATATTAATTGCTGATAACATGATTGTAACTGTGTATTTAAAGCGTTAACATATTAAATGATTGGTGAATGCTAAAAGATTTACTGTAGTCTAATATAGTCTCATAAGGTTGATATACCATGTCGTATGCTCATTTCTTTCAAATAAAACTCGGTATCCTTCATAAGAACCTTTCTTTACGACATTTATTCATCATTTTGGAATATTAAAACAATATTATTAATTGTGGTAAATCTTAACTGCGAGTAAAAGTGCATCTTTAACTTTTCAAGGGTGAAATATTTTATCATGCGCTCATATATTTAAATGAAACAAGCATAGCTGAAACAGTTATCTCAAGTTTGTAAAATGTTACTACATGTACGTATTAAAAGTGCACCTACGAAACTTTAACAGTAATAGGAGTTTGGAGGGTAACAACAATTAAGTTAACATGTTAACTTTCACAAAATTCTGAACAATTGGCTCGTTACATACTACAAAAATTACTGAATCTGTTTCATGTTTGTAGAAATATCATATGCGTGAAAAACCAAATCAACCCTTAAACAAGTAAATCCTCATAAAATACTATTAAACAATTAAAAGCTAATAAACAATTCATATACTCATGAACAATTAAGTCCTCATGAAAAATGAAGGCCTCATGAACAAATAAGTCCTCATGAACATTTAAGTCCTCATAAACATTCAAGTTCTCATGAACAATTAAGTCCTCATGAACAATTAAATCCTCATGAACATTTAAGTCCCCATGAACAATTAAGTCCTCATGAACCATTAATGCTCATGGACATTTTAGTCCTCATGAACAATTAAATCCGCATGAACATTTTAGTCCTCATTAACAATTAAATCTTCATTAACAAGCTCACTGAATACTGATGCCATCTCTTGTCTGTTTTTCTCAGTTTACCAAGGGCATAACTCTACAGCTATTTGATTAAAAGTTATTGGACTTGCTACATGTTTCTGGTCATTGTGAATGTACAAAGTTTCATGCAACCACTCTTTAATATTTTTAGAGTTTTGGCCAACATTTTTGTGATGTTTTTTAATTTTTTTGTAAGACAATGACATGAAGGCTACAACAAAGCCACCTTTTTATGTCTATAACTTAAAGGCATTGTTTTTGTATGATTTGTTCATTTTGATTTATTTAACTTACTTTTAAGAACAAAAACCAAACAGCAATTGGCAGATAATCATTTCAACAAAACCATGTCAAACCAAACCTAAAGTCAATTAATTTAAAGAGCTATCATTTGACCTTGATGATTCTTTATAACTGTTACAAGCATTTTATTCACATTTATGATTTCACATGAAAATATTTTTTCAAATGTCTGACCCTATCTAACCTGAACAACCCGATTCGCAAAACATTGTCACTGTATGTCCATACAATTCAAAGAAAGCCCACACAAGCAAAAAAGCAGAGATTTGGAAACTTGCATAAATTCATGTATTCTTTTTCCAACCTAAACAATAAGCTTTTTTAAATAAAAAAAAACATGCACATTGTTTCGTTATAATATAAAGCCCTCTGTTACATCCACATATGGGAGTTTTACAAACATTAAATCAAATTAGCACGTCTTTGGTCGGTGACCATTCCATTTGCAGTAAACTACCGCTTGTCAGCTTGTCACTATTCAGTAGTCCACAATTTTCATCTTGACCGGTGACTCAGACTTTGATCTTGACCTGAAAATATACAACACAAACATTCAGAAAGGTTTATACAACATCAGTGTTGGGGTGATTGTAGGATTGTGTTCTTGAAATCAGAATACAACGTCATGTTTTCACTGAGAGTGGCATGGCAGTTACTCCAATAGGTTCTTCTTTGTTCTGTATTTCTTTTTGGGTATGTTAGTATTGATACCCTCATTTTATTATTTAAATTGTAGCAATCATTTGCTGTTGCGATATTTTGATCGTCCATGCAAAAAAGGTTATTGTTGTTGTTATTGTTATTGTTGTTGTTGTTGCGTGGAGTAAGTCTATTTTGTGCTTCTAGCAGTAACCCAATAATGTTTACATAGCAAAAGCAGATACATGTGTGTCAAAGCCGTTCTAGCAGTAGCCCAATAAGCCTTTCATAGCAGTTACCCCATAATGGAGTCACACAAATAACCCGACATTAAGTTAGCATGGCAGCAGCAACATTAAATATTCATAGCAGTAACCCAATTAAGTACTCGTAACTTTAATAGGAATTCATAGTAGTTACCCCATAACATATTAATATCAGTAACCCCTTAAGGCATTCAAAGCAGTTAATTCACAGCATTTACCAAATTCACAGCAGTTACCCCATTTAGTAGTTATAGCAGGTAACCCATACTTATTCAAAGCAGTAACCCCACTAGGTTTTCAAAGCCGTAATCTCACTAGGTATTTAAAACAGTAACCCTACTAGGTATTCAAAACAGTAACCCCACTAGGTATTAAAAGCAGTAACCCCACTAGGTATTAAAAACAGTAACCCCACTAGGTATTAAAAGCAGTAACCACACTAGGTATTCAAAGCAGTTACCCCACTAGGTATTAAAAGCAGTAACCCCACTAGGTATTAAAAGCAGTAACCCCACTAGGTATTCAAAGCAGTTACCCTACTAAATATTCAAAGCAGTCACCCCACTAGGTATTCAGAGCAGTCACCCTCTTACATATTCAAAACAGTCACCCCACTAGGTATTCAGAGCAGTCACCCTACTACATATTCAAAGCAGTCACCCCACTAGGTATTCAAACTAGTAACCCTACTACATATTCAAAGCAGTCACCCCACTAGGTATTCAGAGCAGTCACCCTACTACATATTCAAAGCAGTCACCCCACTAGGTATTCAGAGCAGTCACCCTCTTACATTAACAAAGCAGTCACCCCACTAGGTATTCAAAACAGTAACCCCACTAGGTATTAAAAGCAGTAACCCCACTAGGTATTCAAAGCAGTTACCCTACTAAATATTCAAAGCAGTCACCCCACTAGGTATTCAGAGCAGTCACCCTCTTACATATTCAAAGCAGTCACCCCACTAGGTATTCAAAACAGTAACCCCACTAGGTATTAAAAGCAGTAACCCCACTAGGTATTCAAAGCAGTTACCCTACTAAATATTCAAAGCAGTCACCCCACTAGGTATTCAGAGCAGTCACCCTCTTACATATTCAAAACAGTAACCCCACTAGGTATTGAAAGCAGTAACCCCACTAGGTATTAAAAGCAGTAACCCCACTAGGTATTGAAAGCAGTAACCCCACATGGTATATAAATAAGTAACCCCATTAAGAAATTGAGAACAAATGTTGCTATGAATTTAAACTGTGTCATTAACCCTTTAATATTTTAAGATATTTTGTCATAAAAGAGGTAACTAAAAGTGCATGTTGAAAAAAAAATGAATGGTTTCAAAACTAGACCAATTTCTCACCCATTTGTTACACAATAAATTGTTTACAATGCAGGAAAAGTACTTTTATTTTTTATTCAAAATCATGCATTTTATAGACTATCCATTCCAAAATTCATATACCAATTTAGCATCCATTTTACTTAATACCTTAAAAATAACTATTAGACTGCCAATGAGTTATCAATCTCACTAATACATGATAAAATGTGCAGTTAAATATACATCACAAAGGAATGACCATAAATTTGATGCACAATGTGCAGTTAAAATATACATCACAAAGGAATGACCATAAATTTGAATCTGATGCACTGCAAAAATTCCGTGGGTTGGTGAAAAACCAAATTCTGAATAGAATACTCATCACAAAAAAATACATCACCTACGTAATATGATTTTTTTTATCTAATTTTCTTGATAAGTTCCCCCCTACCTTTTGGGTCATCGTCTGCCGAAATCAAGTTGGGCTACAAATGTCAAAACCCACCAGTGAACATGACATATAGCAAGTTCATGACGACCCAAAACAAAGAAACAATTAACCATCGAGCCAGACAAGGATAATCACATAAATATGATGAATTGAATTTTTAACAATGCCCATTAAATGACATGTAGTATAATCCAAATTTTCTTAAACATTTTCAATACGGTCAAAGATTCTCATGAGTGAAACCAGTTATAGAAGGTGGTAGTGTACAAGTTTATCAAAAACACATTACATAAACAGAGAAAAACAACAAAAAAACAGACGACTGTTTGTACGTAAATACCAAAAATGGCCATCGCGAGACGCAACTTAACAATCAAATTGGGAGCGATGGTCATAAACAAGGTGACTAATTACCTACAAAAAAACATCGTCGTGCGTTTTACTGTTCATATTGGATGCAATCGGCAAGCCACTTCAATAGAAAACAGCACTAATGTATGCATAAAAGCTGCATCACTGCTCGCATTAAAAGCCCTGCCTATCTATCAATTTATCATAATTTATGACACGATCAAGACTTGTATGGTAACATTTTTGTCCATAACTTAGCCAATAGTTGCAAACCGGCTATGGTCGACTGCAAATCTTACGCAATGATACATCAAAATCACTGACATCGACTACGGGTCACATATTACGATTTAATTGATGTTTATTTCTCCTGCCTCCTATGCCCGCGGCTAAACTTCCAGACATATTATGATGGTATCATAGACTAGCCAACCGTGCAATATAAAACATAGTCCAACACACTTTTGTTCACTACTTTTACCCTTGGTCACCCTACACAGCTTATGTTAAAGGCCCAACTTATATAGTTATACATATAATGCTGCCAGCAATACTAATATCATATTACAATCTTGACAAATCTACAAGTAAAGACAGTGCTACAATAATTGTATAAATTCTATTATACCATGATATTATAAAACATACTTTTCTCTTTTGATGTTATACTGATATCATTAAATGCCATCTTGTATATATGTTTTTGGCAATGTTCAATTTGAATAATGCTAATAAAATTTTGACTTGACTTGAATAATGAAATATTGTCAAGTGCTAAGTCCAATAAAATGAATTGCTAGATTTACATCCTTATTTGTTTTTAAATGGGGGGGGGGGGGGCACTTTCTTATTTCTTAGATGGCTGTTTCACCATTTAATATGAGTTCATGCTCTTTCTGTTTGCATAAGGGACCATTTACATGTGTTTCTAGACAACACAAGAACACCATCATAACATTTCTCCTTTTTACATATGTGAATGTTTACATTGACACTAGCTGGTATGAATAAACACTGTTCCTGGACAGTACCTGATCGAATTGAAATACAGACCCCATACATTTTTACTTGAGTCAATACAATTGAAGGGTGGTGGAAAATGAGGAGGCAGCTGGGATGAAAATCTAGCAATTAATTTATAGTCGCCTAATGCTCTAAAACAATGGGATCGCTCATATGGATTCTGTACAATAATAAAAGAGCCTTATGAAAACGACTGCCAAAGTTCCATTAAGTCATTCTAAGTGATAACACCCCCTGACAATGGGATCGTGGGATGGATTCTGTTTAAATTGTTTAGAAAACTTCAAATGAAAATTATCGCCAAAGTTCAGTTAAGTCATTCTTTGTGTCTTAAGTTCATTTGCTCTGACAACGAGATTGACTGGCAGATTCTGTATTAATAGTTAAATAATCTTCCCATGAGAACGAGTGCCCCTGATGCATTTTGATGAAGTCATTTTAGTGTAATAGTTAATTTTATCTGACAATCCGGAGCATCTGACGGATTCTGTACTAATTGTTTATATACTTCTAATGAAAATGACAGACAATGTTCCATTGAATAATTCTAAGTGTTTACACTCATTTCTTGTGACAATGGGATCGTGGAATGGATTCTGTACTAATTGTTTATAAAAATCTAATGAAAATGAAAGACAATGTTCCACTGAGTATTCTAAGTGTTTACTCTCATTTTCTCTGATAATGGGATCGTCGGATGGATTCTATTTAAATCGTTTAGAAAACTTCAGATGAAAATGACAGACAACGTTCCATGTTCCATTCGGTGTTTACACTCATTTCTTCTGAATGGGATTCTGTTTTAATCATTTTGATTGCTTTTGATGACAGCTACAAACACCAAAGTTCCATTTAGTCTTCGACTGATTTTAGTGTTGTTAAATGATTCAGAAATGCATGATGGCTAGAATAGAGCACCCTGGCTAGTATAGACCCATGTTGCACCAAACACTAAGAGCAGGGCTTCTAAAAACCAGCAATTTGCCGGTCTGGACCGATTTTGACCAGGCCAGACTGATTTCAGTTTCAAAAAGTGTAAAAAAAATCGTCCGAAATTTTGTCATTTTTTTTTATAATTTCGGTCCAAAACGACTAGGCCAGTAAAAGTTGCAGAAATTGTAATACACAAATATTCATGGGTCATTCAAACATTCAAAACTAGCCCAAATAGGTCATAAAAGTGTCTTAGTTACCATGTGACTAATGCGACCAGCTGCTTTTTCCACAACACTGATCACTCTATAGCCTATCTGTTAATAAGCAGACGCTTGCAATCGGTCCAATCACGTGTATTGGTAGGTCGCAGAAGACACAATTAAACAAACTATGTGTTAATTGTGTGCTTGCAGCTATATATCCTGATTAAGTGTTAAAATCGGTCCATATTTTCACATGGCAATATGAATATGCTATGTCGTCATCGATCATTACATTATATATCCGTTTGATTATCAAACTGTTAAATTTAAATTGTTCTTTACAATGTGCATATGTCATTGTTAATCCGAACCTAGTCATATATAGGATATCAACAGCGACACGCTTGATTAACTACATAGTCTGGAAGCTGATTGCGCCGCTTACGTCATTTTAATTCGCAGTAATGAAAAAATCATTGTCGATATCACACTTATAGCTTGAAGCCCCGATTATAAATCTAGATATATATTAATATTCAAGAGTATCAGTTGAATGTTGACCCACTGTAGATGCATTAAGCAAATAAAACCGCAGAACTCGATGAGAATCTCATTTGAATTAAGCTTGTATCAATGACTATCTGAATCGGCTATGCGGTTCTAGAACCTTCTTAGGAATTGCGACATCGCAAAAAATATTGACAGAAAAGACGTCGCGAAAATGTGTGACATTTCTAAGAAATTTAATTTGGGGGGGGGGGGGGGGGGGGGGGGGGGGGTCAAGACCGATTGTCGCCGGGTCTGGACCGATTGAGTTTCCAAAGTTTTAGAAGCCCTGACTAAGAGTCATTATTTTTTATCTTCAAAAAAAAAAATCAGTTGGCATCGGGAAGTCCCCAAACTGCTTACTTAATAATTTAAAAGACCAATAAATATTAACTATTACATTAGGATCAACTTCCAAATTAGGTAGTGTCCCTTTTAAAAATTACAGTTTTAAGTAACATCTTACAATTTATGAGCAACTTTTAATGAAAGTAGGTGACAAATATTGTAAATTTCCCCCATGATGCACTGGACTGAATAATTGCAACGATTTAAATCTTTACAAAACTTTAACATTAACTATATTTTATGTCTACACTAAGTATGTACTGGGCCATAAAATACTTCCTTTTCCAGTGAAAGAAAAAAACATCAAATTTTTTAACCATCGTTCAAGAGATTCTTAAAGCTTCTTTATACCTTCAAACGATAAAAAAACAAAACTTGAATTTCATACAACGCTACCCATATACTTTTTAAAGTTCAACACACTTTTATCAAGGAAACACTATTAAATAATCAGCGGAAAAAAAACGAGCATCACTTCTACAGTGAAATTGGTCTACCAGTTACAAAGAGTTTTGATTGGTTGCAAATAAGCCAGGGACAGAAACATATTAGTGTACCAGTATCTATCTTTGTTCTTGAGAAACAAGCAACCTTATACAGCAACATTTCAACAACTTTAAAGTCTTAATTTTTGATTTGCGTTAAGGTAGCTGGCCTTATAATGGCTGTAACATATATATATATATATATATATATATATACATAGAGCAGCATGTTACAAAACTTATGCATGTTATGATATTGAAGTATACTTCTTCATGTACTAGTTTGAATATGAATTGATATCATCTTTAAAACTGCTTTAAAACTGATACAAACTACTTATACCAGTGTATGTTGACAGAACTATGTATCATTTGTATAACTACATGTATATTGTAATAACCATTCATTTGTATAACTACATGTATATTGTAATAATTCATTCATTTGTATAACTACATGTATATTGTAATAATTCATTCATTTGTATAACTACATGTATATCGTAATAACCATTCATTTGTATAACTACATGTATATCGTAATAATTCATTCATTTGTATAACTACATGTATATCGTAGTAATTCATTCATTTGTATAACTACATGTATATCGTAGTAATTCATTCATTTGTATAACTACATGTATATTGTAATAACCATTCATTTGTATAACTACATGTATATTGTAATAATTCATTCATTTGTATAACTACATGTATATCGTAGTAATTCATTCATTTGTATAACTACATGTATATCGTAGTAATACATTCATTTGTATAACTACATGTATATTGTAATAACCATTCATTTGTATAACTACATGTATATTGTAATAACCATTCATTTGTATAACTACATGTATATTGTAATAACCATTCATTTGTATAACTACATGTATATTGTAGTATTTCATTCATTTGTATAGCTACATGTATATCGTAATATTTCATTCATTTGTATAACTACATGTATATCGTAATAATTCATTCATTTGTATAACTACATGTATATTGTAGTAATTCATTCATTTGTATAACTACATGTATATCGTAATATTTCATTCATTTGTATAACTACATGTATATCGTAATAATTCATTCATTTGTATAACTACATGTATATCGTAATAATTCATTCATTTGTATAACTACATGTATATCGTAGTAATTCATTCATTTGTATAACTACATGTATATCGTAATAATTCATTCATTTGTATAACTACATGTATATCGTAGTAATTCATTCATTTGTATAACTACATGTATATCGTAGTAATATTTGTATAACTACATGTATATCGTAGTAATTCATTCATTTGTATAACTACATGTATATCGTAATAATATTTGTATAACTACATGTATATCGTAATAATTCATTCATTTGTATAACTACATGTATATCGTAATAATTCATTCATTCGTATAACTACATGTATATCGTAATAACATTTGTATAACTACATGTATATCGTAATATTTCATTCATTTGTATAACTACATGTATATTGTAATAATTCATTCATTTGTATAACTACATGTATATTGTTATAATTCATATTATTACTTTTCCTATTACTTTTTATACATGTATATACATTTTGCTCTTCAGTTTGCAGGAAGAAAAGATACCTATCTACTGAAAAATTAAGTTTTAAAACTATTTAAATACTTTTAAACATAAGTTATAATGTATTCCCCGCAAAAAAATCAAAATATAAATTTCAGAACATTCTGTTAGTAACCATGATAATAATATAAAGTGCAGGCAGCCTTTTCATCAAGAAATATAGGAGAGATTTCTAGGCAGGAGAACACCAAAGTGCCAAAAATGCAACCCTATCATCGAGTTTGTACTATTGATATGGTACTTTGCTTAAAGGCCGAGGGATCGAGTTTTTCACACCTTCACACATCGAGAACAGCACTGACTGGGCACAATGATGCTACTTTGCAGTATGCATGTTAATTTATTATTTTAATATAGAATGAGTTTATATAAATTCTAGTAGTACAAAATCAAAAATAAAATAAAATAAACTAACTCTTTTTTTTTAACTCCCCGATTTATCACTGTAGATATGATACAAGGTGATGTAAGTTACCTTCCCTCAAAATTAAGTTAACAAACTCATTTATCCATATTTATTCATCTAATTTATAAAAGAGGCCAATTTGGCCTGTAATTAACTTTGATTTTTCTGGACAGAAGCTTACTTAGTACCATAGATAAGACACGGGCATTTCTTTCTGGAAAATTCTAGTGCGAAAAAGTTCTTCCTATACACAGTTATTTAGGATAACCTTTTCTGAACGTGTTGTCAACAGGACAACATCTATGCCTAGCATGCGTGTAAATGAATAGCGCTGTAATTTATTGCATGCTTGATACTGAACGGTTAAGCTCCGCCTTCTTTTTACTGTTCCAATATGGGAATTTCTGTATAGCTAAAAACAACAAAAACACTCAGCAACATGGTCCAGCCTTAATCAACCCATGTCAATGTGACTTGTTGCCTATCTAATTATTATGTAGTTTAATGAAGTTGTAACATAATTCACTATATGTCTACAAAAACAAATAGAGGATAATTGTTTGTTTCAGTGTAAGATCGTATATATTTCACCTCGTGAACAGCGAAAGTATATATTTCACTGGTGGCTTTACCACTCATGAAATATAGGTTTTGGTGCTCACTCTGCCTAGCCATGTGAGAAATATTTACTTTTGGTGTTCACAAGGTGAAGTATACTGTGACCTTACACAGAAACAACAATTTGTTTCATTTTATATTATGCCTTAAAAGGATCTAAAATGACAGTTTTATTATAGTTTTACAGAACAGGGCACCAAATTGTATGTGATCATCATTTTGGAAGTGATGTCGTTAAATTTGTGTCCCAGCCCTGTGCGCGCTGATTTTTGATTTGGACTTGAAAGGCTGCTTTACTTTAAAATGTTTCAAATGTTATTTAAGTTATATGGTATATCATTTTAAAGTATCAGAAAGCATATTATAAATAAGGTTAAACATCACGGTATTTATAATATTGTTAAATTATTTTATTTCCAGTCTTCAAATCAGATATCTCTAATCTGGTAGAGTTTATCAGCTAGGTTTGTTAAGCTGTTTTAAATGAAATACATCATAATAAATATCAACTCTATGATTTAAGTCAAATGAGTTAAGCATGAAAATTCATTAAAATAAAATGCATCAACCTAAATTGAGCAGACTCGTCCTGAAAAATCTTTCTATGTGCAAATTGTAATATATGTTATTCGATTTAATACCAACTTCACCGTTTTATCACTAAAGTTCAGATAATTAAATGAATTGGCAGTTTTAACAAAGCAATAACCTCATCCTTTTTTCTCCCGCGATTTTTTTTCTAACAACATGCGCAACACCCAAATATAACCGCAGGACCTACATTTAAAACCGACTGAAAACGTAATAACGTTCAATGAGGTGTGACAAATGGACTGTATGAATCTGAAATCCACATTTAAATCAACCATATTCACTCAACCGTTATAAGCCCATGAGGGAGAGTGCAATATTTGAAATAGAGTGCTTTTGATTAAATGATAACTAAAGTTCTATTTTCATAACACAACTTTTGCGTAACCCTTTGTGGAATATATTTTAACTAAAAAAAACAACACCTTTTGAAATGCAATATTATGGCCATTTTGAATTTTAAATTACATCCTTAAAATTTGTTATATGATTTTTTGTTTTCTTATTTGAGTTTATCGAGGTCTGCCTACGCCTATTGGCTGCATGGCTGCTTGACCCAACCGTGACGCCATAACAACTTTAAATTGTGTTTAAATATCAAGAGTGACATGACAAAGAAGTGACTGCAGTTCCCAGTCAAATCCAGGTATTAGAGGACTTAAAGTAACAGAGTAAGATACAAGAGATTCGTTTTGAAGCGGCTCAGGTTTGAAGCGGCATGGGTTCGAACCTGCAACCTTCAGCACAAGAAGCGAACACTACCATTTAGCTATTGGGGCAACCACATGTTTGATTTATTCACTATTTTAGATAATTTGCACAGTTTTTAATGCATTGGTAATTTTCTCTAAAGCCACAAGGCTGTCCTTACAAGTATTTTTCAGCATAAGAGAAGTAACTCAAAGTTTTTGAAATGCAAAATACATTCAGGCAATTTCACATTTTAGATAAAAAAACACTTCCTTTTAACATATTTCACTGATAAATATTTGTAAGATAATATTTGCAGTTTTTTTTAACACATTGGTAATAAAGCCAAAATGGACCATACAAGTATTTATCAGTTTAAGGGAAGCAATTCAAAACCTAATGATATCCAATATACGGCCATTTCAAATTTTAAATCATGTCCTTAAAACTGTTTATTTGTTTTTTGTTTTTTAAATTTTATTATTTAAGACAATATGAGCAGGTTTCAACACCATGGCACTTATTCTCTATAGCAAAAAGGGTCTGTAGAAGTTTTTTTTCAGTGTAAGGGAAGTAACTCAATAATAACTGCACATCAATTTAATTTAATATGGCCTTGAATTTTAAATAGAAAACTCTCACTTAGACCATAATCTTCGTTACCACTAACATCTCATAAATTAAATAGGTAGGAAAGTAGACATAACTATTTTTTTCTTTGGGGGGGGGGGGGAGGGGGGAAATCAGTATTCTGTACCAAACCGATTGTAGAAAATTTAAATAGAAAGTGGTAAAATTTTAACATGTTTACTCCAATTCACTACATTTTAGGAAATAACAGAAAAAAATCCACATTTCAGCAAAAAAATGTATGGTGACTGGTCGATATGGAGAAAACATAGGGACGGTTGGGTTTTTGGAAAAAACATTTCTTAAGTACTAAATTGTCACCATTTGAACTTATGTTCGGCAGGACACCGAAGTTACCTATAGATTCTGTATTTGAAGATGTAAGAGTGGAAACAGAAAGGACAACTCAATCTGATTACATAAGAGATCTGAAACAGAGAATGAAAGAAGCACAGGAAATAGCACAAAGACATAATGAGAAAGCTAGACTGAAACAGAAAGCAGTTTATGATAAGAAAGCTAAAGCTTCAAAGGTGTCAGTAGGAGATACTGTGTTGGTAAAAATACTTTCACATGGGGAAGGTAAACACAAATTAGCAGACAAGTATGAATTCAATGTTTACACAGTGATTGAACAGAAGAGACCAGAAATACCGGTGTTTAAAGTAAGATCAGAAACAGGAGTTGAAAAGACGATACATAGGAACCATCTGTTGCCAATAGAATCGGGTGTTGAAGAGACGGAAAAGAAGTTGGACAAGCCGATACCGAAACCCAGACTTCGGAAAAGAGGACACGTACCAACAGAAGATACAGTCGTAGAAAACAACAAAACGGTAGAGAGAAGTGAAGAAATTAGACAGACAATAGAAGACGAAGAATCAGATGATGATTGTGTAGCATGTACACATGGACTCGGGGACGCCCGCAGGAGATCTGAAAAGACTACAGAAGTAGTAGAAGAAAAGAATAAAGATGCGCATAAGAGTAAAGAGAATACAGAGAATATTGAGAAAGTAGAGACAGAAGTTAAAGGTACTCAGGAAGAGAACCAGACTGATTTTGAAGTGGAGAATGATGAGGGAGCTGAAGTCGGTGAAGAAGTAGCCGAGATAAATATTCAGCAAGAAACTCACAAATATGTAGTAGAATTACCGAGAGCAACAGATGTGAATGGCAGGGAAGAAACACAGATAGAACAGAATGAGAGAAACATTGGACCAAAACCTATTCAGAGAAGATCAACGAGACAGAAGAAGCCGCCAGATAAATATGGTGATTATCACATGTACCAGATGGTAACAAGACCAAGAGATACGAAAGTAGATGCATTAAATACATTGATGTCGTCTGGAGTATTCAGCCAACTAGATAGTGAGGTTGTTCATAAGATTATTCAGACTATAATGAAATAAAGTGATTAAGGTGAGCAATCACAAGAGTATGTTTTATTTTTTTTGTCATGTATTAAAAATGTGTATGTTATAGTATGTAATTGACAAGACATGATTTAACACATTTTTATTTGTGAATTATTGTGATAATTGTATAATATTGTTTAGTATAGTATGGAAAGGAGAGTATTTAATATATTGAGTATTCGAGCTAAAGAAGTGGGATTAATGTTGAGTTTATTGTATTACTGTGTACAATTTTGAAATACTTGATATGCACGGTTTTGTATTTTATTGTATTTTTTTTTAAATAGTCATTTTTTTTTGTTTGATTGTGAGGGCACAATATTTTCAAAGTAGGGGAGTAGTAGTCAGGTTATAGTCAGTAAAAGTAGCTATGTGTTAAGAGATGCATAGAGGTAGAAAGTATTTAAAGCTGATAAGCGTGTAGGCTTTTCATGATAGTTTTGTATTGTTAAGTACATATGTATTAGTAGAGAAATATATACAACTATATATATTGACAGACGATGACGAGACGTCATTTCTCAAAGTGGCGGAGTATGTGACAGGGTCATTATTTACGACATACTGGTTTACGTTAGAGGGACTACTTTCTTTACTTTCGTTTTAATATATTTATAGTTTGACCTTTATTGAACTCCAGGGCTTGGTATGCTTGCAAATGCAAGATTTGATTGGTCAGTTGTTTTAACCGCTTTCCTTTAATTTTCGTTCGTCATAAGGTTGACACAACTTTTTCACCTGTCAAACAATATAGACATATATATTTTACTATAAATAATAAAGGATCAGGGTTCTAAGGAATATAGGATTTTGGTAAGTCTTGTTGTTTTATTTGTTTGTGGTTGTCATTTCGTTGCTATTGTTTCTAAATCAGTTTGATGTGGTTTCCGATTGAAATTGGGTAATTGCTAATTGCAGTGTTGTACTCATTCTCGTTCACTAGAGTGATTAAGTAAATACTCGTTGATTTATCATTGTCAACCTCTGATAGATGAAAATGTGTTTTAATAATAACTTCTTAAATGGCAGTATTGGTTATTTCTTCTTAAATATATGTTATCACTTTTCCATACTTCTGGGCACATGTTAATTTAACATTGCAGATACCGTTTAAACATAACCCCACACGAGTGCTTGAGATCGAGTGTTAGAGACATATAGTGGAGCTCAGTACCACATACTGGTAAGACTGTCATAATGTTATGTCATGTATGTTTGTAATGTTGTAATTATGTTTGTAACATGTCTGTACTGTTTTATGTTGTTTACATGTATGTTATTGTGTATTCATCCATGGTCATTACTGTAATACTTATATTCATGTGATTATATTATATTATATTATAACATGTAATTATAATATGTACATGATTAATATTCAGATGTCATATATTTTGTATTTTGTATGCTTTCAGGGCTAACGCTCATATATTTCTATGAAGAAATAATAAACAATAAAACGAACCTATTACCTGCTTATCAAGTGATCATTTAACCCCAACGATAAGCGCCCGGTAAACATATGCCTTATATACTTATTCAGATGACATATTATGCAGTTTTAAAACCATTGGTATCTTGCTTAAAATAAATAAGGAGCCAATACAAGTATTTTTTAGCCTAAGGTAAATAATTCAGAACATTTAATGGAATGCATGGCCATCCCATCTTTCAAACAGGTCAGACACCACTAAAAAAATCCTAAACATTCTATAGTCAATAGAGCAATTCGCACCCAAGATAACACGGATTTCTATTCCTTCACAATCCTTAACACCATTTAATGGGAGAAAGCTTCACTTGAGTACTTAACATTAAACAACGTAAGAAAAAAATTAACTTATCATATAAGAAAAATTAAATTAGTTGAGTGTAACCACTGTGTATCCGGTAAAATAACCAAATCTGGTATACCAGAGTAAAACATGCGGGGAAAATGTAACCAAAAAAAGATCAAATAGATGCAGTATGTTCAGCTTGTTTGTTTTTTTGAAATCACAAACTAATCAGCTTCACAACCTATAAAGCTGGAAAGTAGCCAATGGTTCTGAGATGGTATAGCCATTCTTTGATTCATTGTCATGAGTTAATTAAAAGAAATTAGGCACGTAACGATGAGTTCAAACTCACACGGAATTGATGTAATTTTCACCTTTACACAAGTATTTCACAGTATATGGAAAGTAATTTGAAACTTTTAATATGCAATACATGCCCATTTAAATTTTAAATCACATCCTTGAATCATGTTTCATGTTTTTCGTTAAATTATTTTGTGAGGTGATATTTTGTTAAAAAAACTTTGTTTAGTGATATGTGCAGTATTTAACACAGTTGTAGTATTCCCGAATGACAAGTATTTTACAGACTAAGGGAGATAATTCAAAACTAGTGAAACAATTATTTCTCCATGTTCGCCCTCTTTATAGGAAATGTCCAGCATCTATATATGATATTTATATTTGGAATGGCATTCTTAATTAAAAATAGTATTTGCCATTGTACTTCTTCAACTTTCAAATTTAACTGCTTGAAAATCTTCGCATTGATAATATTACTGAATGATATGAATACCATTGGAAACTTTCACAGGAGCTATGTCAGCTCTTTTTAAAAAAACCCATTACTTATAAAAATTCTCTTAAAATTTGGAAACTTCAAGTAACAATTCCTATTGAATATATTACTAAATTTGACATGACAAAGCCCTGTTAATTAACCTTTGTTTATTTTTAAGCTTTAAGTAAATATTTGACTTAAAAACTACTAAAATTCAAATGTGACAAAGGGAGCTAACTGTTTTAGGTCACAATCTGTAATCACCTTCTACTCTCCCTTTCATCATCACTTCCACGAGTCCCATTATTTCTCTTCTCCCGTCTAGTAGGAGAGCCCCGTCCTTCTCGCCTGGAAGGCGAGCGAGCATACTGCTTCGGAAGGGGAGACCTATCCTCGTCTTTCCGCCGTCGCCTTGGCGTGCTCCCGTGACTGCTTCGATCATCGTCGCTGCTGTCCCCTCCATCATCCTGTTCTCTGTGTCGTTTCTCGCGCTCACGACGCCGCATCTCCATTGCACGCAGCCTCAACTCCTCTTCACGATCCTAGTGTAAATAACGGCAGAGATCTTTAACGCAAAGGGATTAGGCCAAATCTTATCAACAAATATAACACAATTCCTATTTTTCATTGATTATTCCTAATAACAATAACTTATATCAATATACATTATTTGACTGGTCACTTAAGTAGTTTAATATATTAATTAGCTGGTAAAAAACAAAATTATAAAAAAAATCAAAATTATTTTACAATAGAGCATTCATAACAGGTACCCATATTCTATGATTTCCAGAACTAGAAAAATTTCAAATCAAAACTTGAGCTTATTTTACTATTGTTCACACATACAGCTTTGTTCCATTTCAAACTTAGTTTATTTCAACACCTTAAAGCTGCACTCTCACAGATTGTATGTTTTGACAACTTTTTTATTTTTTGTCTTGGAACTAGCCAGTTTTTGCGAAAAATCCATGTAAACCAGTTATATAAGACGGCTAACAAAAAATTAGATCGCAGATTTATATATTTAAGTTCAAAAATTAATAATTTATGCATTTTTCTTAAACAGTTAGTAATGGTTTAAGCCATAAAACATCAATTTTCGAACTGAAATATGCAAATCTACGATCTGATCTTTTGTCAGCAATCTTTTATCATTGGTTTGCAGATATTTACGCAAATTTTTTTTCTTTCCAAGACAAAAAATAAAAAAGTTGCGAAAAAGGTATATCTGTGAGAGTGCAGCTTAAAAATCAAAACACAGAATTGATAATAGTATGCATATAAACTATAAATAATTTTATGTTAAAATGTGCCAGCGTTCTTGAATGCAACGCAATATTTGCAATTCATTTAAGGAGTTAATGTCACCATATACCAAAACCTTTTTTTATTTTAATGTCACTTGCTACCTTCTGACTTAAACACCACAAATTATCATATAACGCAGGAATCAATAATAATCATGACTTCAGCATTGGGAATTAATTCCCTTGACTTGAAAGTCTTGAACAGGTGTAAGATATATTCCCACCAGTTTTTCTTGCTCCATCTTTTCATGTCTCTGGACTTCGGCCTTCTTATCTGCCTTGTCTGAAATAAATATCACAATCAATGGATGTGTCAAGCATTTATATTTCTAAAAATCAACTTTTGCCAAAAACTCTGGCTGCCTTGTCTGAAATAAATATCCCAATTGTAGTTTTGGGGGAATCAATTTTTGCCAAAAAGCTTTGGCTTCCGTTTGCCTTGGTTGAAATGAATATTTCAAACTTAGGATACATCATGCATTTATGTTTGGTGATATCATATTAATTATATCACGCCTCCAACAAAATGACGCAACGCTTTTTGTCCAGGACTGGTCATGTGGTGACCCCATATTTTTCCATATTGGGTCAGCGAATTTATAAAGAACCAAAATGGCGTCTATTTTCCGATTCCGATGATTTAATGAAACATTTAAACATGTAAACAGGTTGTTGATGCGATATATACGTTACAGGGTTAGTCGGTGACCTGATATGGGATATACAGGACGCAGGAAACCATATTCGCATCGCTCTCACCCGATTTGGTTTCTTTTGCACCTACCAAACTCTGTAACTTATATTGTCAAAAACTGTTTGCATCTGTCTGCCTTGCCTGAAATGATTATCCCAATTTAAGGATAAGGCAAACACTATTTGATAGGGAATAATTTTTTTCCACAAACTTTTTCACTTTTTCTATTCACCATCTGAAATGAACATCTCTAAGCATTAATTTTTTAGGGAAATCTATTTTTGACCAAAACTCTATTACTTGATCGAACTTAAGTATTGTCAGCGAGATATTAGAAGATAAACAACTACATGGATCTTAAGGGGACTTGCTCATGTTTTGGCACCAATTTTTTCCTGCGAGTATGCATATGAAAACACTTAAATTATAACTGTTTTACTCTTTGTTACCGTAATTTCAGAAGAAAAACCACTTCATAAGAACACATTCTTCTTTAAGTGGGGTGCAATCCAATGCCGGTACAAGAAAGGAAAAATAAGAAAACTGACAACAAAACCTCACACCCACAAGGACTCATACACAAACATATGGGTAAGTTAACCTTTAAGCCTTTCCTTGACTTGCAATTACTAACGCTGTTAAAAATTGTGGACTTCAGACAATATTAGAGAAAAAATCAAAATTTGTTGAAGGGTTCCTGGTGAGCCACAAGTATTTTGTCAACGATAATATTGTAAGATTAAAAATTTAAGTTAAGTATTGAGTGAATGTCACAAACCAATCTAATATTTTTACTTTAAACCCCCCCCAACTCTTTCATAACTAACATATAAAGAGATTTAGCTTTTAAATAGATGAACACCGTTGACTCGAACTCACTTGGCTCTAATTCCTCGTTGGCTCGAATTGAATGTTAAGAATTGATCTCTTTACAGTGAACGTTAGTATTCCCGCTTGGCTCAATTTTTTCCAGATTCAAGGTTTTTTCTCCGGTCCCTGGGAATTTGACGGTATTACAACTAATAAAAATACTTGATTCTTAAAAGTGATTGTATGATGTCCCAGAAATCACTGCTGATATGTTTGAACACATTATAGCTATGATCCAAGTTCTGCAAGCAATTGCAGATGACAGAGATCATATCCATTGTTGAGAATTGTACAAAGGCTATCAAAACACCTAGTTGTTTCCCCTTCAAAATCAATCTACAACCAAACAAACCTTTACCAGTACTTACATTGTTTACTCAGCGCGATCTGCATTCTCTTCTTGAGGCGCTCTTGCGGTGTCAATTTCACCTGAAAGCACCATTCACAATGTTAGTCATAAGCCGCAATCAATCAAATGTCTGACCAGGGTATTTCATGGCTTAGTCATGCTCAGTTATTCAAGGGTATATCATGGCTTAGTCATGCCAGGGTATATCACGGCTCAGTTATGCCAGGGTATTTCATGGCTTAGTTAGCCCAGGGTATAACATGTCTTAGTAAAAATAGGCCAGGGTATATCATGTCTCAGTTATGCCAGGGTATTTTATGGCTTAGTAATGCCAGGGTAAATCATGTCTTAGTTAGGCCAGGGTATTTCATGGGCCAGTCATGCCACGGTATTTCATAAGTCAGTCAGGCCAGAGTATTTCATAAGTCAGTCAGGCCAGAGTATTTCCTAAGTCAGTCAGGCCAGGGTATTTTATGGCTAAGTCATACTAGGGTATATCACTGCTTAGTTAGACCAGGGTATTTCAAGGGTCACTCCAGCTTCGGATTTCATGAGTTAATCAGGCCAGGGTATTTAATGGCTTACTCATGGCAGGGTATTTAATGGCTAAATCAGGCAAGGATATTTCATGGCTTAGTAATGCCAGGGTATATCACAGCTTAGTTAGGCCAGGGTATTTCATGGGTCTGTCAGGCCAGGGTATTTCATGGATCTGTCAGGCCAGGGTATTTCATGGATCTGTCAGGCCAGGGTATTTCATGGATCTGTCAGGCCAGGGTATTTCATGTCTTAATCAGACAGCATTATTTCATTGGTAAGACCTGCAACTTTTTGGATCATTTTCTAAATGTTTACAAAAGTTATTAAGATAAGACCATAGCAACAAAATGGAATAATCTTAGAAGTAAGAGTAAATATCATACACTTCAGTTGGAAATACAATAACCTAACAATTTTCCATGAAATGTTAAGAAGGCAGCGTAGCAGAAGTAGTATAAATATGCAAACAACTTACAGCTCGGAGTTAAATATAAATGAAATATAACACACAAATACAAATTAACAAAGAAAAAAATGTTTATTTAACATTGTTCTACATCCATCTGGTGAATGACTGCTGTTTTTATTACTATAATCATAAATAATACCATACTCCAATCGAGTAGATAACTTTAATTGTAAAACAGAAAAAGATATGATCTATGACTACATTTACAGGTTTCGAAATGCTGTAAATAGTTCCTTAAAAGTAGGATAGAGAAGACAATCTTATATACAGCTTTTTTCATATATTTTTCTTTTTGCTAAAGAATGCTGCAGCTTCTTTGTTCAGCTTCCCAAGCAGAAAACCTTAAAACAATCACCCCTATCAAATGCCACAAAGTTATCTACCTGAGTTTTCCCCATCATTATGCATTCCCTTCCCAAGTACTGCTTTTAGCTTGGAGCTTAACTTTAAACTTTACTTTAGGGTTAATATTCATTAAACATCTTGAGCCATATCCTAAATTTTTAAGTCAATTTCTCAGGGTTTCTAACAGCTGATAATTGTCATAACTGAAAAATAGCCAGGGGTTGTGTAAGTATGTGAAATTCATGTAAAGGGCTTAGATCCCCGCTAAAACTGTTTCCATTCTTATTTATATTAATTTAAAGGTACTTCCTACTGATTTTGATACTTCCTACTGATTTTGATATAAATGGTCGAGCCAATAAGATTCATTCCAACTGTACAATAGTGTGAAATAAGTTAAGATACCAGGATTAATCCCAAAGTTAAGAACCAATGACGAACCCTTATTACTTTAGTCTTATATTGTCAAATTTATTGAGGATTCTTAAGGATTTTTTAACCGAAAAAGTAGTTAGGAATATATCCAAGCGATTATATGCTATGGCCATCAAGATACTTAGATTAGCAAAAATAACTTAAGTAAAAAATTAAGTAAGGAAATTACTTAAGAAAGAAAATCATTTAAATGACTTAAGTAAGGAAATCACTTAAATAAGGAAATCCCTTAAGTAAGGAAATACTGAAATGACTTAAGTAAGAAAATGACTTAAATAAAAGACTTATGAAATGACCTAAGAAAGTAAATGACTTAAGTAAAAAAATAACTTGAGTAAGAAAATGACTCAAGATGTTTCATGATTACCAGCCAAGATTATTGTTCACCCATTTATACTGTAAAAATGAATAACACGAAATCAAAGCTACTGAATATTCATTTTGCCCTACAGAATAATTTCAAATTTAATAGTGGACTCTAACCGATTTTAAGCATCATAATTAACATAATTGCAATGTGGCAAATGACAGGACATATACAGACAGTGGGCCATAGAGTAGCAGAATTCTTACTGACTTGAGATATGCTGGAAGGTTTACCGTACGGCACCAGACCACGACCCGCCCTGTAAATACAGTCACATGGTTAAGTCAACAGCTTCACGCAATGATCATCAGCTTGATAAAAATCTAAACTTAAGAATATTTTGAAACACATGTAACATCACATCTTAAAGCTGCATTCTCACAGATTCATCTAGAAAACTTTTTTGTCTTTGAATGAGCCATTTTTGCGTAAATGTCTGAAAACCAGTGATAAAAGAATGCTGACATAAGATCAGATCACAGTTTATCATATTTACGTTAGAAAATTGATGTGTTACTAACACTTTAAGAAAAATAATATTTTCGGTATTTAACCAAACAATTGAGATCAATTCTATTGTGAGTTATCTAACATGACTGAAATGAAGGAACTGTTGCCAAAATCAGTCGATTCTAAAACAATTTTTTCAAAAAGTTTCAAAGCTGAAAATCTGTGAGAGCGAAATTTGAATATCATGATAAAATGACAAGTCAGTCTATCGTTAATATGGCTTATAAATAAAATTCAAAAGGGCAATAACAGAAGGTTTAATTAGGTAAGATAAATTTTACATCACAATCCAGTCCTTTTTCTTTATCTTAAATAGGTTTAAAATTGGCTCCCTTTCCACAATTTCCAAACGACTACATTCGCATTTCTGAAATATTTTACAACATTTTTCTCTATCATTTTGTCAACGGACTGTGGTGATTCCCTTCTTAAATTGTGTTAAATTTAGCATAGTAGTCAGATAAGCAATGTTTAAGTCCCAAATCAAGCTACTCTCAACATTCTTATTTAAAAATCTTGATTTTTTACGATTTGCTTTTGCTATATTAATGATTTTAAGGGTTCTAGCTCCATTAAAAGAACAAAGAAAAAAATACTGCAATTATCAAATGGTCCAATATGCTAACCATTCAGCCATTGACACCAATATCATTTCCAAATTGATAACAATTCCCTTTTTGTATAGGTGCAAATGAAACAAATATGGGATCAAAACACAAAGTCAATGAGGATCAGTTGATGTTTCAAACACATAACTTGATGCAATTAGCTGTCTTCAAACATACAAATCAGATGTCTGTTTCAGTAAAATTTATAAGGCTTTAAGTCGCTAGTTTCCAGACATTACCTCGTTTTTGGCGTAACTGCATAAAAAATATCGTAAGGGCTTTTATCACACAGTTTCTGCCTGTAACTTTATGGGTAAACCTGAGAACTCTTAAAAATTGTAAGGTTGGTTTAACCAGTATTTATTGCCAAAAATATTGAACAAAGTAAATAAGCATTTGAGCTACAGAAATGCATAATATACAAAATAAGAAGTGCTGAAATGCATAAACAGTGAGAAATTCACAGAATTGAGAATTAACCATAATTGGTTTTATTAAGTCTCTCTTCTGTAAGCTTCTTATTGTAAGGTTTACACCTAAGATACCTTATTGTGATTGTACAGATAGTCGAAAATGTTATCCTGAACTTTATCATGAAAACAAGAGATGTTAGTGAAACATTTATGCCCCCTTGGGAGCCAAATTGTTAGTAGGATTTGGACACTTAAATAAAATATGGACAATCAGAAAACCTTTTTTCAGCTTACAGTCACACTGACCTTGACCTTTGACCCACTGACCTCAAAATCAATAGGGTTCATCTGCTGGTCATGACCAATAAGCCTACCTAGTATGAGGTCCCTGGGTCAAAGCGTTCTCAAGTTATTGATCGGAAACCGTTTTTCATGTTAAGGTCACACTGACCTTGACCTTTGACCCACTGACCTCAAAATCAATAGGGTTCATCTGCTGGTCATGACCAATACACCTACCAAGTATGAGGTTCCTGGGTCAAAGCGTTCTCAAGTTATTGATCGGAAACCGTTTTTCATGTAAAGGTCACACTGACCTTGACCTTTGACCCACTGACCTCAAAATCAATAGGGTTCATCTGCTGGTGATGACCAATACACATACCAAGTATGAGGTCCCTCGGTCAAAGCGTTCTCAAGTTATTGATCGGAAACCGTTTTTCATGTAAAGGTCACACTGACCTTGACCTTTGACCCACTGACCTCAAAATCAATAGGGTTCATCTGCTGGTGATGACCAATACACATACCAAGTATGAGGTCCCTCGGTCAAAGCGTTCTCAAGTTATTGATCGGAAACCATTTGGTATTCCGACCGACCGACAGACAGACCGACCGACATGTGCAAAACAATATACCCCACTTTTTTCAAAAGGGGGCATAAAAATACAGCATACAAAATTAAAGCATGAGATATGACATAATTGCACAGGAATTCCCATGCAAAAGTTGCTGCTATTAAACACTGTTTATACCCTGTTTGAGAGGCAGGAGATTTGTCAGAAGACTTGTCGCTAGTCGCCTTGCTTTCATCTTCACTAAGGTCAGAACTGCTGGGGGTTGCCTCCCGTCTGTACGATCTCACCACCTTTACTGGCGACCTGTCAGTATAGAGAAAAATACTATCTGTGAGATGCCTATGCATGCTACTAAAACTTTTATCTAGTGTAAAGAGAAGTAGAAATGTGACCAGGGACCAACACTATTTCAACTCAGAATCCAGGAGCTCTATGCTTCTTTCTCCTTTATAGTGTAATACATCAACTGTTTTGTCCTAAAAAAACTTCAAAGGTCATGTTTATATATATTTTGCATCCTATGCATCTTAAAAGAGGATTACATAATGTTTTTGTTCATATATTTTGCATCCTATGCATCTTAAAAGAGGATTACATAATGTTTTTGTTTCTTTATGTTATAAGCAGGCTCAATTTGAAGCGAAGAGAATGATGTGTTTCTTGGTGAACATCAACCTTTCATTTAAATTCATATAACCTTGTTAACCTAAATAAAGTTCTGAACAAAAGGCCAATTATTGTGAATATAATATTAATAACATCATCCTGCAAAAGCTGCAAATAAACTGTTTTTAAAAATAACTTACTTTGACTTGGAAGCAGATCGTCTTGAAGACTTAGAACTTGCTCTAGAAGATGATGATTTACTTCTCGACTTTCTTGACCTATTGTTGTCCTCCTTCGTTCGTGACCTTGACCTAGATATTTTTCTTGATCTACTTCTCGATTTTGATCTACGGCTTTTTGACCTAGATCTCCTTGAATACGACCTCCTCCTATCTCGAGATCGTGACCTTCGAGCCCTATCATGTGACCTTGACCTTCGCCACCTATCTCTAGATCTTGACCGCCTGCTTCTATCTCGTGACCTTGACCTGCGAATTCTGTCCCTTGACCTAGATCTCCTTCCCCGTGACCTTGACCTCCTTAACCTATCTCGTGACCTCCTGTCCCTCGAGTATCTATCCCTGGAAAACCTTTCTCTAGATCTTGACCTTCTAGACCTTGAACTCCTAGGTGACCTTGACCTACCAGATTTCCTGTCATCTGACCTGGAGCGCCCAGATTTCCTGTCTCGTGACCTTGACCGTGAAGTTTTTGAAAGATACTCAATGTCCTTCGTCCTAGGTGAGACAGAGCCCTCTGGTGTGAGTGACTTTCTTAATCGCTGTCTCAGTGTCTCTGGTCTGGCTTTAGACTCACTGAAATAAGAATATGCCTATAGTTAGAATACAAATAAATTAAAACCATGAAACAGAAAATGAAAACAACATATAAGGAAATCTCTCATAAACAAAAATACAGTTAATCATATCTTCCTTATTATGATTAGGAACCAAACTAAATTTCTTACCACTTCACACAAAGATATTCTTTAAACAGTTGAGAAAGGTTTGTTCTATCAAGTCACAAAAGTTTGTCATACACAGCGTTGTATAAGTATTATCTTGTCTCTCCATTTTCATCACCAAACAAAATTTCTACACAACGTATCACTTTTAATAACTCAGTCAATCTATCCAAGAAACTCCCATATGAAAGGGTCATCTGAAGGGCCTATCAGACACCCCAAGATAACCGTAAATCTCTCTGTAATGAATCAAGCAAGCTGGCCGTAACTCGAGATACTCAGGTCAAGGAATAAAGTACACTAGTAAAACCGACCATGAAGCGTCTGGCTTTGTGTTCGTACTATCTGACTGAGCGCCGAAGCCAGGGGGTAGGGCAGGGCCCTGAACCACCCCCTCACCCTCATCACTCTCATTCCCGCCGAAGCTTGTGATGTACTTCTTCCGTCGCCTACGGGGCGGGCTGTGGGACCGAGATCGAGAACGGGACGTCGACCTGAAAATATTGACAACTATGAATATCTTCTCAGAGTGAATTCATAACGTTGATTATTGTATCATTTATTGTACATTATCAATGTTGACCTATGTAATGAATGTTTTTGTCAAAGAAATTAATGTTGTTAAAATTATGTTGTATAGTCCCATACTTCATAGCCATTGCTTTCTTACCTACATGTGTTTTATCAAAGTCTTGTGCATATTAATAAGCCATTTGCAGGTGATTTCAATTGCTTTTAATCAAACAATTATTTAACCTATTAAGATGCCTTAAAAAGCATAAAATTGTATAATAAGTTCATGAAACTCATTTAAATGTGACGTTGTCTACAAAAATGAGTCCTCAGTTGAGGTATTCCCGTTAACAACTAAAACAAATTTTAACCCAGACATAGGACTACAAAGCAATCTTAAAACAATATGTAAGATTAAATAAAAGAACTTTTTAATAGATATTAAAAATAGCTATCATGGCCTGCACAATCATAAGGATAGAAACATCCAAAAAGTGATAACATCATTGAATCCTCCACAGGTCTCATTTTCACTGACAAAATCATGTATGTTAAATTACATTTGAATGATCACATTACCTTCTGTACGGCTCATATTTCGGGCTGCTTCTGGCTGCATAACTAAAACAGGGAAAAGCTTGTTAATAAAGATTTTCACATTTTCTTATTATAACCAATTCAATAAACGATTATGGTCACCCTTTTTGATCCGAGTCGGTCATGAAAACTGTCGGATTATCCAACACTAGTAACTGGCTCATTGCTTGGCGATACTGTAAACTGTTTTCAGAACGTTTTGGTGTTCAAACATTCCACAAGGTTACTAGTGTAATGCCATCTTGTGTTACCTGGGTGGGCTGAGTTTTCTTCCAGCAAGGCGCTTCTCCTTGAACATTCGTCGCTCCCTGCGAGACTTCCGACCCTGTACAGGAAAACAAAATAAGGAAACGGTACACCTCGTGCAAGCAATATTTTTTTTTAGGTATTTTCCATAATTATGTTTGTTGCATAAAAACAGATATCACAGTAGGACTGTTTTAAGAACTGTAAGGAAAAGTCTGGCACAATACAGAATAAAATTGAAAAGAAGAGCTCAATTAAGCATTTTACACATTTTTTCTTGCGTTTATGTTGCATCAACCCAGTGGGGCATGAGAGCAAATTCAATCAAGCATACTTTTATTTACATTTTAAATAATTATTCATAACAATTAAAAAATATCAGTATCTTCTGCAATTGAGAATTCGATCTTTGTGTACTTGTTCTTATTCCTAACACTTATATAGTTATGTTTATATCATATATTGTTTTACTCACAGCGAACTGAGCCTTTTCTTCCTCTAACTGTTTGGCCTCTCTGATGGCTTCTTGTTCATCCTTGTCCCTTCGCAGGTACCTGGTTAATGGATAATACAAGTAAAGGCTGAAACCATGGATTTCATACAGGGTGTTTTAAAAACATATTACAACATTTAATAACAGCTTGATGAAGTATATTCAAGACAGATCTGAACCAAGGTATCTGGTTAATTATTAATACAGTACAACTATATTATAAGCCCTATAGTACAGCTGTATCTTCACAACTGTACAAAGGTATCTGGTTAGTGGGTTATACAAGTTAAGGGTGAAACCATGAATTTATTACGGGGCTTTTAAGAAGCCTTGTGAGGACTCTCCCTATTTGAAGCGAACTGGAGTGTCAATACAAGCAACTTATAAAGTTACAGCAAAAGGCAACCAGATAACATTTATTTATCAGTTAAAAAAAAACAACTTAAATTGTATCCTGAAGCAGTTAGACCTGTGGAAATCCGCAGAAATCCGCGGACAACTCACATCCCTGTATGTTCAAGAGGAATGTGTATGAAGTGTTTCTAGTGGTAAAAGTAGTAACATACTATTATATAAGTGGTTTTGGACAACATATTGGTGCACTTTACAATGAAGCTCAAGTACACTCCATGCATCCTTACTATCTTCACTTTAAGGACTCAACCTATTTATGTTTGCTGAGGGTATAATCTGTTTTCCTTGCTAAAATGGCTGAATTTTCAGGAGCTAATATGAATGTTTGCCCTGGTGATCTACGAGTAGTATTGATTCATTCACTGTGTAAAAGAAAATTGTGGTGGTTACACCTTCAGTGTACTGTACTTGAGACCTTACTCCAATTTTACAGAAGTAATTTCCTAAAAACCTCAATTTGGTTAACATTTTCTGTAACAGCCTAGCATGGTACTAAATAAGATTGCATTTATATTCTTTGTGAATCAAGTTGACCAATGAATGATGTTGTAATACACTTAAGTTTCATTTAAAGAATATTAATCAATAAAATATACTTCAATTAAAAAATTATATACATGATTTGGATTATAATTATGTACTCAGTGGAGCTATTACGTGAGTTTTCAAAAAAAACACTGTGGCCTTGAATATGATATTAAAATCAGGGAAACAACAGCAGTCACAGACTGCCATATCCCCCGCGGAACCAGAAACAGTATCAACTTTTAGACCAAACTTGTAAAAAAAATTGTTTAGCCCTTTTCTGTTACTGAAATCAATCTGGCATGATCAAAATCAGTAAAAATCATTAAATTGTCAGATATAAAAAGGCCTATACGTGACCTAGAATTTTTTTAACATGCCTAACATACTCACTTGACGTAATCTTTCTTTCCCATTCCAAACTGAATACCACACAAGTTCAGCTCCCCAATCTGTTCGTCTGTCAGGGTGTCCACATCCAACACCACATCTGAAAACAGACGGAGAATGCAGTCTGTGCAGAATGATAACCTGAGCAGACAATTCAATGTAGCACAAAACAAGTATGGGCCCTCAGTACTGCAGATCTTTACAATGTAAAAAGAAAGTACGAGCCTTCAGTACTGTACAATGTTAATGAAAGTACAATCCTTCAGCACTGTAGAATGTTAACAAACGTACAAGACTTTTTATACTGTACAATGTAAACAAAAGTACAAGACTTCAGTATTGTACAATGTTAACAAAGGACAATACTTCAGTACTGTGCAATGTTAACAAAAGTACAAGCTATCAGTACTGTACAATGTTAACAAATGTAAAAGCCACCAGTACTGTGCAATGTTAACGGAAGTACAAGCCTTCAGTACTGTACAATGTTAACGGAAGTACAAGCCTTCAGTACTGTACAATGTTAACGGAAGTACAAGCCTTCAGTACTGTACACTGTGAAAAAGAAAGCACTGGAAGATACCCAGGCCTAGAAGTCATTCAAAAGCGTTGGTTCACCCTTCATTCGTTCCTTACTGGATTCAGCATAGACTTGTTACATATAAATTTGGAAAAGCAGACACTCTAGAATTATTAAGAGATCTTAGATCATTGTCAAGAAAATTGATACTAATTGTCAGCAAAACTTTATGGACCCTCTAATACATCTAACTAGTGCTTACATTAGGGCCCTTTAATCACCCTGCGTACCACAAAATATTGTAAGGTCAGTAGTGTTGGGAATCAGTTCCAATTTTACAATCGATAATCGGTTCCACTCAAGTAACCGATTATCGATAGTACAATCGTTTTTTTAAATTACTAGATAAAACTTTAAGTGAAGTTTTATTCATGCACATTATGAAACTCTTAATCATTATATGCATATACGTTATGTCTATGATTGAAGTAATTAAGTGTTATATAAAAAAAATAATCATTTTTACATGCTCATTGTGGCTTTCATCTGCCATTTTGTAAAAGATTACGTCTGAAAACTTACTTATATATTTTTATTTTTTTTCGATGATCGATTGTAACCAAATACAATCGATTGTCGCCAATTTCAGGCCCAACCAATCGATTTTCGATTATAATCGATCATCCGAACATCACTAAAGGTCAGATATATATATCAAGCTGTAAATGATTAATGAATAGTATGTCAGCTTTATTTGAGAGTAAGATAGAGATTTCTTATTTCAAAAGTGTACAACTGATAAACATATTTTGAAACATTAACATTTAAACGTGCTGTCTCATGATTTTGGTATATATCTCATATCTTACTGAGATACCGTATTTAACATTGTAAACAGCATACAAGGCTTTTGCTGGGAATGATGTATGCTCCCATTGAATATAAATTGGGAAATATTACTTCTGAAGTTTTTATCTCTTTAATTAGTTATTCCTTATAAGGCAAAGGAGTTTAATACTTCAGTCCATTGTCCAGCGAATTTGTGTTTAGTGATTTTGTATTCTTTCATACCATTTGCAGAGTAAAACAAGAGGCACATCAGTGCCTGTGCTCCACTGGCCAAAAGGTTCAAGCAAAGACCACCTAACGAACATTTTCGTCAAGTTTCATAGAAATACAATCATCAATTTTTGAGGAGAAGTTATTTAAAAAATTTTTTTACTTTAATAGCTCTGGCTGCCATGTTGTGCAGTGGACCGAAATGATTTGGGCAATTTGAGTAAAGGAGCACCAAACAAACATTTCTGTCAAGTTTTATCGAAAAAAGGTCATCGGTTTCGACGACAAGTCGTATAAAGTTTTTTTTATTTTTTAGCTCTGGCAGCCATGGTGTGCAGTGGACTGGAACCATTTAACAAATTTTGGTTAATGACCATCCAAGGAACATTTCTTTTAAGTTTCATCAAAAACTGATCATCGGTTTCTGAGAAGATGTTCTTTAAAGGTTTTTCTATTTTTTTGCCCTGGCAGCCATGTTGTGCAGCGGACCGGAACCATTTGAGCAATTTTGGTTAAGGACCACCCAAGGAACAATTCTGTCAAGTTTCATCAAATCTGCCTATCCGTTTCAGAGGAGATGTCGTTTAAAGATTTTGCTATTTTTAGCTGTGGCGGCCATATTGTGCAATGGACCAGAACCATTTGAGCAATTTTAATAAAGGACCACCCAAGGAACATTACTGTCAAGTTTCATCAAAATCTGCCGAACCGTTTCAGAGGAGATGTCGTTTAAAGATTTTGCTATTTTTAGCTCTGGCGGCCATATTGTGCAATGGACCGGAACCATTTGAGCAATTTTGGTAAAGGACCACCAAAGGAACATTCCTGTGAAGTTTTGTCAAAATCCGCTTATCAGTTTCAGAGGAGATGTCGTTTAAAGTAAAAGTTTACGCACGCACGCACGCACGCACGCACGCACGCACGCACGCACGCACTCACGACGGACAATCTGTGACGACATAAGCTCCATGGCCTTCGGCCAGTGGAGCTAAAAAGCAGAAACAAGCAAAATTGAAAGAATGTGCAAACTGACATGAAACATTCACATACTGTCATATCCCCCATTATACTAAGTACAGAAGAATTGGCAGTGTTTGATACTTTGGAGGGTAAGTCAAACATGTATAAGATTAAAAAAAATATATTGAGAATGATTGATTGTTTCAGTGTAAGATCGTAATATATTTCACTGGGTGATCACCAAAAGCTTATATTATTTACTTTTGGTTTTCACAAGGTAAAATAAACTTCGATCTCGCACTGAAACAAATTTTTTTTGCCTAAAAAGGATATATAAAATTACAGTAAATATTTTTTTCTTTTTCAAAAAAAGCGCGCCTATTTATACATGAACGTAATGTCATTTCAGAAATGATATCCTTGAATTTGTGTCCCAGCCCTGTGTGCGATGATGTTCGATTTTAAACGATGAGTGGGCTAAAGCTCCCACCCTCATAGTTTAAGTAAATGTAACTTGCACTTTTATACCTCATTAGGACAAATACGGTATTTAAAGATAGATAATATGAATAATTGATCTAAAAATACTGATAAATGACCTTATAAAACGCTGCTCCTTTGCTTCAACCTGTTATAGCCCAAAGCCATAAACAGTGATACTAACAAACAAAAATGGCCACAGGATTTAGTGGATCAGAGTTACACGCTGGGGACTTTGAATACGACTTTCCTTGCACAGAGTGTCAGAAGCACGGACTGAACTCAGAGGCCGTATACTTCTGTCAACAATGTACCCGCCAATTTTGTGGCCCATGTTTAAAGCAACATGACCAGTTTTACCGAGGACACCCTATTCTTGGACCAAGGAAGAGGGATCTCTGGGGAAATGTTACAAGCATGTGCAAACTGCATCCAGGGGAGGAGATGAAGGTTTTTTGTAGAGACCACAGGCAAACTTGTTGTGTCTTATGTCTGGAGGAGCTACACAGGTGAGACAAAATACATGACAGTTTTATTTCTTGGATTCTATCATTATATTTTTATAGATCATAATGTTGTAATAAATTGTTCAGTGTGTGTGTACCACATGATAAATAGCGGCATCAATAGGCAATGTTTTGCTTCTAATGAAGAGTTTTAACAAAGATAACTTTACCATTTTTTCACCATTTTAAATGAAATATAGCGCAGTCTAGGCCGCTTACAGAGCCCCGCCTTCAGTCTTTAAGCGGAGTCTGATTGAGGGTTTAGTTTTTTAAAACATTTCGACAAACCTTTTTACAAAAGCGGCGCCTGATTGAGCACTGTCACAACATTATTTAGAAAACAGGTTTGTTGAAGTGTTTGAGGAAACTAATCACATAATCTAACACTGGAAATTAAACAAAGGTGGGGCATTTTAACAGGTATAGACTGCCTTTTGTTTCATTTAAAATAGTGAAGAAAAAGAATCATTGTCTTTGTTTTAAGTCTTAATTCAAAGCAAAATGGTGCCTTCCAATGTAGCATTTATGACATAATTTATCACGTTGTGTACACACACTGTTGTTTCACAATCGATGTCCAATAAATAAATTTAGACTAAACTAATTTTTTTGCCAGGATATTGCTTTAAAGTAGTCACTTATCCATTAACTTTTGAGCTATGGATTTCAGAGTCCTTATAACTCAGAAATGCATCATATTTTACAGGCAATGCAAGCAGGTCAAATTGTTACAACACATCGCACCCAAACCCACAAATCAACCAGAGTCGGAAAATAATGAAAAGACAACACACAATGATGAACTCCCTTTAAAACTAAAGGAGAGAGTGGCAACCACAAAGCATGATACATCGCCAGTGGTAACAGCCATACACAATAATAGGCCATATCCAGTAAAAGAAGGGAATTGCTTTAACGTTAAATTAGAACATGATCGATATCCTTGCCGTATATATGGTATAACAGTGCTGCCAAGTGGAGAGATCGTTATAACTGATCATTATAACTGTAATGTGAAGCTGTTGTCACCTAACTATGCCGTGATGGACCATTTTAGTACTGTTATACAGAAGCCATGGGATATCTGTGCCGTGTCTGACAACCAGGTGGCTGCCTGCACCGAGGGCCGTGAAATACTGTTCTTCAATGTCAAAAATTCCAAACTCGAGTTGGACAGAAAAATGCCTGTAATAGTTACATTTGATCATTCAACTTTAAAAGCAAGCTTGCTAATATAGTTATGGTATAATCATTGCTTGTATGTTTGGTAAAAATGAATAAGAAAATATATCACGCCTCCAACATAAATGATGCAATGCCATTGGTCCAGGACTGGTCACGCGGTGACCCCATATTTATCCATATCCAATAAATAAATGGAATAGATGTTAGCATCTTTAGATCAAAATAAACAGGTTATTGAGGTGATATATATGTTGCGGATAAATAGGTCAACCTAAGGGATGGGATATACGGCATGCATGGAACTGTATTCCATAATCTTTCAGTATTAAGCTTTTGAAACTTGATATTAAAACACAAAATGGTTTTTTTTTTACCAATTGTAACAATAGTAGTCAGCGCCCATTTAGTGAGAATGTCAAGTTTATGGAACCAGAAGTTCAGCTTGCTCAAATTCTGAATTTTATATAGCAGGGCTTGTTAAAAAATTTGATGACAAGCAATAGTAAAAGAATTTAGACTTGTTCATCCAAAAGTCTGATATCATTGACTGTTTAAGGCCCTATGGTTATTATTGATACTATTGTTGTTGTCACTTTGTATAATTACCTAATGTAAAAGCAAATATGTTTTATATTTCAGCTGGACGTCTGCTGCTACTGCATCTACAGCGTTTCATACATGGCAGGGCACCTGTACCTATCATCTGGTCATACCCTGTACCAGTACACATTGGCCGGGCAGAAGGTTAGAGAGATCAACCTATCAAATGGGTTGTTTGCTTTTAGGCTGGCAGTCAACCCAGATGCGGACAGACTCTACATTGTTGAAACTACTGATCACCAGCTTGTGACATTGAACATGAAGGGCCGAGTGCTGGCAAGACTCAAAAACGGGGACCAGAAAGGCGCCACAGATGTATGTGTGTCCCCTGGTGGAGAGGTCTTCGTGTGTGGGTTTGGGACCCACACCATATTACAGGTGGCCAGTAAGGGCAAACGTAAACTGGCCACACTGGCCATCGACGAGGATGGTGAAGCCACGCCAACAACATTGACCTTTGCATTTGACAGTAGGACATCATCATTTATTTTATGTCAAGATACTGATTATCTATTAGTTATAAAGGGGCAAAACATAAAATATTAGCCTTTGTAAATGAGGTTTTTCATAAATAGTTATCGTAGGTAACTACGGTACTTTTTTCCGTTACACTTCATACAGAACAGACAATTGACAGACAAAATTTTGTTTTAATGAATAGGCATGAGGCAGGAGAGACAAGTCTTCTTCCAATAAAATTGCATGTTACACTCAAATATTGTTCAATAACTTTACAGTGTCAGTAGTCTCCGTGGCCGTCTGGTCATGACTGCTGCCAAGTATTAATGTACTGAGAAGGGTGACCCAGTTCAACTCCGGCAATCGCCAGAATATTTTTCAACCATAAAGCATCTGGTACTTTGAGGAACCAATGAAACTGAGTCATTAATTATTCATGATTACGAGATTTTTCTAGCCAAATTGCCCATGGTACACAACAAAGCATAACGTAGTGTGTATCGGGGGGTATCCGACGAAGTTTATAGCTTTGTGACCATAAATTATCTACAGGGTTTCCGCCAGCCCTTTATGGCTTGTCGGGCCCAACGTGCCTTCCGCTGGCAAGGCCAATTACCGACACGCGTTAATTATGCCGACATGCTTTAATCCGCGTAGCGACAATCCTTATCAAAACAATCATCAGTTTTGACAATACACGATTTTGTTGCGATTGCAACGGTTGACTGACAGCCAGAAGGCGTGTCGGGACTATTACGACATTTGTATCAGCCATTCAGGATCGACGACAGCCTGAAGGCGTGTCGGTGAGGTTCAACAGTGCCAATTAACCAAACTCCTATTCTTTATCAGAATGGGAATGTGTGAAAAACACCACTGTCGTAATTGCGACCTTCATCCCTATAATCATCTATGAACGCAAAGTAAACAATAAGTGTTAATTGATTTCGGTAACATAAATCATGTGTCGTTTTATTTTGTTTCTTAATCCCGAGTCCGTTTGTTAACCAATTATTAAATTATAATTGAGAACCGTGTTAAGATATCTGTGTTATTAACAAGGGTTATGCTATGCCGTCGTATGTAATTGAGTCGCGTTCCCGTCTTTAAAAGTGTAAATTTATATTTTGTGTTGCTTATTATTAACCTTTGATTATTTTATCGTTCTTTTAATTGATTTAGAAAAAAGATAAATAAATCTGAAAATACACATTACATTCCCTTTAAGTTATTATTTAGCCAACCCGGCTTTAAAAATATTAGCTGTTGCAGCTTTAAATACGAATACACGAGCAGTCGCTTTGCTCCGGGCTCTTTTGTGTTCCAGCATGCAGCGTGCTTTACACGTTTTGCGGTGACGTCAACGGTGTCAATATAAATAATACCCGCACTAAACGAAACATGAGTCGATCAATATCGTCAATATTTTATTGTCGGAAAACTTGAGAAATACCAATAAACAAGGAAGAGAAACCAATAAACCTTTTCACAAATAATTTTAATGTTAATCGGATTTTAGTTGGTAATTCTAAATCATGGGAACATAACTGTAAACTTGTTTAAAATGCAGGAAATTGCACCATTTTGGATACGAAAATATAAAAAAAATCGACGTCAGGAGGGGACACCACTCCCAAACCCTCCCCTTCCGACATGCATTATGAAATTCCTGGCGGAAACCCTGATCTAGTTAAAAAAGCGCCAAAATATCGCTATTTTTGTACTGATAATTAAAGTCAAACGAGTTTTGAATTATAATGCATTAAAATTAAAAAAACAGGAAGGGTCGGTAGGATTTAAAAGAAATAAAATATTTAGGCTTTTTGTAGCAACGGTATTGTCATCATTGGGGAATGGTATTAAAAACAAGAGGCACATCAGTGCCTGTGCTCCACTGGCCAAAAGGTTCAAGCAAAGACCACCTAACGAACATTTTCATCAAGTTTCATAGAAATACAATCATCAATTTTTGAGGAGAAGTTATTTAAAAAATTTTTTACTTTAATAGCTCTGGCTGCCATGTTGTGCAGTGGACCGAAATGATTTGGGCAATTTGAGTAAAGGAGCACCAAACAAACATTTCTGTCAAATTTTATCGAAAAAAGGTCATCGGTTTCGACGACAAGTCGTATAAAGTTTTTTTTATTTTTTAGCTCTGGCAGCCATGGTGTGCAGTGGACTGGAACCATTTAACAAATTTTGGTTAATGACCACCCAAGGAACATTTCTGTCAAGTTTCATCAAAATCTGATCATCGGTTTCTGAGGAGAAGTGGTGTAAAGGTTTTTCCTATTTTTAGCTCTGGCTGCCATGTTGTGCAGCGGAACGGAACCATTTGGGCCATTTTGTCAAAGATTTTGTTGAGATGACCCTTGTTATTAAGTCTCATAAAGATTATGTCAAAATTGTGACACAGGCAATTTGTGGACTGACGATTGACTAACATGTAATCTTGTCTTGTCATATGACAGGCGAGCAAAAAATTACAAACCATTGTTTTCCAAATGGAAATGGAGACGTTTATTATTGTTTTTTGCGACTTTTAATGGCGACACGTCTTTTAAATAACCAGTTACCGAGTCATTTTCACGTTTTCTTTTCGCAGCCATGCTTGTTTTTCCGCGGGAAATTATCTGGAAATCGACGAGACGTTCCGAATAATCGCTGTCACTAAAAACCGACAAGAACCAACAACAACAGAAAAGAACCCTCAACCTGAAGTAATATAAGCATTTACTGTCTTTTTAGTTTTTAACTTAAGTGATATCGATTTTAATCACTAGTTACTGATTATCAAAATATATTTATACAAGCAGCATTCAACACGCATCCACTTAGTCCTGCATAAGACCATCTTTTTTTCACTTCTGATGTGATGTCGGGTCTTTTGCCACTCGCGACACGTTGTCGCTGTTTAAGATATAAGTTTTTCCTTTAAACTATAAATATCGACCCAAAATAATGCTTAAAAGTTAAACAATTAATAAACATTTAATCTGAATAGATTATGAAGCAAATATCTAACCTGAACAAGAACTGACGAGATAGAATCGACTTGGTGTTTCACTTACACTTTTCGGCCATTTAAGTTACTAAAAATAGCTGTTTCATAAACTTTCAGAATGTCACTTAAACGAAAATTAATGTTCAGTCTATATATACTTTCCTATGTATAAATGTAAGGTTTTTAAATTGATCTTTTTGTGAGAACTTTATGCTTATATGTTTACTCATAAATTATTATTGTTTAAAAATTATTTAAAGATGCTATACATGAAAAATTAAGACATTATTTTTTTTACTATTAAAGGGAGGTAATTCAGTAGTAAAATGTAATCAAAGCTATTAAAGCATGGCATTTCTTTTCTAACCATGTTGATATTATTACAGTCTATTCAAGATATTATTACAGTCTATTCAAGCAAGATGCCTTTTGTTTTTACATAGTACCCATAGGTTCTGAAAAACAAGGAGCACTATTCCCAACAGAAGGATGTCACTCCCTATCACTGCATGAGCATCATAATAAAGAAATGTTTACTCAAACTGCAAGCTGCTCAATTGAAATAGGTATTTACCTCAAGCATACAGTTTTATAATGTGGCAAAATAGTCGGACTACTAGATTGTCATTCGGACTAGTAAAATATGCCATTATGCTAGTCCAACTGGCTAGTAGATTAAAATGTTTTTCGTGAAGACTGCGGACGAGAAGTCCTTAAAGGTTTTTCTATTTTTAACTCTCGCAGCCATGTTGTGCAGCGGACCGGAACCATTTGGGCAATTTGGGTTAAAGGGCATCCCAATGAACATTTATGTAAAGTTTCATCAAAATCTGATAATCGGTTTCTGAGAAGATGTAGTTTAACGTTTTTTTCTATTCTTAGCTCTGGTGCCCATGTTGTGCAGCAGACCAGAACTGTTTGGGCTATTTTGGTTAAGGACTACCCAAGTAACATTTCTGTCAAGTTTCATTGCAATACGATCATCGGTTTCTGAGGAGAAGTCGTTTAAAGGTTTTTCTATTTTTACCTCTGGGGGCCATCTTGTGCAGTGGACCGAAACCATTGAAGCAAATTTGATAAAGGACCATCCAAGGAACATTTCTGTTAAGTTTCATCAAAATCTGATCATCGGTTTCTGAGAAGATGTTCTTTAAAGGTTTTTCTATTTTTTTGCCCTGGCAGCCATGTTGTGCAGCGGACCGGAACCATTTGAGCAATTTTGGTTAAGGACCACCCAAGGAACAATTCTGTCAAGTTTCATCAAAATCTGCCTATCCGTTTCAGAGGAGATGTCGTTTAAAGATTTTGCTATTTTTAGCTGTGGCGGCCATATTGTGCAATGGACCAGAACCATTTGAGCAATTTTAATAAAGGACCACCCAAGGAACATTACTGTCAAGTTTCATCAAAATCTGCCAAACCGTTTCAGAGGAGATGTCATTTAAAGATTTTGCTATTTTTAGCTCTGGCGGCCATATTGTGCAATGGACCGGAACCATTTGAGCAATTTTGGTAAAGGACCACCAAAGGAACATTCCTGTGAAGTTTTGTCAAAATCTGCTTATCAGTTTCAGAGGAGATGTCGTTTAAAGTAAAAGTTTACGCACGCACGCACTCACGACGGACAATCTGTGACGACATAAGCTCCATGGCCTTCGGCCAGTGGAGCTAAAAATCAGTATAAAGCTACATATTAAATATAACAAAAAATGGTAGGGCCAGCCTGTATTTCATATGTGGGGTTGGGTAACCCAAACCTGAAGATTTTATTCCTATTCATGAGCTTATCTATTGAAGGGAAATGTTCTTTCAACATCAGCTTTATATAAACATATATATATAAATAAAAGCATGAGTAATAAGAACAGGGTATCGAAAACCATTCTATAGTGTTGGGAATTGGCTACAGTTTGACTATCGATAATAGGTTCCACTCAAGTAACCGATTATAGATAGTACAATCGGTTTCTGACAATACCTTAAATGTTGTTTTATTCTTGTACAATAACTTGTCATTTAGTTTTGTTGTTGTGTTTTTCTATGTACCAGCGACAACTGAACACTCCCGAATGTAGAAATGAACTCAAAGGAGAAAATAGGCAGAAATGAACCGAACACAAATAACAAGACGGAACCAAAAACCAACTCGCCGATTAAATAGATGATTGTTTATGTTCAAATACAATCGATAATCACCAATTTCAGGCCCTACCAATCAAATATCAATTATAATCGATCATTGGAACATCACTACCATTCTCTGACATTAACAAGTGCAAATTGAAGGAATAAAAATACTGTGGACTTGTAATATCACTTCCAGCACAACAAAATAACTATCGACAGTATTTGCATTAAAGAAAATGTGCTTATTACAAATAAAAGAAGAAGTTTTAAGAGCAAGACCTCTTGCTCATTTAATATCAAATAGGTCAAGTTCGAGGACAAATGTCAACTTTCTTTGGAAGAAAATAAATATGCCTTCATAGAAATAGTGTCCTAATTTTTGTGTAATTTTTCTCTCTCTGAAGGTATATCATGCCATAACTTGATATTTGTACACACAGTATCCTATGGTTAACCTAAATATGCATGTTTTAGGAGTTCAAATTCTTCCACATTGAAAATTTCAGATTTTGAATTACTTTGGGGGGCGAAATACGACATTATTAACCACAGGGAATGGGTATTTTTTTACAACAGCAGCCTTCATAAGGAAAATACTCTCTTAAATCATCAATTCTACCTACCTAGGTCAAAAGTCTCAATATCCTCTTCTTCGCTCTCGGACTCATCGCTGCCCTTGTCTTTAGATGGACCCTCCGTACTGTCATCGTACGTGTAGCCAATAGCTGCCTTCTTATCTTTCAACCTGCAAAACACACCAACACAGGTCAATAATTAGTAATTTATGCTATTTTTGGGGTTTGTTGCTGAATGAAAGCATTTGGTCAGGGCATGGTTTATGAAGTTCAAATTGCAAATTGCAAAGTGGGTATTAATATTAAGTGGAAGGGGTGAAGAAAGTAACTGGAAGGGGTGGGTAAGGGACATGGAAGGGGTGGGAAAGATGTGTGGAAGGGAAGTGGATGGGGTGGTGAAGTTTAAGGGGGGAAGCTGAAGGGGTTGGGAAGGGAAGTGGAAGGCTGGGATATGAAAGTGGATGGTGTGGGAAAGAGGTGTGGAAGGGAAGTGGATGGGGTGGTGAAGTGTAAGGGGGGAGCTGAAGGGGTTGGGAAGGGGAAGGCTGGGATATATAAGTGGATGGTGTGGGAAAAACAAATGGAAGGGGTGGGGAAGGGGTGTAGAAGGGAAGTTGATGGGGTGGTGAAGTGTAAAGTGGGGAAGCTGAAAGGGTTGGGAAGGGAAGTGGAAGGGTGGGATATGAAAGTGGATGGTGTGGGAAGACAAGTGGAAGTGGTGGGGAAGGGGTGTAAAAGTGAAGTGGATGGGGTGGTGTAGTGTCGGGGTGGGGGAAGCTGAAAGAGCAAGAAAGGGAAATGGAAGGAGTCTGGAAGGGAAAAGAATGCGGTAGGAAAGTGTAAAGGTGGGTAAGCAGAGAGGGCGGGAAGCTGAAGGGGTGGCGAACCAGAAAAGGGGGGAAGCTGAAGGGGTGGGGAATGGAAGTAGAAGGGGTTGGGAGGGAGGTGGTGTGGGGAAAGTAAGTGAAAGGGGTGGGGAAGGGAAGCAAAAGGGTTGGAGTATGAAGAGGAAGGGATGGGAAAAGGAAGGAGTGGGGAAGTGAATTGTGTAGATAAAACTAGAATTCATATTGTAAAATACGCAAGAGTTATTGCACTCTTAATGGATTAGCACGATGTCATTTAACCATTGATAAACAATATTTCAAATATCATCTTTTGTTTTATACAAGCATATGTTGTTGGTGACATTTCTTTAAGAACAAAAACTCAGTTTTAAAAAATACTGCCGATTTTAATCATAATGAATAATTTATTTCTTTAAAATGTAAATGTAAGTATTGATCGCATTTTTCATGCATTTATGCTGTATGAATGCAGAGGGCATTTTAAGCTCGCAAATGATCAAGAAGCACTTGCGCACCTCATGAAATTTGCTCGCATGCCCTACTGCGTTCATACAGCATAAACCCAAGAAAAAATGTGATCAATTGAAATATATTATAATATTCAAGCACATTTTGAATTAAGCATGTAAAGCTTTGTTTTTTATAATCTTGATTAACATGTTTATGATTTATTTTGAATATAATACTCAGGAAAATTTTAGTTCATATATTTGGGAAAAAAAACTATGTATGCAAGTTTTAATTGTGATTTTAACAAACCAGAACAAATGGATTGTGATTTATTATGATTATACTGTGGTAAACAAATTTTACATAAACCTTACTGTAAATTCAAATGTGGGCATTGGTTTACAGTCATGCATGTCCAAATACTAATAAACAGCTCATATATAAGCTTAATGGTCTCAACACAGATTTGTTAAGTACAAAGCAATTCTCCAAAGGGAGGTAACCTTAAATGTCTTTCTCAATTCCAATGTACATGTTTGCATTTGTACTAGGGGAGGTAACTTTCATAGCCCATTTAAAACAAAGAGAGGTAACCTACACTACCAACCTTTTGCAAAGAACATGTTGCCTTCTTCAGTTATTATTATGCAAAGTGTTTGTTTAAATGTGATTTGTTATGTATGTTACTGTTTAAAGATTTTCGGAAAATCATGATTGACAGTCATTGGGGTATAACTGTGGAAAATTCCCCTTAACTATTTTTAACCAACAATAATAAATAAATGGTGCTTGTATTCAATATAATAATTATTCACATGCACACAAGTTTACCTATTTAACAAACAAAGCGCTAGATCAATATTTATTTGTTCACATTGGTATTATTTGGTAAAACTGTTTGTATTAAATGGTATACATAAACATGTCATTTATAATTGTTTGTATGGATGAACATTTGGCTATAAATACAGAAACCAGAAGTTTAACTAGGGCATTTTAAATTAGATAAGTCCGAATCAGATAACAAAACTTTCACAGTTTCAGTGATTACACCAAGTTTCGAATTCAAACCAACTGATTTTCATGATTTATGCAAAATACACTTGTTTGGTAGTGTACCTGTTTCTCTCAACTACATATTCCTGTACCAGGGAGGTAACCCTCAATTCTGAATGGCTTATCAAAAAACGAAGGGAGGTAACCTTGTTTCTCCTATCTTCACCACCCCTGTACAGGTTTGTTTTTACAAGGGGGGTGACCTTCATAGCTTATCAGATAACAAAGGGAGGTAACCTACTTTTCCCCTATCTTCACCATCCCTGTACAGGTTTGTTTTTACAATGGGAGGTGACCTTCATAGCTTATCAAATAACAAAGGGAGGTAACCTACTTTTCCTTCATCTTCACCATTCCTGTATACAGATTTGTATTTTTACAAGGGAAGGTTACTTCCATGGTTAATCAAATAACAAAGGGACATAACCTACCCGCCCCTTCCCTCCACCATCCCTATACAGGTTTGTATTTTTAAGGGGAGGTGACCTTCATAGCTTATCAAATAACAAAGGGCAGTACCCTACTCCCCCCCATCTTCACCACCCCTGTACAGGTTTGTATTTACAAGGGAAGGTAGATAACCTACTTGTTTTTCTCTTCTTCCCCGTCCTTGCTGATGGCCCCAAACTGTTCATCCAGATACAGCTGGTGTAGGGCCTGCTCCTCAGACACTGGAAAACATAGAACATACTTGGCTGGTATTCATAAAAAATCTTCAGTCATTTCCTAACTTCATTTATTTTCCTATGCTAAGTATGCTAAGTATTTTCTGGCCATTTGATGTAATAACTTAACAATATCTGAAATACTTCATTTTCATTGATGTTATTGAATTAACATACTTTTATTATAAAATCACTTAAATTTTTCTTTTTATTTGACTTTGAAAATTTTAAGAAATCAACTTAAGTTAAGAAATTAATATGTTTTATGAATACCAACCAAGGTGTGTTAGTTACATTCATGGGAAAACAAATGTATTCAAACAGTTAATTTAACAACACCAATACAAACCAGATTAACAGTTTAAACACTTCCATAAGTTCCAGAGTTTATCAAACTATTTATTTCTGTAATTTTACATTACTTTTCACCAAACATGTTTCTCACTCAATACTTATACTTTCATCCATCCAATCTTTCTCACTTTTCAAACATAAGATTCGAAATTTGAAAATCGGCACAGAAAAATATTGCCCCAGTGGCGGCTTTAGCCATTGTCATCTCCTTTAACTAGCAGGCTATCACCACTCCCTCATACCCTAGATGAAGTGACTAACCTCCAAGTTTCACCCTGGAACAATCTACATGTTTATACTCTCAGCCAGTACATTCATTCACCAAGATGACACTGTTCAGCTTGTAATTTCTCACCCATCACCCCTCAAAACAAAACTGCTGTTATACTACACTGGCACCGGATTTTCAAACTTATAATTCCAAACTGAAAATGATTAACCAAAAATGTGAAAAAAATATTAAAAAATAAAATAATTTTTAGTTTGGAATTATAAGATTTTTGTTGTTGGCTTTTTCAAGTTTTTAGAGTTTGAAAATCTGTTACCTCAAAACAAAACCACTGCTATACGCCCATCAAACAATCTACATGTTTATACTCCTATCCGGCAATCTCGTTCACAAAGTGGACACTGTACTGCTTGTAACTTCCCTCCAATCATCCCTCAAAACAAAACAGCTGTTATACTCCCTTCAAACAATCAACATGTTTATACACTCATCCGGCACTCTTGTTCACAAAGTGGACACTGTACTGCTTGTAATTTCCCTCCAATCATCCCTCCAAACAAAACTGCTGTTATACTCCCATCAAACAATCTACATGTATATACTCTAAGACATCAAGCTTATCAATTCTACACAAGAATCGTTTTCCTAGTTTGCCTACTTCAAGAACATGCCCTAGAACAAACCCAGCTTACTCCTCAATCACAAACTATTAAAATATAAACATACATCCTCCACACAGTATCACTTGTAGTAGGAATTCCCTTCCCAGCCCCCACCCCTGCCCAAATAAAATCCCTAACTATATCCCCAGACAACTTAAATATATACATACATCAACCACACTTATTCTCAACAAGGATTCTGTATTGCTCGTAGTTGGCCTTCCCTACCCCAGCCCCCACCTCTCCCCCCCCCCCCAGCTATATCCCCAGACATCCTAAATATATATACATACATCCTCCACACTCATTTTCCACAAGGATTCTGTATCGCTCGTAGTTGGCCTTCCCTACCCCAGCCCCCACCTCTCCCAACACCCCCCTCCCCAGCTATATCCCCAGACAACTTAAATACATACATACACCCTCCACACTCATTTTCCACAAGGATTCTGTATCGCTCATAGTTGGCCTTCCCTACCCCAGCCCCCACCTCTCCCAACACCCACCCACCAGCTATATCCCCAGACATCCTAAATATATATACATACATCCCCCACACTCATTTTCCACCAGGATTCTGTATCGCTCGTAGTTGGCCTTCCGATCCTCTTTTTCCTCATCTTTTGTCAACCTATTCAACAAAGATTCTAGGTGAAAATAACTGAATTGGAGATAGATTACACAATCTCGTTGATAAATACTATACACAAACTGAGTTTCTTCAACCTATTAGACTAAAGATCTTAGACAGCTAAACCCTGTGGTCTCAAACTCGTTCGGCTTGTGGACTTATACTGGATGTACACGACTGATTTCTGAAGGTAAGAATTCCCTTTTGGCTCTAATTTTCCGGGCTTGAGGTATTTTTGCCGATCCCTGGGAGTTCGAGTCAGCAGGGTTCGACTATACTGCAGTAAGCTACGTTATTGAACCCTCAATCAGAGTAAATGAAATTATACCTGAGGCTTTCGTGCTAGTTGTCAATCAGCTTCAGTCAGGAGTTATATGGGCGATGTCATTGCTTTGTTCCATGTTGTTAAGGACAACTTTTGAAACCTAATGTGTTTATACATTTAAGTGAGAATCATGATAATCGGTTACTCAAGTGGAACCAATTATCAATAGTCGAACTAGAACCGATTGCAAACAGTAGTTAAAGCTGCACTCTCACAGATATACCATTTTTACAACTTTTTTTTATTTTTTGTCTAGGAAAGAGCAAATCTTTGCGTAAATATCTGCAAACCAATTATAAAAGATTGCTGACAAAAGACCAGACCGCAGATTTTTATATTTTTGTTTGAAAATTAATTCTTTATGGCTTAAACCATAATTAACGGTTTAAGAAAAATGCATAAAACATTAATTTTTTAACTTAAAAATCAAAACCTGTGATCTTATTTTTTGTCAGCAGTCCTTTATAACTGGTTTCCATGCATTTTCGCAAAAATTGGCTCGTTTAAAGACAAAAAATAAAAAAGTTGTCAAAACGTTCAGTCTGTGAGAGTGAAGCTTTCAAAGCAAAGAAAAACACTCTCCAACATTTTGTGAGTGTTATTACTTCCTAAATATCTCTTTACAACCATTTACGTTGAAATAATAATAAGCCCTTATAATGCAAACATACTTGATTGGGTAGGACTTCTCGGGAGGCATAATATCCAGATGGGCTCGCACGTCAAACCTGTCTATCATGTTGCTCTTATCATCCTGCCATGGCATCCTGGAAACAATTAACATAATAATAAAGAATGTCGATGCTGTCATACTCTATAGGGTAGGACTTCTCAGAAGGCATGATGTCCAGATGGGCTCTCACATCAAGCCAGTCTATCATGTTCCTCATGTCAGTCTGCCACGCCATTATGGTAAAGAGCTACAAAATAATTTACAGAGTTGATACTGACATCCTCAATAGGGAACGCTTCAGGCGAAATGTTATCCAGATGGACCCACTCCTCAACTTTCTCTATCATGTAGCTTTTGTTATCCTCCGATACCATCCGGGAAACAAGCTATAAGATAATCAAAGTTATATATTAATCAAAGTTATATATGTGACCAAGTCTGCGAAAATGGGTCCTAATGAGGAAAAATGACATTTTCAGGTTTTTACATTTTCTGAATGTGCTATGTTTCAGAAATAAAGTCCTGAAGTTTAAAGCTGATATCTTTAAAATTGACGGATTGAGGAAAAATTTCGCAATACCACTATTTGTTATAAAATGGCGAAAAAAATGAAGGAAATGGAAACATAAATAAATACAACGTCCTTGATTTTAAGAGTCTGTATTCCATTAAAATTGAATACAGCATTTTTTATTTCTGTGGAAACATTATCATAACATCAATAACATCATTTATGGAAAATATAACACTACATGTACATTTCATAGAAACGGTTGCCATGACTACAATTTTTTCACGAGAAATTTATCCAAATAAACGCAAAAGCAGCTCAAATAGATAAAATCACATTTGAATTTGATAGATTATGTTTGCAGGAAATATTTTAGTACAGCATTAAATTTTCAGCCAGCTATGTAGTAAAATAGAATGTTAACAGCAATTTTCCATAGACCCTGTAAAGAAAATCTGCCACTTTTCTAAAACAAGGTTAATTGTTCAAAAGTAGTGCAGCTTATCCTTGTATTAATCAAAACAAAAAACATATTATTTTAAAACAAGCAATTATTTAAAAGATGTAACTTGTCTGGTGAAATCAATTATTTTTAAAATCAATAAGAATGTTATACTTGGTTGCCATAGCAACTGACTTATACCTAGAATAATTCTTTTTTTTTGCTCATTTCATTCTTTTGGAGTTGTAAGATGACACAGAATGAAACGTATTTACAAGGAAAGCATTGACACATGCCTTATTTGACAAAATTGACAACAAACATATGCATGCAAGGATTATTGAAACTATATTAATGTATAACTATTAACATATAGACTTATAAATGTACACTTTCACATTATACTGCAGTCGTGTATGGAAAATATAAATGCCATCATACTTTACTTATAGATGGCCGACTGTTCAATGATATTCCCATAATTGAAATACATGTTTATACATAAGTATTTAATGATGAATCAAGTGTGTTACTTTTGGTTGCCAAGGAAACCATACATTCCTAAGATCATGAATATTTTATCAATGTAACACAAAGAAATATATTCTTTGAATGTAAATGAAAACATAAAACTTCCACTTACACATGCCAATATATTTATAGCAAGAAACAAACTATAACTTTTGCTGAAACACACACAGAAAGTGTTCTCAATAAAGTTGCCTATTTCAACTTTTGTTTTTTGGCCTTTGAATAGCCTTCTTTTGCAACTAATGGCAATGGGCATGTTGTGTTTTTAGCATTATCTGATCTGCAAAAGTCTCTTTTTACATCATGCAAGTACCATTGCCTTTCTGCACTTATTCCCTCACCAAAGATCTGCTCTGGCAGAACACCAATATCCACTTGGCAGTTTTTCAGTATGTTAATTTTCTCCCCAGGGGCATCAACAAACTTCCTTACTCTTAAAACCCCAGGCTCGTTAGAAGACACCTCAAATGAATGGTATTTCGAAACGTTCTTCAATGGTTTGAAAATGCCTTTGAAGAAGGTGCTCCAGTCATAGAACGACACTTGTTTGCTGTTGCCATCAACAATATGTGGAATGTTGTGGCCATTACGGGATGACATGGCTTCTGTGGAAGCCACCTCCTGTATTGAAGAAAAGCATTACATGATGAATGAATTTCAGACAGAAACGATCCAATATGACATATTATATTGTCACCTTAGTGCAAGAACACAATATCTGCTTCAATTTCTATATGCAGTTATCGTCTTATTTCACTATTGTGATTATACTGAGCAGTACCCTTGCACTATGTAATGCCTACATGAAGTATATAACATCAGTGAATTTATTAATTACCTATTATATCTAAATATACATGATAATAAATGAACTTATTTTATATAATAATCAATTTAATATAACATTAGTCATATATGATTATTTTCAATCTTAACTATAAAAAATCCCATTTTCTTCATGCCACTTCTTATTAGTTTATAACTGTATTAAAAAGAAGGAAATTAATCAATCTTGAAACATGTGTAAGTAATTTATGTCTATAATTGTTTTAAAATATTTGTGTGGTAAAAATCTAACTCCCTGAATACCTCAACTGTCTCTGCATCCAGGTGTCTCATTCTGTTTTTCCAAACTCCAAAATGCCAGTCGCATGAAAATTTGGTGTGGCCGGCTAGCATCAGTGAGTATTGGATTGTCTTATGCCCTCCTGGAATAGAATAGTTAATTGTTAATAGATCTCTTTATTTCAAATTAAACTCTGAAATATATATGTTGTTTATTTTTTAAGTACAACAAATCAAAAGCTTTTAAAGCTTCACATCTGTTTCACTCATCTAAAGAGTTACTGAAAACCTTGTGAGATATTTAAAAAGCAATAACATAATTTAGTTTACATCATGAAACATATTTTTTTTTCCACTAAAACACAACAACTCTCACCTGTCAATGTTCTCCACACAGCATAACCAAGAACGGCATTATTTTTGTTGTCCTTGGCAATTGTCAAAGTGGAACTGAGCATGTGCCTCACCCAGGCAAAACACCTGTTTCTCTGAAAAATATTTATCCTTCTTATCACTATTCTTAGTCATCACCATCATCAGCAACAGAAGCAAAACTTTAACAGCACCAGTATTTAACATTAATACAACAAAACATTTAAAACATTTCTCATAACTAACATATACCAAATAAATGTTCAGATACACATCCAATTCCAGATTGTGAGATGTGCATGATGGCTATTGACCAATGGAAATGTTACATTCTTAATCAGTTTGTTTTAATGAAGTAAAACATTTATTGCTAAGAAGTGCCCCTTCAATTCTCAATTATTAACATTTGACATCAGGACATCTTATAATGACACAGAACAGATTGCAATTTAAAACTGTAAAAAAGTGAATTCAGATTTATATATGAGTAGTGAGTCTCAGTCAAAATGAATAAGCTTACCAGATCCTTCACAGCAAACTCCAAATACCTCACATCTCCTGGCAGTTTTGAAATACAGGGGTCCAACCTGTAGTAGATAAAAGCTTGCATTAAATTTGACAACAGTATCTGGTAATTAGAACCAGCATTTTATTCTAAATATTGAAAGATTCAATTTCTAAATCATGTAAAAAGAATTCTAACATAAACACTTTACATTCAATGAATACACTACCAGGTATGTAACCATTTAAGTAGAAGCATACATTTACTGCAGTAAACCTTAGGCACTCACAAGTATGATACACATGCAAATTACTGCACAATAAATCCTTTAAAAAAATAATCTCTTGCAATAAGTTGATAAATTCAGTAAAAAAAAAAACATTTGATTATTTGCTTGTACTTGATAGAAAAAAATCAACTAACCTGTTGGCTATGGTGTGGAATATGAACCTGCTGTGCAAAGTCCCAGCTGTAGTGGACGGTTGCATCTAAGGAACATGACTCTGAACCTAAAATATCAATAGAATTTAACATATATTTTAATTTTTAGACTAGAAAATATTGAAGCATGACATAAGACAGCTAAAACTATAGCGCATAGAAATTTATTAACCAAAGCACACCTTCAACTGTAATGTTTTCACTACATGTAACTTTAGAGTAATCACACTGCATTCTATATTGCTCCCTCTGATGTCTAGCACTTTCAACATGACTTTCATATTCATCAAGAAGTGTCATTTTATCATCTTCAGAAAGGGCACCACTTTGTGAAATATTAAAAGAAAAGGTTTGGCATCTAAAACACAAGTCTGTTTTTGGTTTAGCTAAGACTATATGTGGGCACAACTCACGCCATAGCTTCTAGCACCCTCTATTTTTTCATATTCAACATGAATGTCTGCTTGTGATTTATCAGATGGCAACAACAACACTTTACTATTGCGGTGGTTTGGAAGTCTTCCGGGAACGGGCATTGCATTGTCAGATGCATAGCAGATGAGGAATTTTCTTATGTGTTCTCTTTCCTCAAATGTGATTGCATTATGAGGTAGTCTTTTGGTATTACCAGGAGTCCTAGCAATCAATCCATCATTGTCAAGAGAGCGACCAATTCTTTTTAGTTTCTCCTTTCCGATGTTGTATGCGAAACAGAATACCTCACGGCAAACTTCAACTCCCTTAATATAAAACTACTGACTGGGCCTAACCCTCTCCTGCCGTTTATGTTTACAACTGTCAGTTTGTTGGCCATTTTTTCTGTGGCACAACATGGCTGATTTAATAACAAGATCAAGTTCATCTGTCTGCATACCGGCTGAATACATACGTAAGTCAGTAATATCATTACCATCGACAACTTGACTGCATGGTTTGCCTAAAGTTTTTCACACTTGCAGGTCTGAGCAAAGAAATCATCAGTTTTCTTTCTCTGTCTTAAATCCTCTGCAGAAGGTTCTAGTCCACCTATATGGCCGTCAACCAGTCTTTTGACGATTTTTAGACTATGGCAGACTGGTGACGTCCACCATCCCAGCAAAAAGTAGCAAACGGGCCTTGCGCAGAGGATCCTCGCGGCCACAATTTTTAAATTATCTTTGTTGTAAATTCAAATTTCTACGAAAATATCATTGCCTTCTATCAAACACACATTTATTTATGTCATTATGCCGAAAAAACATGTTCAGATACCATAATGCACTTACATGCATCGATTGTATCCATTAATCTGTAAATCTAGGACAAATCTGACAGGTTGTGTACATGTATGAAACGGGGTAGAGGATTTCGAATATTTTGGTCGTTAATAGGCTCGGTTAAATAACACTATTAAAAATGCAACCATTTCAATGCGCTGAAAGCTAACGTGTTTAATGGGTCAAGTTGGGAGAATTGATGATGATGATGTTCGTGATGATGATGATGATGATGATTAGGTATCACCATTTTTGAACACTGTTGCCTTGCTCTGCACAAATACATAGAAAAGCGAGGATAACTGTGACTGCGCACAGGGTTAACAATCATTGACGGATGGGTACAAATTTATTCGATAAAAATCAACATGTATAAAAAATGGTGGACTGCTACGCTCATTTCGTGACCCAGAGTATATTTATGTGAAAATAACGACTGTAACGACAAATCCAACCCAGTTAAGATCACTTTCAGGTACATTTCGAACAATTATATCATTATTATTCAACATCGATGCATGATATTAATATATATTCTTTCGCCCAGTGTTAAATGGTAGAGAGTTGTAGCGTTACAGGGATACACATGAAATGTCAAAATAATAAAAAAGTATCCCTGATCGCTCATTATTGTAGCTACAGAAGGTTCTAAATCATGGTCAAAACTTTCACACTGAACAGTCTCTGCATTACATATATCATCATCTGATTCATCATTGACAGCATTACTTTCATGGCTAGAATCATTTTCTGAATCAGACTGACTAAATTCTATCTCACTTGCACCAGAACTCTCTGGACACAAAACATGAAAATAAAGTCTATCAACTTCTAATAACTCTTCGCGAAATAAATGGTCTTGGCTTAATTCGTAGGGGGTGGTGCTTGCTTGACTAAACTGGGACATTTTCATAAAATGTTCAAGTGTTTTTCAAATTTTCCGCCATAATATCTGTTGCTATTAGTAAACCGTATTTTGTTACGGAAAAATACTTCCGGGTCAAACTGTCAAAAGGTTATTTAAAATAAACATCAAATGACAATTTAAATAAAGGATGACAACATAGATAACTGCATACATTACCTTCCAAATAATTGTTTCCGTGTAATTAATCCGAAAAGCATTCTAATGCCGTGTGGATAAACCGGCAAAACCGTCATATCTTCAGTACGGATTTCGACATGTTTCCATCAAAATGGCGGAGAGCGACACCTTCTGATCAAGGGCGATTAATCATGATTTAAGGTCAGGCAGCATGAATATTATCGACAATAATCAACTGATAGCAGAGTGATGTGCCTTTATATTGTTTATACACTTCGATTATGTAAATACTTTGCAAAATAATGCCAAATTAGTTAATTGACAAAACGATAATTGTTCAGAAAACGTGTTGTGTTTTTTTAATCTCGCTTTATCTCGGTAACGTGATTACCTCAACAGGACTCATTTTCGCTGACGACGTCACATATTTAAATGCATAATTGTTTACACATGCTGCAAAAAATGCTCTTATCAGAGTATACGTTCATGTGTTCCCAAATATGTCCATCAAATATTTCTTTTGTTTTGATTAAAACTTATAATTAGATTATAAATACATACAAACTTGACATATCTGGTAGTTAAAACCTAATATTACTTCAATTAAACAAGATTTCAAACATTTTCTGCCCAATTCATAATGTTCAAGTTCTTCATAGACCAATTCAATGTGCCTTTTACCATAAGAACCCTGCCCCTTTAACGCCGACTTAATGGTTCAGTTAAGCATATTACTAATACTTCTAAAGTTTTAAAAAATGACATGACTTTGTAAACTGGATTGTAACTTAAAATATTTTATGCAAAATTGGTCATTGACTTTAATTTCATTAAATACTTACAGCCAGCTAAAAAATTTGGAAGAATGTGCTCACTTAAATTAATAAACTCTTAAGTTCTTTAGTTATGCATCAAATCTGACTTTTCCCCAAAAAAGTAGCGATGTTTCAATGATCGATTATAAATTAATCAAATTTTAATTAGACCTAGAAAAAAAAAATTGTTTGGTTAGGGTATCATCCTTTTCAAAAATAGGTTGGGTAAAAAGATTTTTTTTTTTTTAGTTTTTCCCAAAAAATTTCAAACTGACTATAAAAACGGTAGGGTCGGCGCCTATTCTGTAGGTAGGGTCGCGTTACCCGAACCAAATGTATTTTTTTATTAGGCCTTAGTAGGGCCTGTAAGCAACGACAATCAATGGTATTTTGTCATAATTGATCATCGATTTAACTGGCAAGTTTTTCTTCTTTCTATCGTCATTTGCGTTTGGTTAATTTACATGAATTTTCTGAGTCAAGTTCGTCAAGAGTTCAGTTGTTATCATTAACAATATGGCCGAAAGCAACAAATACACTAATAGCATCAAACATACAATACATAAGCTTAGATTTGTTAAGGATTTGTACTTATTGTACAAGAATAAAACTACAAAAGAATTGCCAAAAACCGATTGTACTTTCAATATTTGGTTACTTGAGTGGAACCAATTATCGATAGTCCAGCTGGAACCGATTCCCAACAATATCCCAAACTCCAATTTTCCTGTCTGAGTATAACTTCTAAATATAATGTTTACATAGTTTGCGGGCTCTCTGCGGCTATGGAGATGGCTGGGTCCAGGTTTATTTTACATGTCTGCCCAAACACACGCACAAACTGGGCTGGATCAGCTTTCTGAAACAAACAAATAAATGACATGTCAATTGTAAAACCTTTCAATGCTGTAGTTGGATATTTTTGATCATTTATAATTATAATTTGATTTTCAATGTCATTTCAGGTTTTTTAGATTAACATTTTCGTATAGAGTAAATAGACAGAATTATCATTTTTTTAAAGAGACTCGCTCATGTAAAAAGCATGGAACAAAGTGTGGCAAATCATTAGGGGTATAAAACTAAGATACCAAAAGCTGGAACCCTTTCTGCAAATAAAACAGTTTTAAGGCAGCACAGTGTCACCCTATATTGTCATAATTGTATTAGTCTACTTATAAATAAATACTTCTTTTCTAAATATTCAAGATGCTGTCAACACAAATCATGTACAATATGCTTATTGTTATTTGCATACAATTTTTTCATAAAACTCCCTGCGTCTTTGTGCACGCTTCTTGTAATCAACCATCAATCCTCGGATTTTCTTCTCCTGTCTTCTTGCTTCGTGCCACATTGTGTATTTTCAAATCTGACAACAGCAATTGTCAAAGGTATTTCGTTGACTGTTTAACTTCACTATGCATTTTGTCTGAAAAGAATAATAAAAATATATAATTGTGAAAACGTTTCTTAAAAAAAAATTGCCTACACTGTGCTGAAGAAATTTTAATTGTTAAACAAATAAAGCAGGCCTTCCAGCAGCCACTAACAAAAAAGTAGGAAAAAAGTACAATGTAGGAGGTTTTCTGACAGAAAAGAAGGAAATAGTAGGAATAATTTTTACAAAAAAGTAGGAAAAGTAAGAATATTTTTGGTTGAATATGTAACTATTAATAGCTATTAACTTACCTAGAGGAGATGTTTTTAATGCAAAATCATACCATTCTATATGCCACACATTGAATATTTTAGTGAATGATGCTTGGTCAGTTTCTTTTGCTGAACTGTGTGGGTGAAAAGATGATGCACGTCAAAGTGGAACATGTTGCCACACCTTTCAACAACAGAAACCAGCCAGTTAACATATTTTGTTCATTTTCTGCAAATAAAACTAGCACAAAGATCAAACTTTAATATTTTTGCGGACTTTATTTTCAAAAAAGTAGGAGTTTTTTAGAAAAAAAGGAGGAAAAAGTAGGAAGCTGTTAAAAAAGTAGAAACACTGGAAGGCCTGAATTAAAGCCATATGTGCAAGTGTTTGAGCATTTGTTATTTGACTATTTCAATATAATGCACCTACAGTACACTCAACGAGTTAGACCCACTTTCCTCGCTCACTCCAAGGGATAAAGTCAATGATCGCAGTTCTCCTCCAAGGTAAAACTGTTGCCCTCCCTAAAATCCCCCCGAGTTCCTCCGAGTGGCTGGCTTACCGCCGAGTTTAATATGAACGATAGCTTTGAGAATCGTCCGATTTTATGATCCCGCGGTGGAACTCCAAGTCGAATCAGATAAGCAAGAAATCATTCTTGTTAAGAAGTTATTTATTTTTATGCTTATGCACATTGTTAAGCGTAAAAGATTCTTACAGGTACCAACGTTTAATTTGTATTTGTGTCCGTAAACGCCAATTGAATATTATCTTGAATAATAAACATTGAATCATTAAAGTATTGCCATTTGCCACTAATTGTATTGCATCATAAAGCAGCCGACATTTTACACGATTCTGAACCATGACCTCTTGACGTCAAGCGCTTGATCAATACAATGTGGAATATACTATTTATTATTGGTGGTTAAAAATAGCTATGACGTTTAATGGAATTTTCCACAGAAAACTAGGCAAGAAGGCCTTCAAGACCATGCGCTGTGAACTTTGAACGCGTGTTTGACCTCCAAATTTTCTGAAAATGTGTAACCTAGCCTTTCTCGGATGAAATGTGTTTATCAATGTATTCAGTCATTAGCAAAAACACGTTTATAAGATGCATGTGCAAATAGTGAAATACGACTGCATTCTTGTGGTAAGCTAACTTCATTCAAAATGGGCAGAGGAAAAAGAATAAAAGCAATTTACTGGAGCCGTCGTAATCGGTTGAAAATAATAAAAATAAAATAACTTTAGCATAGATTCTTGTCCGCAGAGTTTTGCGGAGTTAACACCTCCGAGGAACGCCGCGTTCGTTATTCTTCGGTCGACTGATCACCCTCCGAGGGCCTTATATTCAAACTCGGAGGAAACAGTTAAACAGTCTGTGATATAACTTTATGTGATATTTGGTTTGTTATGCACCAGTCATTGTAACCACGGCTCCCCCTGGGTCTGGGTGTATACCGGGGATAGCGGGGGAAATGGTCCATGTTTTTACCTTCCAGGTGGCCCCGCAGTGCCGGGTAAATGGTGGTTTTGTCTTCACGCCAAAAATAGCGGGGAATGAGCCTTACCTAGGTTGTCCCAGGGGTGCGTGGGCATTTGGCAGGAATTTTACCAGCAGTGTGTCACCGCAGCCGGCAGGGCGGAGATTTTACCTGGGATTGGTCAGACCAAAAGTCAGGGGGGCAGTGGTTACAAGTGCATGACTATCTATCTATAAAACATACAGTATACTACTGTAGCTTCTTGGTAAAGGAGTCATTACAATCTACATTAAAATTTTCACAATTTCTTATTAGGAGGGCTTCAACATCTTGTGTGTATAATTCGATCTTGCAAGTAATAAAAAATGAGCAAGGTACGAAACGCTGTGAGTACAAAACAAAGAGTTGTATCAACGCGTGTAGCATTCTCTAAAAGGTAACATGGATATGCAAACTAAAATACATACACGTATAATTTACACATGGATATTTGTGGCAGAATGGTTGACATTCATTTTCGTCTGTTTTGCCAAAAATAAAATGTTTGCAAAAAGACGGCAGTTCCTTCGAAAATATATTGTGTTATAATAATTGCAATTTTTGTTTGTTATTAGTCATAACGTATATGAAAAATTGTGTTTTAAAAATCAAAATGAAGCATTATTTACATTTACTAAATATGTTAACTTATTGTTTCGATTTATTTTCTGCATTATGTAATTTTGTGAGAAACATGTCATATAACATGACCCATGATTGGAAATAAAATTTATCTAATCTTATCTATCTTATTTTAATAAAATATAAAATAATGTTTACGGCTAGAACAGACGTAAAGACGGAGCAAAAGTAGAATCTGTAGTTTGATCCGCATAACAGCAGATTTAGACAAGTTGGCTCTCTGGGAAGAAAAATGGATGATGAAATTCCATCCAGATAAATGCCAGGTACTATCGGTAACAAAAAAAAAACAGAACACCAATTATAAAGGATTACCAGCTACACAGCCACACTCTGGAGCACGTAACATCTGCAAAATACTTAGGGGTAACCATAACATCAGACCTTAAATGGGAAAACCATATCAGAAACATCTGTGCCAAGGCAAATAAAACAATAGGATTTCTCAAAAGAAACCTCAATATCTCCAACAGCGATATCAAAGAAAAGGCCTACATCTCCCTCGTTAGACCAACAGTCGAGTACGTATGCCAGCGCTCTATGGGATCCACATCTACAAAAAGATAAATATAAATTAGAAATGGTACAAAGGAGATCGGCCAGATATGTAACAAATCGATACAGAAACAAATCATCCGTTACTGATATGATAGAACAACTAAGGTGGACACCGTTAGAGGTTAGTAGGAAAAACGCACGTTTGTCAATGCTGTATAAGATCAACAACCAGGAGGTCAACGTTGCAGCAAGCCACAAACTCGTACCAACAGACAGGATATCAAGAAATATGGGCACAAAATCTTTCCAGATCGTACTATGTAACACAACAACTAGGAAAGAGTCATTCTACCCGAGGACCATCAGGGATTGGAATGCCTTACCCTCCTCAGTTACATCTGTCAGCAGCCTGGAATCTTTCAAGAGGCTCCTGACTAACATATAAATTAATAGCACCTTGTTTTTAGTCACCACTGTCTAATTTGTATAGCACCCTTTTTGTTATTGTATTCAAAATTATATTTGCGCACACCCAAAAGTGACAGAATAGTCAACATGATGACGGTGGTCACTCACCGGTAGAAGTAGAAGTAGAAGCAATGTAAAATATAAATATTGCAGATAAGATAATTGCAGCATTATAGTACACAGTGAATGCATGTATGATCAAGGCCGGATTTGACGTGTGGGGCCTTAAACTAGGTTATGGTAAATACCCCCACCCACGCGGCAGACACACACGTACACCTTTCTTAATTCGAAGCTGAAAAATTATATATCAGCCTCAAGCTTGGTGAAAGGTGACCCTTAACTTTTGTTTTTTCGGTACAATCTAGACTTAATAAGTATCCGATTTTTCAAATCGACATAACAGGTGTGATTGGAGACCCGCTTGCGATGTATAAAAACAGTATCAAGAGTTCATGGCATATCTTAAACGAATCTACAGTCTGCATGTCTGAATAGACTGTGAGGTTGCGACCTCATTAAACTCCTTAAAACTCCAATGATCCCACGTTTCATTGGCCGTTCCAAGGCATAAACCTCAATTTAGGTTGTCCAGCTAGCGCAGTGGTTAGCGCACCCGCTTCTCACCTAGATGACCCCAGTTCGATTCCAGGCCTGGGCGCATGTGAGATTGGTTTGTGGTCCAGAGCCGGACCAATGGGTTTCCTCCGGGTACTCTGGTTTCCCACACAACACAAGACCACGCGCTCGCGTAAAAACGTGCCAATGAGAGTGATTAATAAAATATTGTAAGAACTTGTTTCACAATCGTTGTAAAAATAATTAAGTTTAAAGATATTAACCTCAATATTTATTGAATACATTTTGATATATCTATTTCTGTTTGTATGTCTCTCGTTGAATGTATGTTAGGCCTTATATTTTGCTTGATTCGAACAATAGTAACTATGATGTTATGGTAGATATCTTGACTCCTATAAACAAAGTAAAATGAAACCGGTGAGTCGTTTTTCTAAGGGGGGGGGGGGTCGAAATTCCTAGTGTGAGTTAATTTTACTTAGTGTAGAGGAGTCGTAACAGTATTATTACACTTAAGTCGATATAATTTTTCATAATCCGGGGTCACCTTTTCTGAGGAATTATGTCCGACGGATGGGGTAATGATTCTATTGGAGTCAAAATACTTCCTTCCTACATTATCGTATCTGTGAGGTAAATATCCCGAAGCATGCCGGAGATGGGCGAGTAGTTACATCATTGAAATAATCCACTGCGGCTTGCCGTGGAAAATTCCCATGACAAAATCACACCGATAATGTTTTATTCACAAACGATCATGCAAGTGAAAAACTAAAAAAAAATCTATAATCAATACAAAAAGTTCTTGAGCATACTTATTTTTAGACTGAGAAATGGCGCGAGTATTTTCGTGATAATTGGGCCTGGGTTTTTTTACACCTGATTTGTACACATGGAAGTAAATGATGGTATTACGAATGTGACATACTACTTATGAATACATATTGCAATACAATCCTTGGATTATCTGACATTGACTCAAATATCGTAACTTTAAATTTTAAAATAATCGGGTAGCAAACATTTTATTTTAATTAAGAAATATCAAGCTGCACTAATAACAAAATTGTAAACACAGAATCTCCTATAAACGTACTCATTAACAGATTTTATGCTGGCGATTCCTCTTTTAAACATTGTAGAAATTGACTTACGTTTATTATCAAGCACTAACTGGCAGATATTAATTCGAATAGCTTCTTGTATCTCAAAGCATATCAAAATTCAGGCTTCAATAAAATAGAACTTTTTCTGTTATATTTTTTTTAAATAAATACTATCAATAGAGTTTGTAATATTGTTTTCGCATGTCTGAACTTATAAAGCGTAAACGAGTCTTAAACGACGCAGGTATTCATCTCACATACTCACTTAATGTAATACATGAATATCTAGCCAAATCCAAACCGTGTGCCACACGTTCAGCTCCCCGATTTGTTCGTCTGTCAGTGTGCCTTTTAACTCTTTCTTGGAACAAGCAGCAGCATACCATACCGTTCATATACACTGTGTGCGAAGTGATATGCGAAATTATATTTTAAGCACGGACAATTCGGACAAATTGAATAGCACAATTCAAAGGAGCGAAGGTTAATATGAAAACTCATACAGTTGTGTGATGTACACTGCAAAAAAAGTAGTACGAGTCCTGAGTACCTCAACAATGCACAATATAAAGCAAGTATGAGCCTTCAATACTACAGGAATATACAATGTGAAGGAATAGTTCGATCCCTCAGAACTTCAGAGCTGTTTAATGTAAAGGGATAGAACTACCCCTCAGTTCTTCAGAGCTGAACAATGTAAAGGGAAAGTACGGGCCTTCAGTACTACAGTAATGTACAATGTAAACGGAAAGTACGGGCCTTCAGTACTACAGTAATGTACAATGTAAACGGAAAGTACGGGCCTTCAGTACTACAGTAATGTACAATGTAAAGGGAAAGTACGGGCCTTCAGTACTACAGTAATGTACAATGTAAAGGAAAAGTACGGGCCTTCAGTACTACAGTAATGTACAATGTAAAGGAAAAGTACGAGCCCTCAGTACTACAGTAATGAACAATGTAAAGGAAAAGTACGAGCCCTCAGTACTACAGTAATGTACAATGTAAAGGAAAAGTACGAGCCCTCAGTACTACAATAATGTACAATGTAAAGTAAAAGTACGAGCCCTCAGTACTACAGTAATGTACAATGTAAAGTAAAAGTAAGAGCTCTCAGTACTACAGTAATGTACAATGTAAAGTAAAAGTACGATCTCTCAGTACTACAATAATGTACAATGTAAAGTAAAAGTACGAGCTCTCAGTACTACAGTAATGTACAATGTAAAGTAAAAGTACGATCTCTCAGTACTACAGTAATGTACAATGTAAAGTAAAAGTACGAGCCCTCAGTACTACAGTAATGTACAATGTAAAGTAAAAGTACGAGCCCTCAGTACTACAATAATGTACAATGTAAAGTAAAAGTACGATCTCTCAGTACTACAGTAATGTATAATGTAAAGGAAAAGTACGAGCCCTCAGTACTACAGTAATGTACAATTTAAAAAGAAAGTATGAGCCCTCGGTACTACAGTGCTGTATAATGTAAAGGGAGAGTACGAGCCCTCAGTACTACAGTGCTGTATAATGTAAAGGGAGAGTACGAGCCCTCAGTACTACAGTGCTGTATAATGTAAAGGGAGAGTACGAGCCCTCAGTACTACGATACTGTACAATATAAAGGGGAAAGTACGAGCCCCAAGTACTTTAGCACTTTGAAATACAAAAGTACGATCCCTCAGTACTACCGTTCATTATAATGTAAAGGGATAGTACAAGCCGTTGTAATAAAGTACTTTACAGTGTAGTTTAATGTAAGGGGAAAGTTCGAGACGCAAGTGCAACAGTACAGTACAAAGCCAGGGGTAAGAATGAACCCTCAATATTACAGCGCTAAACAATGTCAAGGGAAAGTGCGAGCCCTCAGTTCATCAGTAATTTCAATTAAAAGGTAAGTCTGAGCCCTAAGTACTATAATAGTGTAAGGTATGACATTTACCAAAGAAAAATACGAGCCCACAATACTACTGTGCTGAACAATGTAAAAAGTAAGTACGACATTTCAATTCTTTAGTGCTGTACGATGTCAACAGAACGTACGAGCCCTCAATGCTTAAATAGTGTTCAATGTAAAAAGAAAGTACACGGACTTCCCCATGCTTTTATTTTTTTACAGCGTCGATCCTTCGGACTGCTGCATTAAGCGTAGATTGCTTATGAACAAAAAAATGCAGACGCTCTAGAATTAATATAGGGTTAATAAACCTTGTTGAGGTCGTTACCATCTGCAAAGGCCCGCAAAATGGTTTACAGCCCGAGTGCGTAATTTCAACAAGAGCTTTTTGGTATAGTGCAACTGTATACTTGTATTCAGTGAGATATTTTGTTAACGATGCTAAATGCATGATTACTGCTTACGTCCAGTGATTTTGTCTGCCGGGTAACGGTATGCTGACTCACACCTGGAGATTCGGTAGTACCAACAAGACACCAACAAGTTGTTCATTGTTCCCGAAATACGAAGTCAACCCCCAAAAGGCAACTCCCGTAATACGATCGGTCCGGCACTTGTGTAACAAGTTTTAATTTCTGGTGAAAAAAGGTACACACCCAGTCGCTGTGAATATAAACTCCTCCAGCATATACCAAATATCATCATATTGTAAATATTGACAACCATGCATTGATATTTCTATTCCTGGAGAACTATCCCTTATAGGCAATGCCTGAATAATGTTTGCTCCATCCTGAATATTTATATTTTAATAAAATTATAAATGTAAACACTGTCCATTTCCGAGTACCCTGCAAGACCGTGTCAGCGTTTCTCAATTTCTCTACACAGTCACCTCTGCCAAACGTCTACTGAGGTTTGTAATAAATACTGAAAGTATATGAAAAACATGTTGAAATCACCAGCAACAATCAATCCAGTTGTTAAACAGTCGCTATCCTCTTCCAAATAAGCAAAAACTCATTGTTTACATTTTACCCTGGGCGCGGCCATTTTGGATTTGACGCATGCGTGTAACGCTTTTCGGTCAAACAACTCGCAATTTATCAAATGAAGACTCTTGCAAAGATTTTCCTTCATGAGTGCAATACACAAGGCTATGTATATTATCCTCCGAGTGGTCGAGTTGATGATTCTAAGGGGTCTTAATAATGTGAGTACAAATTTCAGAATGCCTTATGGCTGCAAGCCATCTCGCCCAAATCATCATTTGTTTCCCCTATTCTACTTTTTTCGTCAAAACGGAGATTCGAACTCATTTTTGGACTAAATTAGCACGATCCGGGGATAAGACAACCTTGTTCAATACATAATTTTAAAGGTATTTTTCAACCTTACTACCTGCATCCTATTTGGTGTTATTATCTTTTAAAATTACAATTTTACGTGAAATAAATATACTGGGGACATTTAGCCATGCTTACTCTAAAAATACCCAACATACAAAAACACTTACATATCTTTATTGTTTATATGGAAGCGGCTGAATTCGATACCATCATATATCAAGAGTGTTCGTTCCTCCGCAATTTTTAGACCAAGATCGCCTTATTTGGTCAATGTTATTTAACAATGAACTAATCTCAAATGAATCCGAGTTCTGGGGACAAAAGCATGCTCTTGGTAGGTGGAGTAAAAGAGGAAAAAATACCTAAACTGAAAACCTATGGAAGTTGGTCAGTTACGGATCAGGTCATAGTCATGTTATATTGACCTTAAAACATGTTCATAGAAGTTTTACACTTCCTTGGTGGTTTATTTTTTAATGGCAAAGAGTCCGTCAAAGTTGACCCACACATAATGTACTAGCATATAAGGAATTAAACCAATTTGCGGTAAGGCGACGATTTAGTTTCAAGGCCAACAAGACCTACCGCCCTACCAGATTTCAAAATATTATCATGTGACCCCTCCGTTTTGGAGCAGGGTCGGAGACCATCCGCAAATGTTTGCGCCTTCACACATACCGCACTTCATGGCATACTTCGAGTGATAGTCCTAAGTCTGTATTTGTTAAAGTTATATTAACGTGGTTAGTTTTGGTAGTTTTTGTAGCAATAGCATTTCAGTTAAAAGGCACGTCTGCCTTATTCGCGTTAATGTGTTCGTCCGTCAAAAAATAGGTCCGCATTAAAGCTAAGAGGGCGCTTTTTAGTATTTTCAGTCATTTCCGATGTTTTCTTTTTAAAGATATATTTTTGCGATTCGTTTTATAAAAGAATTTAAGTAGAATTTGAGCTTTACAGTAAGTGCGTCTTATTTTTCCCTGTACGTTGCCCGTAAAATTATTCCATAATATATATATGCGTTTTTCATAAATAGCTGACACTTCCAAAGCTTAGTTATTGCTCGTCTACAACTATTAGGTGAATCTGCGCATAGTCCTTGGGCAAAACTATTTGAATGCCTTTTTTAATTATTGCGAAGGTTGACGACGACACACGACATGTACAATATATATATTTCTGGTTACTTTTCTTAGCGAAGCAACCGGACTTACACCTCGTGTAAATAGAAGAAGACAAAGTTTAAAGTCTATTAAGTGTTTATTTTTCAAAGAATTTTAAAAGTGATCACAAAAAGAACTTGAATATTATGACATTGACAATACTGTGACATTGATACAAGTCGAACATTCATAATTCAGTAAAAGATAAAATCATAATACATCCAACATTTATAAAAACAACTTCCTGAGTAATCCAACATTTTCTGAAATGTTTCAAATCATTAAAGTACAATTTTAATAATTGAGAATGAACTAGTTTTAATCATTACTACAGTGCCTCACACAAGTCCTTTTAAATTCACATGTGGTTTGACACTTTGAAACTTTAGACTGCAAATATTATACCATTCTTAACATTGCATTAGAAAAAAATAAACTGGTTCTATGTTATAACCCACTTTGTCTTAAGGCGAATAAAAAGCGACACAGTTTTTTCCACAATTCAAACACATTTTGTACTTTCTTTTAAAATGGTAACAAAACAATAGAACACTGTAAAAGGACTAGTGTTGGTGATGTATAAAAATGATATTCTTTCAAACAAACAAAAATACAATTATTTGAATGACATACTTGTGCAGTATTTATTTAAAATTAAGATTCCCTCAGCTTAATATAAATAGTGTCTATCACCTGTTTTAGATAAATGCCTTTCCAGAAATTCTAACCAAACAACACTATCAATATTATAACAGCCAATTTTATACAAAATAAACAGGCTAAAGATATGGCATATAATCGCAACTTTTGCTTGTACATGTACATGTAGTATGACACATGCATTAGGTGAGCTAATAATGATCATACTCATTATCATAGATATAATTGACATTATGTAGAAAAGATTCTTTCAAAGATAAATATTGTGAAAAATAAATCAAGATGCAATCTTAGCCTTCAATGATTTGACTATTTAGTTGTTGTTACAACACAAATATATATAAACTCCTAATTAGAAATGTTAAAAATGTGTAAAAAACAACTATTTTGATGTTAACATTGACTTATCACTATCAACATCAAGTGTTCTACTTCACATATTTCATATTAGTTTCTAGTTCTTTGACAATTGTTATCACATAGGTTCACTATACAAAAAAATGTCCAGAGGATGGTGAATTAGAGCAGTTTGTAGACACTGGTTTGGTTGATCTTTCTCCCTTTCATCGTGTAGCTCACCTGCAGAAGATTGAGTAAAAACACTGTTATAGAAACATCATATATTATCACATTACTTAGACCTGGTAAAACAACTTGGAACTTTTTCAGGTAAACTGGCATCTTTTTCTATTATTCCAATCATGCAAGAAATACTGTAAATAGAAGCAAAAATGACATTGACTTATCTTGCGCGCTGACTTTTTCATACACTGAACACAGATATAGAATTACTCACAAATTTCAGAATTAATAATGTAAAAGCCTTGGTGACCTGAATGTAATAGAGCACGTGTGGGCCCATGAAAGATGTCAGGAAAAAATCCAACATTTCTAAAGTAACCACTCTCACGATTTAAAAAAAAATACTCCTGAAGATTGCATTCTAAGTCATAAAATACATGAGTTTTTACCAGGTAAGAATACAAGTAAAGATGCTGGGTCTTTCCTTCATTGTGTCCTTGCAATATGAAAGCCAAAGCAGTGACCACAGTCTGCACGAAAGCATTAAAACAAAGTACTTGTTCCCGGGTATGAGACCCCAACCTTGGTGATTAATTTGCTGCAGTACTCAAAAGTCATGAGCAGCAGCATCATAGTCAGTCCTTCTGATTACCTGTTTTCCATCTCCTCGCTAACTGAGAGGATGAATGCTCCTTATAAGAACATTTCAATGCCCTGTTTCTACTTGAAAATATTGTATACCAATTATACTACTACCACTACCACTAAAACTTGTACAAATTTCAACTTTTCTCCGGGGTGTCCAGTTTCCCCCACAACCAAAGATCATACTCTCCTGCAACATTGTGCCAACGAAAATGACTTTGTATAATTTAAAGTAACTTTTTTCATAAGTGTTTTAAAATAAATGATGTTTAATCTAAAAACTAACTTCTAATGTTTCAATTTTATGACAATCATTAGTAAAATTTGCCACTGGAGATATTTGAACCATGGCACTGGCTGTCACCCCCCCCCCCCCCTTACCAGCAATTAAAGGTTCATTTCAACTAGCGATTTACTTACATATCCTAATCTTTTTTTTGCACAAATATCTTTTGATCATCATTACCCATTCCCTTGCCTTTTTCTGGGAGATATAATACGACCATCTCTTTCTCAAACCTGCAATGAATGCATGTAACACAATTTGTTGCCTGGATATCTAAAACTATACATACATTTTCCAATAAATTACAATCGAGAACATTCAACAGATGATGCTGTATTTGCTGATACTGTCACGAATCCCTTTGCTGATTCTTTTGGAGCAGGTTCATGCCCAGGTTCAGGAAGATTAGTAATTTCTACTGAATTATTTCAACAGACTCAGGGAAAAGAACATCCTTATTAAAGTGGAACAAATCATCAGTATTTGCCACTAGGATAAAGTGAGAGATTTGTTTCTAACAGAGGTTGTGAAACAAGTCTTCTTTTACCGTTATGAATCAAACCAAGTTTTAACTAGTAAGTTTAAGATTTTGTTCCCTAACATCATCTGTCATTCTGTCATGCAATCAACAAATACTAATTACTCACGTTATCGTGAGTAAAACAATTATTCACTAATTAATCAAAATTGTTCCAGACACCAAATCAAAACAACAAGACAAAACTAGGAATAAGGTTTGTTATTGGTAGCAAATTTCACATTGTAAAATAAATAGACTCAGTCCGTGTCGTTCGTTCGTCTTTGCCATTTAGGTAGTATCTATAACGTATAGGCACGTGAGAACGGAAGGATATGCGAACGTCTACTGTATGACGCTGGATCGCCGCACTGACCTCGCTAGTCCTCACTCTGAATCGGATCCGATTGTTAGAGTACTGAAAAGATACTAACTTTAAATTGAATAAAATTGGCCTAGAATAGCCTTGATTAATTTTTTGTCAATTTATAGCTGTAGACGTTTTAACATCTTCGTGTACCTGCAACAACACCAAAGATATAAATAAACTGCTTCCAGTGAAAATTGCTATAAGCAACGGGAGGGTGGGAACATACACCTGTTGAATGCTACCAATTAACCTCGAGTGATGCATACGCCCCGCACAAGCCTTACATACTGAACCTAAATCTCGTGGACACGAGGACAATATTCCCGCTAACAAGAAAAGATTTCTAGCGAAAACAACTATAAATAGAAACAATTTAGAACCGCGAATAATTTCATTTACTCACGATATTGTTAGTAAAACAATTATTGACTAAACAAAATATATATTTATTTATATATATTAACATGTAATTATCCATTTCAGACTAGGTATATGTTAGCATTATTTCTATCAATATTAAGATTTGACAGGAATTTATAACGTACCCTCGTTACCTTCATAAAGGGGCATTCATGGACGTCCAACAATCAAGTACAGACTTTTTCTTCATCTACCGCCGCATACCACCACTTCGGGAGCACGACTGTGGCATTTCACCACCAACTGTTTCATTCCAATACTTGCAGAGCACGACTGTGGAATTCCACCACATGCAGAGCACAATTGTGGCATTGCACGACTTGCAGGGCACAAAGTGTGGCATTCCACCACTTGCATAGCACAAAATGTGATATTCCACCACTTTCAGAGCAAAAAATGTGGCATTCCACCATTTGCAGAGCACAAAATGTGGCGTTCCACCACAAACAGAGTACAACTATGGCATCCCGCCACATACAGAGCACAACTATGGCATTCCACCACTTAAAGAGCAAATAATGTGGCTTTTCACCACTTAAAGAATACGACTGTGTCATTCTACCACTATTCATAACACAGTCACAGCATATTACCACTTGCAACACACAACTATGACATACTATACCACTTTAGTATATTACAACCAACGACACAATCGTAACGTTTGAGGGTCACGCGAAGCTGATGTTCTCTGGACCATTGAAGTCTAAAACAGAAGAAGAGCAAGTGTCGTATGTCCTGTTGTGGAAAGGCGACAGAGGAAGAGATAATCACTGTACGTGGAAAGACATTTCGGAAGATGATGCAAAAAAGCTCAGTACATTTTATGAATGATTCAGAGCATATGTACAACCAAAACTCAATCCTATTTATGCACGTTATAAGTTCTTTAATCAAACGCAAGAAAATGATACAATTAATGCATCCATCACTCGCTTGAGGATGTGCGCAAGGGATTGCAATTTTACAAATACAGACGGGATGATTAGAGACAGAATAGTGTTTGGAACCAATTTAGCAAAGTTGCGTGAAAAACTTATCAACATCGGTTCTGATTTAATACTGGACAGAGCAATACAAACTGCCCAAAACCTCGAGTATTCGCAGGAACAGCTACGCTCTATGAATAAGGACGTGGACGTCTATCGATCCAAACCGTTTGGACACAAGCCGAATACACAGCGCCGTCAGCAACAACGCCGACCAGTGACTCATCTTCCAGACTGGGACAAGGACCACCGAGACAAAGACGCTCGTGCATGAACTGTGCAACTTCACATACATTCGGAGCGTGCCCGGCAAAAGGAAAACAGTGTCATAATTGTAACAAATAAAATCATTTTGCGAAGTGTTGCCGGCATGGGAAAAACAATGTAAGTAGTGTTGACGATAAATATGTGGTAATAATCTGTGGTATTCAAGAGTACAACATTGACACGGTAAGCACAATTTGTTCTACCGATCATGCACTAGTATGTCTGTCCATTGGCCCAAAACAATGTCCTGTAAATTTCAAAATTGATACAGGAAGCGCAGCAAATATTCTTCCCCGCAAAGATTTTCAAGCGCTAGGTTTAAATTCCCCGTTAGAGCCCCCTCTGAACGATTGACCTCTTATACAGGTTATCGTATTCCAGTCCTAGGAAAAGTTCAATTGTATTGTAAATACAAAGAAAGGTCAATCAACACATGGTTTCATGTAGCAGATACCCCTGCTGTGCCTCTCTTAAGCCTGAAATCTTCCATAGATCTAGGTTTAATCAAATTGACATGTACCATTGATAAGCACTCCTATGAAAGTACTGGTCATGTGTTAAACAAACAACAGGTGTTATCTGATTATAAAGAGACATTTTCACGGGAATTGGTGTAATTCCAGGGTCTTGCAAGCTTCATTTGAAGCAAGATGCTACGTTAAGCACCCCGTTCGGTAGATACCGATTCACCCGTCTTCCTTATGGTCTCTGCGGTAGTCAAGATGTATTTTGTCAAAAAGTAGACGAAATATTTGGAGACATGACAGGTGTCAAGGCAATTGTTGACGAAATACTGATATATGGTCGGACAAAAGCAGAGCACGACAGAAATCTGAAAGCAGTACTAGACCGTGCCCGCGACAAAGGCATAGGATTCAACGTTGACAAATGCCGCGTAGGACTGTCAGAGATACCTTATTTTGGTCATATGGTTACATCATCAGGGCTGAAAGCAGACACAGAAGATAGAGGCAATTGGGAAAATTGAAACTCCCCGAAATCGCGCAGAGCTAGGGACATTTCTTGGTATGGTGACATATCTACAGAAATTTGCCCCAAACCTCTCTAAAATTATAAGCCCAATGAGAGATTTACTTAAAAAGGACATAAAGTTCGTTTGGGACCAACCTCAAATTGACGCATCCACAAGCGTCAAGCAGGTTATCACAAAAAGCCCAGTTCTAGCTTATTTTGATCCAAAGAAGCAAATCTATCTTGAATGCGACGCTTCTATGAATGGAGTGGGTGCAGACATTATGCAAGATGGTCGACCCATAGCTTATGCATCTAAGACATTGACGCAAACGGAACGCAATTATGCAAACATTGAGCGTGAAATTTAAGCCATTGTGTTTGCATGTCAGCGTTTTCACCAATACATATATGGTAGACATGTAATAATGTATCTCTGACCATAAGCCCTTGTCTGCAATTATGAAAAAGCCTTTGCATGCAGCACCACCGCGTTTGCAGAGAATGATGCTAAGTTTGCAAACGTATGACCTTGACGTAAGACATGTGAGCGGAAAAAACGTTCCCATTAGTGATCTCTTGTCACGGAAACCTATGTCAGATAGTTCCGAAATTGAAGGTCTTGACCTATATGTTCATACCGTGCTTTTCAGCATTACATATACTGACCGCAGTATTGAAAATGTGAGAAAGGAAACAAAGACCGACGTACAAAAGCAGGCATTGAAACGGACCATAGTTCAAGGATGGCCAGATTCTAGATCTGATTGCCCAGAACTGGTGCATGAATTTTTCAATCACAAGGACGAATTATCAGTTGCTGATGACCTAATTTTCAGAGGTCAAACCTTTTCATTCCCAAGTCACTCAGACAGCACATGATTGAGCAAGTACATTTAGGCCATATGGGCACTGACAAAAAGCCTACAGAGAGCCAAGGACGTGATGTTTTGGCCAGGCATGAGCAAACAAATAAATGACTTCGTTCTGAACTGTAAAATGTGTTTGTCACGCAGAAACTCAATTCAGGAAAAGAGCCCATAACAACCCACGAAAAGCACCATGGCAAGAAGTGGCCACTGATTTGTTCCATTTTGATGGAAATGAGTACTTACTTGTCGTTGATTATTATAGCAGATATTTTGAAATAGACAAGCTGCCTGACACAAAATCATCGACTATTGTCAGAAAACTCAAATCACGTTTCAGTACACACGGAATACCAATACATATTTTCAGTGACAATGGACCTCAGTACACATCAAGACATTCAAGACATTTGTCGATTCATGGCACATTGAACATGTCAAATCAAGTCCACGACATCCAAGTTTAAACGGACTTGCAGAACGTACGGTACAGACTGTAAAACGACTGCTAGTAAAGGCCAAAAACAGTGGTCATGACCCATATCTAGCATTGCTAGAATACAGGAATACACCCATGTCAGATTGTAAGCAAGCACCTGTGGAATTGCTTATGAGCAGAAGAACAAGATCTGTTTTACCTACAACAATATCTCAAATGCTACCTTAAACGGTTAACTCTAAATTGGTAAGGTCAGCCATCCAAACATCCAAAAGAAAGCAAAAAAAATATTTTACGACAAAAACGCATAGTAAGCGTAGCGTAGTTCGTTATAAATAGTTAGATACTTGTGTTTCTTATTTATTAAAACACATTAGTGAACATTGAACACGCACACACTACAACAAGGAAAACAAAACAGAAACCACATCACTCATTGAAATATTCGGAACATACCTCAAATAGACCAGTTCATTGATTTAATGCGCATGCGCGGGTCCATTTTCCTTTGAAATGCATTCTGGGTTGAAATCTGATAAGTGGGGGCTACTCCATTCTCGTTAATATTGACTATCGGAAACTTATTAAATTGGCGTATACCTGTTTAGAAAAAAAACGTATTAACTTAATGCCAGAAAGGGGCTTATGCTGTTCCAGAGGTCAAAGGTTTTGGGTTAAAGTTTTTAAATTGCTAGTAAAGAATCTTTTTTTTAGATAATTTGGCATAATTAGTTATGCAATGAAAAAGCTTTTTTTCATTTATTTATTCAAAGATTTTCAGTAAAGGAACTATTTTAACTTAACCTCGCATTTTATAAGTAATACATACTGTCATATTCATACTTTAATGTGATAGTTATATATAACTTTCGCAAGTATAACTTTATGTTACTAAATTATGTAAAGTGACTGTGATACAACTACGGCAATATTTATTTTAATGCATAAAGACTAACTTTCAATATATTTGTGCAATTTCGATTACAGCTATATTATTACTTAAATATGCAATGCCTCCCTATGCCATGCCACCAAAACAAAGGACCACAATGGAAATAAGAGTTTTCTCTTTTTTGTGTCATCCTTGGTTCGGTGTGCCTGTCATGGCTATTGATAATATCATGTATGTATAATGTTATTTACTGTACATGTTGTTTATTTTAAATGTCCATGTATGTGCATTCCTTACTGAAATAAATCTACCTATATATCTATAATGTAAACGGATCGTGGTTAAAAAACGTTCGCATGGTTTACGTCACGCTTTGGGATTTACCACATCAAACCACTCGTAACAGTGTGTATTTTTAACTCGCCTATCGCTAGTATCGGTTAAAAAGATTCCCCTATGTGATTTCCTTATTTGGGGAGTAGTAAACAACGCCAAAAAAATGACACAGATCAATTTGTTCTGAAAGTGAAGACTTTGTTTTTTTCATTATGGGTGGAAGAGACTTTTATTGTGTAGTAGGATGCAGCAATAAGAAGGTCTGTCGCAAAGATGCCCTACCACAGAATTCCAAAAAAGCCTGAAGGTCTTCGAAAATCGTGGATTAAAGCTACTGGTCGCCAGTGTCATGGGAAAAACAAATTCATAGTGACTCTTTATACAAGAGTATGCGGAGCACATTTTGTAAATGGTGTTAAAAGCGATAATCTACACAGTGTCGACTATATACATACTCAGAAACTGCCTGTCACTATTACAACACCTGGTCAGCCAACCCAACCTAGGTAACAAATTTCACCCAGTATTGTTCTTTATAAAAGATATATTTATATACCATTTTTTAGTGTTTGTGTGCTAAACCTCTTATTCCTGCCCCATCTGCTTATTACCTATAATAGACAGTACATGCCTTTAATTGGTACGGGGCTTGAATCCAAAGTAATTCGGGCAGAACATAAAACATTGATTTCTAAGATAATGACATACTAAACAAATAGTTTTACTACATGTAACAACTTTCTTTTATAATTTAAGGTTGACTGCAACAAGCACGAAGGCTCGAGTATACCTTGAAGCTGTGGAGACTAGTCTTAAAGCAAAGCATATTCGATACAACGTACGAAGGAAGCTTGTGATCAACGAGGTTGACATAAACGATGTTCAGCATGAAGTGCAGATCAAGACGGAAAACCTGTCGCAGTCTGAACCAAAAATTCCTGATATTTCCTCCGCAAATATCATTCAGGTACAGTTAAGCGTCACAACCAAAAAAGTATCAGAGAGTTTGAGGCAGAACTTCTAGATATTGAATTTGGAGTCTGTCTGACTGCAGTCAAAAACGTTTGGTGTCTAACAATGAGGTTGACAGCCATTAATCATTTAAGTTATGATTTTTTTCCTGAAAAAACTGCAATATTCTCAAATTATTCATATACTATATACTGCAAGGCATATATGATACGTAGCAAATGGCTTAAAAGTAATAAACATTGGTGTTCTGCTTGCGGCAGTCATAAGTAAATACGATACATATTACCCACAAATCTGTGAATGTTTATGTGAATTTGCTGACTTTGAATGTTCTTTCCCATCATTTTTGTATTTGCAGTTTTCAATTCATCAGGAGGACCACATGTATGCTAAAGCTGTATTTCCAAATATGTCTAAAGATCCTCCGATGCAGTCAGTATCCATACAAACAAACAAAGACGAACTCAGTTGTTGTTTGTTTACTGCCATTCCAGTTCAAGACAAGTCCACACAAATGCCAGAATGCAGACCAAGTCATAAGTGTGTTCAAATTGACTCTTTTGAAACTGAAGTTGGACATAATTTGACAGAGATCAAAATAAAAAAAATCAACAAAAAATGATAAACACACTGAAAGAAAAAGTATCAACTTTACAAAATGAGTGTAATGAAGTTAAAAAAAGTTGTTCAGTGCAAAAATTATCCTTGCGTCATCCAAGAAAGTTCAGTTTTACACTGGTTTACCAAATAATGAAACTTTCCATGCCTTGTTCGAGTACCTCAAACCAAAAGCGCAAAGATTAGTGTACTGGAAAGGGAAACAAACAAAGACCGGGAAAAGAAAGGGGGAACAAAAAATGTCTTTATTAGATCAGTTCTTTGGGACATTAGTAAGGTTAAGACTTGGACTTGCAATCAAGGACATAGCAGAGAGGTTTAATGTTTCAGTTGGTTACATGTCTTCAGTGTTCAATACCTGGGCGAGATTCCTTCGTCTGGAACTTGAGGCACTTTTTCCCTACCCAAGTGCGGAGCAAGTCAAACAAAATTTGCCCGAGTCCTTCAGTAAATTCCCGAATACAAGACTTCTTATAGACTGCAACGAGATATATGTGCAAAAGCCGAATGTACTTAAAGCTCAAAGACAGACCTGGTTGAACTATAAACATCGAAATACCCGTGAAATTCTTATTGGTATTACACCAGGTGGTACAGTGGCATATGTCTCCCCTCTTTATGGTGGAAGTGCATCTGACAAACTCATTGTCAAGCACTGTGGCTTACTTCACCATATTCAGTAAGGTGACTGCATTATGGCAGACAGTGGATTTGAAATCAGTTCTGAGCTTAGTAAACAAGGAGCAGACCTGAATATTCCACCGTTTAAAAATGGAAATCATCAACTGACACTTCAACAAGTTGAGAAAACCAGACGGATAGCCGAGGTCAGAATACATGTGGAGCGTGCCATTCAACGCATCAAGACTTTCAATAGATTGAATGGAACAATCCCAGCAAGTCTCCATATGGTAGCTGAAGATATCTTAAAAAACTTGCAGTTACCTGACTAATTTTCAAACCCCCATTCTCAAGATTTGAATCATGATGATTGCTTCCAATGTTTTGATGTGCTGATTTTTAAGAAAGTATTGATATGGTGATTGTTACCGGTGTATTGTCATGTACACTTAACCAATGTATTACCATGTTGACTTTAAACAAATGTATTGACATGTTGAGTTTAACCAAATGTATTGACATGTTGAGTTTAACCAAATGTATTGACATGTTGAGTTTCACCAAATCTATTGACATGTTGAGTTTAACCAAATGAATTGACATGTTGAGTTTAACCAAATGTATTGACATGTTGAGTTTAACCAATTGTATTGACATGTTGAGTTTAAACAAATGTATTGACATGTTGAGTTTAACCAAATGTATTGACATGTTGAGTTTAACCAAATGTATTGACATGTTGAGTTTCACCAAATGTATTGACATGTTGAGTTTCACCAAATGTATTGACATGTTGAGTTTAACCAAATGAATTGACATGTTGAGTTTAACCAAATGTATTGACATGTTGAGTTTAACCAATTGTATTGACATGTTGAGTTTAACCAAATGTATTGACAAACATGTCAAACAAAATGTATTGACATGTTGATTGTTAAAAAAATATTGACTTGATATTTCTTTTTCATTGTTAACTGTATACTGAACTATGCAAATAAATGTTTGTGAAAAGGTTACTCTATTACTTCATTTCAACTTTATTGCAACATGATACTATATTGACACCAATCTCATTCCGCCTACAAAGAGGCCAGAGTTTGTTTGTATGAGGCTATCAATGTAATCCCTTTTTTAAATATTCATTGACAAACTTTAATATCTCTATTAGCCAAATGAATGGTTAAGTGACGACCAGTGTCATGTAATTACTAAACAGAAGATATACAAAGACAAAAGTACAGGTTCACAAATTTTAATAGTTCCATAGAAAAGCTCTGTGTTTATTTCAGGAGAACAACTAAGAACTGAAAACAATTCTTGTCAATTTTTCTTAGTTTTAAAATAAATCTTACAAGTATTGGCAATGAGTGCAAAAGGCTGCTCCTGAATGAATCACATTCAAACATTTAATTGGTGTCATTATGACATGGAAGCACTTTGAAACAGCAAAATGAGTTTATGTACACTATACAATGCAAAACAAAATAACATTTATACTGAATAAATAACTTAATTAGCAACATTCACTGAGGTGTCAATATGATATGAATGCACTAGTGTTGACGACTAATAATGCAAGTTATTCAGCTATAGAGAAACATGCTTCCTGCATTGAACTTTACTTAACAAACATATACACGTGAGGCTCTAAGCCATGTTTCACTCTGGGGAAGACAACTTCTGGAACAATAATATTTTCATAACAAGAAACAAGCTTTCTTTTACAATCTTCCCAGAATATGGAGTCAAATGTTACTTCATGAATAAGAATATCCTCCTTTTTGCAGATGACAAAGTCACATTTGGGGATTCCAAGAATACCCATCTGGCCCTGGATCATGACTAGGGTTCAGCACAATGTCATCGTTTTCATTGTGCTTGAGACACTTCAGTTTCTTTGCAGCCTCGGCCAATGTCATTCCCCAAGTTGATGAAGGGCTCTTTATTTCTACTATTTTGTTTTCTGTAATATTTACCCTGTCCACAGAGGCCCCCCAGATAAGGGTACTCCCTGTCCACCACGAGACCCTTGTTAACAACCTTGGCACCAGTTTCCTTAGAATACCGCTTTGCAGCCAAGTCCTCTTGCTGCAAACCAAATGCCATGGCACTAGTCTGTTTGGTCTGCTTATACAACAAGGCATCTACAGTGGCTTTTGGGCTGGTTTTTTTCTTTACGTCTAAATATTCTATGGAAGTTTGAAGCAGTCAATCGATAACGCCTGGCATCCTTCCACTTCTTACTGTCAGACTGACCTATTGTTTGTCTCTCAAGCTTATGTCTCTCTTCATCACTAACACAAAGCTTATGTTTGAAGATAAAACATGCATTGTTAATTTCATCCAATGATGGAGGACAGCATTTTATCAATGGAATGTCTTCACTATTGTCAATGGACACTTCTGACTTCTGAGTGACTGTATTTGTTGCATCTGCATACCGAAGGAAGTTGCATGTGCCATTATGTCTCTTCAAGATTTTAGTTAGTGTCTTATTACTGTCCACATGAACAACTCTGTCATCTGTGTTTTTTGGGTCGTATCCAGAGCAGTCAAACATCTCTCGTGCCTTAAGAACTTTGTCATGTTCCTTTCTGAAAAAAATATGTTGTTTAAGCATAATTGTTTATTTTCATTTTCAATCATACTAAAGGCTGTAGATAAATTTATGAAGTGGAATTACATTTGAGCCAATGGAATTATTAAAATAATATAATTGTTTAATTAATAAGTTTGCAATATGTATCAAAAAAGCACTAATGCTGTCTTGCATTAGAGCTGGCTGCTATAGTAATGCAGTTAAGTGTTGGTCAGATGAGCGAGGGATGTCCTGTTTTCGGCCATAGATTTTATTATTCAAGTAACGGTAACAGCCTCAGGACATGTCTCCCTAATAAACATGCATTTACACCTACTTTACAATTCTGATGTTGTGATACTGGTCGGCTCAACATTTTGCCTGGAAGAAGCGTTCCATTTGCAGATCTGATCCATGCATGACACCTGGTTTAGGCCCTTTGCAACGAAATCCTCGACTGCAAATAGCACCGCGGCAATATGGCTGCATGCTTCACCCAGTCATTCGGAGCTCCTCGGCCATTTTTTTTCAAAAACAACCTCGGATGTATGCCGGTACATCTGTTGAAGTAGTCCGTATTTTTTTGAATAAAAGCATTAATTAAATGTAGTGTTTAAGAGTTGTATTTAATGCTCTCAGTTTAAATTGATTGCCAGTGAAGTGTATTATTGCAAACATAATTACGATTCCCAAGAGTTAAGTCATAAATTTTAACTACTAAATAAGATTACTACGCGATCTATTTGCAGCGGACTTAAACGTACCACTTTTTAAGTATGTAAACCGTCCATATACATCCGAGGTTGTTTTTGAAAAAATGGCCGAGGAGTTCCGAATGTCACCCAGTCTGAAATTTTCAATCAATAATATTCCTTCTGATTTCAAATAAATGACATAATCTAGACCAACCGGCATCGCGTAAAGCGGTTTCTAGAGTCGCAATATTGATTATCAATAGGGCACATAGAACATGCCTATCATGGTTAAGAGCCACGTATTGGATTATTACCGGTACCTTATGTCTATCGATTGACTGTCTATTTCAAGCATTACTCTTCAGTCATAAACTGTTATATTCCGAAGTGATACGAACAATGGCTGCAGAATTATCTGTATTTACAGTGGAACAATGTAGACGCGTTGAATTAAGAAAGGATGGACCTGCAGGCCATATATATGGTATTACAGTGCTGACAAAAGGAGATATAATTTTAATAAACAGTGGGATTGGAAGGCTCAACCTGCTGTCAACGGACTATAAGGTTGTGGACCATGTAAGCGTACCAGAGATGCCATTGGGCATCTGTGCTGTGTCGGACAACCAGGTGGCTGTCTGCACTTCTCAAAAGAAGATACTGTTTTTCGATGTAGAAGACAGCAAACTTCTCAAGATGGAGCGGGAAATTGAAGTAATAATACTTTTATTTTATCATCCCGTGTAAACGCTTGTTTCCTAAGCTTATCGTGGAAATTCGTGTCGCAATTGAGAGTTTCTTAAGGAGTGAATACTTTTGAATAATATTCTAATTTGATAATAATTGTTTGTTTTTTCTGTGTGTGTTTTTTTCTAATGTTATAATTGGGTATATGTTTGAATGTTTTTTATTATATTAAACACTCAATGTTTTGATTTATACAATGAAAATGTGTTTTGATCTTTAAAAAGCCGTTAAATTAATGTAGTCATGTAAATCTTGAGTATAGTAGCTTTTAGTTTAATAGTTATTGTTCGTTGTCGTTCCTAACCTCCAATGTTTTAAATTTTGAGTATATGGCCCATTGCTATTTGAAGATGACTCTTAAAGGGGCTGTGCGCCAGATGATCAATTTGCAAGAAAAAAAGAATATTGTCAAAAACTTACATAAAATTGATATCGTCGTGTACAACTCATTAAATCTTACTTACTGAGATACCAAATCACTTTCGACAAACTTAAGTTTTGAAGTTTTTGCCGTTTTTTTAGCTCTACTGGCCAAAGGCCAAAAGAGCTTATGCGATGGTAACGTGTACGTAGTATGTGCGTTCATGCGTCCGTGCGTCTATAAACAATCCTCGTTAACACGATACAGCCTTCAGTTTTGATTGTATCTTGATGAAACATGTACAGTATCTACATATCCATTAGAGCTCGGTTCCTATCGAAAACCAGCCAGATCCGCCCATGCATACCTAGATTATGGGCATTGATAGTATAAAAAATCATGTTAACGATTGCTCGTTAACACGATACAGCCTTCAGGTTTGATTGTATCTTGATAAAACTTGTACAATATCTACATATCCATAAGAGCTCGGTTCCTTTCGAAATACTATTTAAACGTTCTAACATTTGGCCTAGTGAGATGAAAGACCCAAGTTAATTTAATCATCTAACTATGTCGAATGTGCATGACAACCAAATTTGAAGACCTAAGTGCAAATATTTTTTTCTTATTGAGCGGACAAGATGGCAAAATTATATCTTTGTACCTGCCATAGTTTGCATGCAAGTGGCAAAAGAATGAACAACCTTCTGTGCTTCCAACAATTTTATTGTTGAATATAACTGATCAATGTAAATTCAGGCAATGCAAAACGATGTTCAGTTTTTAGTTAAATTTGAACAATAACAAAAACAACATTATGAACTGTGGTTAACCTCCATATGACACAGTATCTTCCATTGTTATTATTGTCAAAAAAGGAGATAATTATTAACAATATTTCAGTTTTTTTCTAAAATGGCCACAATTCTATTGTTGTGGGCCTAAATTGTTAAAGCTGTGTATATATTCAAGTGCAATTTAAAATTTCTACTATGTCAATAAATTAATGAAAAGCTTGGTAAAATCATACATAGCACGTCTTCTTGTGACCAAGTGAAGAGTCAAAACTGTGTTGAATATATTAAAATGTAGAAGCCACGTGCCTCAACTCTATCTTCACTACATGAGAGAAAATAAAAAACCAAGCTGCACAACTTTACTTGCCAATTAACATTTCTATCAAACGTTGCAAAATTACTATATAAATGTTTGTATTAATTTTGGTTAATTTTGCCATAACTCTAACATTACTATGCTTCATGTTCCCCTACAATTACATATCTTGCAATGAAAATGCATATACCATCAGGGTTAGACACTAACATTTTTCACAAGGTAGTCCCTCGGACTACTGGATCCCAAATCTGGGTAGTCCAGCAAAAACTCTGGTAGTCCATAAAAATGCAAGCCGGCAACGGATTCCTTCAGTGTTTTGTGAGACTTAGCCTTCTTAGAACATTGTCAGTATAACCCTTTGATTGGTCATGATTTTTATCTGTCTCAATCTTAAAATTTCCACATTCTTCAAAACAATTTTTGGCCTTTAAATTTAATTTTAAAACCAAAAAAATGCTAAAAACTATGTTTATGCTAAAATACCTCAGATTAAAAATATAAAAACCATGCTAAAATACCCCATAATCTGTCACTTTCAGGAAAATGTCGCAATAAATCACTTGACACTAAAACACCTCGACTGAGATCGTTGCTAAGTTATGGCACAAATGACAGACATCCTACTGATAAGCAATATTTGATTATTGGCATCTAAACAACATATCATATAATACTTAAAAAAACATGATGAAATAAATTCCGAAAGTGTTATTAATTATTTTTGTATGGGAGTAAGACAACAATTAACATGATGCTGCCTGTCACTCAAACTAGCGTCCAGATTAGGCAGGGCTTATCAGTTGCCGTTGCTATCCGCCATGACCTCCGACAATCCTCACATATCAACAGTAGTGTAATTACGCTGTTATATATATTTAACACAAATTATGTTTCATAATTGAGAGATAGTAAAGACAGTTTAAGAAATCCGAAATACTGACATTTTCCCTTTATGCTGCTAAAATTATAATTGATAACAAGGGACTGTTTAGTAGACTAATTCAAATCTCAAAATGTCTTAATGTAAACGTACATAATATATGTATATTTCCGTTTTAATAGCATAAGAAATATCATTATGAGAATTAGTGTACAATATTGATGATATCTTGCGATTTAGTTTGATTTTGAAATTTGTCTCCTTATTGTGCGAAAAGTTTTAAAACCGAGGCATATACATTTGCATTTAAGTTTGTTTAACATATTAGTGAAAAAGACACCTCAATTTATGTGAGTTACATTTTTTATTAAATTTAATTAAATATCTGATATATAGCTTAAGGTCACAAAAAATATATACGTATAGATAAAATAAAATCATATTTTAAAATGATGCAAATCAAAGTAAAAACCTTTACATGTATAATGACTATGGTCGTTTCAAAATTTCTAGGCTGATTGTTAGAACAGTTTTGCATTTCATTTAAAACGGAAATTTATTCATTGAGAGAAACAATAAGGTAGTTATATAAATAATGATTACGCTTGTATAAAACAGGTGATTCTGAATCGAAAAAGGAAGAAAAACAGCGAAATCCATTGAGTTTGACAATGGATCTATACAAACATCTTTTTTTGTTGATTTTCGTATAGGAAATTAATACATGTTTTGTTTCCCTTTATTTGAGTTTTAAAATAGAGACTGTTATTGTACTGTAACAAAATTCCGATGTTATTTAGAAATAAATTATTTTAAAGACTAGACATTTTTCTACCTGAATTATACATTGCATACAATTAATAATAATGAACTTATTTAATGTTATACTTGGTTTTATTGCTATGTTTTACGATGTTCCATGCATTTTTTTATCTTATTGTCATTTATAACTTTTGTATTATTATCGTCTGCTTCTGGGTATTTGTCGGAGGTCCTTAATTAAGAGGTCATGTGACACTGTAGGTGTAGCCTTATCGCTATCGGCGTGGTGTTAATTGTTATTGGCCCTAGCTTCAATGTATAAAATGTTACATTTTGGCGCGAAAATTAAAGCACACAACTCTGTCATCGTCTGCACTTACACTGCATTATACCTGTTTTGGCAGTATGATTAATTTATCAGCTGTTCTTCTAAAAGCCAGTTTAAAAGATTTCATAAGCCAGACATAATGTTCCTTCTGTTTGCTTTAAATAAACACCGACATTTGGCAATACCCTAAACCATAATAATCATGACGTATTTTCAGAAAATCTAAAAATAGTAACAACCGTCAAGTGTTTATCTGCATCGTATCTTTCATTGTTTTTGACTGAAAATGCAAGGGATTTAGAAAATCTGCCACTTGGACCCAAATCTGCATTTAAGCAGAGGTGCACATGTCTGACGATTAAAACACACCATAGAGTGTGAAAATGGTTTTTCCCTTTCTAAATAAAGACATTCTACTGACTGGTTTAAACATTAATCGAAAGGCTATACGAAATGCGCGCGGAATTCGGTTAACAGTCCATGTTGTCCGGAACTGCTCGGCCATCTTCGGCAAGCTTTACAATGAGTGTTTACCGGTGATAATCGGCTTCTTGACATCACGTTTTACGCAAGTTTAAGCGTAATAAAGATTTTATGCTCAATTAACTGATGTGATATTTACTTTCTTCTAGTAGTCCGACGGACTATTGACTTAAAATTTCTTGTAGTCCGACCATAAATCTGGTAGTCTCGGACTAACGGACTACTGTTCGTGTCGAACCCTGATACCATCCACAATTTACATTGTCTCAAACTCTAAAGGATTCACTTGAAGAAATTTCATTGTCCTTGACTTTTAACTGACTGAATCAGTGTTGGCAGTCAGCCAGTATTGTTGTAGCGTACGGTGATACTGGAACTATATTGATTTTTACAATCCTCTTTGTGTCCTTTTCATTGAGTTTCACATTCGATTGCAATGATTCCTTTCTAAAGCAGAACTTCTTGATGCTAAGTGTTAGCATCTCAGAGTTATAGCTGTACTGTTTCGGTGCCTTCAGTGGACGGACTGTTCAGTTGTTACCTGGCATGGAGAAGGCCACTTTCCACATATGTTAAACAAGTAGAGTAGGGATGTAGTTGTGGAGTGAATACATTTGAAGTTTATTCAATTGTAAACTACAAAAGGTTTCAGAACAATTGGAAAATGTCAGTGATAAAGAAAGCATGTATGTGCGTTTTCCAACATCAATGATTATATTTTAAAGAAAGCTTAAATCTACGATTACTGAAAATATAATATATCCCTGAATACATTGTTTAGGGGCATACATCAATAGATGGTTGTTGACCATCTTAAGCTCTGATGAAGATCTACAAGGAAATATTTTTTTGAAACTTTCAGCAGGTTTTGATAAAATGTACTTGAGCAGGAAAATATCAAGATATCCAAGTGAGCTTTAAATTTGTGATAGACATTCTTAAAAATAGTTTGTACTTTATGTACAAGAGCAATGTAAAGGGAAACTTTAAAAAAACATGAGAGTAAAACTCTTTTTAAGCCTATATGAACCACAAAGTTTTTTGTTGATCTTCAGCAAGAGCTGTGATATTATATGACAAATGGCCCTATAATGTGTCATTGACCTTTGAACAAGGTCAGTACATGAAAAAGATACAGCCCAGACCACCTATATACCCTATGTCTTTAAATGCAGCACTCAATTGTGAACAACCACTACCTTCACCTTGAGCTATGGATATGGGTCTTGCACGCAACACTTTGTTGTTGTTTTTTAAATGAACAAATGTTATATGTGTTAATATGTTAAGTAAGAACTTACACTGGTTCAGATTCACTGGCTCTTTAGTGACCAATCTAGTCACTGGTCCTGGCGTTGAAGGTACTTCTGGCGCAACACTAGGCTGTGACATGGTGGCAACAGACATCTGTGCCATTTCCTGTGAAAAGAATGTCTCTCCAAATAACTGGATAGTTATGATAAAATCGTTGGATGAAAAAATAGTTAAACATAAAGCAACTTTGAAAATGGTGCTAGAATTTTTTTTAGGAAAAAAAGCGTGAAAATATCATATTTTTAAAACATCAAATTATGACAAACTTCAAATAAAATTGCAAGCAGGCAGATGTTGAATAGCAGTAATGTAGTAATTAAATTAAATTATTTTTTATCCAATTTAAAGGTTGTATAAGTGAAATTCTTGACATGATATTATAAGTAACACACTTGATTTGCACAAAGATCTTAGTCGTCGTCAAAATGACTTCATTGCTTGAGGCATCGATTGATTTGAGATGACACCTCGTTTCGCAAACTTACCTGTCAATATTAGTTTTAATCATCGCGCTGTCATATTCAGCAGTAAAACTTTCTTTAAAAATATTCCATCGATCTATTTCATCACCGTTGTTGATCTGTCGGGCTCTGCTTCGCAGCAATTGTCCGTTTGTGCACTGGTCGTCTGGTTTGCACATGTTTGTTTGTGTTTTTAGCGCAAGCGAAAGTCACGTGAGGCCGTCACTTGATGAGTTTTGAAAGTATACCAATGCTATTTTTTTAAGTTTTTACCTGGTAGACATACTTAGTAAATTTTTCATTGAAACAAGAGGCCCAAAAGGGCCTATGCTCTACTGGCTGGGTTTGTGTGGTCAACACGAAAAGAACTAACCCCTTATGGGTATCTGAATACTCAACACTGAAGCCTGTATCATGTTCGCAAGCATTTATTACACAATAGCTTTTTTATACTATATAGGCCCATAATCTAATAATTTAAAGGCCCATAATCCAGGCATGCATGTGCAGATCTAGCTGGTTTTCGAAAGGAACAGGGCCGTATTCAATAAGCATCTAAGTGAATATTTCCAACTTAGTGAGAATTTCGTAATTTATGACAACGATTATTTTAAGTACCAGCTACTTTTAATCAGATTAATTCATATGCATATATTGTTTAGTCCATTTTCTTGCTTATTTTCATATTTTTGGTGTACAAACACTGACCGTTTTCTTAAAATTCAAATTAGGAAAAAGGCAATTCTTCACTAAGTTGAAAATTGTTACTAAGAAGGTTATTGAATATGGCCCCTGAGCTCTAATGAATATCCAAATACTGTACAAGTTTCATCAAGATACAATCAAAACCGAAGACTCTACTGTGTTAACGAGCAATTGTTTACTGACATACTGATTTATTTTAATATAAAGGCCCATAATCTAGGCATGCATAGGCGGAACTGGCTGGTTTCCGAAAGTAACCGAGCTCTTATGGATATCCAAATACTGTACAAGTTTCATTGAGATACAATCAAAACTGAAGACTGTATTGTGTTAACGAGCAATCGTTAAAATGTTTTTTATACTATCAATGCCCATAATATAGGTATGCATGGGCGGATCTGGTTTTCGAAAGGAACCGAGCTCTTATGGATATGTAGACACTGTACAAGTTTCATTGAGATACAATCATTGAAGACTGTATTGTGTTAACGAGCAATTGCCTACTGACACACTGATTTTTTTATAATATAAAGGCCCATAATCTAGGTATGCATGGGCGGATCTGGCTGGTTTCCAAAAGGAACCGAGCTCTTATTGATATGTAGATACTGTACAAGTTTCATCGAGATACAATCAAAACTGAAGGCTGTATCGTGTTAGCGAGCAATTGCCTACTGACACACTGATCTTTTATACTATCAAGGCCCATAATCTAGGCATTTAATAAATACTGTTTTTTTCCAAACCTATAACCTCAACCTTGGAAAGCATTTTGTGATCATGGTTAGTATAACAGTCAAACCCCCGTTGGCTTTAACTCCCAGGGACCGGTGAAAATACCTCGAGCCTCAGAAAATTCAAGCCAAGTGGGAATCTTTACCTTCAGTATAAATAAATGGGTCCTTAACATTAGTTCGAGCCAACCAGTAAGTAAAGCCAATTATGAGTATGACACTGTGACTTGACAGTCAAAGATTATGTTAAATCTAATCCTTAGGGCTATTCCAGTAAAACATATAACCCACGGGGGAAAGGCAATTATTTAAAAAGTATATAGGTGGTTGTGTTTTTCGCTTATTTGGACCCCAAAAGAGTAAATTCACTTCTGTAGAGGGTGCAATAATTAAAATGTGCCGTCCCCCGAAGGTTATATGTATAAATGGATTAGCCCTTTGGCAAAGCAATTGAATATGTAAAAAATATAAATATAAAAGGAAGACATTAACAGAAAAATGATTGTCAGTGACTTTGGATTTCCTTTTCTTGTTAGTTATTTTTTAACAGTACTTATGTATACATATGATGTTAATACATCAGCATAAACAGGAAAAGGATTGAAGAGATATAGCATAGAGCACCTATAATACTTCTCTCCTTGTTTTTATAAGTTGAAAATGATTAGGTTGGCTGTTGTATTTTTAATGTTTACACCTATATTGATACATGCTATTTATGGCTGAATCAGGCTGTCAACCAACTTATAGCCAAAACATATAAAAATAGGAATTATCTTTAAATACATACAAACTGTAAAATATAAACAGTGATTGTTTCATGCACACACTGAATGAAATTATTTCGTGTTGCTAGACATTTCCTATTGCAACAAGCAATTTTTCTGCCAGCCAGAAAAGGAAATAAATTCAAACTATAGTATAGAATAGTATAATACAAGATAAATGTTGCATGATACTGATACAAAATGCTGTAAAATACTAAACACTCAATACCAATATGTTAATACAATATTACCAGCCGAAACCTTTTCTGGTTAGCACGAATCCAGTGTTCTCTCTTGTTGGGTTGGGGAAGTTTTCCTGATTAGTTTTACACAGCATGCTTGTACTGTCCAGCACGGCTGCGTGCGCGTGTGTGTGAATATCAACTAACTCCAGATTAACATTCAAGAAAAAATAGGAACTGCTATAAGTGAATAAGTAACTTATTATTATGAAATTGATAGTAAAAATGAAACATACTACATGTACTTTGTCTGATTGTACTTTCACTGCAGTTCTCATGGCTAAAAATTATAGATATTATTAAAAGACTGCATAGACTTTGTACATGATATAGTCAGTTTTAAAAAAAAGATACCTAGAAAACTTATCGGTCGCAGACTATTGCAGTGTTGTGGTGCCATCCAACATCACAGTTTATCAGCATCTCCTTTCAGTGTCTGCCATCTCTACTTAAAAATAATTTAATGTGTGCTCATAGTCTACACCTTGCAATGTACATTGTATAGAGAATCATTATATATATTTTTTATAAAGTTCATTTTACATGTTACTCACTTGCCTGCCTTGTATAAATGGAAGACAAAAATTCTATTCATATATTGAACATGCTACACAATTGTTTTTACAAATATTTTTTTATTTGCCTCATACACCAATATCTGCTATTAAATACTTATTTAACTATATTGACTATTCTCCCTTTAGGAATAAAAGGTATTAGGCTGAAATATTTATTTTAAATTCTTATACAGATTTCGCAAAACATATTGTGGACTGGTTGAATTATATTCTTTTAAATCATATTAGTGACAAACAAGATGTTAACCCATTGAAATACAGCCTATTTTTTAATCTGAGAAAAGGAAGGGTACGTACCAAGTACCTATTTGAAAGGCTTACAAGCTGAGTACAAACTCTGCGTATGAAAGGAACATAAAACCTTACATCTGCCTTCTCCGGTCTTTCTTTGTGGAGTCATTGAAGTATGTCTCCCTCTCTCTCTCTTCAAACTGTCGCCCTCTAAATATTTGTTCCCATTTTTGACCTCGTTCCCTGTTAGAACCTCTTCCTCTTCCGGTCCCCTTCCTCTACCCCTTCCTCTTCTAGCCTCATCACTTACAGAGGTTGGTTATTCATGTAATAAAATAATTCTGGTGTATTTCCAGAACAAAGAGTCATATTAGCAATTCCAAATACTTAGCACAATGTTGAAAACTGTTTAGCATTGTTGAGTGTTCAAATATGTTAAATCAAGTCTTCAGGTTAAGGTTTTTTAAAAAGTTTTACTTCATGTCTATGATTTAGACAGTATATTGTTTTCAATAGCTCTATCAAAACTGCAAGTACATGTTTGATAATATATGAAAACTGCAAGTACATGTATAATAAAATATGGAGTGCACAATTAGTTATTATTTAAGGTTAAAGATGCACTCTTACTCCCATATAAGATTTACCACGATTAATATAATTGTTTTAATATACGAAAACAGATGAATAAATGTCGAAAACAATGTTTTTTATTAAGGATACCGAGTTTAATTTGAAAGAAAGATGCAGAAAACACGGTATTTCTGCCTTACGAGATGATAGTACATCGCAGTAAATCTTTTAGCATTCACCAATCGTTTATTTTTTTTTTGCGTTTTCAGCTTTTATAAACACGGTAATAATCTTGATATCAGTAACTAATATTTCCATAAATGCATTATTTAGTAAGTAGTAAAAGGTTTAACAGTCAAAATTGATGTGTGTTATACATGTGTATGTATTGATTTTGAATAAGAGTGTCACTTTAATATAACAGAGGAATTAATTAAAATTCCGATCGAAAAAACTTGGGCCACTATAAAATGTTCACTGCCAAATCTTGTTTTGTATATTATTAACCATGAACATGGCTATGGGGATTTTTTAGTTTCTTTAAACCATATGACCCATCCTGATTCATTATAAATCAGCTGTAGCGAAAGAAAAAATTCCAAAACCGAGACTACAAGTACAAAAAATAACTATCTCTATGTGCTACATTTGGAATACAAATTTTTCATTTACTGTTTGTTTACCTAATTTTGAATGATAACGGTGTATTCTATACTGGTCTGCAAGATTGTTATTATGAACTGGAGAAAATTGTTTACCTGAGTTTTGTATTCTTCTAGCCACAATAATGCGCGTATAAGGAACTTTTTTAACATTTGGATATTCATTTTCTTCCAACTCCAATTATGACAATCGAGTACGTTTTCCTCTAAGTTGCCTTGGAGACACTGGCTGTTCCATTTCCTATAGATATTCAATATTATAAGTAATTGATAAACAAACAAACCCTGGCAGAATACTTAGTTTGTTGAATAAAATGTATAGTTCACAGAATCTATGTAATATTGGTCGGTATTGGTGATGTCCATTCTTTACTTTAAATAATAGTATGGGCAATTCTACAGCAACACATATATAAACTTAACGAAATGGAATGAATAGTTTGATATTTAAAGCATTTCAGTACTGAAAATTGTCAAACTTCATGTACAATTTTTTTTTTAAACTGTTTTGAAATGGCCTCTTAACTTGAAGAACGCTACAAATTGTTACAAATGCACCAGCATGCACAGGGTAGCAAAATTTCCACAAGAAAATAATTGAAATATTTTGTTATTATCTATTATTGTGAAAAAACAAACAAACCCTTATGCAATAAAGAAACACTAGAAAACATCACGTAAAACACTTGAAGGATCGTGAGGTGACACAATGATCCGTATATATTCTTATAATCATCTAAAATGATGTAATATCGGTTACAAACTTATTTGTATTGACAAATATGGGCTTATTTTGAGGTAATAATGTGTACGCCGTTTTTATGCCGATTAAAGGACCATCTGGCGCATAGCCCCTTTAACTTGTCGTCTGATAATATCCCGGTAACACTTGAAAGTGATACCGGGTACCAGGTTTTAGCACCAACCTACTTTCGGTTTGAGTTAAGCATTGCATTCGGAACTCCTCGGCCATTTTATCGAAAACAACCTCGGATGTAATTGGACGGTTTACATACTCAAAAAGTGGTACGTTTAAGTTCGCTGCAAGTAGATCGCGTAGTAATTTTATTAAGCAGTTAAACTTTATGAATTTACTCGTGGGAATCTTAATTTTGTTTACAATAATTCACTTCACTGGCAATCAATTTAAACTAATATCAATAAATACCACTCTAAAACAGTATATTTAATTAATGATATAATTCAAAAATTTACGAACTACTTCAACTGATGTATCGGCATCCATCCGAGGTTGGTTTAGATAAAATGACCGAGGAGCTCCGAATGTAAGCGTTGAGGTCAGTTGGCCATAGGCCAAGGTCATTGTGACCGTAAGCTGAAAATAAACAGTTTCCTATCAATAATTGAAAAACGCATATGCCTAAAGACCTCGAACTTGGCAGAGGTCCCTCTACATGACCAGCGCTCTAACTATTTCGAAGCTGAAAGCAAGGGCGATCTTGAGCTGAAAATCCGATTTCTTTCAATAACTGAAGAATGCTTGTAACTAGGTACCTCAAACTTGGTATGCCAGTAAACTGCATCTGCTTCCTTTTATTAATGCTTCAACAACATTCGCGAAGTCTTTGATGCTTTGCATCAAAATTAGTCGTGTTAAAGGTTTAACATGTGACCTGTGAATCGGACAATATGGAAAAATTGCAGGATTTTTTGTACGCGCGTGCGTCCCGATACGAAAATATGTTGTACGGTCACGTGTTGAAAGTAAGAGTCTCCGATTGGACGTATAAATTAGGTATAGAATAATTAAAGATATTTCACTGAAAAACACACATTGCTTGTATATTTGATAACAATTCTAACGGATATTCTGCAAGTTGAAATGTGTTCAAAAGCAACAATATGATGACCATCTCTGGATGTGACCTTGATATAGGATATTTTTTTTATTAATTCAGACAAATATTTGAAAATAAAGCATACTATTTATAGGAATTATGATTATTTCGAGGGTTATCATTCACGATAATTTTCCACAAGGTCAATGTCAAATAGGGTTTCATTCAAAATTTCGACCATTTCTACCAAATTTTAAAACTGGGAAAGTGATACACATCACTCCTTTCACATACGATTATATCATCAATGCTAAACGATAAGTTTAAGGGTAAGTAACAGTGGAACATGTGGCTAATGGTTCATGAAATATGTCAAAAATGTGAATATGTTTTCCAATATTTATGTTTTGAAATTGATATAACGGATTTGACATAGTTTTAAGCATAAAAAGAAAATCATCTTAAATTACTTATGTTAAAATGAATAGAAATCATTATTTATTGAAATTGGGATTAAAAATATTTTGCCATCTACCCCTAAACGTAACATGTCATGATTTTCATCCCTCCATAATTATATACTCTCATAGAATTAATTTCAAATATCGACTTAACCAACTTGATGGTAAGTCTTTATTTCGTTTCAGAATGTTTTCAGTATACAATGAGATTTAAAAGCAAAAAAAACCCTGTTTACCTCAACACTCAGTTCCCTACTAATTGTATCGAAATCGCTGTCGTTTACAACCTTAATTCTTGTTATAGAACTTTCTGTATGGGCTTTACATTGAGCAGTCGATGTCAGGGATGTTTTCTTTTTAAATGATAATGGCCGGGTTCTTGATTCTATGGTGGTCGAAAATACTTCAAAAGGTACCGCTATGTTGGAAGGGCGAATACACATTTAATCAAATTGAATGAAGAACTTACAAATTTTATCATATAGCTTCATCATTATACTAGTAAATAAATAAATGAACGTTGATCACTTTGATGAACACGAAGTCCCTTCATTTACAATTGCATATAATTGATATCAGCAGAATGGAAAGTGTTAGAAGAAAAGTAGTAGTAGTAGTATTTTTGGAGGAAGTGGTTCTTGTTGGTGTTGGCGATGTTGTTATAGAAGTCATCATCACTTATAACTGTATTATTATCATTATTATTATTATTATTATTATTATTTATTATTATTATTATTATTATTATTATTATTATTATTATTATTATTATTATTATTATTATTATTATAGTAGTCGTAGAAGTAGTAGCAGTAGCAGTAGAAGTAGCAGTAGCAGAAGCAGAAGCAGTAGCAGTAGCAGTAGTAGTTGTAGCAGTAGTAGTATTAGTGGTGGGGAGTCATTATTTTATAGGGAAGTCAATTTTGACTTCCAATAATATCTCTTAACGGTACTCTACACAAATTGACTCAAAGTCATTTTGAACAGCTCATTTACATATTAAGCCAACAATGAATCAGGACTCCTGTCGCACACCCCAACTGTCTTGCATCGTTTTGATTTAATTGCGAAACTAAGGCCACTCCTTTTTTATTTTTTGGTTTACAAGAATTTTTGGAAAAAATGTCCACCGGGTGGTCGAAAAAAAAGAAGGAAAAAAGTCACAAAACATACTCTTAAAGAGTGAAAATTAGAGAACATCATAAAAACATTGAAAATTAATATCATTGACTTGACATTTTAAATTTTTAAACAGCTATGAATGTATGTTTTAATACACTCAAAGTTTCAAAGTTCTAATTAAATACACAGTTTAAATCTTACAAACTGTGCATATAAAACATCAATGAAATTAACTATAAAATATGTTTACATGTATAAACTACACTCTTTATCAAAGATACATTGAATATCACTCAGCAAGACATTTGTTTAGCTTCAAAGGTATGCTACCGCAAAAGTGAATGCAGAACACTTAAAAACTGACCAATATTAAATTGAAAAAAGACAAGGCGAATTTTACGCATTAAAATACACAAAAATTGCACTGTATTAAAACAATACATTACATTTTCTAAACATTGTTTCAGTTATTTCGATATTAGAAAATGTCAATAAAGTGAAATAATCACCCATTTTGTAAATAAGGAAGTAACATTTAATGAAACATTTAAGCTTCAATATTGTGAAAACAATTCCTGAAAAAATAAAAACCAAACTAGACCTAGATTTGAGTTTTAATAACCCTTACCATGCGGGGTCCTAGTTGTGTGTAACCCGATCCATGCTAATATGGATATTTTCGGACCGGGATATTTACCATGGGATGTTCACCAAATCCATTTCAAATACTAATCTTGCAGCAAATTACCACATCAGTACATAAAAATCACATAGCAAAATAATAAATCTAGCATGTGACTTAACTTTATGTACCAATGATAGTAAACTGAGAAATCCATAAGTATGTATCGGAAATTTTCATCTTCTCCCAACTCCGCCATTTTGTGTATACATGCGTTCACAGGGCATCTATACTTCATGCTTGTTTATTTTTCATTTTAAAGAGTATTCCTTGATTACAACAACAAATCTCATCTATAGTGAAATATCAAGTTCATTACAAATTGAAATGGACTTATTCAATATAGTTTTCCGTGTTGTTTTATCTAAATGTTTCGCACACAACTCCCGGCATTAGTAAATGTCATTGACACATGTGTTCAACTCTTTCATTGTTTTTACTCTACTATTAACCCAAACATGAATAAACATGTAATGTAGAATAAACACAAGCTTTACATTGACTCAATGACAAGTATTTCCAAACCATTCTGTGATTTAAAATCCATAAACACCACCGACCGAACTTGTGAAACTAGGTCACTGGTGTCAACTAAGAAATTTTACTTTCAATTTCACCACTCACACTTAGTGCACGGTTATTTGATATTTAACCATAACATGTTATAACATGTTTTTCTCACACATAATTTACAGATATTTGTGTCTACTAATTCGATGACACCCGCTGTCACTTTTCTTATCTATAAACAACAATATTTTCATGACCTAAATTGGCGGGGAAAAACAACAATCACGTGACAGTTATTGTTTGTGTCGGCTGTTAAATTTGCCAATGTTTGTTGCTATTGTTATTTTAACAACTCCTGCATATTTTAATTAATAATTTCATACAAAGAATGACTGCTAACGGCAATTCCGCCATTGCCAACGGCGCTGCCATAACAGTTAACGGCTCACATGCTATCACTTTAAATTGGCGAATACGGCTACGGAACAATAAACCAGTCCAGATCTACTGCATTCGTACTCTTATCTGTTCGTTTTTTTCGTTTCGCAACAAAATCAATACGGTCGGGAAAATCATTTTGAAAAAAAAATGAAATTCATTTTTTATTTTTTTGTACTTTTCGGAAAATTAGACCCGCCGGTTTTGTAAACCAATTTATATAAAAGTAGTGGCCTAATAGCTGTATGGTGTGACTAGATCCCCCACATCATATTAACCTTTTTGATTGATGGTTTACAGTCACTCACTAGCCTCGATCGGACAGCTGTTTACAATCGATTTCGAAGTGGTACGGGTCCTTTTCGATAAACTTAGACTTGTGCGTTATCATTTACATTAACAGGTTAAGCAGGTCTCTTTACGCGAAACTATAGGCTAATTTGTGTTGCTTACAACGAGTGTAGACTACGCTTTTATCCTAAGGCATGCCGATGTAAGGAAGAACGTTGATCCCCATAGAATTACGACCCAGGTCATAATTCTTAAAAAAGTGACTCCTTTTATATAAAGTATTCCCCCCCCCCCCGCTATAAAATAATGACTTCCCATTGTGGTTCTATAAAAATAACCCCACGTTGATTTATTTTTTGTGGCCTGCTGACACAATAAATACAATAACAAGATAAACAATACTCAACGTACATGTATATTTAAACGCGATCATTCGCGATCCGAGCATATCCGAAGATGTTGCGTTCATCGGATGACAATCGCAATTGCCGAAATGCCGTTCATTTAAGGAATGCGAGTTGTGATGTAAATATGATGATTTGAACTACTGTCTGTCTAATTGATTTTTCTATCAGGCTTTTTTTTCTCGCGACTTTCATTGATACTGTATATTTTGTTACTTTATATTATTATCACATGGAGGTAAACATGTGTTTTATTTCAGCTGGACCATAATTGCAACCAATACATATATACTTATCATAAATACTTTTTATATTGTTAGTATGTATAAGTATCATATGGAAGTAATCATGTTTTCTATTTCAGCTGACCCATGACTGCAACCATGTGGCATACATGACAGAGCACCTGTATATAGCGTCCGATTATACAGTGTACCAGTACACACGGACTGGTCAGAGGGTAAGGGAGATCTACACAGCAGATGGATTGGGTTGGAATAGAGTTGCAGTGAGCCGTTCCAGACTTTACATTACTAATTATAATGAAAACAAACTGGTGACGGTGGACATGGAGGGCCAAGTTCTCGCTACACTGGTTGATACGGACCTTGATCGCCCCACAGGTGTCTGTGTGTCCCCTAGTGGACAGGTGTTTGTTTGTGGCTATATTTCCAACACCATCTTACAGGTGGACAGTCAGGGCCAACAAAAGTTGGCTACACTGGCCAACAAGAATGATGATGTGTCCTGCCCACAATCAATGCACTTTGACAGTAGGACATCATCCCTTCTTGTTGGTCAAAACAATACTGATGATCTTTTGGTGTTGAAACTTAAATGAAAAAGAAATCCTATTACCATTAAATTATCATAGAACTAAATGTTAACTAAACGGATTTAAATACCAGTAAGAATCATTGATAAAAGGAATTTTTTAAACTGATAACTGTATGGTATTCAATTTATTTGTCATCTGCTTATCATTTGTTATCAGCTGTTTAGTGATATGTGATACTAATAGGAAAAACATATCGAAACTACTATATATAACATTTACGATTGCATTTCAAATCTCAAATTTCAAAGACCAAGAATATCAAATGACTACGTCATCACAATAAAGCTAATAGCGTCAATTTGAATGAAATAGTTTATGTTAATTACAAAAAACGAGTAATTTTAAGCGAAAGAACACTTGCTTATTTGGTCAAGATAGAGGGAGATTTGGGGAGATGGACAAATTTCTGTGGAGAAGATTTTTTCTTATTGGACTATAGAAAAAAACACTTTGGTAGAAACATTGTCATTGTTTGTGCTGTTACTTCTCTTTAAACGTATTGAAGTGTATTTGCCATTTGCCATTGTTTTCAGATTCAATATTTTGCATTCAAGATAACTTTCGATACAACTGCACCAACCAACCCTTTTTATTTACAATTATTTGACCTGTATTTGAATTTAATTTTGCAATGCATATGAACTCAAGAAATGAAAACAAGGCTTGTGAGGGTTTTTATATTTCACACATTTAAGTATAGGAGAGACAACGAGTGGACGTATCTCTGGCATATAAATCCGAACGTAGCGAGGGTATATATGTCATAGATACGTCCACGAGGTGTCTATCCGACTTAGATCACGTGAACTAAAGCGAGGAGGTTTGGTTTCTTGTTCTTCAATCTAAAGATTCATCGTTTCAAAGATGTTCAGATGTTAAAATAAAGCTAACCAAAAAAGTGATTTGGTATGGCCTTACAAATAAATGCATTTTAAAGTTTTATTTGTATTTTGTAATAAGTTTCCCCAAGTTAATGCATACTTTGATAAGATTTACCTTTTGCGTTTTATCTTTTTTAAGAATTGTTTGGATAAGAGTGAGGTTTTTGCCCATAAACTGGTTTAAACCCCCAGTAAATTTACATTTTACTGACCGTTCCAAGGCGGTACATAACAATTCTTGATAAACATACCAATTATTTATATATATATAGTATTTATGCACTGTGCTATTTGTAGAGTCTTGTGCTGTTCTATGTTTATTGTTTGTGATATTGTGTTCTATGTCTTTGGCGATTGCCCATTGCCACTAAACCGGGTTTATGTTTAAACGTTTTGCTACTGAGCATGTTTCTGTAGCTTTTTTGCATATATATTGTGAGGAAAAATGTAATTGTTTGGATGTATTATTTGTCGTGAACGACTTGAATAAGGGTTCTGATAAACGTATTACCTGTGTCATAATACTTTTCATATTACACTTTTAGACGGAATTCACCACGATCAATATAATCAATTTGCTACTGGCGCTGGATCGTTTTTCATTGTCCTCTTATATACCCGCTGTTTACAGTATTAAGGTTTCAATGAGACGAAACAGATACCTTCTGATGAACAGTCAAACCATAACACTTGAAAACTGTCTAAAATGTTCATTATCAGCATATAAATAAATCAATACAATTGAGGAATGTGACCTGTACGTACTATAATGTTAATCATGATAATAGTATATAGCTTCAAAACTTTTTTGAATATATAACTTAACCCTTAAGCTAACAACAAATTTTTAGCGACTTAAATAGTGGAAAGACCAACTAAAATAATGTTAAGCTACTCTGGTTCCACTGAGTTCGCTTCTTTATATCCCGTTTTAGATTTGTTCAAGTATGAAATAATGTTTCCCGTTTGTTAAGTTTATTTAATGATTATTTTTAGACCATGAAAGAAATTTTAAAAATAGGTGCCTGATAAATTACATATTATTTTTTCTTGGCCTATGATTACAGTTTCATGCTTAACTGTTCATCAAATGTGATCCATTTTGTCTCGATGAAATCGTGTTTTAGGAGTTGTATATATACTTCTGATGGTACAACGTGTATATGAGAAATGGAGCAATGAAATAGCGAATGCCGATTGGTTGGATAAGAGTGAGCGTGGTCTAATGATTGTATTTAAAATGTATGTCGATAATAATATGCAGGAAAATTAGTGTTTTATGAAATATGGTATCCAATTTTCTCCGTTATTTATATTTTTGTCGTTAATGTACATATATTGTCATAATTTAAGCAATGTCTTACGAAGGAATTTACGCTTTTTTAGTGAGTATTGTTTCTTTATTTGTTCTCTAGATGTGTTTATAATAACCTTAACGAACTGTGTATTTGTTGTAACAGTTTCAAATAAAACCAAAACCAGTTTAATTTTTTTATGAAACCCGAAACCGGTTTTGAATCTATCGAAACCCCTAACAGAGGCGGTTTCATCGGTTCGTTCCATCCGAAAACTAGTTAACTTTGAAAACAACACGGCGGAAAGTGATCAACTACGTTTATTGAAACTCAATCTTTTTGATAACAATGCCTTACAATGGGCAAATGAGCTAAATGAAAAATAAAATAAAAAAAAGTTATAAGAATATTGGCTACATGCAGTGGCTTCGTCATGTTGAAACTGTGAACATTTGCTACCTCAAGCAAAACGATCAAAACCGGTTTCATAACCGTTACTGCTGAAACCATTGTAAGCAAAACTGAAATTGGTTTGCTATCAACAAAAACGAACATTTTACAAGATATTTTTATAATTTTGAAAGAATATACGATTATATTCAAGAATATTTTAGTAAAGTGTGACTGTGTTATAGTTCAGAAACATTTTAGCATATACATTTGAAAATAAATGATGGTTTGTGTGAGGTTTTTATACAGGTTTTCATCGAAAAGCGGGTTAATAGAATGAGGATGTCGCAGGGTGGACGGGCGTCAAACTGTATTAAGCATTAATGAATAGTGATAAATTTAGTGTGTAGGTAGCTAATGTGAACAGCGAGCTTGGCACTGCTTTTGAGGGGGATTCGGTGAAGGTCAAGGTCACTGTTACTAAAAATAGAAATGGTTCTCGCCCAATTATTTCAGTTAGGATTGATTGAGTGTGATGAAACTTGGTGTGTAGGTAGCTTATGTGAAGGGATTGCTTTTGGAATTATGGCCGGGAGAGGGGTAATGATTCTATCGGAGTCAAAATACTTCTTTCCTTCATTATCGTATCTGCGAGGTCTATCCCGAAGCATGCCGGAGATGAGTGAGTAGTTATATCATTGAGACAATCCACTGCGGTTTTCCGTGGAATATTCACATGACAAAATCACACCGATAATGTTTTATTCACAAACGATTATGTAAGTGAAAACCTAGATGAAGAAAAAAAGTAGAAGAAAGGGCAAAATCATCTATAATCAGTACAAAAAGTTCTAGAGTATAAGTTTCAGACTGAGAAATGGCATGAGTATTTTCGTGATATTGTTGGGGATCCGAGGTACCTAGGGTACTGTTAATCGGGTTGGCTTGAATTAAGGACGGGGACAAACAATGGCTAGACAAATCGTGTTAAACTGTAACACCGGTACTATTCAGTGAATACACCAGGTATATTATGTTGTTTCTCTTTAAAACTGTGATACACCGTTTATGTTCATAGTCGTTCCCCTGACATTACTTTATACGCTTGACACCTTAAATTGGCTGTATGACATTCTTTCAGTTTATAATACGTGCAACACAAAGAAAGACACTTTAAACGATTATAAGTTTTATTTCTATGGACGGAGAAATAATGTTTTCAAATAACTCCAACACAATATACCCCTCGATTATCGTGTTAAACAATAATTATATGTCGCTGCGTACTGGGTGAGTACCCAGTATAGTTTATATTATACAGTACAGTTAATATTTATTTAAGTCAGCCTTCACTTCCACATTCAACGATATCATTAATTAAGGTTAAAGAATTCTATTGTTTTAAGTTAAAGTCGTATTTCAACAAAGTTACTGTAAATTCGTATAAAATTGTGTAAAACAAAGTCTAGCCGTTTTAAACAATTCAAATACTGCCGCTTTAACGTACTTTTACTTGCATAAAGCCAATCGTAGCAACTCGGCCATCTCCGGCAAGCTTCGAGATAGACCTCGTAAATAGTGTAAGGATATACGAAAGTGCGATGCGGCTACCGGCGATTAACACCGTTTTCAATCCGCGTAAAGAGGCCCATTGTAACAACAAGGAAATGGATTGTGTTAAATTAAATGTGCTTGTTTAAGAGAAAATATTTATTGTAACCTCAAAAATGTTCGTTTTATGAATATTTAGATGTTTCCTTATACATGAAGCACTCTGTTTCCTCTAGAAAAATCACGAGCACACAGAAAATGTACTTGACAGTAATTGAAATGATCATACGGTTCATGGCATGCATGAATCATTACATCGGATTAAATGCATGCATGGACTAAATGTCAGCATTTTCTCAACAGCCATACGATACCCTATGAAATGTAAGTTTTAAGTCATACTTTGCGTGTTATTTTTCACACCATTTTGCCATTAAACAACATTACTATTCTGTAAAATCATTGATTGCATTGTGCAGAGTTGTGGGTTGTGGGTGGGTGTGAGCTTGGCACCCAGTCAGCTTTACCAGCTGATAGCCATGCATGCCTTTACTTCAGCATTATTGGGTTTGGCTGCAGTGAATTTTGTCTGAACAGTTCTGGCCAGTGTGGGTTGGGGTGGGGCGGTGACTAGCCACCAGTAAGCTCAATTGTAGTACCATACAACGTTCATATGGCTATGCACCAGTCAATTGTAACCACGCCCCCCCGGACCGGGGAATAGGGGGACTTTGACTTTCAGTACAGCCAACCCGGCTAAAATCCCCCCATGCGCGGATGATAAAATCCCTGCAAATGCCACACCCCAGGGACTCTAGTAAGGCCCATTCCCCTCTATATTTTAAGCGAAGACAAAACCACCGCATTCACCAGCACTGCAGGGCCACCTGATAGGTAAAAACACGGCCCATTTCCTCGTTAACCCCAGTATCCCCCGGACCTGGGTGGGGGGGGGGGGTACAATTGACTGGTGCACTAAGTTGACAGAACTTGTCTTCAAATAGTATTTGTTCAGGCAGTCATGCTTCACTTTACCTCCTAGGCTTGGAAAAACCCACTCATTAAAGTTTCTTACACATTCTATTTGTCTTAATCAATAATTATAAGTATATTATTTTTTATTAAAAACAACAACACCAAAACAGTAACTGATAAGATACTCAATTGATTTTTTTGAACAAATATTTAGCCTTGTTACTAAGCTTTTCAGCAATGTATACCAGACTTTTCATAAACTTAATCTATTTGAATAATTAGCCTTTAGATCACTCTTCACAATGACTCTTATGTCCAACTCCATAAAATGCAAACAAGAATAATTACATTTTGATCAACATGTCCTTAATTTTATTTTTAATATTAGTCAAGCAATAACAGAGCCATCTGTATGCAATCCAATGAAAATTAATGATAAATTAGTTTTGCTCCCATTTTTACTTTCATTTCTGTGTGCCAACCCTTTTAAGTGCATTGAGTTTTGGGAGACTTCACAATTTCTGGCATTTAATCCCCATATATGGCTTTAAGTTGCCAACAAATTTAAGTCTTCATTATAAAAATACTGTAGTCTCACTTAACCATAAACACACAATGGAGGACTAAAGCATTACCATGTGTCAGATTATAGATCTTTCTATGCATTTTATTTGTCTAAATATATTACCGGTCTCTTTAGCAATATCCTTGTGCCTCTTTGAGTACTTGGCTTGACGGTTTGGTTTTTAATACATTGTTTTGAATGTTTTATTTGTACACAACAATGATGATGATGATGATGACACTATGCTATGCCAAACCTCAACACATTTTCTTCAAACAAAAAAGGACATTCAGAATAACTTTTATTACATCATTTGAGAAAATAAACTCATACAATCAACGAAATAAACATGCATCTGTAAAATCACAAGTCATGTTATGTGTTCGTTAAATTCAACTTAATAAAGAAAATAATATTGGTTGCAGTAAGCAATGCGCATCACTTCTAATAAACATTCCAACAGACTGAAAAATAAATCAACACAAATGGAAAAACTGTTTGCAAGTCAGCTAGTATCTTATTTTATGCCTATCAGATTGCTATGCAAGCTGGAAGCTTACAAATCACTCTTAAGTCTGTTGCCTAAGTAGAAACAAGTATGGACATCCTTTTCCTGAGGTCAAGAGAAAGTATCTTGGAGGTCTTGAACCACAACCTTGAATTTGAGGCTTATCCTCTAGACCACTTTCACCTTTTCACATTTTAAAGAGCCCAGTTTCAATATGGCATTTGCAAGGATGTGCCCTATTAAAGGCTTTTCTGAAGTCTTAAAAATTAACTGAACAAAATAGTTCTCCTTTATTTGGTCTGCCGATGCCATCTGTTTCTGTTTTTGTAGTTATCTTCCCTCCTTAATATAGGAAAACCATTTAAGCGTAGATAAATCCTTTACCATATACCCTTTTAAAATATGTGTCGGATTTATTAATAATCACGGACCAACAGATGACTTTTATCTTCAACTTCACATCAGTATGAGTCATCAAATATTTGAGATGACAAGATGTTCACTGAACGCTTTGTTTCCATCTTGCACTCATTTCCAAGGTAAGGCGTTGCAGTTGTGTTAGATGATTTCCATGCATTGCAGGTCAATCCTCATACAATGGCATTTTTGATTCATTCGGATTCCAGTGCCTGAAATAGAAAACAGAAAATACAACAATAATAGGAATTATATTTTCAGATCAATTATTTTAAAAGCCTGTACAACAACAGAAAAGTATTCACAAACATTAAGTGCAACACCAATTTAAAGCTGCATCCTCACAGTTTTACTGTTCTGCCACCTTTTTATTTTGTCTTTAACGAGCCAATTGGCAATTATTGTGCAAATGTATGGAAACCAGTGATATTAGACTGCTGACATAATATCAGATCACAGTCTTTCATATCAAGATTGAAAATTTGGTAAAATCCTCTACTAGTCATATAAGGTCACACATAATAGAACAGATTTCAATTGTTTGGAAAATAATTTATTACTATTGCTTTAAGCCATATATTTGTGTACTTTAATTTTATTACTCCTTTGATATCAATTGAGGGCTTTTGATGAATGACCAAGAAGAACTGTCAATCTGTGAGAGAGCAGCTTTTAGCTCTGGACTACTGGTAAATTTAAGAATATGAAATTAAATTGTTATCATGTTTAAATTCCACTACAATGTTGATATTTTAATAATAATACTATAAATCCTTGTTGATTAATTGTACAAACATGCAGGTACATTTGGGCCTAAACCAATAGGATACTTGATTGGTAAATTATTGTTCCAATTTCGAAAATAGCACAATCATTACCTCATCCGCCTTTTTTCATTAGAACAAGCCAGGAATTCAGAGTCGGCTGCACCACTGGTACCATACTGCTCTGCTGGAAAATGACAATAAGATTAAAATTTAAATGTCTGCATTTCATTGGCACAGTAAAAATGTAAGCATTTGCAATGTTTCTGCATCACCACTACCGGTGGATATCATAAAATTTAACCATGAAGTTGAAACTGGGACCAATAATAGTAATCTTACTCCCAGCTTGAAAGAAATGTGTTTATGCGTTCAAACTCATTTTGCTAAACCACTTGAATGAAGATCTAAGTTATTTAGAGAGCTATATTAGTGAACAGGCATCAATTGTGCCATTACATTAAACTGTTCGATACCAACACTCACGGACATATAAACCATACATCCTTGGTTAAAAAAATCTAAATTTTAATTATAAAATAAATCAAGTTAATGAAATGAAATGTATATCTTAGAATCTGTCAAATGGAAGAAGACCCCACCCACTAAGAATTAATGACATTTCCATTTAGTTTCTCATTAGGGCTCTTTTAAAACCATTGTTATATCTTAATAAAATACAATAAGTATAAAAATAACACTTACACACAAATAAGTGGTAAAAGTTACGCTCCTCATTCTGTCTTTGGTCTAACATATCTCTTGGTTGTTAGAACATCTTTTTGGTCGGCCATGATGGACTATTTTCTTACGACCCGTATTATATCCGAGGCCATATCTTGATACTAGCCGAGGAGTTCCGATTGGCGTAAAGCTTTAAATCAATATTCTCAATACTGCGGCTGTACTCAATAATGCCAAAAAATGTCTGAACCCTGAACTGAAAAATCGCAGCCCTTTTATACTCAGAAAAATATAACTGAGCAAGCTTATGGAATTTAACAGTGGTAGCTGCAAATCACTAACCATGAAATTATGCGTAGATGTACTTTGTGACCTTGAGCGAAAAGGAAGTGCATACATGTAAACAACAAGATGGCAATGTGAAAGCAACATAAAAAAATGGAATTTACTTGAAAAAAGCGACTAATCGAGGGTAAAACGAATAGTGAATTAAGTATAGTTAACCAGTAAGTCTTACTGGTGATGTTTATAATGATTTTTAAACTTACTAGTCAGTAAACGTATAGGAAAACATATAGGAAAATAGTGTAACTTCTGTGAAACTACCGTTAATGTCAACGGGAACAAGACAAATCGGCCCCTTACCAAATCGGCCTAATACAAAATCGGCCCCTAAGACGTTTCGGCCTTGCCATTTCGTCCCCTTAATTAAAATGACTCGAGACGTTTCGACCCCTTAGTGATTTTCAACAGAGAAATTTCGGCCCCTTAATTTTATTTTATTTTTTAAAAATTGTAATTTCTGATTTGTGTATTGAGTGTGATAAGGTTGTGAGGCCGCTGCCACATGCCATCACCTGCGATGTATGTGACCGTTGGCAGCATCGAGTCTGCGATACAGGTAGGTGCAAGTAATATGTTTTATAGACACAAAAAAATATAGAAATGTATAACACTTTCCAGGTATGGCTATCTTTACCGCCGAGTACTCCCATAACTCATGTAATTTAGATTAAAATGCACGTACCGCCAAAGGTATATCAAAGCTGTTGTCATTGACACTGGACTGGGCTGGCTTTCGTGGTTTTTATTTTGCTATAATTCCTGATTACACGCGTGTCTGACTTGTGATTCCCTAGTATAAATTTTTTGCTATGTTTCTTTGTTATGTTTATTGTATCATAAACGGTAGTGTGTAGACATAATTCTGTAGATCCTTAGGACATACGCGATGTACATATTCTTGTTCCTTTTGTGTTGTATGTACCACGCAGCATGAACCTTGCAGTATATATAACACCGAAATCATTACCTTTTCATATTTTACCTGAATAATGTTTGTTTTATAGATATGAATTGCAAACAAGTGACAACTTGATAGTTCTACAGATATTCTACAACAAATTTGCATTTTAAAAAGAGTAAAACAATATATCCGTAATAAAAGAGTGAAATAATTTTCTGTTTGTGGTGCGAAGAGATGATTGGTATTATTCTGTAAGTGTGAGAATTAGCGGTTGGGAAAGTCGGAACAAACCTTGTAGACGTATTTGTAAGCTTGTAAACACAAAGTGTCACAATTCCAACGCCTGATACCTCTGTGGAATGTGACATTTCGCCATAAGACCGTCTGCCTAAAAACACCTTTTAAGCCAGTATGGTTTATGCATACGTTTTCAATATAAGATTAATAATAGTTTTTTTCATCCTTACCTGATTTGAATATAAATTACTGAATTTCATAAAATGTTTAACTTATGTACTGTATATTAGTTCTCTTCTGTTCATAAATCATTATCCATCAATATCCATCTCAAAAGGCATCTCCAGAGAAGATTACTTCAAAGCCAGGAAAGCGTTAACCACAGTACAGTTCGTCTGCAAGCCCTGTAATGTTACGAGGGACGGTTTGGTACCTATTGATGTAAGTATCTCAGTGTGACGTTCGCACTTGACTTCAGCACCGGCAGTTCTGCATCGACACCGAATCGCACCGAATCAACCACTTCTGATCAGATGTTTCGCAGTTCGCCACAGCGGAATCGTTCCTTGATGAAACTTCAAATAAAGTATCCGCTCTAGATGCAACCTACATCGTAGGCCCCAGCCTCAACGACAGTCGCGAGCAGCTATTCGATGTAACCAGAGATGGACCTGTTGCCACAACTGTAATCCATGAAAGGTAAATTTAAGTTAAGACACATGAACACTTCTATATCATTGTATCAGAATGAATGGCTGTTAAACATTTGTTATGCAACATTAATCTTGTACTTACATTCCACCTCAATTACTTACAATGTAGGTCGATAAGAGAGCCGATGCTGTCGTGCAGCGTCGTTGACGAGGCAGAGGTAGAGTACGAGGTCGTCGAAGAGGGTTCCAACCGGAAGCGACAGAAGCTGGTGTCATCGGGTGGGTTTTCGTACTGTGTCAAGGTATGTTCATAGGATATTGCAGGCGAATATAGCATTTGTATTATAGAAAAGCTCAGAAATAAGGAGGTAATATAAGTGCGTGCAGACATTCCTTTTTCATATTTCAGAGAGAGAGACCGATTCCAGCAGGCAGTAGAGATGCAGCATCAGGCGAAAAGACATGTCTTGCTATGCGTCGGTTAATCAGCGGGGTGAGGTTTTTTCAAGGGGCGCTAAGGAGCACTGTCACCCGGCTGACCCACTCATAAGGAAGCGGGTCTTACTAACCAGAGATGTAAGTGAAAGTATAAAAAGCAATATTCTATTTCAAATAACGCATAAATATGTGAGGCGATTTCTATTTTGAAACTGAAATGTTTTTCAGGCGTTTTCAAGGACGGTGAATTCAACATACCGTGTCCCTCTAACTTGATGAGACGGGTCAACCGATCGCGCCAGAAAGTCCGCCCGAAAGATCCCACGTCTCTTGACTTTGAGGTATACAACAAGTCAATATATTTTGATATTTATATAAACATAATTGTGATAGCGTTACAGGTCGACACTGACTACCCGCAGGATGTATATAAGGTATATAACAAGTCAATATATTTTGATGAATACATGAACAGAATGTAAACATAATTGTATTATCGTTACAGGTCGACACGGACTACCTGCTGGAGTCTTTTTTCATCGGTGATGTGAGGGTCGGCGACGAACGTCATCTGATGTTCTCCACCCCTAGTCAACTGAAGTTTCTGGGACAGGCGCGACGATGGTACCTTGACGGCACCTTCAGGGTAGTCAACAGACCATTAACACAACTTTGGTCCGTGCACGCCTTCCTGCAGCAAGGGGAGTCGGTGAAGCAGGTTCCACTGCTATACGTGCTAATGTCGAAGCGCAGGAAGCAGCATTATGTAGCTGTAAGTAAATACCATTTTAAAATATGTATCTACGTAAATATTATTATTATTATTAATAACAAAATATAATAAAATATACGTTTTGACCAAAACGGGGAGGTTTTGACCATGGAACGTGATTTTGAAGCAGGTAAGGATATAGCAAAATGACAAAAATAACAATTCATCATGGTAAAATTGAATATCTCAATATAAACTATGTAAAAAATAAGATTGATCATACAATGTTTCCTTTCAGGTCTATGGCAGGCCCTCCGCTCCGTTTTTCCGGGTACCCAGCTAAAGGGATGTGCATTTCATTGGTGCCAGTCCGTTCTGCGCCACGTCCAACACCTGGGGCTAAAGGCAACTTATGAGCGGAGAGAGGGAGCCCTCCAGCTCATCAGGAAGCTGTTGGCGCTTCCATTCCTTCCAGGACTGTCCTACAACACATAGAGCCCGCCTTCATCAAGCTTAAAGACCGGGCAGAGGCGAGTTCGAACCAGATGAAAGAACTCTTCACGTACGTTGAAGATCAGTGGATGGAGAGCTCCCTCTGGAGCACCACTGAGTGGTCTGTCTACCGACAGACGATACGAACCAACAATGACACCGAAGGTAAATACAAAACTGTTGTAAATATTTATTTATTATATTCCCCGTATCATTTCCGGTAAAAGCATTCACTAAAACTAGAAAATCATGTATGTTTTAGTTTTAATTGTGTTATGACTATTTTAATTCAGGCTGGCATCGCCGTTTGAACTTTTCTGCCGGTCGGTCAACCCTGCTGTTTAACGTTTTTCTGAAACTGCTGCTGAGGGAATCCAAGATGGTGAAGGTAACACATCAACTGGTGTCGGAGGCAGCCCTTGGCCGTCAGCGTCGAGAGCGTTACAGAGACATCGGCGCCAGGATCATGGATGAGGTGGACCCATACGATTCGCATGAGGTCACCTGCGAGGAGTTCCTGAAAAATGTTGGTGCCATCTACGGCGGGCGATAGGTGTTTGGTCAAGACTGATGTTAGACAATGGACATGTCATTATACATAATATTACCAACATAGTTATGTATAATATTTAAAGATTATTTAAAAAAAATAAGCTTAAACATTTCTTCTTCAACTCTATTTCGTTTTATAAAAATATTTCGTGAATAAATCTTTACATGTTTTCAAGTGTACAGATATTTTCTTTAAATCTATTTTTATTTATACCTATATATGCATGTATATAGCTTTGTCTATTAAAATAAAAAAAAAATACATGTTTTCTACTTATATTTAGAAATAAAAAAATAAAATTAAAAAAGGGCCGAAAATTCTCGGTAATCAGGGGCCGAAACGTCTACGGGATGGGGACGATTTGGTAAGGGGCCGAAAAGGTAACCGTTTGAGCTAGGGGCCGATTTGGTAAGGGACCGATTTGTCTGGTAGCCATGTCAACGGGTGGGGTAATGCAATTAGATGTTTTCATGTCTGTAAAGTTTGTGCTACCCCATCTGTGTTTCAAAGTAATCGAGGATATTGATTATATCATATATCACAGGTAAGTCCCATTTTTACCTTATATATTCAAATAAATTGTAAAATGAAACTTGTTATTGTTAATGTTAATGATATTTTTAGAACTCAAATTAATGGGCCGGCCTTGGGCCTATCAATATTTGGGCCTCATAAGGTAGAAATACTGTGTTTAATGCTCATTTCTATCAAATAAAACTCGGTATCCCTCATAAGAATAATTGTTTCCGACATTTATTCATCCTCTTTTGGAATTTTGAAACATTATAATAAATTGTTGCAAATCTTATTTGGGAGTAAGAGTGCATCTTTAAACGTTTATTATCAAAAACTAACTGGCAGATATCATCTTGTATCTCCAAAAATATCAACATTCAGGCTTCAATAAAATATAACATTTTCTGTTATATTTTTTTTTTAGATAAATACTATCAATAGAATTCGTAATATTGATTTCGACGTCTGATCAAATAAAACGTAAGCGGGTCTTTTAAGACGCAGGTATTCACCTCACATACTCACTTAATGTAATATATCTAGCCCAATCCAAACCGTGTGCCACACGTCCAGCTCCCCGATTAGTTCCTCAGTGTGCCTTTAAAAATCTTTCTTGGAGCAAGCAGCATGTCATTTCATTCAGACATATACAGTGTGTGCGAAGTGAAATGCGAAATTATATTTTACTTACGGACAATTCGGGCAAAATTCAAAGGAGCGAAGGTAGATATGTAAACCAATACAGTTTCGTAATGCACAATGCAAAAAAAAGTACGAGTCCTGAGTAACTCAATACTGTACAATGTATATCAAGTAAGAACCTCCAGTACCACAATACTGTACAATGTATATCAAGTAAGAAACTCCAGTACCACAGTACTGTACAATGTATATCAAGTAAGAACCTCCAGTACCACAGTACTGTACAATGTATATCAAGTAAGAAACTCCAGTACCACAGTACTGTACAATGTATATCAAGTAAGAACCTCCAGTACCACAGTACTGTACAATGTATATCAAGGAAGAACCTCCAGTACCACAGTACTGTACAATGTATATCAAGTAAGAACCTCCAGTACCACAGTACTGTACAATGTATATCAAGTAAGAACCTCCAGTAAGACAGTACTGTACAATGTATATCAAGTAAGAACCTCCAGTACCTCAATACTGTACAATGTATATCAAGTACGAACCTCCAGTACCACAGTACTGTACAATGTATATCAAGTAAGAAACTCCAGTACCACAGTACTGTACAATGTATATCAAGTAAGAACCTCCAGTACCACAGTACTGTACAATGTATATCAAGGAAGAACCTCCAGTACCACAGTACTGTACAATGTATATCAAGTAAGAAACTCCAGTACCACAATACTGTACAATGTATATCAAGTAAGAACCTCCAGTACCTCAATACTGTACAATGTATATCAAGTAAGAACCTCCAGTACCTCAATACTGTACAATGTATATCAAGTAAGAACCTCCAGTACCACAGTACTGTACAATGTATATCAAGTAAGAACCTCCAGTACCTCAATACTGTACAATATATATCAAGTAAGAACCTCCAGTACCTCAATACTGTACAATGTATACCAAGTAAGAACCTCCAGTACCACAGTACAGTACAATGTATATCAAGTAAGAACCTCCAGTACCTCAGTACTGTACAATGTATATCAAGTAAGAAACTCCAGTACCACAGTACTGTACAATGTATATCAAGTAAGAACCTCCAGTACCTCAATACTGTACAATGTATATCAAGTAAGAACCTCCAGTACCACAATACTGTACAATGTATATCAAGTAAGAACCTCCAGTACCACAGTACTGTACAATGTATATCAAGTAAGAAACTCCAGTACCACACTACTGTACAATGTATATCAAGTAAGAACCTCCAGTACCTCAATACTGTACAATATATATCAAGTAAGAACCTCCAGTAACTCAGTACTGTACAATGTATATCAAGTAAGAACCTCCAGTAACTCAATACTGTACAATGTATATCAAGTAAGAACCTCCAGTAACTCAGTACTGTACAATGTATATCAAGTAAGAAACTCCAGTACCACACTACTGTACAATGTATATCAAGTAAGAACCTCCAGTACCACAATACTGTACAATGTATATCAAGTAAGAACCTCCAGTAACTCAGTACTGTACAATGTATATCAAGTAAGAAACTCCAGTAACTCAATACTGTACAATGTATATCAAGTAAGAACCTCCAGTACCTCAATACTGTACATGTATATCAAGTAAGAAACTCTAGTACCTCAATACTGTACAATGTATATCAAGTAAGAACCTCCAGTAACTCAGTACTGTACAATGTATATCAAGTAAGAACCTCCAGTAACTCAATACTGTACAATGTATATCAAGTATGAACCTCCAGTGCCTCAATACTGTACAATGTATATCAAGTAAGAACCTCCAGTAACTCAGTACTGTACAATGTATATCAAGTAAGAACCTCCAGTACCTCAATACTGTACAATGTATATCAAGTATGAACCTCCAGTGCCTCAATACTGTACAATGTATATCAAGTAAGAACCTCCAGTAACTCAGTACTGTACAATGTATATCAAGTAAGAACCTCCAGTAACTCAGTACTGTACAATGTCTATCAAGTAAGAACCTCCAGTACCTCAATACTGTACAATGTATATCAAGTAAGAACCTCCAGTGCCTCAATACTGTACAATGTATATCAAGTAAGAACCTCCAGTACCTCAATACTGTACAATGTATATCAAGTAAGAAACTCCAGTACCTCAATACTGTACAATGTATATCAAGTAAGAACCTCCAGTAACTCAGTACTGTACAATGTATATCAAGTAAGAACCTCCAGTAACTCAATACTGTACAATGTATATCAAGTAAGAACCTCCAGTACCACAGTATTGTACAATGTATATCAAGTAAGAAACTCCAGTACCACAGTATTGTACAATGTATATCAAGTAAGAAACTCCAGTAACTCAGTACTGTACAATATATATCAAGTAAGAAACTCCAGTACCACACTACTGTACAATGTATATCAAGTAAGAACCTCCAGTACCTCAATACTGTACAATGTATATCAAGTAAGAACCTCCAGTAACTCAATACTGTACAATGTATATCAAGTAAGAACCTCCAGTACCACAATACTGTACAATGTATATCAAGTAAGAACCTCCAGTACCACAGTACTGTACAATGTATATCAAATAAGAACCTCCAGTAACTCAATACTGTACAATGTATATCAAGTATGAACCTCCAGTGCCTCAATACTGTACAATGTATATCAAGTAAGAACCTCCAGTAACTCAGTACTGTACAATGTATATCAAGTAAGAACCTCCAGTACCTCAATACTGTACAATGTATATCAAGTATGAACCTCCAGTGCCTCAATACTGTACAATGTATATCAAGTAAGAACCTCCAGTAACTCAGTACTGTACAATGTATATCAAGTAAGAACCTCCAGTAACTCAGTACTGTACAATGTCTATCAAGTAAGAACCTCCAGTACCTCAATACTGTACAATGTATATCAAGTATGAACCTCCAGTGCCTCAATACTGTACAATGTATATCAAGTAAGAACCTCCAGTACCTCAATACTGTACAATGTATATCAAGTAAGCAACTCCAGTACCTCAATACTGTACAATGTATATCAAGTAAGAACCTCCAGTAACTCAGTACTGTACAATGTATATCAAGTAAGAACCTCCAGTAACTCAATACTGTACAATGTATATCAAGTAAGAACCTCCAGTACCACAGTATTGTACAATGTATATCAAGTAAGAAACTCCAGTACCACAGTATTGTACAATGTATATCAAGTAAGAAACTCCAGTAACTCAGTACTGTACAATATATATCAAGTAAGAAACTCCAGTACCACACTACTGTACAATGTATATCAAGTAAGAACCTCCAGTACCACAATACTGTACAATGTATATCAAGTAAGAACCTCCAGTAACTCAATACTGTACAATGTATATCAAGTAAGAACCTCCAGTACCACAATACTGTACAATGTATATCAAGTAAGAACCTCCAGTACCTCAGTATTGTACAATGTATATCAAGTAAGAAACTCCAGTACCACAGTATTGTACAATGTATATCAAGTAAGAACCTCCAGTACCACAATACTGTACAATGTATATCAAGTAAGAACCTCCAGTACCACAGTACTGTACAATGTATATCAAGTAAGAAACTCCAGTACCACACTACTGTACAATGTATATCAAGTAAGAACCTCCAGTACCACAATACTGTACAATGTATATCAAGTAAGAACCTCCAGTAACTCAGTACTGTACAATGTATATCAAGTAAGAAACTCCAGTACCTCAATACTGTACAATGTATATCAAGTAAGAACCTCCAGTACCTCAATACTGTACAATGTATATCAAGTAAGAAACTCCAGTACCTCAATACTGTACAATGTATATCAAGTAAGAACCTCCAGTAACTCAGTACTGTACAATGTATATCAAGTAAGAACCTCCAGTAACTCAATACTGTACAATGTATATCAAGTATGAACCTCCAGTGCCTCAATACTGTACAATGTATATCAAGTAAGAACCTCCAGTAACTCAGTACTGTACAATGTATATCAAGTAAGAACCTCCAGTACCTCAATACTGTACAATGTATATCAAGTAAGAACCTCCAGTGCCTCAATACTGTACAATGTATATCAAGTAAGAACCTCCAGTAACTCAGTACTGTACAATGTATATCAAGTAAGAACCTCCAGTAACTCAGTACTGTACAATGTATATCAAGTAAGAACCTCCAGTACCTCAATACTGTACAATGTATATCAAGTATGAACCTCCAGTGCCTCAATACTGTACAATGTATATCAAGTAAGAACCTCCAGTACCTCAATACTGTACAATGTATATCAAGTAAGAAACTCCAGTACCTCAATACTGTACAATGTATATCAAGTAAGAACCTCCAGTAACTCAGTACTGTACAATGTATATCAAGTAAGAACCTCCAGTAACTCATTACTGTACAATGTATATCAAGTAAGAACCTCCAGTACCACAGTATTGTACAATGTATATCAAGTAAGAAACTCCAGTACCACAGTATTGTACAATGTATATCAAGAAGAAACTCCAGTAACTCAGTACTGTACAATGTATATCAAGTAAGAAACTCCAGTACCACACTACTGTACAATGTATATCAAGTAAGAACCTCCAGTACCACAATACTGTACAATGTATATCAAGTAAGAACCTCCAGTAACTCAATACTGTACAATGTATATCAAGTAAGAACCTCCAGTACCACAATACTGTACAATGTATATCAAGTAAGAAACTCCAGTACCACAGTACTGTACATTGTATATCAAGTAAGAACCTCCAGTACCACAGTACTGTACAATGTATATCAAGTAAGAAACTCCAGTACCACAATACAGTACAATGTATGTCAAGTAAGAACCTCCAGTAACTCAATACTGTACAATGTATATCAAGTAAGAACCTCCAGTACCACAGTATTGTACAATGTATATCAAGTAAGAAACTCCAGTACCACAGTATTGTACAATGTATATCAAGTAAGAACCTCCAGTACCACAGTATTGTACAATGTATATCAAGTAAGAAACTCCAGTACCACACTACTGTACAATGTATATCAAGTAAGAACCTCCAGTACCACAATACTGTACAATGTATATCAAGTAAGAACCTCCAGTAACTCAGTACTGTACAATGTATATCAAGTAAGAACCTCCAGTAACTCAGTACTGTACAATGTATATCAAGTAAGAACCTCCAGTACCACACTACTGTACAATGTATATCAAGTAAGAACCTCCAGTACCACACTATTGTACAATGTATATCAAGTAAAAACCTCCAGTACCACAACACTGTACAATGTATATCAAGTAAGAACCTCCAGTACCTCAATACTGTACAATGTATATCAAGTAAGAACCTCCAGTACCTCAATACTGTACAATGTATATGAAGTAAGAACCTCCAGTAACTCAATACTGTACAATGTATATCAAGTAAGAACCTCCAGTACCTCAATACTGTACAATGTATATGAAGTAAGAACCTCCAGTACCTCAGTACTGTACAATGTATATCAAGTAAGAACCTCCAGTACCTCAATACTGTACAATGTATATGAAGTAAGAACCTCCAGTAACTCAATACTGTACAATGTATATCAAGTAAGAACCTCCAGTACCACAGTATTGTACAATGTATATCAAGTAAGAACCTCCAGTATCACAGTATTGTACAATGTATATCAAGTAAGAAACTCCAGTAACTCAGTACTGTACAATGTATATCAAGTAAGAACCTCCAGTACCACAGTATTGTACAATGTATATCAAGTAAGAACCTCCAGTACTACAATACTGTACAATGTATATCAAGTAAGAACCTCCAGTACCACAATACTGTACAATGTATATCAAGTAAGAACCTCCAGTACCACAGTACTGTACAATGTATATCAAGTAAGAACCTCCAGTACCACAATACTGTACAATGTATATCAAGTAAGAAACTCCAGTAACTCAGTACTGTACAATGTATATCAAGTAAGAACCTCCAGTACTACAATACTGTACAATGTATATCAAGTAAGAACCTCCAGTACCACACTACTGTACAATGTATATCAAGTAAGAACCTCCAGTAACTCAATACTGTACAATGTATATCAAGTAAGAACCTCCAGTACCACAATACTGTACAATGTATATCAAGTAAGAACCTCCAGTACCTCAATACTGTACAATGTATATCAAGTAAGAACCTCCAGTACCTCAATACTGTACAATGTATATCAAGTAAGAAACTCCAGTACCACAATACTGTACAATGTATATCAAGTAAGAACCTCCAGTAACTCAATACTGTACGATGTATATCAAGTAAGAACCTCCAGTACCACAGTACTGTACAATGAATATCAAGTAAGAACCTCCAGTACCACAATACTGTACAATGTATATCAAGTAAGAACCTCCAGTACCTCAATACTGTACAATGTATATCAAGTAAGAACCTCCAGTAACTCAATACTGTACAATGTATATCAAGTAAGAACCTCCAGTGCCTCAATTCTGTACAATGTATATCATGTAAGAACCTCCAGTACCACACTACTGTACAATGTATATCAAGTAAGAACCTCCAGTACCTCAATACTGTACAATGTATATCAAGTATGAACCTCCAGTAACTCAATACTGTACAATGTTTATCAAGTAAGAACCTCCAGTACCACAGTACTGTACAATGTATATCAAGTAAGAACCTCCAGTACCACAATACTGTACAATGTATATCAGGTAAGAACCTCCAGTACCACACTACTGTACAATGTATATCAAGCAAGAACCTCCAGTAACTCAATACTGTACAATGTATATCAAGTAAGAACCTCCAGTAACTCAGTACTGTACAATGTATATCAAGTAAGAACCTCCAGTACCTCAGTACTGTACAATGTATATCAAGTAAGAACCTCCAGTACCACAGTACTGTACAATGTATATCAAGTAAGAACCTCCAGTACCACAATACTGTACAATGTATATCAGGTAAGAACCTCCAGTACCAGACTACTGTACAATGTATATCAAGCAAGAACCTCCAGTAACTCAATACTGTACAATGTATATCAAGTAAGAACCTCCAGTAACTCAGTACTGTACAATGTATATCAAGTATGAACCTCCAGTAACACAATACTGTACAATGTATATCAAGTAAGAACCTCCAGTACCACACTACTGTACAATGTATATCAAGTAAGAACCTCCAGTACCACAATACTGTACAATGTATATCAAGTAAGAAACTCCAGTACCACAATACTGTACAATGTATATCAAGTAAGAACCTCCAGTAACTCAATACTGTACAATGTATATCAAGTAAGAACCTCCAGTACTACAATACTGTACAATGTATATCAAGTAAGAAACTCCAGTACCTTAATACTGTACAATGTCTATCAAGTAAGAACCTCCAGTACCACAATACTGTACAATGTATATCAAGTAAGAACCTCCAGTACTACAATACTGTACAATGTATATCAAGTAAGAACCTCCAGTACCACAATACTGTACAATGTATATCAAGTAAGAACCTCCAGTACTACAATACTGTACAATGTATATCAAGTACGAACCTCCAGTACCTCAATACTGTACAATGTATATCAAGTAAGAACCTCCAGTACCACAATACTGTACAATGTATATCAAGTAAGAACCTCCAGTACCACACTACTGTACAATGTATATCAAGTAAGAACCTCCAGTACCACAATACTGTACAATGTATATCAAGTAAGAAACTCCAGTACCACAATACTGTACAATGTATATCAAGTAAGAACCTCCAGTAACTCAATACTGTACAATGTATATCAAGTAAGAACCTCCAGTACTACAATACTGTACAATGTATATCAAGTAAGAAACTCCAGTACCTTAATACTGTACAATGTATATCAAGTAAGAAACTCCAGTACCTTAGTACAGTACAATGTATATCAAGTAAGAACCTCCAGTAACTCAATACTGTACAATGTATATCAAGTAAGAACCTCCAGTAACTGAATACTGTACAATGTATATCAAGTAAGAACCTCCAGTACCACACTACTGTACAATGTATATCAAGTACGAACCTCCAGTACCTCAATACTGTACAATGTATATCAAGTAAGAACCTCCAGTACCACAATACTGTACAATGTATATCAAGTAAGAACCTCCAGTACCACAATACTGTACAATGTATATCAAGTAAGAACCTCCAGTACCTCAATACTGTACAATGTATATCAAGTAAGAACCTCCAGCACCACAATACTGTACACTGTATATCAAGTAAGAACCTCCAGTACCACAGTACTGTACAATGTATATCAAGTACGAACCTCCAGTACCACAGTACTGTACAATGTATATCAAGTAAGAAACTCCAGTAACTCAATACTGTACAATGTATATCAAGTAAGAACCTCCAGTAACTCAATACTGTACAATGTATATCAAGTAAGAACCTCCAGTACCTCAATACTGTACAATGTATATAAAGTAAGAACCTCCAGTACCACAGTACTGTACAATGTATATCAGGTAAGAACCTCCAGTACCTCAATACTGTACAATGTATATAAAGTAAGAACCTCCAGTACCTCAATACTGTACAATGTATATCAAGTAAGAACCTCCAGTACCACAGTACTGTACAATGTATATCAAGTAAGAAACTCCAGTAACTCAATACTGTACAATGTATATCAAGTAAGAACCTACAGTAACTCAATACTGTACAATGTATATCAAGTAAGAACCTCCAGTACCACACTACTGTACAATGTATATCAAGTAAGAACCTCCAGTACCACACTACTGTACAATGTATATCAAGTAAGAAACTCCAGTAACTCAATACTGTACAATGTATATCAAGTAAGAACCTACAGTAACTCAATACTGTACAATGTATATCAAGTAAGAACCTCCAGTACCACACTACTGTACAATGTATATCAAGTACGAACCTCCAGTACCTCAATACTGTACAATGTATATCAAGTAAGAACCTCCAGTACCACAATACTGTACAATGAATATCAAGTAAGAACCTCCAGTACCACAATACTGTACAATGTATATCAAGTAAGAACCTCCAGTACCTCAATACTGTACAATGTATATCAAGTAAGAACCTCCAGTAACTCAATACTGTACAATGTATATCAAGTAAGAACCTCCAGTGCCTCAATACTGTACAATGTATATCATGTAAGAACCTCCAGTACCACAGTACTGTACAATGTATATCAAGTAAGAAACTCCAGTACCTCAATACTGTACAATGTATATCAAGTAAGAACCTCCAGTAACTCAATACTGTACAATGTATATCAAGTAAGAACCTCCAGTACCACAGTACTGTACAATGTATATCAAGTAAGAACCTCCAGTAACTCAATACTGTACAATGTATATCAAGTAAGAACCTCCAGTACCACAGTACAGTACAATGTATATCAAGTAAGAACCTCCAGTACCACAGTACTGTACAATGTATATCAAGTAAGAACCTCCAGTACCACAATACTGTACAATGTATATCAAGTAAGAACCTCCAGTACCACAATACTGTACAATGTATATCAAGTAAGAACCTCCAGTACCACAATACTGTACAATGTATATCAAGTAAGAACCTCCAGTACCTCAATACTGTACAATGTATATCAAGTAAGAAACTCCAGTACCACAGTACTGTACAATGTATATCAAGTAAGAAACTCCAGTACCTCAATACTGTACAATGTATATCAAGTACGAACCTCCAGTACCTCAATACTGTACAATGTATATCAAGTAAGAACCTCCAGTACCACAGTACTGTACAATGTATATCATGTAAGAACCTCCAGTACCTCAATACTGTACAATGTATATCAAGTACGAACCTCCAGTACCTCAATACTGTACAATGTATATCAAGTAAGAAACTCCAGTAACTCAGTACTGTACAATGTATATCAAGTAAGAACCTCCAGTACCACAGTACTGTACAATGTATATCATGTAAGAACCTCCAGTACCACAGTACTGTACAATGTATATCAAGTAAGAAACTCCAGTACCTCAATACTGTACAATGTATATCAAGTACGAACCTCCAGTACCTCAATACTGTACAATGTATATCAAGTAAGAACCTCCAGTACCACAATACTGTACAATGCATATCAAGTAAGAACCTCCAGTACCACAATACTGTACAATGTATATCAAGTAAGAACCTCCAGTACCACAATACTGTACAATGTATATCAAGTAAGAACCTCCAGTACCACAATACTGTACAATGTATATCAAGTAAGAACCTCCAGTACCTCAATACTGTACAATGTATATCAAGTAAGAACCTCCAGTACCTCAATACTGTACAATGTATATCAAGTAAGAACCTCCAGTACCTCAATACTGTACAATGTATATCAAGTAAGAACCTCCAGTACCACAATACTGTACAATGTATATCAAGTAAGAACCTCCAGTACCTCAATACTGTACAATGTATATCAAGTAAGAACCTCCAGTACCACAGTACTGTACAATGTATATCAAGTAAGAACCTCCAGTACCTCAGTACTGTACAATGTATATCAAGCAAGAACCTCCAGTACCTCAATACTGTACAATGTATATCAAGTAAGAACCTCCAGTAACTCAATACTGTACAATGTATATCAAGTAATAACCTCCAGTACCACAATACTGTACAATGTATATCAAGTAAGAAACTCCAGTACCTCAATACTGTACAATGTATATCAAGTACGAACCTCCAGTACCACAATACTGTACAATGTATATCAAGTACGAACCTCCAGTACCACAATACTGTACAATGTATATCAAGTACGAACCTCCAGTACCACAATACTGTACAATGTATATCAAGTAAGAAACTCCAGTACCACAATACTGTACAAAGTATATCAAGTAAGAACCTCCAGTACCTCAATACTGTACAATGTATATCAAGTACAAACCTCCAGTACCACAATACTGTACAATGCATATCAAGTAAGAACCTCCAGTAACTCAATACTGTACAATGTATATCAAGTAAGAACCTCCAGTACCACAATACTGTACAATGTATATCAAGTAAGAACCTCCAGTACCTCAATACTGTACAATGTTTATCAAGTAAGAACCTCCAGTACCTCAATACTGTACAATGTATATCAAGTAAGAACCTCCAGTACCACAGTACAGTACAATGTATATCAAGTAAGAACCTCCAGTAACTCAATACTGTACAATGTATATCAAGTAAGAACCTCCAGTACCACAGTACAGTACAATGTATATCAAGTAAGAACCTCCAGTAACTCAATACTGTACAATGTATATCAAGTACGAACCTCCAGTACCTCAATACTGTACAATGTATATCAAGTAAGAACCTCCAGTAACTCAATACTGTACAATGTATATCAAGTAAGAACCTCCAGTACCTCAATACTGTACAATGTATATCAAGTAAGAACCTCCAGTGCCTCAGTACAGTACAATGTATATCAAGTAAGAAACTCCAGTACCACAGTACTGTACAATGTATATCAAGTATGAACCTCCAGTAACTCAATACTGTACAATGTATATCAAGTATGAACCTCCAGTACCTCAGTACTGTACAATGTATATCAAGTAAGAACCTCCAGTACCTCAATACTGTACAATGTATATCAAGTAAGAAACTCCAGTACCACAATACTGTACAATGTATATCAAGTAAGAACCTCCAGTACCTCAGTACTGTACAATGTATATCAAGTATGAACCTCCAGTAACTCAATACTGTACAATGTATATCAAGTATGAACCTCCAGTACCTCAGTACTGTACAATGTATATCAAGTAAGAACCTCCAGTACCACAATACTGTACAATGTATATCAAGTAAGAAACTCCAGTAACTCAATACTGTACAATGTATATCAAGTAAGAAACTCCAGTACCACAATACTGTACAATGTATATGAAGTAAGAACCTCCAGTACCTCAATACTGTACAATGTATATCAAGTAAGAACCTCCAGTACCTCAATACTGTACAATGTATATCAAGTAAGAACCTCCAGTACCACACTACTGTACAATGTATATCAAGTAAGAACCTCCAGTAACTCAATACTGTACAATGTATATCAAGTATGAACCTCCAGTACCACAGTACTGTACAATGTATATCAAGTAAGAAACTCCAGTAACTCAATACTGTACAATGTATATCAAGTATGAACCTCCAGTACCACAGTACAGTACAATGTATATCAAGTATGAACCTCCAGTAACTCAATACTGTACAATGTATATCAAGTACGAACCTCCAGTACCTCAATACTGTACAATGTATATCAAGTAAGAACCTCCAGTACCACAGTACTGTACAATGTATATCAAGTAAGAACCTACAGTAACTCAATACTGTACAATGTATATCAAGTAAGAACCTCCAGTACCTCAATATTGTACAATGTATATCAAGTAAGAACCTCCAGTACCACAGTACTGTACAATGTATATCAAGTAAGAACCTCCAGTACCACAGTACTGTACAATGTATATCAAGTAAGAACCTCCAGTACCACAGTACTGTACAATGAATATCAAGTAAGAACCTCCAGTACCTCAATACTGTACAATGTATATCAAGTAAGAAACTCCAGTAACTCAGTACTGTACAATGTATATCAAGTATGAACCTCCAGTACCTCAGTACTGTACAATGTATATCAAGTAAGAAACTCCAGTACCTTAATACTGTACAATGTATATCAAGTAAGAAACTCCAGTACCTTAATACTGTACAATGTATATCAAGTAAGAAACTCCAGTACCTTAGTACTGTACAATGTATATCAAGTAAGAAACTCCAGTACCTCAATACTGTACAATGTATATCAAGTAAGAACCTCCAGTAACTCAATGCTGTACAATGTATATCAAGTAAGAACCTCCAGTAACTCAATACTGTACAATGTATATCAAGTAAGAACCTCCAGTACCACAATACTGTGCAATGTATATCAAGTAAGAACCTCCAGTACCACAATACTGTACAATGCATATCAAGTAAGAACCTCCAGTACCTCAGTACTGTACAATGTATATCAAGTAAGAACCTCCAGTACCACAGTACTGTACAATGTATATCAAGTAAGAACCTCCAGTACCACAATACTGTACAATGTATATCAAGTACGAACCTCCAGTACCACAATACTGTACAATGCATATCAAGTAAGAACCTCCAGTACCACAATACTGTACAATGTATATCAAGTAAGAACCTCCAGTACCTCAATACTGTACAATGTATATCAAGTAAGAACCTCCAGTACCACAATACTGTACAATGTATATCAAGTAAGAAACTCCTGTACCACAGTACTGTACAATGTATATCAAGTAAGAACCTCCAGTACCACAATACTGTACAATGTATATCAAGTAAGAACCTCCAGTACCTCAATACTGTACAATGTATATCAAGTAAGAACCTCCAGTACCACAGTACTGTACAATGTATATCAAGTAAGAAACTCCAGTAACTCAATACTGTACAATGTATATCAAGTAAGAACCTCCAGTACCTCAATACTGTACAATGTATATCAGGTAAGAACCTCCAGTACTACAATACTGTACAATGTATATCAAGTAAGAAACTCCAGTACCTCAGTACTGTACAATGTATATCAAGTAAGAACCTCCAGTACCTCAGTACTGTACAATGTATATCAAGTAAGAACCTCCAGTACCACAGTATTGTACAATGTATATCAAGTAAGAACCTCCAGTACCACAGTATTGTACAATGTATATCAAGTAAGAACCTCCAGTACCTCAGTACTGTACAATGTATATCAAGTAAGAACCTCCAGTACCTCAGTACTGTACAATGTATATCAAGTAAGAACCTCAAGTACCTCAATACTGTACAATGTATATCAAGTAAGAACCTCCAGTACCTCAATACTGTACAATGTATATCAAGGAAGAACCTCCAGTACCACAGTACTGTACAATGTATATCAAGTAAGAAACTCCAGTACCTCAGTACTGTACAATGTATATCAAGTAAGAACCTCCAGTGCCTCAGTACAGTACAATGTATATCAAGTAAGAACCTCAAGTACCTCAATATTGTACAATGTATATCAAGTAAGAAACTCCAGTGCCTCAATACTGTACAATGTATATCAAGGAAGAACCTCCAGTACCACAGTACTGTACAATGTATATCAAGTAAGAACCTCCAGTGCCTCAGTACAGTACAATGTATATCAAGTAAGAACCTCCAGTACCTCAATATTGTACAATGTATATCAAGTAAGAAACTCCAGTGCCTCAGTACAGTACAATGTATATCAAGTAAGAACCTCAAGTACCTCAATACTGTACAATGTATATCAAGTAAGAACCTCCAGTACCACAATACTGTACAATGTATATCAAGGAAGAACCTCCAGTACCACAGTACTGTACAATGTATATCAAGTAAGAACCTCCAGTACCTCAGTACTGTACAATGTATATCAAGTAAGAACCTCCAGTACCTCAATACTGTACAATGTATATCAAGTAAGAACCTCCAGTACCACAGTACTGTACAATGTATATCAAGTAAGAAACTCCAGTACCTCAATACTGTACAATGTATATGAAGTAAGAACCTCCAGTACCTCAGTACTGTACAATGTATATCAAGTAAGAACCTCCAGTACCACAGTATTGTACAATGTATATCAAGTAAGAACCTCCAGTACCACAGTACTGTACAATGTATATCAAGTAAGAAACTCCAGTACCACAGTACTGTACAATGTATATCAGGTAAGAACCTCCAGTACCACAGTATTGTACAATGTATATCAAGTAAGAACCTCCAGTACCACAGTAATGTACAATGTATATCAAGTAAGAACCTCCAGTACCTCAGTACTGTACAATGTATATCAAGTAAGAACCTCCAGTACCTCAGTACTGTACAATGTATATCAAGTAAGAACCTCAAGTACCTCAATACTGTACAATGTATATCAAGTAAGAAACTCCAGTACCTCAATACTGTACATTGTATATCAAGTAAGAAACTCCAGTACCACAGTACTGTACAATGTATATCAAGTAAGAAACTCCAGTACCACAGTACTGTACAATGTATATCAAGTAAGAAACTCCAGTACCACAATACTGTACAATGTATATCAAGTAAGAAACTCCAGTACCTTAGTACTGTACAATGTATATCAAGTAAGAAACTCCAGTACCTCAATACTGTACAATGTATATCAAGTAAGAACCTCCAGTACCTTAATACTGTACAATGTATATCAAGTAAGAAACTCCAGTACCTTAGTACTGTACAATGTATATCAAGTAAGAAACTCCAGTACCTCAATACTGTACAATGTATATCAAGTAAGAACCTCCAGTAACTCAATGCTGTACAATGTATATCAAGTAAGAACCTCCAGTGCCTCAATACTGTACAATGTATATCAAGTAAGAACCTCCAGTACCACAATACTGTACAATGTATATCAAGTAAGAACCTCCAGTACCACAATACTGTACAATGCATATCAAGTAAGAACCTCCAGTACCTCAGTACTGTACAATGTATATCAAGTAAGAACCTCCAGTACCACAGTACTGTACAATGTATATCAAGTAAGAACCTCCAGTACCACAATACTGTACAATGTATATCAAGTACGAACCTCCAGTACCACAATACTGTACAATGCATATCAAGTAAGAACCTCCAGTACCTCAGTACTGTACAATGTATATCAAGTAAGAACCTCCAGTACCACAATACTGTACAATGTATATCAAGTAAGAACCTCCAGTACCTCAATACTGTACAATGTATATCAAGTAAGAACCTCCAGTACCACAATACTGTACAATGTATATCAAGTAAGAAACTCCTGTACCACAGTACTGTACAATGTATATCAAGTAAGAACCTCCAGTACCACAATACTGTACAATGTATATCAAGTAAGAACCTCCAGTACCTCAATACTGTACAATGTATATCAAGTAAGAACCTCCAGTACCACAGTACTGTACAATGTATATCAAGTAAGAAACTCCAGTAACTCAATACTGTACAATGTATATCAAGTAAGAACCTCCAGTACCTCAATACTGTACAATGTATATCAGGTAAGAACCTCCAGTACTACAATACTGTACAATGTATATCAAGTAAGAAACTCCAGTACCTCAGTACTGTACAATGTATATCAAGTAAGAACCTCCAGTACCTCAGTACTGTACAATGTATATCAAGTAAGAACCTCCAGTACCTCAGTACTGTACAATGTATATCAGGTAAGAACCTCCAGTACCACAGTATTGTACAATGTATATCAAGTAAGAACCTCCAGTACCACAGTATTGTACAATGTATATCAAGTAAGAACCTCCAGTACCTCAGTACTGTACAATGTATATCAAGTAAGAACCTCCAGTACCTCAGTACTGTACAATGTATATCAAGTAAGAACCTCAAGTACCTCAATACTGTACAATGTATATCAAGTAAGAACCTCCAGTACCTCAATACTGTACAATGTATATCAAGGAAGAACCTCCAGTACCACAGTACTGTACAATGTATATCAAGTAAGAAACTCCAGTACCTCAGTACTGTACAATGTATATCAAGTAAGAACCTCCAGTGCCTCAGTACAGTACAATGTATATCAAGTAAGAACCTCAAGTACCTCAATATTGTACAATGTATATCAAGTAAGAAACTCCAGTGCCTCAATACTGTACAATGTATATCAAGGAAGAACCTCCAGTACCACAGTACTGTACAATGTATATCAAGTAAGAACCTCCAGTGCCTCAGTACAGTACAATGTATATCAAGTAAGAACCTCCAGTACCTCAATATTGTACAATGTATATCAAGTAAGAAACTCCAGTACCTCAGTACAGTACAATGTATATCAAGTAAGAACCTCAAGTACCTCAATACTGTACAATGTATATCAAGTAAGAACCTCCAGTACCACAATACTGTACAATGTATATCAAGGAAGAACCTCCAGTACCACAGTACTGTACAATGTATATCAAGTAAGAACCTCCAGTACCTCAGTACTGTACAATGTATATCAAGTAAGAACCTCCAGTACCTCAATACTGTACAATGTATATCAAGTAAGAACCTCCAGTACCACAGTACTGTACAATGTATATCAAGTAAGAAACTCCAGTACCTCAGTACTGTACAATGTATATCAAGTAAGAACCTCCAGTACCTCAGTACTGTACAATGTATATCAAGTAAGAACCTCCAGTACCACAGTACTGTACAATGTATATCAAGTAAGAACCTCCAGTACCACAGTACTGTACAATGTATATCAAGTAAGAAACTCCAGTACCACAGTACTGTACAATGTATATCAAGTAAGAACCTCCAGTACCACAGTATTGTACAATGTATATCAAGTAAGAACCTCCAGTACCACAGTATTGTACAATGTATATCAAGTAAGAACCTCCAGTACCTCAGTACTGTACAATGTATATCAAGTAAGAAACTCCAGTACCTCAGTACTGTACAATGTATATCAAGTAAGAACCTCAAGTACCTCAATACTGTACAATGTATATCAAGTAAGAAACTCCAGTACCTCAATACTGTACATTGTATATCAAGTAAGAAACTCCAGTACCACAGTACTGTACAATGTATATCAAGTAAGAAACTCCAGTACCACAGTACTGTACAATGTATATCAAGTAAGAAACTCCAGTACCACAATACTGTACAATGTATATCAAGTAAGAAACTCCAGTACCTTAGTACTGTACAATGTATATCAAGTAAGAAACTCCAGTACCTTAATACTGTACAATGTATATCAAGTAAGAAACTCCAGTACCTTAATACTGTACAATGTATATCAAGTAAGAAACTCCAGTACCTTAGTACTGTACAATGTATATCAAGTAAGAAACTCCAGTACCTTAATACTGTACAATGTATATCAAGTAAGAACCTCCAGTAACTCAATGCTGTACAATGTATATCAAGTAAGAACCTCCAGTGCCTCAATACTGTACAATGTATATCAAGTAAGAACCTCCAGTACCACAATACTGTACAATGTATATCAAGTAAGAACCTCCAGTACCACAATACTTTACAATGCATATCAAGTAAGAACCTCCAGTACCTCAGTACTGTACAATGTATATCAAGTAAGAACCTCCAGTACCACAGTACTGTACAATGTATATCAAGTAAGAACCTCCAGTACCACAATACTGTACAATGTATATCAAGTACGAACCTCCAGTACCACAATACTGTACAATGCATATCAAGTAAGAACCTCCAGTACCTCAGTACTGTACAATGTATATCAAGTAAGAACCTCCAGTACCACAATACTGTACAATGTATATCAAGTAAGAACCTCCAGTACCTCAATACTGTACAATGTATATCAAGTAAGAACCTCCAGTACCACAATACTGTACAATGTATATCAAGTAAGAAACTCCTGTACCACAGTACTGTACAATGTATATCAAGTAAGAACCTCCAGTACCACAATACTGTACAATGTATATCAAGTAAGAACCTCCAGTACCACAATACTGTACAATGTATATCAAGTAAGAACCTCCAGTACCACAGTACTGTACAATGTATATCAAGTAAGAAACTCCAGTAACTCAATACTGTACAATGTATATCAAGTAAGAACCTCCAGTACCTCAATACTGTACAATGTATATCAAGTAAGAACCTCCAGTACCACAATACTGTACAATGTATATCAAGTAAGAAACTCCAGTACCTCAGTACTGTACAATGTATATCAAGTAAGAACCTCCAGTACCTCAGTACTGTACAATGTATATCAAGTAAGAACCTCCAGTACCTCAGTACTGTACAATGTATATCAGGTAAGAACCTCCAGTACCACAGTATTGTACAATGTATATCAAGTAAGAACCTCCAGTACCACAGTATTGTACAATGTATATCAAGTAAGAACCTCCAGTACCTCAGTACTGTACAATGTATATCAAGTAAGAACCTCCAGTACCTCAGTACTGTACAATGTATATCAAGTAAGAACCTCAAGTACCTCAATACTGTACAATGTATATCAAGTAAGAACCTCCAGTACCTCAATACTGTACAATGTATATCAAGGAAGAACCTCCAGTACCACAGTACTGTACAATGTATATCAAGTAAGAAACTCCAGTACCTCAGTACTGTACAATGTATATCAAGTAAGAACCTCCAGTGCCTCAGTACAGTACAATGTATATCAAGTAAGAACCTCAAGTACCTCAATATTGTACAATGTATATCAAGTAAGAAACTCCAGTGCCTCAATACTGTACAATGTATATCAAGGAAGAACCTCCAGTACCACAGTACTGTACAATGTATATCAAGTAAGAACCTCCAGTGCCTCAGTACAGTACAATGTATATCAAGTAAGAACCTCCAGTACCTCAATATTGTACAATGTATATCAAGTAAGAAACTCCAGTGCCTCAGTACAGTACAATGTATATCAAGTAAGAACCTCCAGTACCTCAATACTGTACAATGTATATCAAGTAAGAACCTCCAGTACCACAATACTGTACAATGTATATCAAGGAAGAACCTCCAGTACCACAGTACTGTACAATGTATATCAAGTAAGAACCTCCAGTACCTCAGTACTGTACAATGTATATCAAGTAAGAACCTCCAGTACCTCAATACTGTACAATGTATATCAAGTAAGAACCTCCAGTACCACAGTACTGTACAATGTATATCAAGTAAGAAACTCCAGTACCTCAATACTGTACAATGTATATGAAGTAAGAACCTCCAGTACCTCAGTACTGTACAATGTATATCAAGTAAGAACCTCCAGTACCACAGTATTGTACAATGTATATCAAGTAAGAACCTCCAGTACCACAGTACTGTACAATGTATATCAAGTAAGAAACTCCAGTACCACAGTACTGTACAATGTATATCAGGTAAGAACCTCCAGTACCACAGTATTGTACAATGTATATCAAGTAAGAACCTCCAGTACCACAGTATTGTACAATGTATATCAAGTAAGAACCTCCAGTACCTCAGTACTGTACAATGTATATCAAGTAAGAACCTCCAGTACCTCAGTACTGTACAATGTATATCAAGTAAGAACCTCAAGTACCTCAATACTGTACAATGTATATCAAGTAAGAACCTCCAGTACCTCAATACTGTACAATGTATATCAAGGAAGAACCTCCAGTACCACAGTACTGTACAATGTATATCAAGTAAGAAACTCCAGTACCTCAGTACTGTACAATGTATATCAAGTAAGAACCTCCAGTGCCTCAGTACAGTACAATGTATATCAAGTAAGAACCTCAAGTACCTCAATATTGTACAATGTATATCAAGTAAGAAACTCCAGTGCCTCAATACTGTACAATGTATATCAAGGAAGAACCTCCAGTACCACAGTACTGTACAATGTATATCAAGTAAGAACCTCCAGTGCCTCAGTACTGTACAATGTATATCAAGTAAGAACCTCCAGTACCTCAATATTGTACAATGTATATCAAGTAAGAAACTCCAGTGCCTCAGTACAGTACAATGTATATCAAGTAAGAACCTCAAGTACCTAAATACTGTACAATGTATATCAAGTAAGAACCTCCAGTACCACAATACTGTACAATGTATATCAAGGAAGAACCTCCAGTACCACAGTACTGTACAATGTATATCAAGTAAGAACCTCCAGTACCTCAGTACTGTACAATGTATATCAAGTAAGAACCTCCAGTACCTCAATACTGTACAATGTATATCAAGTAAGAACCTCCAGTACCACAGTACTGTACAATGTATATCAAGTAAGAAACTCCAGTACCTCAATACTGTACAATGTATATGAAGTAAGAACCTCCAGTACCTCAGTACTGTACAATGTATATCAAGTAAGAACCTCCAGTACCACAGTATTGTACAATGTATATCAAGTAAGAACCTCCAGTACCACAGTACTGTACAATGTATATCAAGTAAGAACCTCCAGTACCACAGTATTGTACAATGTATATCAAGTAAGAACCTCCAGTACCACAGTACTGTACAATGTATATCAAGTAAGAAACTCCAGTACCACAGTATTGTACAATGTATATCAAGTAAGAACCTCCAGTACCACAGTACTGTACAATGTATATCAAGTAAGAAACTCCAGTACCACAGTATTGTACAATGTATATCAAGTAAGAACCTCCAGTACCACAGTACTGTACAATGTATATCAAGTAAGAAACTCCAGTACCACAGTACTGTACAATGTATATCAAGTAAGAACCTCCAGTACCACAGTACTGTACAATGTATATCAAGTAAGAACCTCCAGTACCACAGTACTGTACAATGTATATCAAGTAAGAACCTCCAGTACCACAATACTGTACAATGTATATCAAGTAAGAACCTCCAGTACCACAGTACTGTACAATGTATATCAAGTAAGAACCTCCAGTACCACAATACTGTACAATGTATATCAAGTAAGAACCTCCAGTACCACAGTACTGTACAATGTATATCAATTAAGAACCTCCAGTACCTCAATACTGTACAATGTATATCAAGTAAGAACCTCCAGTACCACAGTACTGTACAATGTATATCAAGTAAGAACCTCCAGTACCACAATACTGTACAATGTATATCAAGTAAGAACCTCCAGTACCACAGTACTGTACAATGTATATCAAGTAAGAACCTCCAGTACCTCAATACGGTACAATGTATATCAAGTACGAACCTCCAGTACCACAGTATTGTACAATGTATATCAAGTAAGAAACATACAGTACTACAATACTGTACAATGTATATCAAGTAAGAACCTCTAGTACCACAGTATTGTACCATGTATATCAAGTAAGAACCTCCAGTACCACAGTATTGTACAATGTATATCAAGAAAGAACCTCTAGTACCTCAATACTGTACAATGTATATCAAGTAAGAACCTCCAGTACCACAATACTGTACAATGTATATCAAGTAAGAACCTCCAGTACCTCAGTACTGTACAATGTATATCAAGTAAGAACCTCCAGTACCACAATACTGTACAATGTATATCAAGTAAGAACCTCCAGTACCTCAATACTGTACAATGTATATCAAGTAAGAACCTCCAGTACCACAATACTGTACAATGCATATCAAGTAAGAACCTCCAGTACCACAATACTGTACAATATATATCAAGTAAGAACCTCCAGTACCACAGTACTGTACAATGTATATCAAGTAAGAACCTCCAGTACCACAATACTGTACAATGTATATCAAGTAAGAACCTCCAGTACCACAGTACTGTACAATGTATATCAAGTAAGAACCTCCAGTACCACAATACTGTACAATGTATATCAAGTAAGAACCTCCAGTACCACAGTACTGTACAATGTATATCAAGTAAGAACCTCCAGTACCTCAATACTGTACAATGTATATCAAGTACGAACCTCCAGTACCACAGTATTGTACAATGTATATCAAGTAAGAACCTCCAGTACTACAATACTGTACAATGTATATCAAGTACGAACCTCCAGTACCACAGTACTGTACAATGTATATCAAGTAAGAACCTCCAGTACCTCAATACTGTACAATGTATATCAAGTAAGAACCTCCAGTAACACAGTATTGTACAATGTATATCAAGTAAGAACCTCCAGTACCACAATACTGTACAATGTATATCAAGTACGAACCTCCAGTACTACAATACTGTACAATGTATATCAAGTAAGAACCTCCAGTACTACAATACTGTACAATGTATATCAAGTAAGAACCTCCAGTACCACAGTACTGTACAATGTATATCAAGTAAGAACCTCCAGTACCTCAATACTGTACAATGTATATCAAGTAAGAACCTCCAGTACCTCAATACTGTACAATGTATATCAAGTAAGAACCTCCAGTAACTCAGTACTTTACAATGTATATCAAGTAAGAAACTCCAGTACCACAATACTGTACAATGTATATCAAGTAAGAACCTCCAGTACCACACTACTGTACAATGTATATCAAGTAAGAACCTCCAGTACTACAATACTGTACAATGTATATCAAGTAAGAACCTCCAGTACTACAATATTGTACAATGTATATCAAGTAAGAACCTCCAGTACTACAATATTGTACAATGTATATCAAGTAAGAACCTCCAGTACTACAATACTGTACAATGTATATCAAGTACGAACCTCCAGTACTACAATACTGTACAATGTATATCAAGTACGAACCTCCAGTACTACAATACTGTACAATGTATATCAAGTAAGAACCTCCAGTACTACAATACTGTACAATGTATATCAAGTACGAACCTCCAGTACTACAATACTGTACAATGTATATCAAGTACGAAACTCCAGTACCTCAATACTGTACAATGTATATCAAGTAAGAACCTCCAGTACTACAATACTGTACAATGTATATCAAGTAAGAACCTCCAGTACTACAATACTGTACAATGTATATCAAGTAAGAACCTCCAGTACTACAATACTGTACAATGTATATCAAGTAAGAACCTCCAGTACTACAATACTGTACAATGTATATCAAGTACGAACCTCCAGTACTACAATATTGTACAATGTATATCAAGTAAGAACCTCCAGTACTACAATACTGTACAATGTATATCAAGTACGAACCTCCAGTACCACAATACTGTACAATGTATATCAAGTACGAAACTCCAGTACCTCAATACTGTACAATGTATATCAAGTAAGAACCTCCAGTACTACAATACTGTACAATGTATATCAAGTAAGAACCTCCAGTACTACAATATTGTACAATGTATATCAAGTAAGAACCTCCAGTACTACAATACTGTACAATGTATATCAAGTACGAACCTCCAGTACCACAGTATTGTACAATGTATATCAAGTAAGAAACTCCAGTACCACAGTACTGTACAATGTATATCAAGTAAGAACCTCCAGTACCTCAATACTGTACAATGTATATCAAGTAAGAAACTCCAGTACCACACTACTGTACAATGTATATCAAGTAAGAAACTCCAGTACCACAGTACTGTACAATGTATACCAAGTAAGAACCTCCAGTACCACAGTACAGTACAATGTATATCAAGTAAGAACCTCCAGTACCTCAATACTGTACAATGTATATCAAGTAAGAACCTCCAGTACCTCAATACTGTACAATGTATATCAAGTAAGAACCTCCAGTACCACAGTATTGTACAATGTATATCAAGTAAGAACCTCCAGTACTACAATACTGTACAATGTATATCAAGTAAGAACCTCCAGTACCACAATACTGTACAATGTATATCAAGTAAGAACCTCCAGTACCTCAATACTGTACAATGTATATCATGTAAGAACCTCCAGTACCACACTACTGTACAATGTATATCAAGTAAGAACCTCCAGTACCTCAATACTGTACAATGTATATCAAGTAAGAACCTCCAGTGCCTCAATACTGTACAATATATATCAAGTAAGAACCTCCAGTACCACAGTACTGTAAAATGTATATCAAGTAAGAACCTCCAGTACTACAATACTGTACAATGTATATCAAGTAAGAACCTCCAGTACCACAATACTGTACAATGTATATCAAGTAAGAACCTCCAGTACTACAATACTGTACAATGTATATCAAGTAAGAACCTCCAGTACTACAATACTGTACAATGTATATCAAGTAAGAACCTCCAGTACCTCAATACTGTACAATGTATATCAAGTAAGAACCTCCAGTACCTCAATACTGTACAATGTATATCATGTAAGAACCTCCAGTACCACACTACTGTACCATGTATATCAAGTAAGAACCTCCAGTACCTCAATACTGTACAATGTATATCAAGTAAGAACCTCCAGTAACTCAATACTGTACAATGTATATCAAGTAAGAACCTCCAGTACTACAATACTGTACAATGTATATCAAGTAAGAACCTCCAGTACCACAATATTGTACAATGCATATCAAGTAAGAACCTCCAGTACCACAGTACTGTACAATGTATATCAAGTACGAACCTCCAGTGCCTCAATACTGTACAATGTATATCAAGTAAGAACCTCCAGTACTACAATACTGTACAATGTATATCAAGTAAGAACCTCCAGTACCACAATACTGTACAATGTATATCAAGTAAGAACCTCCAGTACCACACTACTGTACAATGTATATCAAGTAAGAACCTCCAGTACCTCAATACTGTAAAATGTATATCAAGTAAGAACCTCCAGTACTACAATACTGTACAATGTATATCAAGTAAGAACCTCCAGTACCACAATACTGTACAATGTATATCAAGTAAGAACCTCCAGTACCTCAATACTGTACAATGTATATCAAGTAAGAACCTCCAGTACTACAGTACAGTACAATGTATATCAAGTAAGAACCTCCAGTGCCTCAATACTGTACAATGTATATCAAGTATGAACCTCCAGTACCACAATACTGTACAATGTATATCAAGTAAGAACCTCTAGTACCACAGTACTGTACAATGTATATCAAGTAAGAACCTCCAGTGCCTCAATACTGTACAATGTATATCAAGTAAGAACCTCCAGTACTACAGTACAGTACAATGTATATCAAGTAAGAACCTCCAGTGCCTCAATACTGTACAATGTATATCAAGTATGAACCTCCAGTACCACAATACTGTACAATGTATATCAAGTAAGAACCTCCAGTACCACACTACTGTACAATGTATATCAAGTAAGAACCTCCAGTACCTCAATACTGTACAATGTATATCAAGTAAGAACCTCCAGTACCACAATACTGTACAATGTATATCAAGTAAGAACCTCCAGTACCTCAATACTGTACAATGTATATCAAGTAAGAACCTCCAGTACTACAGTACAGTACAATGTATATCAAGTAAGAACCTCCAGTGCCTCAATACTGTACAATGTATATCAAGTATGAACCTCCAGTACCTCAGTACTGTACAATGTATATCAAGTAAGAAACTCCAGTACCACACTACTGTACAATGTATATCAAGTAAGAAACTCCAGTACCACACTACTGTACAATGTATATCAAGTAAGAACCTCCAGTGCCTCAATACTGTACAATGTATATCAAGTAAGAACCTCCAGTACCTCAATACTGTACAATGTATATCAAGTAAGAACCTCCAGTACTACAGTACAGTACAATGTATATCAAGTAAGAACCTCCAGTGCCTCAATACTGTACAATGTATATCAAGTAAGAACCTCCAGTACCACAATACTGTACAATGTATATCAAGTAAGAACCTCCAGTGCCTCAATACTGTACAATGTATATCAAGTAAGAACCTCCAGTACCTCAATACTGTACAATGTATATCAAGTAAGAACCTCCAGTGCCTCAATACTGTACAATGTATATCAAGTAAGAACCTCCAGTACCACACTACTGTACAATGTATATCAAGTAAGAACCTCCAGTACCACACTACTGTACAATGTATATCAAGTAAGAACCTCCAGTGCCTCAATACTGTACAATGTATATCAAGTAAGAACCTCCAGTGCCTCAATACTGTACAATGTATATCAAGTAAGAACCTCCAGTACCACACTACTGTACAATGTATATCAAGTAAGAACCTCCAGTGCCTCAATACTGTACAATGTATATCAAGTAAGTACCTCCAGTACCTCAATACTGTACAATGTATATCAAGTACGAACCTCCAGTACCACAATACTGTACAATGTATATCAAGTAAGAACCTCCAGTACCTCAATACTGTACAATGCATATCAAGTAAGAAACTCCAGTACCACAGTACTGTACAATGTATATCAAGTAAGAACCTCCAGTAACTCAATACTGTACAATGTATATCAAGTAAGAACCTCCAGTACCTCAATACTGTACAATGTATATCAAGTAAGAACCTCCAGTAACTCAATACTGTACAATGTATATCAAGTAAGAACCTCCAGTACCTCAATACTGTACAATGTATATCAAGTAAGAACCTCCAGTAACTCAATACTGTACAATGTATATCAAGTACGAACCTCCAGTACCACAATACAGTACAATGTATATCAAGTAAGAACCTCCAGTACCTCAGTACTGTACAATGTATATCAAGTAAGAACCTCCAGTACCTCAATACTGTACAATGTATATCAAGTAAGAACCTCCAGTACCACAGTACTGTAAAATGTAAAGGGAAAGTACGAGCATTCAGTACTACAGTGTTGTACAAGGTAAAAGGATAGTACGATCACCCAGTACTACAGTGCTGTGTAATGTAAAGGGATAGTAAGAACACTCAATACTACAGCGCAGTTTAATGGCAAGGGGTAATACGAGCCCACAGAACTACAGCGCTTTACAATGTAAAGGGAAAGTACGAGCTCTCAGTAACACAGCGCTGTATGATGTAAAACGGATAGTACGTTCCCTTAGTGTTTCAATTTATTTTCTGCATTATGTCAACTATGATTAACATGTATATAAGTATCTATCATGTGTTTCCGGTACGGATCGAAAAATCCGACCCGAGGGCACGTGCGTAAGCCGGTAGTGAGGCTTGCCGAGTTACCGGCCACGCAGCGTGCCCGAGGGTCGGATTTTTCGATCCGGACCGGAAAAAACATGATTGATAATTTTTCTTGCATATCTAAATTTACCGAAGTCATAGAGCGCAGTAGTTTTGAATAATTTAAAATAGCGTTTTTTAACGATTATTTAGCAGCACTATGGTACACAGTGAATGTTTACAGGCGCGTAGCTGCCTTTACGCGAGTACGCGGCTGAATCCAAATGATTCTGACAAAAAGTCAGCAAGAGTTGCAGTATGCGTACTTGTCTACAGGATCCTCAAACTGTTCGTTTTTCAGTACTAAATAAAGCACCTTCAGAACGTCCAGAATGCACCAGACTGCACCATGGATTAAAAAAATCGGAGGAAGCATGCCAAGCATACGTTATGAATCCACTTGAATAAAGGGTTTGCTACGCCCCTGACATTTATGATCAAGGGCGAATTTGACGTGTGGGGCCTTAAATACCCCTACCCAACAGACACACACACCTTTCTCAATACGAAACTGAAACAAATATCAGTTTTAAGCTTGGGGCGAGTATACAAACTCTTTGTAGACTTAATAATTATCCGATTTGACAATTTGACATAACAGCAATGGTGTGATACAGAGCTGTATAATATGAAATGAAAAATACGAGCCTTCAGTACTACAGTGCTGTATAAAGTAAAAGGGAAAGTACGAGCCTTCAGTACTACAGAGCTGCATAATGTAAAGGGATAGTACCAGCCCTCAGTACTACAGTGCTGTATAATGTAAAGGGATATTATGAACCCTCAGTACTACAGTGCTGTATAATGTAAAGGGATAGTACGAGCCTTCAGTACTACAGTGCTGTATAATGTAAAGGGATATTATGAGCCCTCATTACTACAGTGCTGTATAATGTAAAGGGATATTATGAGCCCTCAGTACTACAGTGCTGTATAATGTAAAGGGAGAGTACGAGCCCTCAGTACTACAGTGCTGTATAATGTGAAGGGAAAGTACGAACCCTCAGTACTTCAGTGCTGTACAATGTAAAGGGAAAGTACGAGCCCTCAGTACTACAGTTCCGTACAATGTATAGGGAAAGTACGAGCCCTCACTACTACGGTACCGTTCAATTTAAAGGGATAGTACGATCTCACAGTACTACAGTGCTGTTCAATGTAAAGGGAAAGTACGAGACCTCATAACTACGGTACCGTTCAATTTAAAGGGATAGTACGAGCCCTCATTACTACGGTACCGTTCAATTTGAAGGGATAGTACGAGCCCTCAGTACTACAGTGCTGTATAATCTAAAGGGATTGTACGAGCCATCAGAACTACACTACTGTACAATGTAAATGGAAAGTACGAGTACTCAGAACTACTCTGCTGTACAATGTAAAGGGAAAGTACGAGCCCTCATAACTACGGTACCGTTCAATTCAAAGGGATAATACGAGCCCTCATTTACTACGGTACCGTTCAATTTGAAGGGAAAATACGAGCCCCAAGTACTACAGTGCTGTATACTGTAAAAAGGATAGTACAAGCCCTCAGTACTACAGTGCTGTACAATGTAAAGGGAAAGTACGAGTCCTCAGAACTACTCTACTGTACCCTGTAAAGGGAAAATACGAGCCCTCAGTTCTACAGTACCGTACAATGTACATGTGTGTATATAAAAGGTGCGAGACCTTAATACTACAGTGCTATACCAAGTAAAAGTAAAAGTACGAACCCTCAGTACTTCAGTGCTGTATACTGTAAAAGGGAAAGTACGAGCCCCAAGTACTACAGTGCTATACATTGTAAAGGGATAGTACGAGCCGCCAGTACTAAAGTACTCTACAATGTATAGGGATAGTACGAGCCCTCAGTTTTTCAAAAGGGTAAAATGTACAAGGAAAGAACGAGTTCTCTGTCCCTAATATAAAGGGAAAGTACGAGCTCACTAAACTACAGTGCTGTTCAACGTAAAGTGAAAGTACGAGCCCTCAGTACTACAGTGCTGTACAATGTAAAGGGATAGTACGAGCCCCAAGTACTACAGTGCAATACAACGTCAAGTGAAAGTACGAGCCCAAATACTACAGTGCTGTATAATGAAAAGGGAAAGTACGAACCCTCAGAACTACAGTGCTGTACAACGTAAAATGAAAGTACGAGCCCAAATACAACAGTGCTGTATAATGAAAAGGGAAAGTACGAACCCTCAGAACTACAGTGCTGTACAACGTAAAGTGAAAACACGAACCCTCTATACTACAGTGCTGTATGATGTAAAGGTATAGTTCGAGCCCCAAGTACTACACTACTGCACAATGCAAAAGAGAATAAACAAGCCTTAAGTACTACAGTACTATACAATGTTAAGCCAAAATACGGGCCCTCCGTTCTACAGAACCGTACAATGTCAAGGGACAGTACGCAACCGCAGTACTGCAATGCTGTATAATGAAAAGGGGAAAGAACGAGCCCCAAGTACTACAATGCTGTGCATGTAAAGGGATAGTACGAGCCCTCAGTACTATATTGCTGTATAATGTGAGGGGATAGAACGACCCCTCAGAACTACATTGCTGTACAATGTAAAGGGAGAGTACGAGCCCACAGTACTACAGCGCTGTACAATGCAAAAGATAGTACGAGCCTTTAGAACTACAGTGCTGTATAATTTAAAGGGAAAGTCCGAGCCCTCAGTACTACATTGCTGTATAATGTAAAGGGATAGAACGACCCCTCAGTACTACATTGCTGTACAATGCAAAAGATAGTACGAGCCTTTAGAACTACAGTGCTGTATAATTTAAAGGGAAAGTCCGAGCCCTCAGTACTACATTGCTGTATAATGTAAAGGGATAGAACGACCCCTCAGTACTACATTGCTGTACAATGCAAAAGATGGTACGAGCCCTCAGAACTACATTGCTGTACAATATAAAGGGATAGTTCGAGCCCTCAGTACTACATTGGTGTACAATGTTAGAACGAACCCTCACAACTACAGAGCTGTACAATGTAAAGGGATAGAACGATCCCTCAGTACTACAGCGCTGTACAATGTAAAGGGAAAGAAGGGGTATTCAGTACTACAGTACTGTACAATGTAAAGGGAAAGTACGAGCCCTCAGTACTACAGTAATGTACAATTTAAAGGCAAAGTACGAGCACTCAGTACCACAGTACTGTTCAATGTTAAGGGAATGTACTACAGTACTGAGGACCCGTATTTTCCCTTTGTATTGTACAGCACTGTAATACTGAGCGTTTGTACTTTCCCTTTACACTGTACAGCGCAAAAGTAATGAAGGGTTGTTCTATCCCTCTGTATGGTACTTTCCATTCGCATTGTAAGAAGTGTAGTTCTGAGAGCTTGTCCTATCACTCTCCATCGTACATAGATGTATTACTGAGGACTCGTACCTGCCATTCAATTGGTAAGGACCTGTAGTTCTGAGGGGTCGTATTATCCCTTTTCATTATGCAGAGCCCGTACTTTTCTTTTACATTATACAGCGCTGTAGTATTGTGTGCTTCTACTTTTCCATCAAATTGTAAGAACTGTAGTACTGAGGGCTCATACGTTCCCTTTCATGCCTGTTCGACAGTGACTGAACAACAGTTTATTATTGCATTTGCGGGCAATACAGGTATAAAACGACTTTTAGGAGGTAACACTTACATTTCACTAGCCCATCTTAAAAAAAGGTCATCCAAATTGTCGGTAATAATGTCCGGATGCCCTGTCGGTGTTTAGCCTGTCTTATTTACAAAGGGGTACAGCGATGTTACATCGTAATATTTTCTTTTCTTTTCTACATTTTCTGGCTTCCTCTTACAACTTAAATGCTTCTCCACCATAAAATGCGTCACGTGGTTCCAGAGGTGTAACTATGTCCAGCTTTTGATGCAATTTCTCATGTTTTCATTTTCAATCAGTTGTCATTTAATTTCACATTCCCACATGGAAATGTATGTAATTTCCTCGAATTCGATATACTTCTGTTTCTCAGCCGTTCTTAAACACAGCTAGTTCATTGTCATTTCAGAGACAGGATTGATTGTTGAATGAGAGTAACCCTTGGGACAGCCATGCCAAAAACCAACCATGGCGAGACGCATTTCTCCCCCTTGTCTGATTTAAAGTAGCCGTCCACTTTGTAGGTAACTCCACGAAAAGCGAACAATTTCAGACAGCATTTGCGTAGAATTTCTACATCCGAACGACAACATTTCACTAGTTGTTGAAAATTGAAGGATCATTCTGTTGGTCACGATACCACGTCATAGTGTCAGAGTTGTAGTACAGCAGGTGTTTGATCCTGTTGTGATGACTTCCCTTCCGGAAATATGGCATTCTCATGAAGGTAATTCATGTCGGTTTACTGTCATATCATTTGAAGTTATGGCAAATGTCTGTTGCCCCGAGAGTCTGTTCTGAAAAAAGATATCTGCAGAATACGGTACAAGTATTTGGTCCTGTAAATATTGTTCGTTCATACCACATGTGTCGCAAGTGACTGTCAACTGTATGTATAACACACATACTCGATAACGTCGAAATGTTCATCATGATGGTATGAATATGAAGGAACACTAAAAACGATTCCATTGAAGTACTCACTACACAATACATGGATGTGATAACCGACTAGAAATGCTTGAAATCGTTCAACGTCATCAATGCCACATTCCATTTAGGGCACCACTGCTTTCTCATGTAGATTAATGGCCAGTTGCCTTTGAATATCTCGTCCCAGACGAATGCTATTCCATTGAGGGTGACTTTCAATACGAGCTATTGCAGTTACCAAAGCTCTTGCTCAGCACAGTTTATCTTTGTTTTTAATCTGTATAATACTTTTATTTCGCTCCAACGTGCTTGTAATATCCACACAAGATTTTATATTGTATCCTGACCCTGCGACATCTTGCACACGCACCAGTTCAATACCAAATGTCTCATCCACAACGAATTGTTCATATGACTGTAATACTTCTTCAATTTTAGACAGAATTTGCTAACCAAATCGTTTGAGTGTACGTCTTTTGCTATTCTGTCAATTATCGATTTCATATATTTCAAATTGTTTCGTAAGTCTCGCACTTCTACATCCTTTAAATAAATCTTAAAATAACTTGCATTCTTTTTGGACTTTTCTATTTTTCTTTCACTAGTATTCTCCATTATAAAGTGACTGCCTTGATTGTCCTTTTCATCGGTTTTGGATCGCTTAGATTTGCTTGCTGATTGAATGTCAGATGAGCCTCTCGTTTTTCCATGAGCCCCAATTTAAGTTTCGAGTCTCTGTCGGTTGATGCTATCATTATAATCACTGTCGTCATTGGGTCTTCGGACGCCAGCTCCTGTCTGAATATGGTGTTGCTGGAAGTAGTGATTAAGTGCATATCGGCTTATAAATGCTTTAAGACACTCCGGGAAATGATGTTTTCGTCATTGTGCTTCCTCGTGTGTCTTTCCAGGTTGTCTTGTAAATGATTTTTCGCAGGTCTTACAAATGAAGCAAGGCCAATAGTCTGTAGTTCTCCAATGCTGCTTCAACTGACTCAGTTTATAAAAACAAAACAAAAAAAACTTGCAAAACACACTTCGCACTGGTAATCCATGTTTATTCCTTGAAGTCTGGAAATGAAAAGACAAATAATGCACAATGAGCTTGTTTTGTATTTTGGAACAGTAAGAAGGCGCTTGTGATTGGTTTGCCTGTGATGAATTTGACTGGTGAATTAAGAGGTGTACCAATTGGTAAATTGTGGTACAACAAACCATTTTAATTGGTGTATGTGTCTGCAACGTCTTATTAAACCTTATTACAGAAATATGTTTATTGTTTATATAACCTGTTTTAAGTTACTGGTACTCATTTGAGAGCTAGCAGGAGACAGAGCAACATGTACTCAACTCGATGTCCAGATGGTCAGCAATATTTTTCGAGGAGAGATGTTAAGACATCAGAAAAGCAAACACAGAGAAACAATTCAAGCGTATCCGCAAAGCAGTAAATAGTATTCACAGTCTTCAACACAACCAGTACCACCACCACTGACAACACAAACACCACAAAAACCACCACCAACAATACAAACACCACCCCCACCACCACCGACAACACAAACACCACACCCACCACCACCGACAACACAAACCCCACACCCACCACCACCGACAACACAAACGCCACACCCACACCCACCACCACCGACAACACAAACACCACACCCACCACCACCGACAAAACAAACACCACACCCACCACCACCGACAACACAAACGCCACACCCACCACCACCGACAACACAAACACCACACCCACCACCACCGACAACACAAACACCACATCCACCACCACCGAAAACACAAACGCCACCACAGCAACTACCACAACCACTACCACTACTACCAGAGACAACACAAAAATCACCCCCCCCCCCACTACCACCACCACCGACAATACAAACACCACCACCATCAAAAACACCACCACCACCACCACCACTACCAACACAGCTACTACCACAACCAATAGCACCACTACTACCGACAACAAAAACATCACCCCCACTACCACCACAACCGACAACACAAACACCACACCCACCACCATCGACAACACAAACACCACATCCACCACCACTGACAACACAAACACCACCACCGACAACACAAACACCACCCACACTCACCACCACCGACAACACAAACGCCACATCCACCACCACCGACAACACAAACACCACATCCTCCACCACCGACAACACAAACACCACACCCACCACCACCGACAACACAAACGCCACACCCACCACCACCGACAACACAAACACCACACCCACCACCACCGACAACACAAATACCACACCCACCACCAATAATGCACAACACAAACGCCACCACAGCTACTACCACAACCACTACCACCACTACCAGAGACAACACAGCCCCCCACTACCACCACCACCGACATTACAAACACTACCACCATCAAAAACACCACCACCACCACCACCACCACCACCACTACCACCACATCTACAACCACAACCAATACCACCACTACTACCGACAACAAAAACATCAGCCCCCCACTACCACCACAACCGACAAAACAAACACCACCACCATCACAAACACCACCACCACCACCACCACCACCACCACTACCACCGACAATACAAATAACGAAATTACCACCAGGGAATAATCTGATTTCCTGGAATATGGCATTTCATCATCCATTAACAATGATGATTTCGGGACCAACAGGTATTGATCTTGAATAATGATAGCCACTATTTTAAAGTGAAGTAATGTATTTGAATAGTAATACTTACACAACTTTACTATTTTATTTCAGCATGCGGGAAGACAACAATGTAAAGATTTTACTACAATATCGTAGCATTAGAGTTCAGCATAGTGTGCAGTGAATTGTTTGGCTTTACTTGAGATGGCAGCCGATGTATTCAAAAATAAAAAAGACTGTGCTACCGAGAGTAGAATTTGTTCAAAGAATCCCGGTGGACCTTGGCGATGACTTTTTTGATCCCATATAACATATAACTTACAACATATAATTTCATTTGCATATATGATATAGACGGGTGCATACATGGACCATTGGAAGGATTATATAAAGACTATCTACTTCGATCCGTCATACGCTGCAGTTTCGCAGGACCCCAGAAACTGTACAAAGTGGTGCAACTTATCTGTCATATCTCATAGATTTGGTCAAGTTTGAAAAATGGAACTTCGGTTACAACAAGTTAATTTTGCTGATATAGACTCACTCTACAAGTACGTGTGGTTACGCACTTTAAGACGGAAAGGGGCCGGGGTGGCAGATGCGTTTGCAGACATTTTAAAAGTCTGGCAGAGATAAGGCAGATTTACATGAAGAATATAACAAAGGAACACGTTTTATGAGAGTGAAGTACAAAAAAAACAACTTTGATCCTAACCAGCCGTGGAAAGTTGAAAAAGTTCAACTTGTGGGTTAATAAATTTGAATAAACGTCTGTTGAGTTACCGGAGATTTGTTAAATTAAATGAGTTTTATAAATGCTGTACATTTACATGCATACTCAATCTGTTGAAATATTATATAGAATGAATTGTGTCTATAAAATACATAGATTTTGTAAATAAAATATGTAACCTCATCTTCGTTTTGTCTTGCATACAAACAGACCTTTACTGAAGCATTTTTTTTATTTTTAGCTGAAAATACTGTCGTCTATTCAAGATTTAAAATGTATAAATATATCGTCTGCTTAAAAACAATAAACATTTATCTTCCTTGTTATTACATGTCTACGTAAGAATCCCAGACAGTTATATTGCACAACACTGTGCAATAAATAAATACAAGTAAACAGTCGATATAAATATTCTACACGTACAAAAGTAATTTGATCATTCGTATCAGATTTAAAAGAAAAATACTCACTTTCCAAAATAGCCGATTTATATAGATAAGAAGGTATACACCGAGTGCGTTGTGATCTAGTCTGATATAGTCAAAAGTTATTAACAGTTGATATAAACAAACAGAAATGGCTGCAGGATTATCTCCAGTGGTATCTGATCTAGAGATCAATAGGCTATTTACAGTTATAGAAATTAAACGCGTTGAAGTAAAAATAGGAAAGGATGAACGTTCATGCCATATATATGGTATAACAGTACTGCCAAAAGGAGATATCATTTTAATTAACAGTGGGATTGGAAAGCTCAAGCTACTGTCAACGAACTACAAGGTTGTGAACCATATTCGCGTACCAGAGATGCCATTGGGAATTTGTGCTGTGTCCGACAACCAGGTGGCTGTATGCACTTCTGAAAAGAAGATACTGTTTTTCGATGTAGAAGACAGCAAACTTCTCAAGATGGAGCGGGAAATTGAAGTAATACTTTATTAATTTTGATCTTTTTATCATTGTAGGTTATTTTGCATTGCACTGTACAATACAGAGATATATGGACGAGCCGTTTCAGCTGAGTACGAGTCAAATAATATCCCGTACTCATGCGTTTGGTACAACGTATTTATTATAGGCCTTCTAGTAGTAGTAGTAGTAGTAGTAGTAGTAGTGGTGGTGGTGGTGGTGGTGGTGGTGGTGGTGGTGGTGGTGGTGGTGGTAGTAGTAGTAGTAGTAGTAGTAGTAGTAGTAGTAGTAGTAGTAGTAGTAGTAGTAGTAGTAGTAGCAGCAGCAGCAGCAGCAGCAGTAGCAGTAGTAGTAGTAGTCAATTTATAACAGAAATAAGTAACTTCTTTTATGACTTTGACCGGGGGTAATGATTCTTTAGTGATCAAAATACGTTCTAACATCGGCTCTACTAATAATATCTTTTAACGGTACTTTATTCAAATTGGCTCAAAGCCATTTTGAGCAGCCCATTTACATATTAAGCCAAAATTAATCAGGACTCCTATCGCACACCACAACTGGCTTGCATCGTTTTGATTTAATCGCAATTGCCGAAATGCCGTTCATTTAAGGAATGCGAGTTGTGATGTAAATATGATGATTTGAACTACTGTCTGTCTAATTGATTTTTTTTCAGGCTTTTTTTCTCGCGACTTTCAATGATACTGTATATTTTGTTTCTTTATATTATTATCACATGGAGGTAAACATGTGTTTTATTTCAGCTGGACCATAATTGCAAACAATAGACATATAATTATCATAAATACTTTGTATATTGTTAGTATGTATAAGTATTAAGTATTATATGGAAGTAATCATGTGTTCTATTTCAGCTGACCCATAATTGCAACCATGTGTCATACATGGCAAGGCACCTCATAATATCGTCTGATGATACAGTGTACCAATACACACTAGCTGGTCAGAGAGTAAGGGAGATATACACAACAGATGGGTGGGGTTTGTATGGAATTGCAGTGAGCCCTTCAAGACTTTACATCACGAATTACAAAGAAAACAAACTGATAACGGTGGACATGCAGGGCGAAGTTCTCGCTACACTGGTTGATAAGGACCTTGATCGCCCCACAGGTGTGTGTGTGTCCCCTAGTGGACAGGTGTTTGTGTGTGGCTATATTTCCAACACCATCTTACAGGTGGACAGTCAGGGCAAACAAAAGTTGGCTACACTGGCCAACAAGAAGAATGATGTTTCTTGCCCACAATCAATGTCCTTTGACAGTAGGACAGCATCCCTTCTTGTAGGTCAAAACAATACTGATGATCTTTTGGTGTTGAAACTTAAATGAAAAAGAAATCCTATTACCATTAAATTATCATAGAACTAAATGTTAACTAATATAAACTGATTTAAAAACTAGTAAGAATCATTGATAAAAGGAATTGTGTAAACTGATAAACTATAAAGTTTTCAATTTATTTGTCATCTGCTTATCATCTGTTATCAGCTGTTTAGTGATAAACAATATAGTATTCAATTCATTTGTCATTTGCTTATCATCTGTTATCAGCTGTTTAGTGATAAACTATATAGTATTCAATTCATTTGTCATCTGCGCACATCTGTTATCAGCTGTTTAGTGATAAACTATATAGTATTCAATTTATTTGTCATCTGCTTATCATCTGTTATCAGCTATTTAGTGATAAACTATATAGTATTCAATTTATTTGTCATTTGCTTATCATCTGTTATCAGCTGTTTAGTGATTTACTATATAGTATTCAATTCAATTGTCATCTGCGCACATCTGTTATCAGCTGTTTAGTGATAAGATATATAGTATTCAATTCACTTGTCATTTTCTAATCATATGTTATCAGCTGTTTAGTGATAAACTATATAGTATTCAATTCATTTGTCATATGCTTATCATCTGTTATCAGCTGTTTATTGATAAACTATATAGTATTCAAATCATTTGTCATTTGCTTATCATCTGTTATCAGCTGTTTAGTGATAAACTATATAGTATTCAATTCATTTGTCATCTGCGCACATCTGTTATCAGCTGTTAAGTGATAAACTATATAGTATTCAAATTATTTGTCATCTGCTTATCATGTGTTATCAGCTATTTAGTGATAAACTATAAAGTAATCAATTCATTTGTCATCTGCTTATCATCTGTTACCAGTTGTTCAGTGATAAACTATATAGTATTCAACTCATTTGTCATCTGCTTATCATCTGTTATCAGCTGTTAAGTGATAAACTATATAGTATTTAATTTATTTGTTATCTTCTTATCATCTGTTATCAGCTGTTTAGTGAAAAACTATATAGTATTCAATTTATTTGTCATCTGCTGATCATCTGTTCTCAGCTGTTTAGTGATATGTGATACTAATAGTAAAAACTCATCAAAAGATTTCGAAACTCTAAAACAATTTCGATTGCATTTCAAATCTCGAATTTCAAAGATCAAGAATATCAAATGACACCGTCATCACAATAAAGCTAGAAGTGTCAATTTGCATTAAATAATGTATGTTAATTACAAAAGATGATTGCATTTCTTACTCAAATTTCAAAGATCAAGAATATTAAATGAAACCATCATCACAATAAAGCTACTAGCGTTAATATTTGCATTAAATAATGTATGTTAATTACAAAACAAAACAGTAATTTTAAGGGCAAGAACACCAGCTTATGCGGTCAAGATAGAGGGAGAATTGGAAAAATGAACAAATTTCTGAAAAATAATATTTCTTTTGATTGGACTACAGAAAAAAAACGCTTTGGTAGAAACATTTTCATTGTGCTGTTTAAATTTCTCTTTAAATGATTGAAGTTTATTAGCCTTTTGCCATTATTTTTAGATTCAATATTTTGCATTTAAGATATCTTTCGGTACATCTGCATCAACCAACCCTTTTTTAAAAGTTATTTGACCTCTATTTGAATTTAACTTTGAAATGCATATGAACTCTTACAGTTTTACAGTTTTTATTTTGTTGTCACAGGAACAGCTGATTGGTGCATCAATGCCTTTAATCTAGTCATATAACTTACAATAAAACAGATTTCCAATTGTCTAGAAAGCTGCCGAAAATTATATTTTTTCGGAAAGCGTTAGTAAATAAATAAATCACATTATTTTTTAATGTTTAAAAAATACCACTTGTATACGTATTACTACTTAATTATCTCGTAGTTATACTATTGTACACCATGTCGGGTATATTTATTGACATATGTTTTAATGGACTCCATATTGTGTATATTTATTGACATATGTACATTGGACTCTTTGTCGGGTATATTTATTGACATATGTACATTGGACTCTTTGTCGGGTATATTTATTGACATATGTTTATTGGACTTCATATTGAGTATATTTATTGACTTATGTACATTAGACTCTTTGTTGGGTATAGGTGTTGACATTACTGTACATTATTGTACTCCATATTGTGTATATGTACTGACATATATACATTGTATTCCATATCCTGTATATTTATTGACCTATATCATTGTATATATTTATTGACTTATGCACATTGTACTCCATGCTGTGTATCTCTATTTACACATGTTCATTGTAATCCATATCGTATACATTTTTGACATATGTACATTGTACTCCATGCTGTGTATATCTATTAATACATGTTCATTGTACTCTATGAGTATACATTTATTGATATATGCCCATTGTACTCCATGCTGTGTATCTCTATTTATGTATGCACATTGTACTCCATATCGTATCTCTATTTACATATGCACATTGTACTCCATGCTATGTATCTCTATATACATATATGCACATTGTACTCCATGCTGTGTATCTCTATTTACATATGCACATTGTACTCCAAGCTGTGTATCTCTATTTACATATGCACATTGTACTTCATGCTGTGTATCTCTATTTACATATGCACATTGTACTTCATTCTGTGTATCTCTATTTACATATGCACATTGTACTTCATGCTGTGTATCTCTATTTACATATGCACATTGTACTTCATGATGTGTATCTCTGTTTACATATGCACATTGTATTCCATGCTGAGTATCTCTATTTACATATGCACATTGTACATCATGCTGTGTATCTCTATTTACATATGCATATTGTACTTTATGCTGTGTATCTCTATTTACATATGCACATTGTACTCCATGCTGTGAATCTCTAATTACATATGCATATTGTACTCCATATCGTATCTCTATTTACATATGCACATTGTATTCCATGTTGTGTACCTCTATTTACATATGCACATTGTACTCCATATTGTATCTCTATTTACATATATATGCACATTGTACTCAATGCTGTTTATCTCTATTTACATATGTTCATTGTAATCCATATCGTATACATTTTTTTGACAATTGCACACTAGTATATTTATTGACACATGTTTATTGTAATCTAAGTTGTGGATATCTATTGACTTATAAACATTTACTTCATGTCGTATTTATCTATTGACAAATTTATTTATAAAACAAACTAAATATATGTACGATAGTGGTGAATGGAATTGACTAATCCTAATTTCAATATAAATATATAAAGACTTGTATCATCCATGAATTATGATTTAAATAAACCTTATCAATACGAATGGTTAGTCATTTGTTATGATTTATATAGTGATGACCTTGTCAATTTAAACAAATGAGACGTAAGCAATTTTGTAAATTTAACATGTATAATAGGTATAACGTAATCCATGCCCAAAAAATTTAAGAAAGGCATCGAAGAATGATGTTGTAGATAAGTAAGTTAGGGAGCGATCAAACTCAGTATTTGTTAAGACAAGGTCATTTGGTTAGGCGCCTTGCTTCTGATCCGGCGATCGTGGGTTGGCGACCAACAATTGCGTTCTTTCCCCACCAGGTATACTTTAATGATACCAATAAACAGTGTGACCTTGTTTTTCTAGTCTTGATAAGAGGTGCATGAGAAAGAGAGCCTGCAAAGTGAAAACGGTTACATGTACAAGTTAACGGTCATTAAATTAAACAATGGGGTTGAATGTGCGATCTGGTTATGGATATAACCAAATTTGGTAAAGATTGGATAACAAATATTAACGATAGAAGATATAAATAAAAGTGTGACGATACTGTTGACGTGTTGGACTCCTTCCCTTGACAACATGGTCCCTGTGTGTACACAATGTTAGGCAAGCAACATTAAAACGAAGAACGTACGCAACTACTGATAAATGTAGTCTATATAAGCACAATGTAACGAAACAAACCTAATATAGGCAAACAATGAAAATTGGGCATCGCTATATGCCACCTTTCGGAGGAACAAAGAAAGTAATAGAACTCAGTACAACAGTACTGTAGAATGTTCAACGAATGTTCTTTCGTATTCAGTACTATACAATGGAAAAAGAAAGTACAAACACTAAGTACTGTAGCAGTAAAGATAAAACAAAAAAGTACGAGTCCTCAGTAATTAAGTAATGTTTAATGGAAAAAGAAAGTACGAGCTCTAATTATTACATTATTGTGCAATGCACAATGGAAGTTAGATCCCTTAGTACTTCATCACTGTACAATGTTAAAAGAAAGTAAGAGCCTTAAATACAACAAAACGTTATAATATAAAAAGAATATACTAACCCCAGTAATGTACATTGTTAAAAGGAAGAACGAGCCCTCAGTGAAAGGAAACCATGGGGACGGACGGACAGTCAAACAGACGGTTCGATTATTATATTCCGCCTTTGAGCTTTCAATACATAAGTGCTGTACTATGTAAAAAGAAAGTAAGAGTCCCCTGTACTACAGTACCGTACAATGTGATACCAAAATTCGACCCCTCAGTACTTTTCCATTGAAAACGAAAGTACGAACTGCAGTAGTGTGTAAATAGAAAAACAACTTCAGTATGTAAATGTAAAGAGTTAAAAAAAGGACGAGCCCTCAGTACTAGAGTTTTGGCCAATGTTAAGTACGAGCCCTCAGAATTACAATACTGACTAATGTAAAGGAAAAGTACGAGCCCTCAAATATACAGTTCTTTACATTGTAGAAATAAACTACAAGCCCTAATTTCTACAGTTTTGTACAATGTCAAAAGAAAGTACGAGTCCAAATTACTAAACAAATGTACAATACTTGTTGAAAAAATTCAGAAACAAGCTCAATAGCAAAAACCTTTCAAAACGTGAATCGAAAATACGAGCCCTCAGTACTAAGGTACTAGCTGTACAATTTAAGAACGTAAAAATGAACTGGACGTTTTCTATTCAATTAATACACTTTAATACACTAACAGTGGCTGTCTTTCTGGCTGCTGCATTTAGCGTAGACTGGTCACGACAACTAGGATAAATGAAAGGAAAAAAGGTCATATTAAAAAAAAATGTTTTGAAATATCAATAGTTTCAGTGGCGGCTCTACCGGGTGGGGGCGGCACGGAGGGCCCGTGCCACCCCCCTCCAGCTGGCTGGCAAGTTATGTTTTTTGGGCACATCTTTAATGATTTAATTGTACAAATAAGTTTTCTCACAATATAAAGTTTATATCATTATTTGAGCAAATAAACCTGATTCTCGTGTTCCAGTTTTTATGGTATTCCATTTTCAAAGTATAACACTGTATAGTATACGACACGAAAAAGTCTCTTGAAAATGATATCGGGGCCCGAACATTCGATAATGATAAATCGGTGCCGTATTTTAAACAGACAACTGATTAAAAGTAAACGAACATGGCTGCAGTTATACGGGTTAGTTTACTGTTTCTAGAATATATCTTACACCAGAAATATAAGTTGTTTTAAACTGTAAACATGTGCATAGTTTATGTTCCTTATTACTTTTAATAATGTCATTGTGTGTCAACAAGGTATATATGTGTGTGCATGACGTACGTACATTTAACAAAAGATTAAATTCTAAATGTTGCCGCCTTGAAACTTTCCATTTCGGCCTTTACTAACGCCCAGTTCTTGTAATCTTGCTAGAGCCTTGTAATTAATACAGAATGATTTATTTGAAACCCTTTCTGGAAGTTTTTGTCAACTTGTTTTTACTTCAGTTAACTTAAATGACAATGACATCCGAAGTACAGTATCGTTGAATGCAATCAATATATACCTAAGTTACTGTAGGTTTATATAATATTCTTTCTAATTCACGTGTTTCTCAGGTGGCCGAGTGGTTAACCACTTTGGTTTCAATTCCGGCGACTCCGGTTTAATATATGTTTGTTTGACAGCTTTATCTGAGATCAGTTAATGCTATCTTTTTAATTCAATTGATCTGCCAAACATCATTGACAGCGACAACAAATGTTCATTCCATGTCATTATATGATTAACATAATGCATTCCAAAAAAGTTTTATATGTCAATAATAAGTTGTGCCCCCCCCCCCATAATAATAAGTTGTCCCCCCCATTTAGAAAGTTCTGGATCCGCCACTGAGTTTAACACGTTTAAACAGGAATTTTGTACTATTTTGTTTTTTCTTATCTCAAAGTTTAAAGTTTTCTTTTATCTCATTCCTTTCTGAAATACCATATTTATAATGGTTAACATATCTTCAACCAAGGCTATCGATATAAACGATTTATGCTCCATGCAAAGAAGGAAACGCAAATTGACAAAAATACTTTTTAAATATTTTTAAAGCGACGAGTTATGCTTTAATAGGGCTTAGGAATGGATTGTGGACAGTAACATCAATACATCAGTCCAATGTCGAGATGTTTTGAGTTAAGAACTGGACTGAAATCAAGTATAAATTATGGTAAAGCGTGATTAAAATCAGTAAATATGGAAAGTATGCATAACAGCTCCTAAACTCTCCAAGTCCAGTTCCGCTTCCAATATCATTTACTCCACTGGTCCAATTGCAAAGCCTCTGAGACTCCTTGTCTACTTTTAACGACTCTTACTCTGCTGCGTCTTAATCTCCTGCTCGGCTTTCAAATGTTTATTCTCCTGGGCCATTTTCAAAGGATATTACTCACCTGTTTCACTTTTAAAGCACTTTACTCTCCCGGTCTGTTTTCAATTCTCTTGGTATTCCTGGTCTGGTTTCACTTCTCTTAACTCTCCTGGTCTGGTTTCAATGCCCTTAACTCTCCTGGTCTGGTTTTAATGCCCTAGTCAACTAGCATAGCTAATATAATTCTCCTGATCTGCTTTTAAAGCCCCGCACCCTTCATGTCCACCTCCAAAGCCTCTTATTAAACTATAAGCTATCAAAGCATCTTATTTTCCTGGTCTTTCTTGAAAACCTCTGACTCTTATTGTGAACTGACTTTCCTGGTTCGCTTTCAATGCCTCTTAAGTTCTTGGTTCAAATTAAAAGCTTAATCTCATTCTCCGCGTTCGATTTCTTATTAAAGAATTGTGTGTATTTGCCTTATTGTTTCATAAATTGGATAAGATAGTTAATAATCAAATATCATATAATAAGTCAAAATGTGTATATGTTCGTTGTTAAGAATATAAAGATATTCTCTTAGATTCTCTTAGATGTTACGTATACAGTAGATGCCAATGAGAGTATACATTGCATTTCTAGTTTTCTTTAGAATTCTTCCTGTGTCGAATATCGCCACCCAAACTCTATTTCAAATGATGTGTTACGTTTCCTTGTAAGCGTGTAACATTTTCTAAATCTCTCACTTAAGAAGATATATAGTATGTCTTCCATATAAATTAATTTGCAAATAAGGGATATTTAGGATATATGTTATTCTTATTTAAATTCTTCTACCAACCTTTTAGAAATAAAATTGCACTTTCCATTCTTACTATAAATATGGTATTTGAAAACCGATAGCACATGAATTATTGATCTGTAAATACTGATAAATGTTTTATTTAAACTCTATTTTTCTGCTTTTATCTGATATAGCCCAAAACTATAAACAGAGATATCACCAAACAAAAATGGCCACAGGATTGCGTGCATCAGTGTTACATGCCGGGGATTTTGAATACGATTATCCTTGCACAGAATGTCAGGAGCACGGGTTGAACTCGGAGGCCGTTTACTTCTGTCAAAACTGCACCCGCCAATTCTGTGGCCTGTGTATAAAGCAACATGACCGCTTTTACCGAAGACACCCCATTCTAGGAACAGAAAAGAGAGATTTTTGGGGAAAAGTTAAAAGCACATGTAAACTGCATCCTGGCGAGGAAATGATGGTGTTTTGTAGCGACCATGGGCATTCATGTTGTGTTGAATGCCAGAAGGAGCTACATAGGTAAGACAGATAGTATTAGACCTTATTTGTTGAAATATGATATTATATACTAATGCAAATAAACTAAACAAAATCATTTAAAAAGTTTTTACCACCTCAACTGCGGCTTCGAACGGTCAGTAACAATTATTTGAGAGTAGTTTCATTTTGTCATAGCGACTATCTTGCGAGTGTAGTTTAAAAGTATGATTAATTGACAGGTTGAACTGAAATCAAGGCAATGTACATGTATGGATGCTTTGCGTTGTAATGAGCGCGCATCTTATGAAGTTTGTTCAACTTAACATGTAACATTATTCGCCGATATTGACAGCCTATATATGCCACTTGATTCGAAATACACTTGGTAGATAAGGGTTATCACAACGATTCTTTATTGCTTAAAACCTTGAAATGCTTTATGCATTTTCAAATCGTAGGAATAGGGAAATAAGCTGATTTATATGTTCATCATTCTTTTTAAATTAGATTAATAAATTCATTCATTTCTTTCAACTGTTATTATCAATGAAAATTGCCATTATTCCCGCCACATTAGTGACCTTGACCTTGTTTTAAGAACAAAGGATAACAAGGCTTCTTAGTGTTTGATTTAAATCCAACACAATTACATTTTTCAATGTCACAAAATACATTTTCTCTATTATTTGATTTAAACGATTGTGGGATAAATATTAAAATTTACAGTTTGTAAAAAGTTCAGTTATCCATTAGTGCTTTTTAGTAGCAATTTTTAAATAAACGTTCGAGCTTTTCATAACAAAGAAATGTATACATATTTTCCAGGCAGTGCAAGCACGTCGTACTCTTGCAGCACACATCGCACAGCCCTCCAATTCAACCCGTGTTGGAAAACAATGGCAAGATAACAGTTGCTAAACACGGTAATAATCTCCAATTAAAAAATAATGGGAAAGTAGGAACAAGTGACTTCGATACACTCACACTAAAACCGAAAGACAAAATAGGAATAACTGAACAATATAAACTCCCATTAAAAGAGAAAGTAAGAACAAGTGAGCGAGATAGCGATAACTTCCTATTAAACCCGAAGAAGAAAGTAGGAACAACTGAGCCTAGTAAGTCGCCAGTGTTATCTGCTGTAGAATCCAGTAGGCCATATACAGTGATAGAAAGGAAGCACTTAAAAGTTAAATTAGAAAGCGACAAATATTTAAGCCCTATATATGGTATATCAGTGCTGCCAGGAGGAGAGCTCATTATAACTGATTTTGACAACAAGAAGCTTATGCTGCTGTCAGCTGATTACACAGTGGTGGACCATGCCAGTGTACCAGAGGGGCCAAGGGATATCTGTGCTGTTTCTGACAGCCAGATAGCTGTTTGCAATGGGGGCAAGGAGATACAGCTCTTTAACGTGGAAAACGGCAAACTCAAGATGGATAGAACATTGCAAGTAATAGTTATATTTGATCATTATTTCCTTGATGAAATACAAACAAAGGTCAAGATTACATAAATGCATTCAATAAGAACTTAAACCTATAATTCGAATTACATCTTGGTATGATCTAACAGTGTATGTATAAATATTGACCAATAGCAATTTTAGTAAAATCTCTCTCACCCTTTCTATCTCTCTCTTTCTCTCTCTCTCTTTCTATAAATATATATATATAATTATGTAAAGTTTGTTAAGTTAGTATTGAAGATAACCGCAGTGAACAAAATTGCAACCTTGTTGTCCTGAACATCCTAAGGTTAATTTAACTACTGTCTGTCTAGTATTTTTGTTTCCAGTTTAATATGATTACATTGATACTATTTGTATTGTTAATCAGTTTAAGAATCATGTGGACGTAAACATGTGATTTATTTCAGCTGGACCGTGACTGCAACCATATGTCATATATGGTAGGCAACCTGTATGTAGCATCCAATGATACTGTGTACCAGTACACACTTGCTGGTAAGAGGCTAAGGAAAATCTACACAGCAGATGAATGGGGCGTGTATAGAATTGCAGTGAGCGCAGATGGGGAGAGAATCTACATCAGTGATGATGAAAATAACCAATTGGTGACAGTGGACATGCAGGGCCAAGTGTTGGCTATACTAAAGGATGAGGTTCTGGAGCGACCCCAAGGTGTGTGTGTGTCTCCTAGAGGACAAGTATTTGTGTGTGGGAGACTCTCCAACACCATCCTTCAGGTTGACAGTGAGGGCAAACACACGCTGCCCATAATAGCCAACAAAAACATTGGTGTGAGTATTCCACTATCAGTGTACTTTGACAGCAGGACATCATCCCTCCTTGTAGGGCAATTCAATGAAAAATCAAATGATAATCTATTAGTGTTGAAGTTGAAATAAACAACCTTGATTTTCCATACATTTATTCCTGTCAAAATATAATTTGTAACATTAAAAGGGTATGCTAAAGCTGATTAAAATTCAAGTAAAATTCAATGACATCAACATTAGAAAAGTCAATGCATACTACTGTCAAGGCATACTAATGATAGGAGTGGACATTTCTGAGGATGATATTTTCTTATTTTTGGACAATAGAAACTGAGCCGTTGTTTGTTTGTATCTCCTCTTGGGTTGAAAGTCTTTGTTGATACTTGTACTCACTGTATAAGATGCACTATACCTTGAAGTTTTGAGGAAATGTTTTGCTGTATTTGCGGATTTCATGTTGACGGATTATTTCAGAATTATATTGACTCTACGCTTCAGAGTTTGTGCATTTAAAAAAAAGTGGATATGTAGAAAGGTGTATTTCTCTGCCAGGACCTGATTTTTAAAACACATGCGAAAATAAACCCCAAACATTACTAAAATGAGATGACACGCTTTTAACTGTTTTTTTAATGAAACACCATGCGCATAGAAGCAGTATCTACAGCAATAAATAAATACGATGCTTGTTACTATTTATTTATACAATGAAGACAATACCTTTATTGACACCAAGAGAAAAACATTCTTATGTTTCACTTTTCCTGACAGACCATATTCAGTTTCCATACTGAATTTCCTTTGCCTTTCCGTCAGATTCGATAATAAGCAATCAATGTAAATTGTATTTGGAAAAAAAATGTTTTGATTCCTATAAAAACAAAAACAAGTTTTGTGTCCATCACTTGACCTGTATTCATATTAAAATAGCCCTTTAAATTTGTGTAAATGAAAACAGGTCTGTGAGTTTTTTGTGTGAACAATATTTTAGCGTTTATGTTTTTTTGTGTGATTTCTTTCATCCTCTTTCACTAGATGTGTTTAAAATTATACGGATTATTATATTAAAGAACATTTGTAAGCATATGAATATATAGCGTTTGAGTGTGTCAAGTGTCTTTAGAGGCTATATCTTATTTTATTGTATTATTGCTATTCTCATTGTTGATAAACATGTTTATTATTACAGATTATCATATTCAAGAATATTTCAGCATTTACATTTGGAAAGGACGTATGGTGTGTGCCAGTATTCTTCTTTACGTTTTTGATAGATGTGTTAATAATAAACACAGATAATAAAAAACCAAGAATATTTGAGTAGATGTTCTTTATTCACTATGTGTGTTCATAACTTGACATAAAATTAATGTACTCAATGGTGTGAGTTTCACTGTGTCATGGTTTTTATTCACATTTTTATCAACGTGTTCATAACATGGAACTATCATCATATTCAAAACCATGTTAGTATTTATACTTGAATTTATTAAAATGTTATTGAGAGTTTTCTTCTAGTGTTTTGGATAAATGTGTGTATGATTTACACAGATAATTATATTCAATAACCTTAGCTCATCTTTTTGAAGAGCATGTTGATTGTGAGTTTTTGGTTTTGAAAAAAAACAACAGTTATCAAAGTACACTGTGTTGTTAAAACTTGCACTCTAACTCCCAAATAAGATTGACCACAATTAATAGGACTGTTTAAATATATCAAAACAGACGATTAAAAGTTTCTTATGAAGGATACCGTGTTTAATTTGAAAGAAAGGTGCAGAAAACACAGTATGTCTACCTTAAGAGAGGATAGTAGATCACAGTAATTCATTTCGAGTTAATATTTTCCATAAATGCATTATTAAGTTAGTAGTTAAAGGTTTATCATTCAAAGTTTATGAATGTTATACATTTGTATGTATTAATTTTGAATATGAGTGTCACTTTAAATGTTGATTTAGAGTATATTCTTTCAAAAACACTTAATATGTAAGTGAGTTATTGTGAATAGCTATGCTTTGCTCTAAACTTTTTTCAATAAGTTGTTTCTTATAGATTATCATAAATGTTTTAATATATGAATATATTGTGTGTGGGTGAGTTTTGGTATTCACTTTGTTGATATACCTGCTATAATTCATGCACTCTATTGGAAACTTATCTACTCAAACATTTAAAGATTAAGTATGTTGAACGTGAGTGATCAAAATGTAATCAGATAAATATTTATTCAAGAAAAATATTGTACATTCCAGTTATCAAATTATATTGTGTATTGAAACTTGTAATAGTATTGATGATTATCTTATTTGGATTGCAGTGCTTAGGAAATATCTCTATTGCTATTAAAATAATTAGTGAGTGTATCATTGAACTCCATGTTGGGTTTATTCATTGACATATGTACATGTACAGGGAAGATAACGAACCAATCTCTCTACTGTAGATTAGTTTGAGTACAAGGACAAAAGCAAGGCCCAAATCGGTGTTAGGAGGCTTAGATTCTATTTGTAATTTGTAATGCAAAAGACCAGCAAAAAGCGAAACGAATACATGTTCGACATTTTTCAACTGAAAGGTCTCAAACTGATTTCCAGATTTAACCAGAATTGAATCATCCCTGACTTGTGAGCACAGTGTAACTTGACTTTAATTGTAATTATATAAATAAACCTAACCGGAACAAAAATATTGTTGTTTTCTTATAACTAATCTGTGCATGGCTATGGCAGTTCAAACTCATTTCACATAAGCCATATAATCGTACACGTCCAAATACTGATCATCAGGTTATTTATTAGCCACAATAATGCGTGTTTAGGGAACTTTTAACATTTCGGCCTTCATTTTGTTGCCTTAACGTCGCGTAGAGTCGCTAAAACAAAAATCGTCAAAGACTCTGAAGCGGCTGTTTATATGGACTAGTTATATATAAATAAGCTCAATAGCCACAACACAGATTTGTCACCTACAAGGTAAATCTTTAAAGGATGCTTATTAACTTTTTGTTTCTCGCATTGTCACCTTCCTCCGTTTTTTTCTACAATGGAAGGCAGCCTTCATTGCCATTTTTATAACAAAGGGAGGCAACCAACTTGTAGCTCTCCTCTTCACAGGCACAATACTTGCTTGAACTTTTTAAATGAAAGGTAACCTGCATGCCCTTTGTAATAACAAAGAGAGGTTACCTACTTTATTGTTTTATCATCGCTGTCTCTGTATAGGTTTTTATTTCTACATTTCTATAGGGGTATCCTTCTATATATTTATATAATTTATAATATATCTTTACTATAGGAGAGCGGTAGAGCACATGCGAATACTAATTAATGTTTTTGTAAGTCAAATAAGGAGCACAATTATTAAGCAAGAGTTTTGGGCTTTGGTGCAGGTTTGCCCGCTGTTACTATTAAGATTTGTGCAATGCTCCATGTTATTATCTTACATTGTCAAGTCATGGTAAAGTTTAAGTTTTCCATTTACGTTTTGTGATAGTCATGAAGAATAGCTCGATAATTATAAAACATAAAGTATGTAAATATCATGAATTATTTTTTAATTTTGGTCAAGTTAAAACCTTTGCTTGATTATCAAATGGCAAAACTTGACAAGTATCTAAGTAAGTGTTTTAACGGCCTCGCTAGTCTACAAAAGTAAATAGTGTGACTAGTAACTTTTGTACAAAATGTTGTGTAAATAACTTGAATGCTCATTATGGTTAGGCCAAGTTAAAGTTTTTGAATGAATATCTAGGGGCATAACATGGAAATTACCGCTAGCGTATTGAACCTTGCTTTACTGTGTGTACTGTCTCTGGCATAGCAAACCTGGCCAAGGTTAAAATTTTGGTATTCCAACATGGTAATTACAAAATAAATATACTTTTTAATTATATGTGTAGCAAATGAGTAATAAATATGAATTTACAAAGTAATTAAGAGAAATGTGATATGGAAGTGTTCGAGTGATTACCTTCATAATGGGATAGTACGCTCTATTTTCGAAAGTTTTACCATCCTGTTGGTGTATAAAATTAGATCTTGCAAATAAAAAATGAGTCGGTAAACGCTGTGAGTAAAAAAAACAAGATCAACATCAACCCTTGAAGTTAAAAAATAGTTTGCAAAAAAGACGTCAGTTCTTTTTTAATACTATCGGGCCGACCGAAATGTGTTAAAGTTAAGAACGTTTGTTAACATCATCTTTGTGGACTTTAAAATCTTGACTACTCAGGAAGTTTAATAAAATCGCTTGTAATGTGCATTATTTCTATTATGATTTGAGACAAATGGTCAGCCATACTTGTAAAATTCTTAATGAATTAGTAGATCAGAAAATAGTTCACTTTAAAAGTTAACAACGATGCCGTAAACAACGTTATTGACTTTATCAAAGTTTTGAACAGTCGTCCGATTGTATTGTAATAATTGCAAATATCGTCATCATTCATAACATCTTAGAGTAAGCTTGTGGAATTTTAGCAGCATCGATGCTTTCCGCTGTTGCATTTAGTGTAGACTGTCTATGAACAATGAAAAGCAGACAGAAAATGTGCAACAAACTGTGTTGTATGTAATTTGTTACTTATTCGATGTTTAGCATCAGTGATCCTCCAGTGGCAATATGTATTTACATTCGAGCCTTGAGCTTCATATAGAGGTAATTTGTTTGTGTATGATAACAATATATTAAACCCAGTGAGCACATCAATCTATAGTTCATGAGTGACTTGCGAAGAGTGAAATATTTACTTTTGGTGTTCATGAGGTTAAATATATTGCACTTTTACACTGGTTTTTTTTTTCTCAAATTTTCGCCAAATGACTTCGGAAATAACGTAATTGTTCCCCCCAGCACTGTGTGCGATAACGTTCGGTTTTTAAGGGAAACGGACTAAAACGAGAAAAACAACAACAGTGGATACATAGAGCGGGAAATAATAATTTAATTTCGATTGATTGTGAAGACAGCCAAAAGGTGATATAATTCACTATCGAAGTCTGGGAAGAAGCCAGTACTATTGTCAATTAAGAGAGACCATGACACCTGTTGGGGATCGAACAAACAACTCTTGGGTGAGAAGTGGGCACCTTTGACATTTAACCACTTAGACGAAGTTTTTTGTTTAAGGAAGAGTAAAATTGACTTTTATCCCATGAGTTTAGTTAAGGTGTGAACCACTGTGCATGTACGTGCCTTTTATTTCTGTTTCATCTATATGAGTCAATTGTCATTCTGTAATTTACTAGTTAGATATTGATTGCACTTTTATGAGCATACATTTTAATCAAAACTTTGATGTGTTAAGTTACACAAAGGCCATATAATGTCTGCACCATTGACTTAATGCTTGAGTGCCACTTTATAAATGTTCAATTCATGATAGTATTTCTTTCAAATATCATGGTTTATCGCAGAGAGTGGCATGAGCTCTCTATGATATTGAGCTTATGTAGTGAGCTACATACACAAATAATTCTGAAAATGTAGTGGTTAATAAGTAATGTTATTTTGTTTCAGGATTAAAAGTGGTCTCTCAAGAGTTAAGATAAGTAAAATGATAAGAGTGTAAACATTTTCGTTCACTTAATGTCTTTCTTTTTATTACATTTAAGCTAACAAGAAATCGTCAGGTAGTGATTTTGTCTGTTTGCCATTTCCTGTCCACCGTTGACAGTCAATATATCCTATGTTAACACTACATTTCAGAAAACAGAAGAATCCCAAATTGACAAATACGTTGAGTTCATCCCAAAGTTGTTTTTAAATGGTTTCAAATGGTTCCATCCTTTTGTGGCCACTATTTTCAAACAGTGTGCAAAAAGGCGCCAATGCTCTCATATGCATCAACGACTATACAAGCGTTGTTTGAATTCATTTATTACACTAAGATATCAAATGTCCTGATGTTAATGTGATGAGCGATGGTCACAGTGTCTTTAATATATGTTTCACATAGGTTGAATCGGTTCGTTGTTTCTCTTGCTGGTAAACCTGTTGTCCTTTACACTTTAACATTCTCGAAACGGCAGTTAGACATAGCATAAAAGATAAAAACAATACAAATTTCATTTGTGCAGTTTTTCACATAATGTGATGGCAATTTGTACAAATCATGTTCTTTTACTTGGTTTTGATAATAAACGGACTGGCTCCTAAATCACCCCCAAAAAGACAATGTATTGAAAGCCTTGTCAAAACGATGAGTAATTTGAATATTTATATTAAAAACTATAGAAACAGCACTCTTTCAAAGTCAATACACAGAATTATAATTTGGAGGATCTAACAATTGACAATCCTATGTGTGAACGTAGCAGTTTAGAATATCACTTAAACAACCTGAATAATGTACACATACTGACTGTAGTTAAATGTGATTAATCTATAACCGTTAGCAACCAAATAAATATCGAAAATAATTGCAGCCAGAGTCGCTCTCTCTAAAAAATAGATTCATTTTCACTAGTTATGGATTTGTCACACATTCGTTAAACATGTTGACAACATTTCGTTCAAATATGTTGAGACGCCGATGTTATTATTAAATATCGAATCAAACATTTCAATAAGTCAATAAATAGTATACAAGATATTATATAACATAAATATAACAACGAACATTGCCAGAATATTGTGACGCATAACGAATTGACTTTTTATATTTAAAGTGACGCTCTTATTTAAAATCAATACATACACATGTATAACAAACACCATTTTTAAATGATAAACCTTTAACTACTTACTAAAAATACATTTACGTAAAATACTAATTACTTATACGATTGTAACCGTGTATTTAATAGCACAACGCGCAATAATTAATGATTGGTGAATGCTAAAAGATTTACTGTGTCTACTATAGTCTCGTAAGACAGAAGTACCGTGTTTTATGCTCATTTCCTTCAAATTAAACTCGGTATCCTTCATAAGAACCATTCTTTTCGACATTTATTTATCGTTTTTGGAATATTGAAACAATATTATTAATTGTGGTAAATCTTATTTGGGAATAAGAGTGTATATTTAAATGGTGATTTTGTCCTCATTACATGAGGCATGCGTTTTCATGTTCATCGAGACTCGATGAAGAGCTGTCGTTTGAGTGTTAGAGTGAACAACTCCATCATGCGGATCTTCTGGTAAGTGTTTCAACTTTACTTGCTCTTTTCTCATTAATTACCTAAATCTATAGAAGACGGTTTTCAACGTGAGTATAGTTCTTCTGAAGTCCTCTCTGATAGAGCTCTTGTCTACAATTATCGGTCCTTTTGTCGCTTTTAAAGCCTGTTACTTTAACAGTTAAAGTGTCATTGAAGTTAAACAGTTGCGTTTTAGGATTTCACATAAAAAACAAAACAAAACAAAGAAATTAACAATTAACTTGAAACCGCAATAAGTAAGTAGCCATTACAGCTTAATGAGTGAACTTTTATTTACTTCAATGCAAATTGTAATTGAAACCATTAAAAGTGTTTTTGTTAAAGATTTGGCAAAGATTACTAAGCTGAACATTTCCGCTTAGTTGCTTCTATACAGGCCGTGATTAGTTTTCGACGTATAGATTTAATACTCAAAGGGTTAAGTAAACCGTATAGATATGACATAGAATAGGTATTATATTGTATTCCTACTGGCATTAAAATACTCTCTTCGCCAAATATACCTTAATAAGTTACATGTTAAAACCTTGGGATTAGAACACAGCTGTGTAGTCCCTTCCAAAACAAAAACCTGTGGTGGGGAACTAACAATACGACACAGATAAGAATATAAATGAAACGGATATTATGTAAATGGTATGCGATGGCCGATACCCCATCACTCATTATCTATCGATCTGAAAGTGCTAATAACTTTTTAATTTCAATTTACTGAAATTACTGTACTCTTTTGTAGTCTGTCGAGAACACAGATTCCCAGCATAAAATAAGAATGGCTACAGGATTCAGTGCATCAGTGTTACATGCCGGGGATTTCGAATACGACTATCCTTGCACAGAGTGCCAGGAACATGGACTTAATTCGGAGGCCATCTACTTCTGTCAACAATGTACCCGCCAATTCTGTGGCGTGTGTATAAAACAGCATGATCGATTTTACCGGAAACATCCCATTCTTGGAACAGAAAAGAGGGACTTATGGGGAAAAGTGAAAAGCACGTGCAAATTACATCCTGGTGAAGAAATGAAGGTATTTTGTAACGACCACGGGCAAAGCTGTTGTATCACATGTCAGAAGGAGCTACACAGGTAGGACAAAATTCTATAAGGGCCTTTTTTAACATTATTACTTTTCATTAGCCTCCGATATTTTTTGATGTCGTAAATGCCGTTGTTTTCATAATAAAGCAGAAGTTACGTCACGTCATTTTCTAGCATATACTCATTCTGTGTACACTATCCTATTTTCATTCTGTTCACCCGAATACCTTCAAAAACACATAGCAACTATATTTAAAATGTCTCGCAATTGGCCATATATTTGCAAAAAGCTACAGAAACATGCTGCTGTAAATATCAATATATATGCAAAAAGCTACAGAAACATGCTTATTGTTTATTCCTCTAAATACGCATTCAATAGATGTAATAAACGATTTTAAGCGACACTTTTTTCTGAGCGTTTACAATGGAATGGTTACTAAATTGAAATGAAATTACCGGCACTCACTCTTGCACGTACGAATGTAAACAGTAAATTCAGCTGAAGCATAGTTAGCGTTCTTTTAAGTCTTTGCAGTCATTCTCAAAATTACGATTGGTTCCAGCGATATAAGTGAACTTGTTTTCAAGAACGAGGAAGATGTGGTCTTGGTTCATGTTCATTAACATTCTGAGTGCAAAGTTTCAATCTCACGTAAGCAAATGTTTAATGTCACAAAAACATTTACTCTTTTATTGTTATGACAGATGTAAAATAATGGGTACAATTGAAGAAAACAGGTTTTGTTTATTTCATGCTTATAATTCATACTACGGAAAACAACACTGTGCCCTAACGTTCGGTGTTTTCAGTGATACGTGTTCAATGAGAGAAACAGTGAAATTATGTTTCGATAATCCACCGCTGTCGTTCAATAAAACACCCAAAAGCAGCAAACATGCTTACTTATTTAAGCTAGTTTGTAAAATTCCTGAAAGATGATACAAATAACTATCGATCTTTTTTACTTTTACCATTTACGTTCTCTAATCCAGTATTGATGACAAATTAGAGAAACAAATTAAAACTATACCTGCTGAGAATCAAACACAAAACATATTGGTTGATAGATGCATGCATATAAGCTCACCATTTCAGAGCCTCGTTAACCAAGTAACAGATGTATACTATTCGTATATTTCAGGCAATGTAAGCAGGTCATACTCCTACAAAACAAAACACCCAAACCTCCAACTCGACCAGTGTCAGAAAAAAGTGGAAATTCGACAGTTACTACAAACAGTGATCAACTGTTTTTTAAACGGACAGAAAAAGTAGGAACAAGTGAGCATGATAAACTGCCACTTAAATCGACAGAGAAAGTAGGAACAAGTGAGCATGATACACTGCCACTTATATCGACAGAGAAAGTAGGAACAAGTGAGCATGATACACTGCCACTTAAATCGACAGAGAAAGTAGGAACGAGTGAGCATGATACACTGCCACTTAAATCGACAGAGAAAGTAGGAACAAGTGAGCATGATACACTGCCACTTAAATCGACAGAGAAAGTAGGAACAAGTGAGCATGATAAACTGCAACTAAATTTGAAAGAGAAAGTAGGAAAAAGAGAGCATGATAAACTGCCATTAAAATTGAAAGAGAAAGTAGGAGCAAGTGAGCATGATAAACTGCCAAAAAAATCGACAGAGAAAGTAGGACCAAGTGGGCTTGATAAACTGCAACTAACATCGAAAGAGAAAGATGGAACAAGTGAGCATGACAAACTGCCACTAAAATCGAAAGAACAAGTAGGGACAAGTGAGCATGATAAGCCGCAAGTGGTATCTGATGTAGACCCCTATAGGCAGTTTAAAGTAATAGAAACGAAGCGCTTAAAAGTTAAATTAGAAAATGGCGACGATCCGTGTCGAATACTAGGTATAACAGTGCTGCCTGAAGGAGATATCATTTTAATTGACAATTGGAATAGAAAAATGAAGCTGCTATCAGCTGACTACGCCGTGGTGGACTATTTCACAATTTCATTGGGGCCATTGGGCATCTGTGCAGTATCTGGCAACCAGGTGGCGGTATGCTTTGGGAACAAGGATATACTGTTTTTCAATGTCAAAAACAGCAAGTTGAAGATGGAGAGAAAATTACAAGTACTCGTTATATTAATTTGATCATTTAATCATTGTAAAAATAATAAATAATAAAATGAATTAAATAATATTTTGTATGTACATTTATCAGTTTGGACAACCATTTGTGTTTAAGTTGATGTAAAATATCAAATTCAAAATGTCTAGGAAATGACTAGGAATTTAATTTAGCAGAACAAACCATGCCTTGGGCTAACTTTTTATTCGTAACGTTATATAATATCATTTCGCAATATTTATTATGAAACAGACCATCTGAAATAAATCATGTTCAAATTATTTTTTTATTTCCAATTAAGAAATGATATTTTCTTATATCAAATATTTTGCAAGCATAGTATTGACTTCAGATCCTATAACGATTTTAATGATGTTGAACTTCTAAATGAAGCAAACAACAGTTTTTCTGATTGAAAACATCGCAACCATGTTATTATGTAATTTGATCTATTGCCACTCTAGTATATCTAATCAGGTGTTTTCTTGCTGCAAACAAGTAATTTATGATTATCATTGATACTTTTGATATTGTGACTCTGTATTATTGTTATATGGAAGTTAACAAGCGTTAAATTTCAGCTGGACTTCGACTGCAGTTATATGGCATACATGGCAGGCAACCTGTATGTAGCATCTGGTAAAACCGTGTACCAATTAACACTGGCTGGTCAGAGGGTGAGAACGATCTACACAATATATGGAAGGTATGTGCGGGGTCTTGCAGTGAGCCCAGATGGGGACAGGCTCTACATCACTGTCATTGAAGATCATCAACTAGTGACGGTGAACATGCAAGGCCAAGAACAGGCTACACAGAAGAATGAGGACCTTTTAGGTCCCACAGGTGTGTGTGTGTCTCCTGGTGGACATGTGTTTGTGTGTGGGATTTATTCAAACACCATCCAACAAGTGGATAGTGAGGGCAAACACAAGCTGGCCATACTGGCCACCGAGAAGGATGGTGTGTTATTTCCATTATCAGCATGCTTTGACATAAGGACGTCATCCCTTCTTGTGGGAATGAAAAATGATGATTTAATTATATTAAAGCTGAAATAAACTATGTTTTATAGCAACCATTCCTGTCACAATGCAATTTGTGATCGAACCAGATATAATTTTAGGCTGATGCGAGTTGAAGTATAAAAATATACTGACAACAAGTATGGAATGATCGTGAAAAAATAACTACAAAGTTGCCCTAGCAGCTGCTCTCCATTCGAGTTTACTTTTTAATTTACTTTTTACTTTTAATGATTTTACTAGGCTGAACTTTTGAAATGAAACAATTCTATAATATCGGCTATTAATACAACCATGACACAAGTCGAAAATTTTAATTTTTAATGATGTTGTTTGAAAAAATATGGGATAGGTAATTTTACGAAAGCGGTCTATTGAAAGAAAATACTATCTGCCTACCATAATTCAACCTATCGAGGTCAAAAGTTTCAATATCCTCCTTTTCTTTCTCTGACAGTTCACTGCCCTTCTCTTTAGACAGACCCTCTTTGCCTTGATAGAATGTGTAGCCGACAGTAATGTTATCCTCCACGATCAAAACACAATGATCGTTATTTAAGGTTTCTAGGGGCTTATTGAAGAATTAAATTGTTTTGTAATGTGGTTCGTTGGTGTATGCAAACATTTAGTCAGGGCACGTCATTTTAGTTATGTCTCCCCCTCTCTGGGGGAGACATATTGTTTTTGCCCTGTCCGTCAGTCCGGTAGTCCGGTAGTCCGGTAGTCCGGTAGTCCGTCAGTCCGTCCGTACGTCACACTTCGTTTCCGATCGATAACTGGAAAACCGCATGACCTAGGATCACCAAACTTGGTAGGGAGGTTGGTCATGAGGTGTAGAAGATCCCTATTGTTTTTGGGGTCACTAGGTCAAAGGTCAAGGTCGCGGCGACCCCCAATGTAAAAAACATTTCCGCTCAATATCTTGACAATGGTTTGACCTAGGTTCACCAAACTTGGTAGGGAGGTTGGCCATGAGGTGTAAAAGATCCCTATTGTTTTTGGGGTCACTAGGTCAAAGGTCAAGGTCGCGGCGACCCCCAATGTAAAAAACATTTCCGCTCAATATCTTGAGAATGGTTTGACCTAGGTTCACCAAACTTGGTAGGGAGGTTGGTCGTGAGGTGTAGAGGATCCCTATTGTTTTTGGGGTCACTAGGTCAAAGGTCAAGGTCGCGGCGACCCCCAATGTAAAAAACATTTCCGCTCAATATCTTGAGAATGGTTTGACCTAGGTTCACCAAACTTGGTAGGGAGGTTGGTCGTGAGGTGTAGAGGATCCTTATTGTTTTTGGGGTCACTAGGTCAAAGGTCAAGGTCGCGGCGACCCCCAATATAAAAAACATTTCCGCTCAAAATCTTGAGAACGGTTTGACCTAGGTTCACCAAACTTGGTAGGGAGGTTGGTCATGAGGTGTAGAAGATTCCTATTGTTTTTGGGGTCACTAGGTCAAAGGTCAAGGTCGCGGCGACCCCCAATGTAAAAAATATTTCCGCTCAATATCTTGAGAATGGTTTGACCTAGGTTCACCAAACTTGGTAGGGAGGTTGGTCGTGAGGTGTAGAGGATCCTTATTGTTTTTGGGGTCACTAGGTCAAAGGTCAAGGTCGCGGCGACCCCCAATATAAAAAACATTTCCGCTCAAAATCTTGAGAACGGTTTGACCTAGGTTCACCAAACTTGGTAGGGAGGTTGGTCATGAGGTGTAGAAGATTCCTATTGTTTTTGGGGTCACTAGGTCAAAGGTCAAGGTCGCGGCGACCCCCAATGTAAAAAACATTTCCGCTCAATATCTTGAGAATGGTTTGACCTAGGTTCACCAAACTTGGTAGGGAGGTTGATCATGAGGTTTAGAAAACTCCTATATTTTGGGGGGGTCACAAGGTCAAAGGTCAACGTCGCTGTGACCTCTAATGTAAAAAAATATTTCCGTGCAATATCAGGAGAATGCTTTGATCTAGGTTCACCAAACTTTGAAGTGAGGTTGGTCATGATGTCTAGTTGATTTTGCAATCAGTTGGTCAAAGGTCAAGGTCACTGACCTTGAGGTGAAGAACCGGTTTCTGCTCAATAACTCAAGAACGTTTACACCCAGGAACTTCATACTTGGTATGCCAGTTAGTCATGACTAGTTGATGGCCCCTATTGATTTTGGGATCCATCATTGATTATTTCTCACCTACGACCACACAATGGGGGAGACATGCGCTTTTTCAAAAAAGCAATCTCTAGTTTAAATCACATAATGGTTGTTATAATGTTGGAAAAGTGAAGAACGGTATTTCGATTTTTAAATGAATTTTTCATTTTATCCCCTAAAACTATTTGATCAAAAATAATAATGAATGAACGGTGATATACAAAAGAGGACAATTGTAGCACTGTAATTGCATTTTTCATTTTGTTTGAATTTTAAAGTGTGGTAAATGTTAAATGCTGATTTGTCATGGTTTGTGCATTTGATAACATATATTTTGAAAGGGGGTATATTTCCAACATTTAACACATGTGAAATTCCATTCATCCAAAAATGAGAGTTAGACGACACGCTTTAAACTGTTTTCTTTTGTTATTAATCACCATGCATATTGGAGCAGAATATACAACAAAAAATGATTCTATGCATGCTAATGATCGCCAGCAGAAAACAACAACAACAAACTTTTGTTTCTTTGTCTCCTGATATACATTACATATTTTCATGTTTGATGTTTGTTTGCTATTCTTTTCAGATATCAGCTTTTCAAATATTCATATTTGTGTTTAAAATGTACATAGATTGTTATATCAAACACCTTTTTAGGACTGCCCAAAACATGAATATATAGTGCATTGTTAGTGTGATTATTTACTCTGTACAGATTATAATAGATGTGTTTATCATACCTTTGACGAAGATTATGATATTCAAGAGCATCTTAGTAGATTTCATTTTGTGTAATGTTTTGTGGGATTATTTTCTCTGTACAGATTACAATAAATGTGTTTATCATTCCTTTGACGAAGATTATGATATTGAAGAACATCTTAGTAGATTTCATTTTGTGTAATGTTTTGTGGGATTATTTTCTCTGTACAGATTACACTAGATGTGTTTATCATAACTGTTACAAAGATTATCATTTCCAAGAATATTTCAGTAGATTCCATTTTAAGTCATGTTTTCTTTGACCATTTTTCAGTATTTGGGTTTATTACTTGGTAAAAGATACACATACAACAACATTTTAGAGCATTTTAGAACTAGTGTGTGGGTGTGTCAAGTGTTGTTATTCATTTTTTTAAACATGTTTTCAATTCATACATATTATTATATTCAGAAACGTTAAATCACACATATTCGAAAACAAGTTTAAAAGTGAGCGTGAGTGTTTTTCCCAAGTTTTTGATAAATATGTTAATAAAGCACACCTTTTTTAGTATTGAAGAACACATGGTTTATTCTTTATGTAGTTTTTTTATTGTATTTACTTTGCATTTCATGTTGTGTGAATTGTTCGACATATATGTTCACTTAATTCAATGCTGTATACATTAATTGCCAAATATGCATTGTACTTTTTGTTTTGTGCACTAATTTACATGTGTGCTTTGTATAGTGTATTTTTTATTGGAATTTGTACATTGTACACCATGTGTTGTACATTTATTGGCAGGTACACATTGTAATCCATGTTTGAAATTAATTGACATATACCAATTATTCTATCTGTTTTGTACATGTACATTGTACTCAATGCTGTGTACATGTGTTGACATATGTACATTGCAATACATGTTGCGAACATTTTTTGACATATACCAATTGTAATTCATTATGTGCACATTTACTGACATAATTACATGAACACGGATGGAAAAAGGTCGAGTCTGTTAATTTTAAGTTAAAGTAAAGGCCAAAATCAGTGTAGTTTTTTTTAGAATACCCCTGTTGTATCTGTTTCTAATGAAAATGACCAGGAAATAATCCATTATAACAAGTATACTGAAATGTCTCAGTCCTGATTTTAAGGTTAATCCAGAGTGTATCTTCCATGACTTGTAGCACTGTAAACATGCTATGGAATGTGATTTGATTAAACTTATCTAGAAAAAAAATATAGATTGTGATTAATTTTATCCCCCGTCAAACCGTAGGTTTTGGGAGTTGGAATTGTGATGGCGTCGCCCGTCAATCCGTCATTCTGTCCGTCTGTGCGACCGAAACAATATTTATGCGAAAAACTACAGAAACAAGCTCAGTAGCAAAAAGTTTAAACATAAACCCTGTTTAATGGCATTGGGCAAACGCCAAAGACATAGAACAAAACATTACAAATAAGAAACATGTAAGAACAGCACAAAACTCCAAAAAACAGCACAGTGCATACATACTATATATATAAAAAACTAGGTATGTTTATCAAGGATTGTTAGGTACCGCCTTGGAACGGTCAGTAAAATATAAATTTTCTGGGTGTTTAAACCAGTTTGTGTGCACAACCTTACTCTTATTCCAACATAAACATAAGTAGGAATTAGTAAGATCATATTCAAACAAAGTGTTTCCCTAAAAAAATATTGAACGATTATTAAAGTGGGTCATATTGGACTAGGGTCAAATTTATATTTGGCCAGGGGACCGTCAGTGAGTTAAGGGTAAAATCCTAGTTAGGGGTGCAGGGTCGAGCTCCTTAGAATAAAGGATTTCAAAGGCTTTAAAATACCTTTCCTGAGGTAATAATTGACTTTGAAATGAGATTCAAGCCTGTCATATATTCTTCTAAAGTATGACTTAATGATATTCTGTACGCTTGTTGAAAACAAATCATTTAAAAGAAAAACACACGAGATTCCTAAAAAGACATATTATCTAAGTCTTATTTTGAATCAATTTAGGCGGAATTGAACGATAAGGTCGGCGGTCTCCGTAGAAAAAACGTGCACGTGCTGAAACGAGCGCATGCAAGGTCGGAGAACTTCTCGCAAAAATAAGGTTGTGATATCAAACAATTTAATGACCTCGAACATGATTTCTAACAAAATGTTTTCATATGCTCCCCTACCTACCCTGACATCCCATTGGATTTACACATACTGGGAAAACGAGCCCTCGAGACCGGGAGAAAACAGAAACCCCAGCATATATAACCCAGCTTATGCTGGAACACGTTCACAGATGGAAATCGCTTTGGAGGACACTATATTATATTTGGGCTACTTTTCACCAAACATCAGCAGAATGTTTCTCTTTTATGAACTCCAGATAAAATGCTTGAACTTGGGTCACATTAGAAAAAAAACAACAACAGGAATATGTCAATCTTAATTATGTTTGTCTGGAATATATTCCGATTGATCAGATTCTGTTGAAATTTGGTCGATTTGCACCGTATTTTAAACGTCACAAGTAGTCACATGTGGTCAAAAATAGGTCACTAGGTCACATCTTTGGAATATACAAGATGCAATACATCTAGTCCAATATAAAATAAACTAAATCAGAATGTTTTCCTTCATAAAATAATTGGCTAGTTTGAAACTTGATCACATAAATTAAAAAAATAGGTGAATAGGTAAAATCTTGTTTGTAACAAAAGATTGGTATTGATTGGTAAGACTTTGTTCAAACAATGTTCGTAATGACCCCCTTGATGTAAATTTAGAAAACTTTAAAAGCGGGTCACATTGTATTTCATGAAGGGGGAAGAGGTGGTAACCTTAATGGCTTGTTTTATGTCATTTTTCTACACTATGCTGAATGACATTTTATTGTGGAGAAACATCAGGTGACGCTCCTTATGTCATTTATGAGGAACTCGTTAAGAAGTGTTGGTTACGTAGGACAAATACAAGCTGCATTATTTCCACAGGCCTTTTAAATGCACGGCCTATTATTTGACAAAGTGAGGTTACGTATTTGCTCTCTCATTTTCACTGCCCTTGTACAGATTTGTGTTAATACAAGGAGGGAAACAATTTATTGCTTACTTAATACTATAGGAAGGTAGCCTATTTGTTCCTTTTATAGACACTGTCCCTTCACATATTTGAATCTATACATGGGCACGTAAAATGTCAGGCAACATATTTCGTTCTGTAATAAACAGTGCCCTGAATAAAGGTGTATATATCTACAAACAAGGGGTGGTAACCATGTTATTCTTTTTGAGCCCGTCTTAGTTAAAACTTGTCGTCCAGATACAGCGTGTAAAAGGATATTGTTTCGGACACTGAAATACACCAGCCGCAAAGTTGTATAAATACAAAAAACAAACAGAGAAAACATTTTCATAAGCAAGAGCTTCTCAAAGTATTTATTCATATAAGTCGACATTTCTTTTCCAGAAAATGGTTTCGTCCTTACTAATACATGACATTGCCTGCATCTTTTGGAATATTACATTTCTAAGATTGAAAATCTGCAGACAAAATATTTCCCAAATAAAATTTCAGCCATGGTATCCCCCTTATGCAGATTGCTATCATAACTTCCTCATCCCCGGGTGAAGCCACAGACCGTCCCAGCTACACCATGGACCAATCTACATGAATACGCACACTCGTATTCCAACAAAATGTTAGATAGCTATGCACAGGAACAATATCCCAACCAAAAAATTCGGCCATGGCTTTTCCCTTAAGTAGAAGACTATCGCCATTCCCGCATCCCCGGATGACACATCTGACATTTTCCTTGGAGCTATTTACATGAATACGAACATTCGTTCATCCAAAGAATACTGTAGTGCTTGACGTTTGCCTTGAAGGGCCCTTCAATTCAAAACAGCTATATACTCATATACGGATGATTCAATCTCCATAATAATCATCTCTCATACTTTGTCTATCTCAAGGACAATCCTTATTACCCTTCAATCACTGACAATAGGTTATACATACATCCTCCACTCTCGTTATCCACAAGAATTTTGTATCGCTTGTAGTTCTAAATATATACATACATCCTCCACTCTCGTTATCCACAAGAATTCTGTATCGCTTGTAGTTCTAAATATATACAAACATCCTCCACACTCGTTCTCGACCAGGATTCTGTATAGCTCGTAGTGGGGCTTTCGAACCTCTTCTTTCCTCACCTTTTGTGAACCTTATCATTAAACACACACATTCAGTTATAATAATCACTCAGTCTGAGAATACACTATCCTATTATATTATATAAATAAACTATTTGAGTTTTTAAGAATTGTTTCTCAAAATAATTGCAATCAGCTATATAATTACTTATGCCGGTAACTACTTCACCCACTATCCGAGTTCTTGAAATTGTTCACAAGTCTTGCACGATAGTTGTACCATTGTACCAAGCTGATGAAACACTTTTATGTGGTTTAACAGTTCATTGATTATTCAATACTTGAGGCCATTTTCCTTAACATGCAAGCAGCTTTTGCTTAACATTTGTTCTGTAATTATTACATTGTGATAGGCATGATTGATTCAAAAATATACTTTTTATTTCAATTTTAACACTAATAGTATAGTCTTGTCAGACAAGCAGAGATGATGTTCTGCTGTCAAAGTACACTGATAGAGGACTGGAAACTCCATCGTCCTTGTTAGAAAATATGACCAACTTGTGTTTGCCCGCACTGTCCACCTGTAGGATGGTGTCAGACTTCCATCCACACATATTCACACGTCCTCTATGGGACACACACACACCTTCTGGGAACCTCAGGTCCTCATCGTTCAATATGGCCAGCACTCTACCCTGCATGTCCACTGTCACCAGTTTGTGGTTATTAACGTCAATTACGTAGAGTCTCTCCCCATCTGGGCTCATTGCAAAACCACACACATCAGAAATTGTGTAGCTCTTTCTGACCCTCTGCCCAGCCCTGGTATACAGTTTTTTTAGATGATACATAGAGTTGGCCTGCCATGTATGACACATATCTGCAGACGACGTCCATCTGAAATATATCATATTATATTAAAAATATACTAAAAATGAGAAACTTTAACTTGTTTATTTAAATAAAAGCCTCAAATTAATATAATTAAGAAATAAAAAAGTGGTTCGTTAATTGTACTCATCTATTTTGTCAAAATCGGTTACTTGTTCCACTTCATGACCTAACTACACAAAATATTTTTATTAAAAAGTACCTATATTGCTCTCAAACCGAACGATTTTCCACCAGATTGTTCGTGAATTGCATGATTCAATTCTTTACCATGAGAGTGGTTATTCAATTCATACCATCATGTTCATGTTAAATAAAACTTCATGTCAAGATGTAATTCTAATGTTTAAATGCATTTAACTTTTAGTACAGCATGACCTTTGTTCGCAGTTAACATTTATTTTGCCAAATTTTCAAAATGGCATATATTAAAACCTATTTTTTATTATCGTAAGGTGTGTTGAATTGAAACATATTTTACACTGGAAACACCTTTCCACAAGGGGACACACACACACACCTGTGGGGCCCTTTATGTCCTCATCCGCAAGTATAGCCAGCCCCCGACCATGCATGTCCGTTGTCAACAGTCGGTTATTGTCAAAGTCAGTGATATAGAGTCTGTTCCCATCTGGGTTCAGGGCAAACCCCCACATATCCCATCCATCCATTTTCCTTACCCTCTGCCCAGTCAGTGTGTACTGGTAAACGGTACGATTAGATGCTACATACAGTTGGTCTGCCAAGTATGACACATGGTCGCAGTCATGGAACAGCTGGAATTGAACACATTTCATTTTAATATGATTCATATACAGGGAACCAATATACATGTAAATACATTAAATAATTTTATCAGTTTGTTGTTCATTTGGACGTAAGAAAACACATAATGCCAAAATACTGGACAGACAGTAGTTCAAATCTTCTTTAAGGTATTCGCAACATAATTGTTATTTTATTCTTTCCGAATAACGGTGGTTTGCTTCCATTCTAACTTGGACAAATAACATTTGTCGCTATAATGCAGGTATGCATATTTAATATCAGAATAAAATCATTTCGAAATCGAAACTCAAATATTTGACATAGAACATTTAAATTTTTGGATATCAGAATCATATTTTATACTGAGGTCTACTTTTATGCAATGTACTTCTATTACCATTTAAAGAAAAATATTTGACTAACTGGAGATGTGTACATACATATAATCAGATTATTTACGACTTTTTAATTTTTCTTTTCACCGCCAATAATGTTTGTATTTGTAGATTCAATAAGAGTGTTGCTCATATAATTATTAGTTGTGCTTAAAGAGTATAAGTCAAAAGTGGTATTTCCTCTCTTTTTTTCCGCTTGTCAGCCATGTTCAAAATTAAGCTCGAAAGTTCAAACCATTAAAGAACAGCGTAGCCTCAAATGGAATTTGCTGAATTTTAACCGAATGTTAAAGAATACTCGAGATAATATTTTTATTATACTATTTAACAAATGTTTCTAATTGGACAAAGTTTATTCAAAACTCCATACTAATTTAATATAAAAGAAGCTCAGTCATGGGCTACTCATCTTTGAGTCTTTGACCATTGACTTATTCTCTAGCAATTATGATATATGGGACGTTGTGTTCCGTGGCAGTTTAATTTACCAGGTTTTGAGAATACAAGTTTTTTGTTTGGGGTATGTCCCTTGTCGGGCGAACGAGAGGGAGTCAAACAGGTGGTTTAAGCTCAATAACTTCAATTAGATTTGTAAGTTTGAATGAGGCGATTTGTGAAAGTGGGTATTCAAGTTTACATATATTTAACTTACATTTCATTGCTTAACTTAGTTACCAAAACATTAATAAGGTGGACGTTATTGAAACTATTGGTTTCAATTCTAGTTATTGACATTTAATTTATCATATTAAACATTTCTTTGTATCTAAGCACAATTGTTTTTTTTCATTTTGCCATATTTTTAAATGGCACATGCAAAAACCTCGTCGAAATTGCAGCGTTACTAGCTATTTGGTAAAGTGATCGGCATATTGAATGGAAACATATTTTGCAACGACCTTGTAAATGAATAGAATAAAACAATAACCAATCATATTTATGTATTTGCCTGAATCAATAAACACATCTCCATGCAGCATGCATGGGTGATCATCACTCGTGTGTTTACACTGTTTTACATATGTTTGCTTGACAACTCATTTCAGAGTGTAGAAACTCTGTAACAGGTTTGAAAAACATAAAACCTATGATTACAACCAAGAAATGGGAAAAGTCTTTAATAGATGCATGCTCAAAAGTAACGATTACTTTCAACTTTCTATCCATTTTGAGTTTGCTGTTATTCACATTGAAGAACAGTATCGCCTTTCTCTCAGTGCTGACAGCCACCTGGTTGTCAGACACAGCACATATTTCCCATGGCTTCTGATGCACAGATACATGTTCCACAATTGCGTAGTCAGCTGTCACCAGCTTGATCTTACTGTTGTTACAGTCAGTTATAATGATCTCACCTCCTGGCAACACTGTTATACCATATATACTACATGGATACTTATCCTTTTTCAATTTTATTTTAAAACGTTTTCTTTCTAACAATTCATATGGCATATTGTGGTTTATGCCTGTTACCATTTGGGATTCATCATGTTTCTGTTTTAATGGAAATAGGTCACACTGTGCATTTACATTTGTCTCTCCAATTTTTACAGAACTTGGTCGAGGTGGAAGTTTGAGTGATGTGTGCTGTAACAGCTGGCACTGCCTGAAAAACATATACATTTCTTGTTTTTTTAGGAAATGATGATTAGTAATAGAGCAAATGTTTTTGTGATGTATTTAATTGTTCTTGTGTGAGATTAAAACATCGCAGTCAGAATATTAGTGAACATAAACCAAAAATATATCTGCTTTGTTCTTGAAAACAATGCCAATATCATTAATATATCTTAGAAAAATGTGATTTTACTATGATTTACATTTCAAAGAATTCAGAGAACATTTTCAATTCTTCAACTCATCTTAATAAAAAAAATCAGCCAGTATGTATACGTTGTTAAATTATTATTTAAAAAAACAGCATTTGTACGAGTTCTGGAGCAATGTTATCTAGTGCCACGTCAAAGGCATGATATTTTAAGCGCAAGAACCAGTGCCGGTATGCTCATATAAATCCAATAACCAATCAAAAATATTAAATGTCGCTTCAAATAATCGAGTTGCAACTATTTATCGCTTATTTCCTGAAACTTTAAGAAAGTAAGAAATCTAAAATATAGTTCTATGTGAACAGAATGAGTTGGGGACAGAAACTGACGTGACGTCTCTTCCGATGAAGAAAGTGTAAGAGACGTCTCTTCCGACGAAGAAAGTGTAAGAGACGTCTATTCCGATGAAGAAAGTGTAAGAGACGTCTCTTCCGATGAAAAAAGTGTAAGAGATGTCTCTTCCGATGAAAAAAGTGTAAGAGACGTATCTTCCGATGAAGAAAGTGTAAGAGACGTTAGGCAGACCAGTGAAGAAGTCCTGCAAAGTTGACTCACCTATTATCAAATAATATGGAACGCTTGTGAATAATACAAATAAATAGAAAATAATCTTAAGTTGGTTATAAAGTTTTAAATGTAAAGCTATAATATATAAATGTGTTCTTACCCGTGTAACTCCTTCTGACATGTGACGCAACAGGTTTGCCGATGGTCGCTACAGAAGACCGTCATTTCTTCGCCAGGGTGCATTTTGCACGTGCTTTTCACTTTTCCCCACGTTTCATTCTTTTCTGTTCCAATGATTGGGTGTTTCTGGTAAAAGCGGTCATGTTGCTTAACACACAGGCCACAGAATTGGCTGTCACATTGTTGACAGAAGTAGACAGCCTCCGAGTTCAGTCCGTGCTCCTGACACTCTGTGCAAGGAAAGTCGTATTCAAAATCCCCAGCATTTAACACTGATGCACTAAATCCTGTGGCCATTTTGACAAATACTTGTTTTCATTTTCAATGAAAATTAACCCATATTGGAACCGTGTAAATTGATCACAATTTCAATGAGTATACACAACGAATATCATCACCGTCTACAAATTCGATATTAAGTTACAGAAACTGTTTTGGTTATAAAATTGTAATTTAAGGGTATCTTTAATACATTGATCAATAATGTTTTGTTTCATTCAGACAAGTTATGAATGTGTTTTAAACTTGATCTGGCACTATTCAAATCCTTAAGAATAACAAGTATTGATTGGTGAAACATGATTCCAATCTCAAATTGACACTCCTATTCAAAACCAATACAATCACATGTATAAAAAACGTAAAATTTGAGTGATATACTTTTAACTTCTTAGTAATAATGCATTTATGGAAACTATTAATTACTGATAATAAGATTGTACCCGTGTATTTAATAGCTGAAAACGCTAAACAAATATATAATTAGTGAGTGTTCAAGGAATAGCTGTGATCTACTATAGTCTAGGTAGCAATACCGTGTTTTCTGCACATTTCTTTCGAATTAAACTCGATATCCTTTATAAGAACCATTGTTTTCGACATTTATTTATCCTTTTTGGTATATTAAAACAGTTGTTTTAATTGTGGAAATATTTATTTGGGAGTATTAGTGCATCTTTAACCTAACAAGGCTGTGTATGAATTATCCAAGGTTGTTTTATGATATTGTTGAATTGGTAGGTATGGATTTATCTACCCTTAATATATTAACACGCCACCAAAAAAGCACACGTTGGTCTGGCAATATTACTTATACATCATTAAGGCGAGTTTACATGAGTGGCAATTCAATATGAAATTTATTTAAGAAGATTGCTTCAATCAATATAAACGAGCATCGGTATTGAATAATCAAGTATGATAATTTGTTGATTTAAAGAGAAAACATTACTAAAATATTGCTATATTATCGGCACAATTTAACACATTTGGTTCTCTGACAGAATCGAGATTATTTAAACGATTTATATCTACAAATTGTTTTACATTGGAATAATCAGTTGGATTTTAAAGACACTGTAGTTTCATAGTCAAACCTAACATATAGTCTAGCAAGGGTTACTGTGCAATTAATATTACTGTGCACTGACATTTTAGGATAAACGATTGATAAACGTCTTGAAGACGAAATATGAATTGGAAATGTTACTTATGACTGTCTTTAAATGTTTTTCTTAGGTAGCTTATACTTTGCAGCAGCCGGAAGTGCCAATGCTAGAGAAAACTCTTCCAAGCCGCATTGTTCTTTAGTAATGAGTACACGTATTGTCTTGATATTGTACAGCACTGAAGTAGTAAGGGATCCTACAACCTTACGAATTTTACAACACTGAAGTACTGCGGGATCTAACTGCCTTGGCCTTCCACAGCACTGAAGTACAGACGGATGCTACTGCATTAACCTTCTACAGCACTGATATACTGAGGGTTCCTTCTGCCTTGACCTTCTACAGAACTGAAGTATTGATGATCCTACTGTCTTGTCCTTCTACAACACTGAATAACTGAGAGATCCTACTGCCTTGACCTTCTACAGCACTGAATTACTGAGAGATCCTATTGCCTTGACCTCTACAGCACTAAAGAACTGAGAGATCCTACTGCCTTGACCTTCTACAGCACTGAAGAACCGAGAGATCCTACTGCCTTGACGGTCTACAGCACTGTGGTGTCGAGGGTTCATATTGTCTTTACATTGTATATCACTGTAAAAATGAGGGATCGCACTGTCTCTACACTATCCAACGCTGTAGTGACGGGGGCTCGTACTTTCTTCTTTCCCTTGAACAGTTCTGAACTATTGGTACTGACTGTACACTGTACAGCACTGTTACTTTGGGAACCGAGGGCTCACACTGTATATTCATTAATATGTTCATTGTAGCACTGTGTGCTTTAATTGTTTTTACATTATACAGAACTGTATTAATAGGGGCTTGTATTGTCCTATCATTGTACAGTACTGTATTAAGGAGGGCTTGTGCTTTCTTTATATTAAACGAAATGTATTCATGCGGTGTTGGACTGTATTAACAATAAACAGTTCTGTATTAATGAGGGCTCTTATTGTCTTTACATTGTACAGTACTGTATCAATAAGGGCTTGAATTGTCTTTTTATTGTACAGAACTGTATGAATAAGTTATTGTTTTGTCTTTACATTGAACAGTACTGTGTTAGTGAGGGATTTTATTGTCTTTATATCATTATACAGTATTGTATTAATACATTATTGTATTTTCTTTACATTGAACAGTAATGTATCACTTATCGCTTTTACTGTCTTTACATTGAACAGTACTGTGTTAGTGAGGGATTTTATTGTCTTTATATCATTATACAGTATTGGATTAATACATTATTGTATTTTCTTTACATTGAACAGTAATGTATCACTTATCGCTTTTACTGTCTTAACATTGTACAATACTGTCTTCACGTTGAACAATACTGCATCACTTAATGTTTTGATTATCATTACATTGTACAGTATTGTATTGGTTAGAGCTTGTATTTTCTTTACATTGTACAATACATATATAAAAATCCATGTTGTGTACATTTATTAAAATATTTTTAACTCCGTGTTGTGTAAATTCATTGACATTGTAGGCCATGCTAAGTACATTTATTAACCTGTGTACATTGTATTCCATGTTGTGTTCGTGTATAGACATATTTACATTGAAATCCATATAAGGTACATTTATTGACATATTTACAATGTATTTCATGTTATTTACATTGATTGACATATGTATTTCATGCTAATATGTATGTTTATTGACAAATTTACATTGTACATCATCTTGTGTACATTTATTGACATATTTACATTGACGTTCATGTTGTGTACATCTATTTACATATATGCATTGTACAACACGTTTTGTACATAAAATGACATGTAAAGGGATGATAAAAGGCGACACATCAGGATCCTGAAAATTTATCGAAAGTTCTAGCTAAATAGCAGTGTTAAGGGGCTTAGAAGATCCCTGTTGAATTTGTTTTTCAAAGCCAATTCACCCATATCAAGATGATTCTGTTTTAATGCATCAGCCCATAGTCTAATAAGCAAACATACATATCAAATACATGTACAATAGACTGGAAATGAAAGGCCTCATTCCTGATTTTAGTATTATTCCCAAAATGTATCATTCCTGACATGTAACTTTGCGGTTCTAATCATTTGATTTTAAATATGATATTGATAACATAACCAGAATAGGATTAAAAAAACAAAAACTGTGTATACATTTGACGCATAAGCCCCTCTGTAATATCAAGTGATGATTTGTGTACGGTCAAGCAAGTCCAAATACTAATCACTACCTCACAAATAATCTTTGTTACATACACGGTAACTAGTCAAAGGGGCTAAAGTACTTGTTCCTCTCGCCTTCACCGCCCCTGTTCAGGTTTGGTTTTTAACAAGAGGAATTAGAAAATGGCTAACGAAGAGGGGTAATCTACTTGTTTCTACCATTCAAAAACAAAATTTAGACTTGAACTTTAGAGGAGGGAAAGCCATCAGATAGGCTCGAAACATGCATCTCATGCATCAAACAGGACTATGATATTGCTCGTTCTATTATGCCACGGTATCTATGAACCAATTAATTATATAAGTTGATGTTGACATACACGATATAAGAGAATTTTTCAGGAGGCATGATGTCAAGATGGACTCTCTCGTAAAACCTGCCTATCATGTTACTCTTGTCATCCTGCCACGGCTTCCTGGAAAATATTAACAAGATAGTTAAGGCTGTTGGTGCTTACACACTCAATATGGGAGCAATCGTCAGAATGCATGAAGTCCAGATGTGCTCTCACGTCAAACCGGGATATATCATGATGCTCTTATCGTCCAACCATGGTACTCTAGAAAGAATCACCAAGATAAATAAGGGTGTTGGTGCTGACGTTCTCGATAGATAGAACTTATCAGGCATGAAATCCAAATGGGCTCTCACGTCTTACTATTATATCTTGTGACTCTTGTAATCATGCCACCACAAATTATCACAATGATTATTACGGGTGACATATTCGAAAGGGTAAGGCTTTTCAAGATACATGGTACCCAGATGTGCTCTCACGTCAACGCAGTATAGTGTGTTGCTTCTGTCGTTCTGCCATTGGGCGTTTGAAACAATAAACAATATACTTCAGGCTTTTAATGCTGACGTACTCGATATGGTACGACTTCTCAGAAAGCATGATGTCATAATGGGCTTACACGTCAAACCATTATATCTTGTTGCTCTTTTCGTTCTGCCACTGCATCTTAGAACCAATCATCAAGATCATTATGTTTGTTAGATACGATAAAGTAGTTAACAACTGTCCAAATAAAACATTAATACTTAATATTTTTTGCTAGCCCTAAATCATTGGGTTAAGTATCAAGTCTATGTTTTTAACCAAACGTGCAGAAACCCCAAAACTTTAACCAAACTTACTCAAGGACCATTATTTGTATTTAGGATTATATGGGGTTGTCCCTGAACACACGACTTAAAACAAACATCAATAATAATATGTAAACAAAGCCTCTTAGTTATCGTTTTAAAATGAGATTTGATTCGAAATAAACTCTTATTTGAGATCCTCAATAAGTTATTAAGATTAGGAAGCAGAGCATGGTGAAATAAGGTATATACTAACTATGCTGAGTAAATATAATGTCAAGCTTCGGCGAGCGTTGCAGCACCGTCGGTAAGCGCGCCGATGAAAATGGGTGTGACAACGGTTTTTAGTAGTTATACATAATCCACTAGACATGTTTTACTTAATAACTTGTGCATCTTATAGAATCATTGTCAACTTCATTACTGTAGTAAATTTGCAGCAAAAGCAATACAGACATGGTTTACATATCAATATTATATAACATATTACCAAAGTTTTACACATGAAAACATTATTACTCACATTTCTTCTTATTTTATGCAAAGTAGAACACAAAACTAATAACTCGATATTACAAATACACACAATTACACACGAATGCACGCACACACATGTATCTTTTCAAACATTGCTTAATCAATATCTCAGTCTAATTATGATTCCTGGTATTTTATTTATAAATATTGTTTAGATATAGAATACTTACTCATACACATATCATCTTCCCAGGCGTTCATTCTACGGCTTATTAATGTAAGTAAAACTATCCGAAGAGAAACATTATAAGCTCTGCTATTGCATTAATCAGATTCAATATATCATGTATAAAATTACATAGAATGTTGCAATGTACGCTATTTATGTTAAATAAAAGATGTTTAAACTAATGGTGTTCCCCATGTAATTCACCGCTTAAAGCCTAAACCATCAATAAAGTTGTAAATAAAGTAAACATTACGACTTTTATGTAAAGTGTTCAGATTTTGATATCATGAATTAAAATGTTTTTTCATTACATCCTACCTCTAACCTTCAGGTCTTTAAAGAGCAACAAGTAAATATTATGTGTATATTTTAATTGTTATCACATTATCAGAGATAAAGAAATTAATACCTTAGTGTCTGGTAAATTAAACATCCGTTTACAAGAAAAAAAGTTTAAATCATGGAAAAAAAATCATTTTGATTTATATTGTGATTATTCGAAATTAAGTAGTTTTCCGACATTTGAAAATATACTGCAAATCCGCCACAAGGTAATTTAATATATTACCAGCAGGTGAAAGCATTTTAAAATATTTATATAATCTACAATTTAAATGACAATTTCTACAGTTATAATTTAAACAATCCAATTTTTAGTATTTTTCTCATAATATCATGTAACCATACTTGTTTATGTAACGGTTGAAGGTTGTAAGTATATAATTACAAATAGGAAAGGATTATCTGAAGTAAAAAAAAACATGAAGCAGGCAAAAACGACTTTAGAAAAAAGTTCACAAATATATAATTTTTAAATATGTTCAACAATTGTGGGCAAATTCTTCACAAACCTTTTAAGTCTGTTTTTTCCCATTTGATTGCTCCTTTAGAGTGTGAAAAGACAATAACTAAGCAATCCTCAACCAACTGTCTGCTGATTTAGTTTTCATTCTCGTCGCGGGCCGTTACTTATATAGAATATTTTCTGCTCAGAAGGAACACTAACACTATACCACGGCGGGAAAAAATCTTGAGATCCTCGTCCTCGTTCAAGAAGTGTTTTTCCGCCATAGTTTGTTATAACTTATGCTCGATTACTCATAGCGATGTCGGATTGCTTTCAAGCGGTTTCGCAAAGTGGAAAAGATATCATATTTTATTGCAAATCAAATCAATTTTCGTTTATAAAAAACACACAGATAAATAGACGATGTATGTCAGTGTTAAATTAAACATTACACTAGTATATGTAACATTAAGCGAAGTACGTACACGCACAGAACTGCGATTGTTGGTTAAAGAAGACCAACAAGAAAGTCAGCCTATACAGATTTATATCTTTTTGAAATTGTAATGGATTTTCAATTGATTGGTTTTATTATTCATGTGTTAAGATTTAAGTACAAATATAGGCAACATCATCTTATTCCCCCCCCACACTATTCTTATGCGGTTTACATCGATCTGAAAAATACTCTCGTACACAAGAGTTATTATTAACACACCTCTGATGTATGAGAATGCCTAAAGTGACGCGCGAGCTTTTAAATTTAACCGGAATTTTAGAAACACTGGTGTTCATGGGCCAACAACTCATGTAACTATCTGTATTGGTCCAACACAATTACGAGGCCCAGGAAATATCGTACAAGCGCCACGTACAAATCCGCTTGTAATCCAAATGCATATGCACATCGACAAAAACACGTTTTATTGAACGAATAAATAACGAAGTACCGAAATATGTTGTACTGCATTTCAATAGTTAACATATTTTTCCAGAAAGATAAATTTGATCAACAATGAAATAGGTTGTACATTCAATAACGGTATTCCATTAGGACCACTCTGTCTTACAGCTCCTTCACCGCCATTCCGTCTCATTTAACTTTTGTACTTTCGCGTCTTCGCCTTCGTACTTTCGTTTCTTTCCACTTATGCAAACCGTTTGCGCAAGCGCATTACAATCATTTAACATGCATAATAATGATGTTGCAATTCGCTGGTACTTTCATATCAGCAACAAGATAAGCGCACACACTTTTCAACAAGGCGTCTCTGGTTTGATTTCTGGCCTTGGCGCATATGAGTTGTCAGCTATCACCTCGGACATGTTGGCCTCCTCCTACACTAAAAGATCACACTATCTCCTAGCAACTTGTCAACGAAAGTGGTTTATATAATAATGCAATAACTAGTTTCCCAATCGTTGTCAAACTGTTGGCGCTACGACACCGAATATGTATTTTAATGTATTGACATACTTCCAGTGACTGCTATGATATATTAATTAGAATGAAATCGATCACAACGCCGTTTTGTGGTAAATAAATATTTAAGCGTCAATGTTGTCCAGCTCCTCCGCATTCGTACTCTCGTATATATGGACACTTGCAGTGTCATTCAGACAAGAAACGAAAGCATTGTTTATTAAAAAGTATTACAAACATTGTGTCTCGATACAATTATTGATGGTAGTGATAAGTTCAAAAATGCAACTCCCTTAAATAAGATCAACACCACGGATCTGGATCGCCAAAGCACACTCGGGGCATAATTTGAACGTCGAGGATAACACGAAGAACTTACTATACAAAATCAAATAGCTGTATGGCACTTTGGTTGCGTTTTTCTATATAAGCTCATACACCAAATAGATAATCTCTCCTGGGTTCAAGTATAAACCTCTAGATGCACCCTAAGAATTTTGTTTGGGATCATTTGGTAATTACTATATATAAAATATCAAAGCTCAGGAGCTTATAGTTAACTTTTCATAATATGCAATATAAAACGGTGACCCCTGTTCCTACTTTCTCTTATTTCTTGAGCTTAAACATATTTTCATATACATGTACAAACATTTCTTACTTCAACATGTTTTTGATAAATAACATTAAGTTTGTCATGATAACAGGACACATAACTTCCATTTTAAGTCTGTAAACTTTTGTTGAAGTAAATTTGACAAAAAACATAGAGGAACAAAAATATTATGCATTGCTTAAAACACTAGAGCTATCACTGGCTGTGATAATTACCCCACAATTCCACTTTCTTGTAATAGAAGTTACTGGGATTGATGTATGCGCTCTGAATACCCATTGTCCGTGAGAATGCAGTAATTAAATTAAGACTCCTATATCATACTATATACATTTAGTTAAAGGGTGAATTCTTCAAAAATACAAAATTCTCCTCACAAAAGTCTCTCTCTGTATAAAGTGTCAATACCTCAAAAACAACTGTAGGAGTAAAAAATAAGACAAAAATAAGTATTAAAACACAAACTCTTAATTATCCAAATACCTAATAATGTTTCATTTCCTCTCCATCATAAACACAATGTCTGCATAATGTTGAGATTAAAACTACAATCAAATGGACTATGGAGACAAGTAAAAAGGTAAGCGTAACAAACAACCACATGGCAAAATCTCTTAAAATACTCAATAATCTTACTTTTGCAATACACCTCTCTTCAGAATAATAAATCTTTGTTTGAAGTTTGACTTCAAATCCTTAAAAGAACATATGCATTTCTGGTGAAGAGTAGACTTGTCTCGATGTCCAAGGACGGACAGAAATCACTCCAATCCGCTCGTCTAGGACATCGAGAAAAGTCTACTTTTAACCAGAAATCTACTAAGCTTTAATAAGTACATACCCCTATGATATCTTAAGTAAAGGACCGTGTAAATTTAAGCATTTTCTACAAGAAATAAGGTTTTGCTGCTGAGCTTATTTCTGTAGCTTTTCGCTTAAAAATTGATCATAATTTTCAATGCAGAGAAATTAACAGGTTAGTGAAAACTAAATCTATCAAACAGAGAAAAAGGAGCAGCAGCACGCACGCACGCACGCACGCACGCATACTTGCAAGCACCGCCAACTGAGGACACGCAACATTTCACATCCAAATGAGGACACCATTTTCCAGGGTGTAATTTTGAAAAATAATTACGTCAATGTGTTAAACGGACTTAAAGCTATCTGGGTAGAGGTTTAAATACGTAAACATTTTTTAACAAAACACCGCCAACCAGGGACATTGACACACCCAAAAAATGCGAACGAAACACCTCCAACCAAGGACATTCTGCCTCCGACCTCCAAATGAGGACAATTTATTACCAGGCAAATTTGAAGAAAAAACAAAGCGGTTGTTCGGGAAACGTTATACGTCAACCTGTTCGTTGTGTGATTTGACTGTAAACCCTCATTTAAGAAAAAAAATATACTCGGACAACGAAGAACCCAACGGGGGTCACACCGACCTCATTGGTTCATTTGTTTAACATTCTGCATGGCGTTTTTTTAACAGATTCCGTCTGTCATTCTTACATGTTTGCTTCCTTGATCCACATATATCCCTCGATATTCTTTGTTTATGACAAATAACAACTTCTAAATCCCAGAATATGTTCAGGATGCACATTATCAAGTATGTTCATTCTAGATGGACCTTCGATTTCGATTTCATTATTCTGTCAAAGTCGACATTGTTTCTCCGTTGTGTTTTTTTTCACTGGTCCATGGGACTCGTTTCGTGGCCGTTGGAGCGCTAGATTGCAGAATTGGTGTCATGGACGTTGAAACACAGGCTCGCGGGCTTGGAGTCATGGTAGTTCCGGCGCTGGGTCGCGTGACGAGACACGTGGTCATTAGAGCGCTAGGTCGCGGGATAGGAGTCAATGTCGTTGAAACCATCGGCTTGTGATGAGACACGTGTTCGTTAGAGCGCTGTGTCGCGGGAATGAAGTCGTGGTTGTTGAAACGCTGAGTCGTGTGATGATAGACGTGGTCGTTAGAGCGCTAGGTCGCGGGAATGGAGTCATGGTCGTTGAAACGCTGTGTCGTGCATTGAGAGACGTGGTCGTTAGAGCGCTAGGTCGCGGGAATGGTGTCATGGTCGTTGAAATGCTGGGTCGTGCATTGAGAGACGTGGTCGTTAGAGCGCAAGGTCGCGGGAATGGAGTCATGGTTGTTGAAACGCTGAGTCGTGTGATGAGAGACGTGGTCGTTAGAGCGCTAGGTCGCGGGAATGGAGTCATGGTCGTTGAAACGCTGGGTCGTGCATTTAGAGGCGTGGTCGTTGGAGCGCTAGGACACTGGAATGGAGTCATGGTTGTTGAAACGCCGGGTCGTGTGATGGAAGACGTGGTCGTTAGAGCGCTAGGTTGCGAAATTGGAGTCATGGTCGTTGAAACACTGGATCGTGTAATGAGAGACGTGGTCGTTGGAGCGCTAGGACGTGGGAATGGAGTCATGGTCGTTGAAATGCTGGGTCGTGTGAAGAGAGACATTGTCTTTAAAACATAAGATCGCGGGATTGGAGTCATGGTCGTTGAAACGCCGGGTCGTGTGATGAGAGACGTGGTCGTTGGAGCGCTAGGATCCGGAAATGTAGTCATGGTCGTGGAAACGTTTGGTCGTGTGATGAGTGACGTTGTTGCAGCGCTAGGTCGCGGGATTGGAGTCATGGTCGTTGAAACATAGGCTCGCGGGGTTTGAGTCATGTTCGTTCCAGCGCCTGGTCGTGTGAAGACAGACTTGGTCGTTGAAGAGCTGTATCACTGGTTGAGGTCGTGGTCTTTGAAGCGCTTGGTCAGACTATGCTGTCAATATACAAGATAACACTGGGCGGACACTTATTCTTAGTAAATCAATTAGGTAATTGACCAGATAAGGCGTTGTACGTATATAAATCAAACAGTTCAATGGAATTTCGCTAGATTTCGCTTATGTTTATTTTTATTTAATCAAGTTCTGCCCGTAATCATTAGCTGCATTATGACTTTGAACTGCCATGATGCTATCACTACATGTGTTGTGGTTAATGAACTTAGTAAGATGAGATAGCAGTGACTGCACTTCTCAGTCAATTTATATGAACATTTGAAGAAACAGAGTGATCCGTGACAAGAGATCCGTGTGCGAAGCATGCAACCGCTTGGTTCTTTAAAGCACCGGCACTTTCCTTTGTATCACCAGAACAAGGCAAGAAATGTTTATTTGTAATACACGTGTATTAACAAATGAGCTATTTTCCAACACGTTTAACATCATAATAAGCAATATCATAAAAAAGTGCACAGCGGGAAAGAAATACAAGATATTAAATTTAATGCCGAAAATAGAACGACACAAAGGCAATCATAAAGTTGATTCCTAAATAGTGGGTGATTAGGAATTGATTCACACAAATAGAAACATTATCATTTTAGGCCAAGGCATAAGAATAGCTAGCATAAATATAGCCGTGATCCATGACAACTTTATAAATATTCTTCTTTATGGTTGACTTCGCCAGCATTCTACGATTTTGAATAATATATTTCCTTAACTTTTTCTTAATTTCGAAAATAAATTTAGATAAAACAAATAGGACAATGGGATATTCATTTGAAAAACTTTGTCGCCAAAGACTGTGAAATCTACGGTCATTTTTCAAACTTGCATATTTTAAAGCATTTTAATACTGTACTTTGATAGCTGTATTGGTAGGGAATTTCTTATGCATTTTGTTTTCTTTTTCATAAGCCGAACTTCAATGAATAAAGATTTTTTTTCAATATATCTATAGAGTCGTATATCACCCAATAGGGCGGTGTTTTACCCTATACAGTTATTCACACTATTACCAAATAAGTTTACAGTCGGAATGCTCGAACGAAATTTAACAATGAATTAAAAAATAATTAACATTATACAGGATCCCCGAAAGGGCCGTGTTTTCCGTATACAAATATCATAGGGCCTTACTTGGGCCGCATTTTACACTAGTTTACAATCGGAACACCCTGACCATCTCCGCCATAAAACGACGGCCGAGGTGTTCCGATTGATTACTGTAAAAGGTTGCGTTGCACGAAATTTGTGATGGTTGGCTTATACCATATTTATCGAGTACCGCGATTGATTTGTGTTTATATACGAAGTCGATACATGTGTTTTTATTGCAAATATTTACACCATAATAATAACTTAAAAGGTATAAGTTTTAGGTAGGCAAACAAGCTCTTTCTCCGGTCACCTGCCTTAAAGTGACACTCTTATTCAAAATCAACTCATACCCATGTATAAGAAACATACATTTTAAGCGATAAATCTTTAACTACTTACTAAATAATACATATATGGAAAGTATAACTTACTGATAGCACGATTGTTATCGTGTATTTAATGGTTAAAAACGCAAAAAAATATTAAATGATTGGTGAATGCTAAAAGATTTCCTGTGATTAACAATAGTCGTATCAGGTTGGAATAACGTGTTTTCTGCAACTTTCTTTCAAATATAACTCGGTATCCTTCATAAGAACCATTGTTTTGACATTTATTCATCCTTTTTGGTATTTTTAAACAATCGTATTAGTTATGGTAAATCTTACATGGGTATAAGAGTGCATCTTTAAAAAAGGGTATGTTTGACGGCAAATCTTTTTTAAGTTATTATTTTTATTACCAAAATTTACCCTTTGTGACCCAAAACCATAGATTCTGTGCTTTAAAACATGAGAAATTCCAGCATGAGAATCTTTGACATTATCTAAAGCCTAAAATACTTCAGTGTCCTACTTATGGTGAACCCAAGCATAAATGTATAATAAAACTATGTACAATCCTCCAATGTATATCAGTGTCATGGCAAAGGGTTACTTTATTTAATGGAGCGATATCTTGGTAAATCATCGTCAGGGTGCATGTAATGTAAATTCATGCATATAATTATGTATGATTATTAAAATAATGCAAATTAATAACCAGTTCTCTTCATTATAATAGCAGGGTTGCAGACGCTTTAATGCTAAGAAATATCAGCCTCGACTATAGGCAGATAAATTACCCATTTTTTACTTTCAAAAATCCATTGTTCGAGTAATGTTTGTTCGAGATTTTCTCAGTTTGTTCAGGCGCGTAGGAGCTGGTACCACAGGGGCCGTGGCCGCGGTCCCAATATTCTAGCTAGTAACGGCAATTGGGCCGCAAAATTTGATACCATTTTTTTTTTAAATTGTATTTCAAATGAAGCTACGCGCATATAGATTAATACATGTCTGACACGATATTGAATATACAGGTCACCATGGCATGATTACTCTAATTGATTAAAATGAATTTAATGTGTGTGATTTATTAATTTGTGACTGTTTGTATTTGGTACAGAAATAGAAAATACTAGTATTAAATGTGTGCTTACAAACGTGTCCATAACATGTGTATTACTGTTTTATCATATTAGCAATTTTTTCTCAGTGAATAAATGTTACCAAACGATATTAGTTTTAGATTTCATAACTATTTGAAACGTAAAAAGGTTTAGAGAAAAAAGCATGAAAACAAAACCTGAACTCACTGGAAATCGAGTCTTTCAATGCTTACAATTGAAAAAAAATATCGACCGGAGGGGACACACGAGCGTGACACGAGCCCAACCCTTCCGCGGACCAAATGTCATTTGAAGTCCTTTGCGCCTGATGTGTTTGTTTCGAAAGATACCCCGCTTGGTATCTTCCTAACTGTAAACTTCATTTCTATTTTTGATCCTAGATATGATCGTAAGAAGAACACATTTGTTCGGCCCCTACTCACCCCCCCCCCCCCACGCCCTTCCATCCGGACTCGTCAGTTAATTTCCACCATGCGGAGCCCTTCATGTATCTTAGTTCTGGTCCATAAACGAAATTCAATCCACCAGTGTTAAGCAATGTTGAGGCTCTTTGCTGCTTGAAATATTTTTTGTCTTCGGCGAGTAGGCTCTGGCTGCCTTCAAATGGATGGAACTTGGAAAGGGTGTTTGAATGTATTTGTGAAATGCTTTTATTATGTTGTTGTTGCTATTCATTGAATATATGATCAGACCATACTTTTTGCATTTTTGATGCATGAAAAATGCCTAATTTAGCGACGCCGAAGGGTATCAATCCAGCGAATTCGTACGGTACTACAGAACAGAAATGTTGTCGGTGCGTTTATAGGTCAAGCTGGTAAAATCTTTCTCACTGTTTCTTTTCTAAAAAAATGACACCTCTGCATATTGTAACTCTTATATGGAAGTAAAACAGATAGTCATACTAACTGCCCTTAATTTCAATGGCTATTTCAGCGTGTGATAACGACTGCGTTGAAAAAACTGAATCACCCAGTGTGTTACATGGGACTAATACTATAATGTAATGCGAACAACGCATCATCTTGTGGAACTAAAATGACTCCTTTGCACTTTAAGGATGTGACACAGATATCTGTTTGCATATACATCAAGGATAATGTCAGCAAGTCAGTAAAGTTTTCAGAAGTATTTTATTGGTCCGATTGTAATACTGTAATAGTTAAGTGTCAATTAACAGAAACTTCAGATGGATGGATATATTTATATAGCTGATCATTACAAGACAGGTATTAAATACGAATATATCAATACTAAGTAATCAGTATAATGTAGACAAATGGATACATAACATGCTCGGATATGTGAAATAAGTACATAATTATCAATAGCCGGAAAGTAGATAATTTTTAGCTCCAAAGAGCAGAATTCATACTTCTATTTATATGATAAAATATGTTGAAAGTCCACTTTACACAACAATCACTATTAAAGCTATTAAAGTCTAAACTTGATTGTCAGACTTTCCCCTGTTAGTTAAAATAACTTACAAGGCATATCTTATTTCAACATTGAACCTTGATCTCGCCAAGGTCAACAAGAGCGCCATGAAGAAAACACCAGCGCTCGTCTGTTTTTTTCTCCTTCGAAAATGAGGCATAACTCAATACAAACTAAAGCCAGAGTTATGCTCCTTGATGTACACATGCATATTGTCCCTGGCAACATCCTAACCAAGTTTTATTTAAATATGAAAAGATTTAGTTACTGTCCTAGGTAAAAGACTGCATGATGCCCACAGCCCTGACAGGTGCCAAGGCATATCACAATACCAAGATACTTTTTTTCTGAAAATTTTTCTTTTACAAAAAATAATGCATATCAATTTTCAGTTATAAACAAATCTTCATTCATTGACTCTAGATACAATTCAGCCAAACAAATACTTAACGTTTTGATAGCAAACAGAAGAAAGTTAATACATTTTTGTTTGACATGTTCATACATGATGATATTTCATTTGCATTTTATCAATTTATCTAACAACACAAAAAACATCACATCACTGAGAAATGACAGAAGCATTCAATACAAAACAATACCACACACCATTATTTACCATGGAACAAAAAAACAATTGAATACACTGCAGTGTAAATGACCACAAACATCATGGACAATTCTAGCAAAATCACCTCCAATTGAGGACAAGTTATTACCATATTCAATTTCAAAATTTTAATTGTTAAAAAATAAATAATAATAGAACAATATCCAAAGAACATGTCAATCACTGATGGTATTCAGATATAAAGCTTAAATCAAAATGCAATCTAGTCTATTCTATAATTTAAAGTATCTATTTGTTTAATTGTTTGCTTTTTGATGAGCCTATTGCAAGGCCAGTTGCATTTTTCTAATGTACCCTTTCACCATTGTCCTTGATCGCCTGGCAAGAATTGGATACTTCTTTATAAGTTCAAGACATTCTAAATTATTTTTGGTAAGAGTATTAAGCTTAAAACACTTTTTAAGGCCATTTTCTACCACGTCTTCTTCAGCCTAGCTCCAAGGTGTTCTGACTGTGGCTGTTCGTTTTTCCTAAAACACAGAAATAAGGCTATTTTATAGACAAAAAAAATCACTATATTTTCATCTATTTTGAGCACTAAAATATGAAAGTGTCTTCTTGATAGTCCTCTATAGGACAAATAACCATAAAACATATAATCCTACATTAAAACATGTTTTATCAATTGAAGTTGTCTAGGAATTAGCAACAGTGCCTCTGCAAGTCAATATATAAATATGACCTGTATTCAAGATGATGTGTTTTCACTGATAACCTTTATATTATTTGATTTCTGAATTTGTACAATAAAATGGGCACGGTAAGCAAACTCATTTTTCTGTAGCACTGACCCGAGCAACATGTCTTACAGTGCTATATAATATACATTGTTGTCCATGTTAAATATGTTTGACTTCAGGATTTTATTTGATATGTAGAAATTCAATTCAAGGCCTTTCTGTTAAATACAATTAGATATTTTTACTGTAACTTTTTACACTGATCAGTAACATGACACACATTCTGGTAATTTAAACACTGAATAGTTTTTTTTTAAGATTACAAGTATGGTTGTTACACAAAATTAAATGTATACTAAGAAAGACAACAGAAAAGCCTGATCACAAAAGTGCACTTACTCCTTTACAGAAACAACACTTTTTAAATCAAATTTGCTTTAAGAATAGAAATTTCTAATTGCTACAAATTTCAATATGATTCTTACATGGTTTGTGCCAATCCCAGCATTTACGACTGCTTCGAGTTGACCTATGGAGACAAAAATATATATATTATATACGCAAATAGGTCTGCTATGTTTCTTAACGCTAACAATTAATGCTATTTATAATAATGAAACAGGTGTCTCTCGACGAGTATTATTTGAATGAAATTGATGGACATTAACAAAACCTCTTTCTGAGGACTTCTAAAAATATCACCTCCAATGGAGGCCAGTTACTTTTATTAGACACCATGCCTGTATTGAGATCTCAGGTATTTCAAATTTCCTTGATGCCTATTATTTAAAATGCAGTACTGGTTATGAAATATTGAAGGTGTAGTGTTTTTAATACAGGAGATTGTGAAATGACCTTCAACCTACGACTTGAATGATGTCAAACTGATTTTAATATCTCTGGTGGTTTGAATTTCTTATTTGTTAAGCAAATTTCTACATGTAGTCATCACCTCAAAAGACAATGAATTTGGTCAAACACCCATTGATGTCCAAATGAAGACACTTCATTCCAATCACTTTGAACCCATTATGAAAACTACATTCCAAAGCTAATTCTTTTACAACAAGGGCAAATCTATACATGAAAACATCAAATATCAGGCACCCGTTTATCTTATATTATAAAAACGATAAGTGTACCTATTTCAGTCCCTAGTTGATCAACGGAGGCATCCACATTATCATCATCCACATCATCAGTATTCACATCATCAGCATCAACATCATCAGCATCAACAGTATCCACATCATGGCACTGTCCAGCTGCAATACAAAAAATCACATCAATGAAAAGTGACAAAAGCATCAAAAACAGAACAAGATTATACATTATGGTATTTACCATAGAAGAAAAACTACTGAATACAGTGCAGTGTGAATGACCTCCAACTGAGGACAATTCTAGCACAAACACCTCCAATTGAGGACAAGTAATTACCCTTAGACAATACATAAAACTATTTCATAAATATCTCTTGTTTCAAATATCATCCTACTCTAGGCACTTCAAACAATTTAGTCTTTAAGAGGCACGTTTAAAGAAAGTATTTTAAAGAAAACCCACTGACAACCAATATAAAAAAAACTTCTGCAACTTCTAGTTAAGAAACAAGAGCTGTTATAAGACAGCGCGCTTGACTACGCCGCTTTGACTTAGAAGTGAAAACAATAACAATGTTATATGTGCCTATCAAACACAATAAAACAATCAAATTAAAAAAGTGAACAAGAAGCGGGATGTGACAAAACCAGGTTTTTAATGATTGGCAGAAGAGATTCAGTTTCAACTGCTTTCTTCTATCTTTAGTAGCAGTGACCTTGATGCCATGGGCCCCAAACACAATCCCATGGAAGTCCTCCATAAACTCTTCCTACATATTAAGTTTGGTCACAGTATGTCAAACATAACTGAAACAGTAATCTATTTTTAGTAACAGTGCCTTTGACCCAAGAGGGCCGAAAGGCAATCCATCAAAGCTCTGCATGTTGTCCTATATTCCAAGTTTGGTCACACTATGTCAACCCTTACTTGAGATATTCAGTACTAAGCATATTTTTATTTTTAGTAGCAGTGACCTTGATTCCATGGGCCCCAAACACAAACCAATGGAAGTCCTCCATAAACTCTTCCTACATATTAAGTTTGGTCAAAGTATGTCAACCATAACTGAAACAGTAATCTATTTTTAGAAACAGTGACTTTGACCCAAGGGGGCCGAAAGGCAATCCATGAAAGCTCTGCATAAACTTGTCCTATATACCAAGTTTGGTCACACTATGTCAACCCTTACTTGAGATATTCAGTACTAAGCATATTTTTATTTTTAGTAGCAGTGACCTTGATTCGATTGGCCCCAAACACAATCCAATAGAAGTCCTCTATAAACTCTTCCTACATATTAAGTTTGGTCAAAGTATGTCAACCATAACTGTTACTACATTTTCCTGTGCTACAGAAGTTCATTACTTTTATTTGGATTGGTTTTTCTTACTGCTTAAAGACCGACTGAATTAGTTTCAGTAAGTTATCTGTCCTCTGACGGTACCTTCACCATTTTTACTTTCCTGGGCTCTGTAAGGTAAGGCGTGGATTCCCTGTGGGCCACTCACATTTTTTCATATAGGTTTTCCAATTTAAAAACTTGATTATTGTACCTGAGATGTTAAATTTCTCTGATTTTTGACAGTTAGAAATAAATTACTTGGAGTTTATTTTTTTATACCGTGTTTGTCAATTTTTGACACTCGACAGAATTGTTTCAAACTTACAGCCTAAAGTTGCATTATGGCTTGCCTGAGCAGCTAGGTATATCTAAGGCATTTATTAGTTTCATAGTTAGTTTGGTTTTTACAGTGTTACTTCCATTTGAATTTAATTAATGAACTTGAATTCTTGAATAGATTGTATAAAAAAATGCAAACATCTCAGTTGTTCTTCACACCCAACCTCCCTGCCTTTGCCCTGTGTCGAACCTGAGGGTTCTTGTAACCGCCCGTGCGGCTTACTACCACTTGTTGAGGTTCGGTTACACAGTAATCTATTTTTAGTAACAGTGACATTGACCCTAGGGGGGCGAAGTCAATCCATGAAAGCTCTGCATAAACTTGTCCTATATACCAAGTTTGGTCACACTATGTCAACCTTTACTTGAGTTATTCAGTATAAGCATATTTCTATTTTTAGCAACAGTGACATTGACCTAGACCATGACTCTACGGGCCCAAAACACAATCTCAGAAAAGGTCTCTATAAACTCTTCCTATATACCAAGTTTGGTCTATTTATTTCAAACCTAGCTAAAATTATTCCATTCATAAGGTGACTTTGACGCTGCCTCCCACCAGCCGCCCGAACAATGACGCAAGTCGACATTCAAATAACTGGTTTTCCCTTTATGAAAATGTGGTTAAGAATATATATAAAAATGTGCCTTTCAAAGAATATAAAAAAAAAAAAAAAAAATCATTCCCATAATTTGTATTAAGGGTTAAAATGGAGTTATGTTCCTTGTTCTAAGATGGTCGTCAATAATTATGCAAAGTATTAAGGGCATTGAATGAAGGGTATAGATGTTTTCTTATTAAAATCCCAACTTGCCCTACAACTTTAACCTGCCCTTTAACTTTAACCTGCCCTAAAACTTTAACCTAAGTCAATCAGGGGCCATAACTTGTATTAAGGATAATATGGAGTTATGTAACCTCATTGTGTGACGGTCATAAACAATTGTGTGAAGTATTAAGTCAATTGAATGAAGGGTATTGGACTAATAAGTGAAAATCCCAACTTGCCCTAAAACTTTAACCTGCCCTAAAAGTTTAACCCAAGTCAATCAGGGGCCATAACTTGTATTAAGGATAATATGGAGTTATGTAACCTCAAAGGAGTGATGGTCCTGAACAACTGTGTGAAGTATTAAGTCAATTGAACAAAGGGTATAGAAGTTATTAATAAATATCCCAACCTGTCCTAAATCTTAAACCGAAGTTCAATAGTCAATCAGGGGTCATAATTTGTAAAACGGATAATATTGAGTTATCTAACCTCATTGTTTGATGGTCATGAACAACTATGTTAAGTATTAAGTCAATTGAATGAATGCATTGGATTTCTAAGTGAAAATCCCAACTTGCCCTAAATTGCAATTTCTAACCGGACGCTGACGCTGGGGTGAGTAGTATAGCCCTCCTAATTCTTCGAATAATCGAGCTAAAAACTGTATTCCAAGGCTTATCATAAAACAATTTTTTTTGCAATTTTGCTCAAATATCAGGCACAAATTCATCTCATATTATAAGAAAATAAGTGTACCTATTTCAGTCCCTGGTTGATCAACGGAGGCATCCACATCATCAGCATCCACATCATCAGTATCATCAGTATTCACATCATGGCACTGTCCAGCTGCAATACAAAAACATCACATCACTGAAAAGTGACAGAAGCATCAAACACAAAACAAGACTATACATTATGGTATTTACAATGGATGAAAAACTACTGAATACAGTGCAGTGTGAATGACCTCCAACTGAGGACAATTCTAGCACAAACACCTCCAATTGAGGACAAAATATTACCTTTGGACAACACATAAAACTATTTCATAAAAGTCTCTAGTATCTAATTCCTTTAACTCTAGGCACTTCAAACAGTTCTGTCTCATAAGATAGGAGGGACCTCTACTGAAAGTATTTGATAGAAACCCCACTGAAGACTAATATCAAAACACTGCAACTTCTAGTCAAGAAAAAAACTATATTCCTCTAGGCTTATATTAGAACAAAAAATAATTGAAATATTACTTTAATTACAGGCACCCATTCATCTTATATTATAAGAAAGATTAAAGTACCTATTTCAGTCCCTGGTTGATCAACGGAGGCATCCACATCATCATCATCATCCACATCATCATCATCCACATCATCAGTATCCACATCATCAGTATCATCAGTATTCACATCATGGCACTGTCCAGCTGCAATACAAAAACATCACATCACTGAAAAGTGACAAAAGCATCAAAAACAGAACAAGATTATACGTTATGGTATTTATCATGGAAGAAAAACTACTGAATACAGTGCAGTGTGAATGACCTCCAACTGAGTACAATTCTAGCACAAACACCTCCAATTGAGGACAAGTTAATACCTTTGGACAACACATAAAACTATTTCATAAATATCTCTAGCATTTAATTCCTTTTATGCTAAGAACTTCAAAGTCAGTTCCGTTTCATAAGACTGGAGACACCTCTACTTAAAGTGTTTTATAGCAAACCCACTGACGACCAATATTTAACACTTTGCAACTGTTAGACCTTTAAGAAAAACACTAAATTTCAAGGCTTATAATGGAACAAAATTAAATTGCAATTTTACTTAAATATCAGGCAACCATTCATCACATATAAGAGAAAGGTAAGTGAAAAAGCGTACCTCTATTAGTCCCTGGTTGATCATCCGGGGCATCTACATCATCAATATCCACATTATCAGCATTATATCATCAGTATGAACAGTATCCACATTATCAGTATCAACAGTATCCACATCATGGCACTGTCCAGCTGCAATACAAAAAATCACATCACTGAAAAGTGACATAAGCATCAAAAACAGAGCAAGATTATACATTATGGTATTTACCATAGAAGAAAAACTACTGAATACAGTGCAGTGTGAATGACCTCCAACTGAGGACAATTCTAGCACAAACACCTCCAATTGAGGACAAATTATTACCTTTGGACAACACATAAAACTATTTCATAAAAGTCTCTAGTATCTAATTCCTTTAACTCTAGGCACTTCAAACAGTTCTGTCTCATAAGATAGAAGGGACCTCTACTGAAAGTATTTGATAGAAACCCCACTGAAGACCAATATCAAAACACTGCAACTTCTAGTTAAGAAAAAAACTATATTCCTCTAGGCTTATACTAGAACAAAAAATAATTGCAATTTTACTCCAATAACAGGCACCCATTCATCTTATATTATAAGAAAGATTAAAGTACCTATTTCAATCCGGAGGCATCCACATTATCATCATCCACATCATCAGCATCCACATCATCAGTATCCACATCATCAGCATCAACAGTATTCACATCATGGCACTGTCCAGCTGCAATACAAAAACATCACATCACTGAAAGTGACAGAAGCATCAAAAACAGAACAAGACTATACATTATGGTATTTAACATGGAAAAAAAACTACTGAATACAGTGCAGTGTGAATGACCTCCAACTGAGGACAATTCTAGCACAAACACCTCCAATTGAGGACAAGTTATTACCCTTGAACAACACATATAAAACTATTTCTTAAATATCTCTGGTATAAAATTTCATTTAAGCTAGGCACTTCAACCAGTTTTGTCTCATAAAACTTGAGGCAAGTTTACTGGAAGTTCTTTATAGCACACCCACTGACAACCAATATTATAACACTTTGCAACTCCTAGTTAAGAAAAACACACCATATTTCAAGCGTATCATAGACAACAAAAATCTTCAATCACTTATGCTTTCTCAAACCAGGGGACAATTCAATACAATTTAACAGAGCAACCTTGGAGTTTACCAATTGCACTGACGGCAAATAAAAACTTTCTAGTAATTTTAAATTGTAAACAAAACATGTAACAAGCATGCAAAGTTTCAAAGCCAGATGTCAATGGACTTTGAAAATATTTGAGGTGGTACGTAATCTTTAACGTAAATTCTATGAAGAAAAAGGGGCATAATTTTCTCAAAATGCTTGATAAAGTTACCTCAATGGTCTTTGAAAATATTTGAGGTGGTACACAAACTTTAATATAAGTGGTTACGCCGACGCTGCTGCCGACGCTCGGGTGACTATGATAGCTCTCCTTATTCTTTGAATAGTCAAGCTAAAAAATCATTGGTTAACACCTTATGCTGGGGCCTGAACTATAACTTTCTGCCAACAAAGTTATGTCCTGTTATACATGTAAAATAGGTGAGTATGTATTTTCCCCAATTCTGCGACAATATTTTCCTTTAGATTGTCCTATTTATGAAAAAACATTTGATAGAAATCAGGTAAGAATTGGCCAAGAAAAAAACTTTGTCTGCAATAAAATAATTAATTATGCCTCCACTAGAATATGTGAATGCAAATGTTTATATGGCACATCATCACTTACATTCATTTCTACTTTGATAATAATTATATTTTGCATTTTTTTTAATTATGCTTCCTTTATGCTTCCTTGTTTTAAACAGCATTCTATTTTACAGTCAATTATTGGTTACAATCAATTGATTAGATATTGGCTGTACTTGAATGTAAAGCTGTTGCTATTTATATACTGTTTAACTGTTATATATAACAGTAAGTCACTCTAAGTTGAATTTTATGTATTTTATCGGATATACATGGTAAAGACTGATTTAGACTCTTAGATTGTTTTTTAAAAGAAATAAAGAATAAACATTATATCATATCTTGCTTTCAACTGGCTAGTGGTGACATTCAATCGTATTTGGAGTTTTTTTATAAAGATGAAATTAAACAAAATGTATGCCGTTAAATATGATATTGTTTTGGACTTCTGCTACATTAACAATATATCTGACTGCAAAACAACCATGTATCTTAAAGATAAGTGTTTAACATCACATCAGTTCACATACAACTTCTGAGCATAAGCGACAGTAAATTTTGGACATATAGATCTATATTATTTTTGATTTTGATTGTTTTAATTCCTAATGACCACACTTGACTTAAACATTAACATTAGAAAGTTAAGATTAGTCACTGTACCCTAAACAGAATAATTTTGCATTCACAGTCACCTGACATAAAAAAAACATAATCGGGTCAGGATTCTTTGTCGGTAGGGTTTGGTTGTCTTGAAAATCTATTCAAATCATATTGTAGTTTATTTTTCAGAGGGCTATAAGTTGGCTAACAGAAGTCGTACCAACACAAACTCGCACCAATACGAGTCGTGCAGAGTCGTGCAATATACGGACAGGTCGCCCCACATATGTATTATATAGGCGGTATGGGTAGATTCATATAAGTAGCTTGTCATATAGACTTTATATTAATTTACCATCATAAATTCTTAATCAATAAAATACCTTTAAAAAAGATAGCCAATAAATATTGTAAAATTTGACAGAAATAATATGTACTACCGTATATAATCCATATGCGGGGCGACTTCTCTATATATATGGTGAGACTTCATAGTAGTACTAGTTTGTGTTGGTACGACGGCTCTTGTAATCACGTGTTTGATGAAGTTCATGCATGGTTGTTAGCTACAAGCATGATTGTATGCTAGTCTAAAAAAATAGACGTGTTATACAGGATTCTTCCAATACCTAACGTCTAAACGGGTTTGTGCAAAAACAGGGGGTTTTTGAAACGTATTGAAATTTTATTTCGAGAAGAATTTTATGTTTGAAATAGGTAATAAAGGTTTATATTCATATTTTACCATGTAAATGCAAATATATTTTGCACAAAAAAGCATAAAATTGCAATAAAACGAAACTTGACTAACACAGACTAACACAGACTACAATTATGCAAAGCTTAACAACAATGCATTGTCAAATTAAACCACAAAGGTTACACTTGAATTATTTTTAGACAATACCTTTCTCTTATTACACTTAATGCACCAGTCAATTGTAACCTCGGCCCCCCCCGGGGTATACCGGGGATAGCCGGGGAAAAGGGCTGTGTTTTTATTTTCCAGGTGCCCCCGCAGGGCCGGGTGATCGCGATAGTTTAGTCATAACGCCAAATTTAGCGGAGATTGGGCCTTATATAGAGTCTCTGGGGTGCGGGGGCATTTGGCCGGCGTTTAACAACCAGTTCGTCCCCACAAGGCGGGGATTTTACCCGGGGTTTGCTGGTTTGAAAGTCAAAGTCCGGTTATTCCCTTGGACCGGGGGGGGGGGGGTGGTGGACATGGTTACAATTGGCTGGTGCAGAAGTGTTTCATGAAACCAGTCGTCGATATTAGACTTTTGGATGAACAAGCCTGAATTCTTAAACTTTTGCTTGGCATCAATTTTTTTAACAAGCCCTGCTATATAAAATTCAGAATATTAACAAGCCCGGAAGACATTTTTCCAATGCAGGGGTTGCTAATTCATATTGGTCTGTCAACAAAGCATCACCAATTTAAACTACCTAGCAGGTGCCCTTTATCTTTCCGCTCAATAAACTTAGCGCTGGGCTCTGTCATTCTTGGCTAGGAAAACAACAGGTGGGACATGGACACTTAGAGTCGCCAAATAAAAACCGTCTCTGAAGACTGAAGCTAACATTCATCAACGTACAATTATTTGGACTAAGATGTATGCTAAGCATAATGCTTTAATGCACTGCTTTTGTAGATACATAAGCTTTAATAAATTAAACCATTAAAAAATAACAACTGGCGAATAGCTGGTGTTTAAACATAACAGCTGACCAACATAAATCTTGTTTTGTTCATTTTTACAAGGATACACTGAATGTCTCCGAAAACTCGTCGTGTTGACATATAATAATTCTTTAAATTAGCATAAAAAAATGAAATAAATTTCTATTTAAAGAAAAGTATATAGTTTCTTATATAAACAGCTAATGGGCACATCATAATTGTAGAAACCATCACTGTATCTTCATTTTAATGAAATTTTCCGTTTCCGGGTCAGACATCGCGAAAACATATGACACTCTCAAAAATCAATCGAAGTAAACAACGTCTGGTCATGACCGTATCATACTGATAAGATAACACCTTTAAACATATATTTTACGATAACATTTTGTTATAAAGTTAACTAACAATTGAAAAAAGATGTTTCACTCACTTGATGATGCGCGTAACACAGCCAATCGAGACCACTGGAGTGTGACCAAAAAAGAGGCAAAAAATGGAAATTTACGGACGGTCACGCACTTCCCATACACTTGACCCTTCTGACCTCCAACTGAGGACAGTCCATTTTTATGATTTTATTTTTCGTTTCAAGTCATAAAACGAACTTTGAGACTACCTTAAAAAAATGCCAAATGAGACCGTCCTCAGTTGGCGGTAATGGTCTCAATCGTTGCTGTTATTTCTAAGGATTGTCCTCAGTTGGCGGTGTGTGCAAACCCACGCACACACGCGCACATACATACACACTTGTCTATCGATGTTTGTGATAATTGTCACTGGCTCGGAGAATGCACAATAACACATGTTAAATTTATACAGTTATGTCAGAAAGTCAGACTGACTGTCAGTCGAATGGATTAGTTGATTATAGAATACCCAAACCTCACAACACTGTAGCGAAAGGTTCGATTAGGATGAAATATAGTTAGTTACAGATCTGATACATAGCCTAAATATTCTGTAAACTATGTTCGCATACATTTTCACTTGTATAAAATTTAAACAATAGTTTCTGTCTTATACAAAACTTCTCGGTGAATGTTTCAACAAGTACAAGTACATATATAAACACTTGTAAGTGGTATAAAGATGTAATTACCGCCTTTACTGATGTTTACATATATTTTCAATTTGAAATGTAACATATTTTCAGATGATATTTCTGTATTTGTTATGTACACTCGAATTGAAGATCCATTAAAATTTCAAAATGCATGAATATGTATCGGCCGGCTCTTCCTTTATTGGCTGTCTTTAACCAACAATCACCTTTCTTTGCATGTACGTACTTTACTTAATGTTACACAAACGTGTAATGTTGTTGCAACACTGACATACACCGTCTATTCATCTGTGTGGGTTTTTTTTATAAACGAAACTTGATTTGAATTGTAGCAACAAATAGTATCTTTATAAATTTTCGAAAGCGCTGGAGAGCAATCCGACATCGCTATGAGTAATCGAGCATAAGTTATAACATACTTTGGACGATAAAAAGCCAGTGTTTAAACGAGGATCTGTAGTTCTTTTTTCCGCCATCATGGTGAAGTGTTAATGCTCCTTTAGAGCAGTAATGAACCGGGATAAAAGCGAAAATTAAATCAGTGTGAAATTGATTCTGAATTGAATAGTACAATCAGATGGGAAAAGATTAAAATTTATATATTAATTAAGAATTCGCCTACAAAGGTTGATTGTACTTTATTATTATAATAATTAGTGTTATAAGTATTGGATTCTGCTTTAACATACAATAAAAAATGTTTGAATTAATATAATATTAAAATGTGTATAAAATATGTATTGTGTAAAATGTTTTTACGTGTGAAAGTGTGATAAACTGTTATATTATATGGCTAGATACATAATGGTTGCATCGTCTTTGCTGTAGATTGACAATGTTTTCTACAAGAGGCAGAAATAGTTAAGTAAAACAGTTTTGTATTATGATGGAAAATAGTTCAATAATTATTTCCATATGAGTTAATTGATTGTGTGGATAACTGTAAATTTGCGTTCATTTCACGTGGTCATTTTTACACAATACATGATCAATTTGGCCGTGCTAAATTTAAACATTTTGCAGTTCTTCCCAGTACAAGCCTAAACCTTTGGCTCAGCGCGTGGAGTAGGAGCGGAAAAATCATTCTGTCGTCGGGAAAAGGTTTCCGCCACAAGAAGAGGGAAAACTAGGGAAGCCTCCACATAAATCTGAAAGAAAACATGTTTTGTTCATATGTTATGTAATTTATTATTGCATGCATTTGTATAAAGAATTGTTTTAGTGTAACTATTTTTCTTAACATGTTGTGGTGAAATAGCATGTTAATTCACTGATTGTTCTGTACCTTAACCGGTTTTGCGTTGGATTTGATTTTTCCCCAGGAGACAGCTTCGCCCGGGTCCGCACCCGAGTCACTGCCGTCAAACTCTTGGGCCGTTTTCAGATATACCGCAAAGTCCGCGCCATTCCTCTGTCAGAATAAAAAGCATACGATACGGTAAGTTTATACTCCTTTATTTTAGCTTGATAAAAATATAGCTGCAACTTATATAACCTAATAAGAACCAAGCCCAAGTCTCCTTCATTGGAAAGCTGGACTACTTTTCCACAGAACAATGGTCCTTTTGTATATTTTAGTCGTACCTTATAAAAGCTGTACAGGGCCGGTATTTATTAAACAACACTACAAAAGCCATAGTTAAAGGAGTGGCTGAAAATGTGTGTATTGTTTCCAACAACATGACTATTAATTTATATTTAAATATCTTGAAATGAGTTATGGCAAAGATTACAATTCGTATATGCCTATGACGAAAACGCAATTAAAGGTAATAGCAGTTCATTGACTGTTTCTTGGAAAACTGACGAGATAAAATATCCATTGATTAACGCACTTAAGTAAATATAATAATTGCTAAATCTTAAACGCTATGGGCATATTTAAGTTGTACGTGTGGTTTACTTTCTAATGAACAATTTTCAAAGCAAATTAATTTTTCACTTATTAAAATATTATAGCAGTATAGTACCGCAAGGTTGGCATTGCATGTATGGTGTTTGATGAGGCCTCCTCCCAAAATTATCATCCCAGAGTGCACGGCATTGGTGGATACGGATCCGATCGCTCGAATGTCTGAAACAAAAACAACACTGTTGTAAGCTCACTTCTTGCACGATGCCAGAAGTCATCGGCGTGCTTCCCGACTGTGCTGCAACGATCGCCGACGCTTAACAGTAGACTTATCCAGCATAGCATATGTGTACCTTATTTCACAATGCTTTGCTGCTTTAATTCAAAAGTACAAGGTTCTAAACATCTGTGAATATTTAATCGATACAGTTCTTATTCTGTGTAAAATCATCATAACCCCTGCCAGAATAAATTTGATTTCTATATTTTCCATATTTTACGTAGACCCCATACCCTGAAAATACCAAATCCAGACTCCCTTCCAAGATATTTTTTAGCTCTTTGAATACTCAAAAGTAGACGACAGCATCGACCCACGATCGAATATAAAAAAAGTTGATTGATATAAAATTGCGGCTAAAAATAAGCCCATAGTTAAATCTACAACGCATTTTCTCAACACTCAGACTATCTAAACACAAACGTTGCAAACACCTTCAAGTTAAAATAACGTACTTAGATAAAATTATTTTTTAACAGCAGAATATTACTTCCCTTGGGAAGAAATATGCCACAAAGCCATTGACTTGCTAGTGACAAAAACAATGTTAGACGAATCAATGATGTATCTCTACATGCAATAAACAATTATCGTGACGTTTTCTTAGAAACACACATGTTAGGTTTTCTTAAATGGAAGAGTTTAGAGTGAACTCTTCAGGTGCTCAGCTTGTAATTGTACAGTAAATCATGAAAATTCAAACCAGAAAATTAATCTGCTGATGCCAAATATTACGTTTGGGATGATTGTTAAAATGATAATGAACATGACCAGTTTACAGGAAACTTTCTATGCTACAATGCTGTAATTAAGTAATCAATTTATACTAATTTGTGAACAGCATCGTAATCTGAGAAATCACGGATACCAGCAAAGAAAACAATCATTAGTCAATGCAAACAACGTTTAAAAGGTTAGTCATTTTGACATTAACTACACAGTCAATATGTGCCAGAAAACATCATTATGATACAAATGATATCAAAGATGAATGCACTTTTTTCAAAATTAAGGTTTAACAACAAGTTTTATAGCAAAGCAGTGTACTATTGGTACAGATGTCATGAAGATGGGTCCAAGGATTTGTTTCAGCGACTTAGGGAAAAGAACCTTCACTTATCAAAATAAGCTTAATTCGGCCTTGGCGTTTAAAGAAAACGTCGGCTTCGTGTTGGAAAGGTCAATTTGTGGTTAATCCTTTACCCGAAGTTCCAATAACCACATAGCATAATGACAAAGGGTGTATTAGGGATCTGATTTTACAGGTCATACAACTTTGTAACAACGGTTATGGCTGCGTTAAAGCTTGGGTATTGGTTGCCAAAGTAACGTTACAAAACCATTGATTTTGTGAGATATTGATATAATTTTTGTGAACACCAGAATATCTATTTTTTGGTGTTCACGAGATGAAATATAAACATCACTCTCTAGCATACATCTCTGCTTAAAACATTTTTGACAAATCATTTTATTAGAACTCTGAAAATCTATAGGTGTATTATTCTCAAGAATGGCATCTGTAATACTTTTCCCAGCTGTGTGCGTGCCGACATCTGCTTTGGATAGCAAAAGTGGTCAAATTTTTTAATACAGTGATCGACAACAAAATGATAGTTCGCTGTTTTACCTCAGTGAAATTTCACTTATATCTTACTGATATTTTTTGTAAGCAGATGGAATCGTACAATAAAGAGTGTTACCTTGAACGAGATCAATCACTAGGCCAGGATTCTTGTAGAAATGGCAGTAGATAGCATCCCCGAGGGCACCGTCCGTGATGGCTGGGCAGAAGACGGGGATGTTGTTTCTATGAGTCCAGTAGTAAACAGAATCAGGATTGTTGATTTCTCTCCCAAGACGGTCGATCACACGTGATGGCGTCGACAACGTTCCCTGTACACAATAATACATGACTGTAACCATAATATCTGTTGAAGTGGTGGAGTTACAGCGGGCAAGGTATGTAGATGTTTTCTATATGGGCTCAGTAGTATGCGGAGTCGGGATGGTTGATATCCCGCACAAGAAGTCGATCATACTTGATGGCGTCCACATGGTATATTACATATAATTTTACAGATCAACATATCTTTGCATTAATGTCATGATAGTTTAATTTTTATTTTTTACCGGTAAATCAACATATATTCTAATTCGTTTCTCATTCCCTCGCCGACTAACAAGGATTTATCATGTTTCCATATTCAATCCTTCTATTCATTACCTCGTTGACTGGCTTTCTTACACATTTCAATTATCATCAGCACTGTTTTACTGATAACCCTTTCCCTTTACTTTCGAAAATTTATGTTATAGTTCCCAATACTGTTTTCTTCGTCAATTGCTTATTCCCTTCACCCCTTTACAAATATTTAACTATTATCTGCACTGTTGCATGCTACCGAATAACTTGTTCTCCACCTTCTATCAAAGATTTACAACAGTCATGTACCTTTTCCTTTTGTTTCTTGAGCATTGTGTCCAGGATGGGAATGATCCAGTCATCAAACTTGCCGTAGTTGTCATTAGGAATGAGCAGGTTCCCGACACGATTGATTCCCTTTTCCCTGGAACATGCAACAAATTGTTTCATAAAGAGAGTAAGGTCATAGCTTAAGGAAATACGTTATACTCGTGCTTTAGATGGGTTTAAAACCATGATAGTTTAGTATTCATGACATTTTATAAGACTGGCAGGCCGATGATTATTGCATCGATGAGTATAGATATTTGAATTATGATGTTATTGGCTATGTCACAATTGATTTTTAAATCAACTCTCGAAATAGGCTAAAATAGAAGATCACAAAAAGCACACGTACGGTGATCGACTCTTGCACTATTTAAATGTTATCCAGGTTTGGTCTATTTCCGGATGTTTAAGAGCGTGACTTTTTTTAAATTATTTGATGCCAATCATTAGAACAGGAGTTTACCCAAACGTCGAAGCTAGATATCTGTAAGGATCTAGAACATTTTCAACACTCTACAGTACATGTACTTCGATAAAAATCTCATAAAATTAAATAAATTTAAAGTAGCTACCTTAGGCTGCTTCCGTTAAGAGCAAAGTCCCCGAGATATGTGGGAGCAAACACTTCATAAAGTCTTCCTCCACACCGCCACCTGTTGTCACCAGGCAATCTACCTACAGGTATTATGTAATTTTACGTCATAATTGCCTTCAATTTTTGTTTAAATATTATCAAATATCTTTGCAGATCAATGTCGTCAACTGAATTTCTCTTAGTGTCATATACTCGTTATTTGGCTGCATATTTGTGTTATAAATCTTAAGCCAGTATCATAAATAAACATAAGGTTGAGTAAATTCAAAAAAAGCCACTTGTTGCCATTTGTGCTGAGATATCGGAGTTAAGATTATTGACGTTACGACTTAGATCTATAATAAACATTTGCGACCGTATACAAAAATGTATAGTGTACAAACAAATTTCAAACTCTCTATATAGTTACTTTTTAAATCTTTTATTTTAGCAATTTTTTATTATAAAACTAACCATGTTGTTCTGTACAAGGTATCGAATTGTCTCGCGCACTCCGGATGAGATCATGTTGGACGTATAACTCAGGAATATTGTACAGTTGGTCCTGCCCCGGCCTGTCGGATGTCCAATCAGCTCCTTTACATTTTTGTCGTCAACTCGTAGCAACTTACAGTGAATCTAAACATGAATATAATGACATGACGCTAGGTTTGAATTACTACACGATATGTTTCTACCTTTTTTTGGGGACAAAAAACAAAGTATTTAAATGTTTCTTTTTTACATGGAACGATAATAAAAGTACTCAATATTTGCCTACTTTGTAATAGTTAGACCGTATTATAAATTTTAATTGAGCTTGGAAAATGAGCAAGTCCTTCTTGGTCAAAAAGATTTTAAACATTTTTTTTAAACTTACTAGATAATAATGTGCTTTCAACATAAGGGAAACGAAATTATAATGCCATGTCAAGTTTAGCTGAAGAGCTGTAATTTTTAACAATTAAGCGTTTTACTTATTGAAAGCAGTTTATAGGCGATTTTATTGGAAAAGAATGAAGGTCAAAAAATCTAGTTCTTTATATTTCCTATATTCTATTGCGTTTCCGCACTAGGGAAAGATGATGTTACCTCTTGATTTTGGAAACGCTAAATGTAGGCATTCGTACAGTATGAACCAACAGTAAAAGTTTATATGCAAGTACAAAATATTTAAACAACTAACCATTCTGTTTATTTCCTCGACAGCGCGGCCAAAGTTCTGTGCCTGAAATACGGAGGTAGCATAGGACTGCAATAGCTTATAATAATCCACTTCCTCGCTAAAGTCATACCCTGCATACAGAACACACATATCTTGCTATGTTATACTTATTTAGTTGAGCTCAAATATTGTTATGTAAGTGAAAGAGAAGTATAGTGGTAAAGGTATTCTCATCTCATCCAAGAGGTGGTTTATCTAATTTTAGCATTGCCACATTCAATAGCGTCTCATAATGACACAATGCAGCAGTTTATTTTCTATTCAGAAGACAGACTAAAGAGTGAATAATAACCTGACTGCAGTTCACAATTGCATAAGCTTAATACAGAACACAATGCCATAAACTTGATACAGAACGCAATGATGTTACCCGGATACAAAACATGATGTCATAACATGGGTACAGTACACAATACTAAACTAGGAAATAGAACACATTGCCATAATCTCGATACAAAACACAATGTCACATGCTGGATACCGAACACAATGCCATTTACTCAATACATAACACAATGCCATAACCTCGATAAAAAACCCAATATAAAGGGGATATAATGATAGCACGTTTTTCTGGTGACCTGTATCACGGCGAGTTCGGTGTGTAAACATGTATCCGTCGAGACCGCAGGTCGAGACGGATATTTGTTTACTCACCGAATAAGACGTGATGCAGGTCACCAGAAAATCGTTTTATCGTAATATTTCATTTATTATATACCTGCCTATTTAATTATTTCTTTTTATTTTTCGCTTTCAATTTGATTTAAATTAACCGCCATCTGTCAAATGCGCGTATGAATTCGAATGTGTTACGTAGTTATGTGTAATGAAATCAAGGGAGGCTTCTACAGCGAAACGAAGTCAGAAGTTACAGAATTATATTGGGCAAAATAAGAACAAAATAGTTTGTGTTTAAGCAAAATTAACTAATTGCTAATACGAAATTAAATGTCACAGCATAAAAAACAACAACAAAAATGGTACTTATTTTACGAGTATACACTAATCGTCATTTCCTGTAGACGTAACGAGCCATTTTTAACAAAGTAAATATTCGTGGGATATTTTGACCATCTTACTATGCAGAATTGAGGGAAGTTCGTGAGTCAATCGCTATTTCTATCGATGACGCGAATTCGCCTTCTTCTTTGTATTGGCGAGCTGCTCATATTTTCATGATAATAAACATGGATAATGCAACAATTTATGAATTTCGAAATGGCAAACAACTAGATCACTGAAGTATCTGTCATGATAGATTTGAACTGTTCTCTGCTTCGTGCCTATTCTCATGGTTTTTTGAAGAATATGAGAATCATGCTCCTGAATATCTACATGCTTCTGGAGGGTGAGTAAAGTTAAGTAATTTATTTTTTTTATATAAAAGTTGACAGGTATTACCAGTTTTTTGGTCACGCTAATTTTAGCAACGGGGAAGTAGTTCCGAGATTAGACACGGTACTCGCATAATACGGAATCAGAAAACGACAGTATGGTGATACGGATTTTTCAATACGGCGTGCTGTATTTTCACTGTTGGATATGGGAAATTTGATAGGCATATAATAAATATTTATAAGATAACATATTTTTACACCTGTACCTCTTACTGTTGGGGTCCCCTCTGGCATCGCCTCACTTTTCTTAAACACCGCCAGGCTAGGTACGATCTCTACACTCCCTATAAACATATGTATACTCATTGTACATGCATTGCATCAAGTGCTCATATGCAATGTATAAAATTTAATGTGAACTCAGAAGTACTTTAGATAAATAATTCAAACATTGTTCTAGAACTTAAATATATTACAATGGGAATGTCAATCTCCAGAAATTGGTTGAAATCGCAGTATAATATACCTTCTTGCATGTTGATTGATTCTTATTCAAAAACACCCTTCCAATCATGCTCTATCCAAGTCGAATGACCAAGCTTGCAAAATATTCTTGACTGAAAACAGAACAGTTACTTCTTGTTTATCTTCAATTTAAGATATAAACTATCCCTGATTCTTTTATAGATATATATATCCGAAATTTACATGACATTAATTGATTGACACCATTTATCATTTGAAATTGTTCATGTTCTTTTAAAACTTCAGCCACTGTCGAATAATCACATTTTGATAAGCACACGCACCTCACAGTAACGTTTACTTAAGTTGAATAATACTTTATTTACCTTTTTTTTAACCAAAATGTCAATTTAATCAGGCATGACTGTATAGTGATTCTCTTCTGAAAGAAGGTATACTTGTCAACTTCAGAGTTTGCATTTTTTTCCTGAACTACACGACTTTTTGCTGTCCTTGAGCCTGGAAGCCTTGAGTCCCGAAGAAACGAATTTGTTTGCAGGGGCTGATACTATATATTTTCCATTAGGATCCCGAAAAGACGCCATCTATTGAAATCAAGTGTCCCTTCGAGAATTCGTATTCGTTCTTTGTGTTAATATGGGCTAATTTATGCCTCTTTTAAAAATTACGTAATGTATGGTGTGCAAGGTCTTTTTAATAATTCAATTTACTATTTTAAAAGTGTGTATAGGAAGCTTATTTAAGGATCAAAACAATTGCAATACCCTATCATTCCTAATCATCTGGATTACATGCTATGAGTATGAATCATTTGTATAAAATCATTCATTACGCAACTGGGTTTTATTGTTTGCATGCTTTGGCAATTTCGTCAATAATTTGTAATATTGAGAGGTTACACTCTAGCGTATTCTATTCAGTTTTCATCCGAAATAAAGAATTGAATATTATAATTAATATAATTAAGATCAAGTTCTCTACGAGAATTTGAAACTGGATGATAAATAGCAAACTCGACTTTATTTCGGCCTGCTCTTAATAATGCACAAATAAAATATTTGTTTCACAATGTCACCATTATATTACATTTTAGAGCGATTGTAATGAAATATATGCAGACCAGGTATGCGTTTAGTTTTCCTATTTTTTGAAAAAGCACGCCCTACTAAACGCATGCTGTTTTTATCCGTATCATAAAGAGAGTTTTATAAATGAAAAGAGTGCAGATCGATTTCGTCTACGAAAAACTTGAAACCGTAAGATCACAAGCAAAACCGACGTTGTGCACTACTAATACGGTGTGTATCACTTTCTGCGCTTAATAATCCGTCGGAACACCTAACTCTGAGGTTCTATAATCCCTCCATAAAATAAGGTGTCCTCACCGTATTTGTCGAACTCTGTAATATGTATAGTTTATGTGACAATTCGTAAATAATAGTTTTGTTAGAAACTACTGCAAACATTATATTTTTTTTCTGAGATAAAAGGGTAACAAAACCATATTGATGTCTTATTCAGAACGTTTTTAAGGCTTTTTCAAAGCTTTAGGACCTTACACGGAGAAAATTATTGGATTTATTCGTATTTTGGGACTTACTTTAACGTTGGTTTTGTCAATCGAAGAAATTGATGCGTTTCTGTTGATATTATCAGTAAAATATTAGAAAAAAATATAAGTCTATTCAAGTTGTCCTACGCTGTGTTGTCGTGCCGTTACATTTATATAACATTTTGAGAGAAAGACACTCTCTTGTGCATATATCAGTAGCCATGCATTTAATCTGGAAATTAATTAATGTTTTGATCATTATTTTTTCAACTATATCCCTGATTCAACGTTAACGTCAAAACTCGGAGTTCACCTTATTTGACAGAACAATTTCCAACAAGTACTCAAGAAAAAATAACTTCACAAGTACGTGAATGGTATTATAACGATACACCATAAAACCATGTAGATTTGAAGTCAAAAGGTCAAAGATCAAGGTCTAAAATATTTACATGACTTGCCTACGATTCCATTCAATGGCATCACCGTTGGTCTGATGAAATGGGTTTAAGTTTGAAAGTTTTTTTGTTTGTACTTCCTAGGTCATCAGTTATGACCTAGCCATCCCCAATTCAAGGGGAATCCAGGTAAACAGTTCAGACATTTATGAATATCAGTAAACCTGTTTAGTTAGATGTGGCCCTATTCATTCTAATACGATCATTTTAAATCCTATATTCACCATCGGTCAATCATCGGTACAAGTATGTTAAAGTACGCGAAACATTACTGAAATTATGTACATGTGACATGAAAATAAGTACGAGAATACATTGAATTACATAGCCAGGGTGCGTGTTTTACTAAGCTCCGCGTTTTTTTTTCATTTATCAAATAATTAATCGAATTCTTTGCGTATCATGTACATTCATTTATAAGAACTGAAAAAGTGTAAAGTGACATTCTTTAGTAAATTGATCAATTTTCAAGCGAGATAACACTGATTTCTATTGCTTCACGACACCCAATAACTACAGTGAGAGAAAGTTACATTTGTGTACTAAACATTACAATACACAGAAAAGTTATTGTTCTTATTAGACAATTATATTTGGTTTACCTAAACCACTGTGCATTCGATAAAGTGACTATATCCGAAGTAAGAAAAGAAAACATGCAGTTAAAATGTGAACAAAAAAGAAGATCAATTAAATACAAGATGTTTAACCTGCTTTTAAAAATATAAACCATTCAGCTTCAAAACCGTAAACTTGGAAAGTGGGCAATGGTCTGAGATGGTAGAATCATGCTTGGATTCACAGCAATGTGTTTTTAAAAAATACATGGCACGTAACACTGAGTAATCACTTCCGAATTCGTGTAATTTGTCCATCATAGAGAGGTTGTGGAATACGTATTGTTGTGTACATCGTCTTTCAGATATGTTATGGGCTGGATAAAATAATCCATGCGTTGATTAAAGTGCGATGTTTTATTTTGGTTGCAGAAACTGTATAAAAAGGAACTGTGAATACAAAGTTATCATTTTGACTTTTTTGGGTTTAGCTTTATATGATAAAAGGTCTAATGGTATATCAATATTGATATTTGACGTTATATTTAAGACAGGTGACATTGATCCTTTTTATTGGTATAATTCATAAGCTACTTCCAGAAAGTTTTATTTCCTGACTGCTCATTAATTGCTTTCGTTTTATTTAAAATGCCACCATGTTTTATAAGCTAAACAGATACGTCTATTAACATTACAATGTAAGCATCGTCTTATAAGACAATGAAAGAGCGATCCATCTCCAATTCGAAATGAATACATTGATCGTGGTGAATTACCTTTAAAACTGGTCTAAGTAAAGTATTATGTCAATGATCGCAAACTTTAATCGAGTCATACACGACAACAAATATGATTAAATTTATGTAATGCACATTTCGAGAGTGAGTTCGGAGATCTGGTTATTTAGATATCATTGTTATAGATCATTTTGTCTAATTCTCTCCTTCAAGCACTTGAGTGTGAAAAGAAAACCCCAGGGTCGGGGCGTAAAGAGCTTAACTGTACTTTACTTTTTTTATTTTCCAGATTAGCGGTCTTACCTTTTCTACTATAAACCCGACTCTTGGGATATATCCGATATATAAAGTTAAATATTATATTAATTATTATATTATATTTCTGCACCCCTGTCTAGCCCGTGTTGGGAAATTCATATATTTTTGCATTAGACTATTAGGCATTAACTATATAATCCAGATTAAAAAACATACAAACACTAACCTCAAGCAGACACTAGCGTTGGTAAATGATCCAGTAATTTAATGTATATCCAAACCGCCAGTTAATAGCACAAATGTTATTAAACCATTCACCACAACTTTTCAAATAAAGTAAATGGAGCAATTTCTTGTAAGGCCATACCAAATTATAGTTTTCGTTTAGTATTGACTACCTCACTGTTATAGCACAAACATACGACGAAATTTTGGGTTGCTGGATCATTTTAAAGTATTTGATGAAAATGCAAATGTATTTGTATCCAAAATCCAAAATGGAATGACATCATTATCAAATGAATATTTATAAACACAAGTTGGCATCTTAATAATGAAACATTAACATTATTTAGTAAAAGAGTCAAACTATATAAATACCCATTCTGAACACATCAAATACGGCAGTCGATATGCAAGAATAACATCAGGGCCATTATTATTTTAAAGCATAGTTTATTTACCTTATTTGACCAGAATCAATGCCTTACTTAGTGATTTTTAATAACTTTTAAGGTGTTAAATGAAAAAACAAACAAATTTATACAAAATTCATATTCTTCAAAATGCAAATTTGTTTGTATTTTATATGGGATGACATAATTGTAAATTGAATTTTTTTTTTTTTACAGTAGCTTACTTTTTTCGACTCTAAATATGGTTCTTTGTTGCCAAAATGTGAGAATCTTGGACTTCCTTAATGGTCTGAAGAAAAGAAAATTTGTTGTTTAATAAGCACTTGATATAGCTTCATAGAGCATCTTGATTGTATGTTTGGCACCATATGGATTGACAAAATATATTTTGGCACACAGTTGACCAGAGAACAGGCAGTCTGTGGTTATAATTTGGCATATTCATTTTATGGTAGCCAAAATGGGGTTGAACAAAGTCTGGCTTGACATTTGTAGAGACAATCATTGGCTTGTTTGTTATCGGGTGGGCTTGATTATAACCACAACAGAGCTACCGAGGGTTACTGGGGACCTATTGTGAAACACGTTTTAGCTTTCGAAATACTAATCAGACCTTGGTATAAATAGTTTGAAGGTACTAGATTATAACATAGTGTGATGGAAAAAGACTGGATGTGCATGAAAAGTTATAAATCCGGTTGAATGGGCTAACACATAAGTTAACCTGACAAAAAAAAATATGTGCTGAAGCATTGACATTGTTTTGTTAACTTGCTTTTTAATGTGGGAAAAGAGATGAAATATAAGATCATCATTGCATTTTGTTATTCAAATATTTCAAAGCTTCATTTTTAAATGCTTATTTATTTGAAGTGCATCACAAACAGTATATTATGTCTTCATAAAAATTGTTGAAGCGTTTAAGTGGGCTAAATTACATCTAGGGTATTTTTTGGCTGCGTTTAAATGGTAATTGAGAGCATTATACACATTTGATAAAATGCAAATAGTTTGTGTTAAAAAGAGCATAAGGCGTAAGATGAAGCTAATATTACTATATCAAGATATTAATGTCTGTATTTAATACGATGCATATTCACATACCGGTGTATATGCGATCATTGCAGCAAAATAATGAAAAAAATATAGGTGTCTCAAAAAGAATCAGAAATGACATTCTTTCAGAAAAACATTAAATGTACACGTTTTCACATTAAATTTCATATACAAAAAAAGAATTGATAACGTTCTTAAAGTTGATACCTTCCGATGTATCAGCGAAAATAGAAGATATCTAATATATTTATTACCACTTTTATTCACTTACCAGTATATATGGCAGTTATTTCATAAACAAAAATATTTGTGTGTCTCAAAAAGATTCAGAAATGGCATACTTTCAGAAAATCATTAAATCTACTGAAATCATGAATCCCTGGATAGAACACTGCAAACATTATCGTTTGATTTGCCGCGGGTATAGACATTATGATAGGTTCATTCCGACCCGAGCGTAGGGTGTTTTGCGGAAACGAGGTTTCCCCACACCCTGTGCGAGGGTCGGGATTAACCGATCTTACACGAGCGGCAATGGTAGATGCTTTTTCTCCCACCTCA